>NC_090937.1:1355723995-1356348995 GCF_040938575.1 Ambystoma mexicanum | reverse complement strand
ATACATGTCTTTCGGGCCTACAGTATCTTTTAAAACACTACCTTTCTTTCTTGCTCACTAGCCATGGCCTTCACCCATGACCATTGGCCCCAGACAGCAGCCCTACCCCTTTAAATGTTTCTCCAATAGCTTTCTCCTGGACCCTTCAGCCATGGCCTTCGGCTATGCTCAGTACCCATGTCCTTCGGCCACTCTACATATTGCTTTAATAGGTTTCCCAAACAGGACCACTAGCCATGGTCTTCAGTCATGGCTAGTGGACCTGGCCATCGGCGGTGACCACACCACTAGGTTTTTTTTGGGCGCAATACCCATGGCCTTTGGCCATGATCTATGGCCACTGCCTTTCGCTGTGGCCCCTTGACATGTTGCCTGCTAGGTTTCATTGGGGCCCACTAGCCATGGCCTTCTGCTACAACTATTTCCATATTGCACCATTCCGTTTCTTAAAGTAACCCAGTAGCCATAGCCCTCACCACACCCACTACTATCCACCTCACTGTAGCTGTAAAATTCCACTTTTTTGTCTTAATCCCAACTTGTTACTCTATTTAAAAAAAAAAAAGTGTTCCCCATAACCGTGGTTATCAATGTACTACAGATAACCACAGTTATCGGTAAGCATACACATCAGTCTAAAGCCTGCAAAATCCCAAGCACTTACCAAGTGTCCCCCTCCTCGTGCCATTCTCCCCCACTTCCCTCAAGTTCTTTCTATCCTCTCCAATTCCCCCCAACAATAGTCCTTTAGTCTAATGCACTTTCATTCCCAATCTCATTATCCATCATAACTGTTATTATCCCGCCGGATAACCCTGGTTATGCGAAAACGTTAGAGCTCCAGATTTGGTCCTTAACAACCCCCCAACTCCCATATTTCACATGGTGTCCTCTTGCCCTCTCTCCACCCCTATCGTGATGTCGTTTCATCCTCCAAATGGTATTATTTCCACTTTTCATTTTTGGATAACTCCGGTTATATAACCGTGGATATCTCGGATCGAACACACAAATTGCAGCTAGTTGTTTCATAAAAAATCTTGTTGATGCATTGTGGGATGCATATATAGCGATAATCTTGGAAGAAGGGGGGTACTCCCTTCTCTGTCAAATATTCTAACAACTACTGGATGGAATAAGCCCAGATCCCTCCTGGAAATTGTATTATCCTCTCCTGCTGCAATGCACCAAGACCAATATAAAAGTTTAAAGGAGCAGGGGGCACCCTGTTCTCTGTCAACAATTCGGATGTGGATGACTCTGAGATGTGCCCTGAACACCTGACATTCTTGGCCACAATTGGAGTGACAATTGATCCTCTTTTCCAAAACAAAGGCTCCATCGATTTTGAATAATTTTCCATGGAGCCTGCATCATTAAGCAAGTTCTGGAAAATGCAGAATGAGTGAGTGTTTCCTCATTAGCTAAGGAATGCAGCTGAGGAATCGCCCTTCCACGTCGGCAAAAGGATGTGGCCCAGCTCTGATCTATTTATAGAAGAGCATAGCCTGTCAATATGCAAAGAAAAGAAAGCTCTGTGCGGGCAGAAGAGCAAAGGTGAGTATCCGCACAACAGCACACCTTAGAGGGAACATATCTAAAGAGATGTTCAAAAGTCCAGCTGTGCTAGTGAAGAGATGAACAACACAGTGCAGGACTCCGCCAGTGCAAGGACGTTTATTAGACATTGTACACTCATTCCCCACAACTCCTGGCACTACTTCAGCTTTGGGAAAGTGCAAAAATGTAAGAGGCTGTGGGACCGAATCCTCACCCCGTCTGGCTTACTATATTAATCTGTCATCATGAGAATTCAGCAGGCTCACTACAGGCCAGTTGGTCCATGTCTATGTTCACAGAACATGTCGACTGTGTTGGAATGAAAATCTGCTTCAATCCTAGCCTGACAAGCAATCAGTGTGGCCATCAGCATTTATTCAATTAGCTGTGGGCATCATATTTTGATATTGGCTAACAAGTAGTGTGAATAGCGTTTTAATACTGCCTGGCTATTCCCATCCCACAAGAGATAGCTCGATGACACACATGTGAGATCACTTATGGCAGAGGGTGTCCCAACTGAGTGTTTCAGGTTTGTTCTAATGCGGACACCCAGCATATTGGCGCATCCAAAATGTCTCTTGCTCCATTCTTGGAGATGTTACCTTTAACATTTTTATTTAACTTCAGGATGCATTTTGCTTCAACCTTTTGTGTTTACCTATTTTGGAAGCTGCTGTCATTATCAGCATTATCATCCCATTTGTACACATCGATTTACACATTCTGTATGCATGTGACGTTGGGCAGGTCTCGACAACGTCACACTCTTGAAGGGATCGAGCACCGATCCCTTATTGAGAATATTTACGCGTATGCGTGACATCATACATCACGTATGACGTCGCACATTTTTGTTTACATCTTAAATAAGTTTTCAAAATGGCGGTGCGCCATGCCACCAGCGGGATACATGGGATGGAGCCCCTCTAATTCATACTTACGGGTAAGTGGCTCACATGCGCACCTTTGGCAATCAAACTATATCCAGCAATAGATTAAGGTTCTTCTGGGCTGACATGCCTACTCACTTTTGTTTCAAGTATTAGGACCTGTTACTTTTGGACTCGAATAACTTGCAGCAAACATCTGTTTACAGCTACCTTCATATACTTTTCATTATGGTAAGACTCCCATTTAGACCACAGTAAGAAATCACTTTTAATATTAGCATTCTTGCTAACCCTATAGTGGTTCCATTAGCTTTAACTCATTAAGAACTTTGATATTTGATCCCCTAGGACTTAATTGCAGCGGTTGGTTTACTGAACACACCTTGAGGATGGAACCTCACCACAAGAGGTATCCTCTCAGCTTCTTCCAAACACGGGTGTATTATTAGCAACCTTAGGGTAAGGAGGCACTTTACTTTGAGTGTCTGATATTCTGTTAACTCTAAGCATCTAACTTGTTATGCTGCTCCTTGTCATTAACTGGATGGATTCCTTGCTTTTCTTTTCTCTTCTCGTCTCTTCTTCCTCTTATTGAACCTACTCAGAGTGATTTTTCTGGCCAACTTGGTGAGTTTCCAACTACTTTTTGCTTTCTTTGTTTGCACTGGGTTAGAGGTTTCATAGACTACAATTTAGCAATTTGGGAATTCTCCCCATCAGACTTTCTCCAGCATTGGATCTTTCATAGATTCAGATGCTTGAATATTCCCCGTCATCAGACTGAGAATCCTCAGTGATAAAAATGAATTATTAAAATGTTTTAATATACATCCCTTCTCCCCTAGAGAATGCATGTAGATACTGCATTGTGGCTTATGAGCCACTCCATTGTGTAGTCCCCCACCTTACTTTGTTCCTTTATGACCCCAACCAATGAGGTGGCAGGGCTTAAGCTCCGGCCCAGGCAGCCATCTGCAGATGTTTCAGCGCAGTCTATCAGACAGAAGGAATCCTCCAGCTCTCTGAGCTTTCAAAATTTTTTTCACCTTTGGTGTGTAGTATATATTTTCTAATATATTCTACTGTGTTCCCCACATTAAGGTCTTGCTATTCTGAGTCTTTGGACTCTGAGAAACATTTTTGTAGGTGTTTTTTCATCGAGTGAAAGTTCTCCTCAGCATGGCTGAGCTTCAGCCTGCCAAGAAGCCTTCCCTGTTGAGGGGCTGCACGAGGTGCAGAAAGAAACTGGTCTACATGAAGGATCCACATTACCACTGTATTTACTGCTTATATCCACATTATATCAACAAATGTGACATTTGCAGGACTTTCTCCACCAAAACCCAACAGGACAGACACAGGAGAATTATTTTACAGCTAGAAGCCAAAGGTCTGTCCTCTGACGAGGAGTCTGCCAAAACAGCTCTTGTATCGTCTACCGAGCCATCTGAGAGACACAATTCTAAAAGAAGGGCCACTTCAGTGGAAAGGAGTTCCTCTGCCTCTAATAAGGCTAAAAGAAAGTTGGAAGCCACTTCTTCTATGCCTCCCTTGCACCCAAGACACCACAAAAAACATCATCCTGAAGAAAAAATCAACTCCAAAGATAAGGAGGTGTTTTCAAAAAACCATGGGGGGGGCAAGCCATCCACGAGCGGCAGCAAAATCACGGACACACCGCCGACCAAGCCGTCGACCAAGCCACCGTCAATAACAACAACAACACTCCAAACCTCATCGTCCAAGACAAAATCCTCGTCCACGAAGCAGTCATAGTCGAAGGAAGCACATCACTCATCGTCGAGGCTCTCGTCCGCGAAACTCTGATCCACGAAGCTCTCGTTGATGGGTCAACCATCTTCAAAGTCTTCGTCCATGGAACCACCATCGATGAAGCCATCGCCAGGGAAACCACCGTCGACGAAAGTACCATCGACGATTCCAAAGAATGGGGTGTCTTCTGAAGAAATAGAACCCACAATACCATTTGCGGACATCGTGGATAAATCATCCAATGTGAGTAGTCTTCACAAGTCTTCGTGCCCTGCGTTTTCAATTACAGTTACACCTGAGCCATTTGGAGCACAACTGTCCCCTTTAAAAGCAATGACGGAACTTCCTGATGCCCTCCTTGGCAACCGGATTCAGAGGACATGGCTGATCCTTATGACCCGGTCCTCGTGGCATCGATGCAAAGAATCATTGAGGAGTTTAACAGGTGCCAAGAGCGTCAGAATAGGTCTTCTGTACCTAAGGAAACCCCCCTAGGGATGCTTCACCTCGGCATAGCACACCCAGACACTCCCCTTCCAGGAGTAGACCGCAGAAAAGAGCACAATCCCCTGAGCCTCCACCTAGATTCAGGAGCAGAACACTCAGTGCTTTACCAACAAGAGTCCCCTCTACAGCATCACCTCATAGATCTCCTTCACCAGTTCGAGACCCAACAACGGTACCTTCATCTTTGTCAGTATCTGATTGGCAAGAGGACCCGTTCAGGGATTTGTCGGATCCGGAGGAAGGAGAGGTTATGCAGAAACCGGACGCTTCCAGTGAATGGGACGATTATATTGTCGAGATGCCCAGGAAGAAAGACTCACCAGGTGATGCATCACCTCCAGATGATTTGGTATCATTTCATACTATAATTGGTAAAGCTGCAGACTTTTTAAAAATACAAGTCTCTTCGGAAGAAAAGAAGTCTTTGCTCTACGAGCACAGGGACAAACGCAGAAGAACGGTTACCTCCATTCCGCTTCTCGACACCATATGGGAGTCCAGGTCGAAGATACTGGCCACACCCTTATCCACACCTGCTTTAGTCTCAAGGCCTGAAAAGAAGTACAAAGCACCTGACTCCGCTCCGCTTTAAGGGGTCATACAAAGCCAGATTCAGTCATCACAGAAGGGGCTAGAAAGAAATTAGCCAACCCATCATCACCACTGTCAGCACTACCAGACAAGGAAGGTCGTAAACTGGAAGCCATGGGTAGAAAGGTGTCTTCCTCAGCATCTCTCACTATCAGAGCGGGCAATGCATTAGCCATGACAGCCAGGTTTGACCGCGAGCTTTGACTTTGCATGTCCAAGCTGACCAAACATCTACCAGCAGATTTACAGGAGGGGGCCAGGTCCATCATTGCGGACGGAGAAGCCACTTCAGACCACATGATGGACGCAGCTGTTGATGTGTCTGAATCATGTTTCAGACAAATGGCCCACAGCACAGTGTTAAGGAGACCGGCATGGATGAAAGCCACGAATTAGTCATGGACATGACCTTCGATGGGCAAGATTTATTTGGCAAGAAGATAGATGACCACCTTAAAGGAATTAAAACGGACACAGATACAGCTCGAGCCATCAGTTCCTTGAAGGCTAAATATAAAAACCGCAGGTCCTTTCTGCCCTTTTGAGGTGCAGCATCAAAAGACAGAGGATACACACGTTCCTCCTATGGTCAAATGTCACAAGGTAACACATTTCAAGGCAACAGATATCAATCCGCCAACAGGTATTCTCCAGCATTGGATCTTTCATGGATTCACATGCTTAGAATATTCCCCGTCATCAGGCTGGGAATCCTCGGTAAGTTATATAGACATTTTCCATAGGAAAAATTCTGACACTTTTGTGTCCTATCTACGTCGTTTTGGGCCGCGCACGCCGGCGCCACTAGGACGTAGAGGTATATATAGCCCCGCCCCCGCGGCTCCCTCAGATTTCAACCGTCTTCCAAAGTAGTGGGATTACCTCGCGTATCTGCTATTTGGTTAGGTTGTACTTTCTACTTCTACGACTGTTTTTTCTTCTCGAAAAAATGTCTGGAAAGGCGTTGTTTTGTCCGTGTGCTACATGCGGTCTTAAGAAGTTGTACGAAGGGGATGGTCATATGGACTGCATTTACTGTCTTCATCCTCACCACACAGCGGACACATGTGAAATCTGTCAGAGCTTCTCCCAGAAAACCCTCAAAGACCGAAAAAGACGCCTTGTCGATTGGCTCAATGACGGGGCGGGTGCGTTCCCGGCATTGGAGGTGGGCTCCACGGCCTCGAGAAGTAAGTCAGAACCCCCGACGAAGAAGGCACGTACTGCTGAAAACGCCCCTCGGAGAAGCATTCGGAGAAACATTCGAAGGCCCCCTCTTCACACAAGGTGTCGTCTTCTTCCTCGTCTAAAAAGGAGATAAAAGAACCATCTAAATTCTCCTCAGGAGACCGTCCTAAGTCTACCTTGAGTCGAGAGGCCTCGGACAGCAAGTCGGCCCCGAAAGCGGCGGGAACACCTCAAGGCCCTGCGCCACTTGCTTCGTTGACGGCCCGCTCGTCGACGTCTGCGTCATCGGCGGCTCCTCCCACGGTTCAGACTGCGGCTGTAGGAAACATATCGTCGTCGACGGTGGTTCCGGCTATGGGATGGCAACCAGAGGTTTTCGACCCTGTTCCGCCTGAGGCCCTGCTGCAACCAGAGGCAGCTTTTTCCATCTCGTCGGCTGACGAGGAACGTGGCCCGGTCGCGCACCCAACCGATCTGGGGTTGCAACCAACCAGTGCGGTGACGCTCTTGAGTAGGGGTACCATCCCTATGACCTCGTCATTACTGAACCCCCAGGCAGTTTTGTCCTTGGAGGTGCTAAATACGCTACAGAAGCTGTTAGAGTGTTTGGACACACGGATACCTCAGCCCAGTGCCCCGGCACTGCTACAGTCTACGCCACTCGTCGACGAGCCGTGCCCGGCTCCTCGCTCGATGACCAGGATTACTGCCGCTTCCCAAGCCGCAGAAGATCGCCCTCGCCCACAAGAAGAGGGAGAACTACTGGACTCTGATTCAGACCGCGAAGGGTCGGGTTCAGACATCTCACTATCCCCCTCAAGGGACCCAACATGGGACTCTGAAGCGGAAATGGAAGCTCCGAGAAGTCCGTCGCAGCCATCACCACCTGACGATGTGGGGGCGTTCCATGCCATGATGAGTAAGGCGTGCGCTGAGTTTGGCCTAGTCCCTGAAGAAGAGAAAAAGGATCATTTTCTTTTTGATCATATGGGCAAGAGAAGGAAATCCATATTCGCCATCCCTATTTTAGACCATGTCTGGCAAGAGGGCCTGAAGACCATGCGTCATCCTTTCTCGGAACCGGCAGTAAAAGGTTGTTTGGAGAAGAAATTCAAGTCTCCGGAATCGACTCCCAAGTGCTTGACGTCTCAACCTTCGCCGGAATCGGTGGTATCTGCGGCGGCGGCTAGAAAGGCCAGGTCTCAACATAAATACACGAACCCGCCGGACAACGAAGCCAGGAGGCAAGACGCTTTTGGCAAGAAGGTGCTGTCGGTCTGCGCGACTACAGTTAAAGCAGCCAACTCCTTGGCGATTATGTCTAGGTATGACAGGGAAATGTGGCACCGGCTGGCTCCTATCTTGGAACATTTGCCCGAAGAACATAGAAAGTCTGCCATGTTGCTAGTACGGGAAGGAGAATGGGCCTCCAACCATGCTACAAACATTGCTGTCGACCTAGCCGAGTCCAGATTTAAGCAAATCAATAATGGCGTAGTACTACGAAGACAAGCCTGGCTCAAGTGCACTACGTTCAGACCGGAGGTGCAATATAAAGTCTTGGATATGCCGTGTGAAGGGGAATAACTGTTCGGTGAAAAAGTTGATGAGGCCTTGAAGGGCATGAAAGAGGATACTGACACGGCGCGGACACTCGGAGCCCTCCAGAGTGGTAGGAATTTTCGTTCCTTTCGTCCTTTTAGAGGGGCTTCTGGTAACTCCCGGTTTGGGTCATCTAGAGACCGAGGTTTCAACAGACCCTCCTACTCGTCCCAAGGCTACAGACGTGCGGCCAGTCTTCTGGTAGAGGCAGAGATTACCAAACCTCCAGACGGCGGGGTGCCTACCCTTCGTCGACGAAAGATAAACAAGCCAAGAACCAACAATGACATGTTTCAGAACGTCCTGGGGAGCCGAGTGTCTCGCCACGTCGACGAGTGGGAGCGCATAACAACAGACCAATGGGTTTTGGACACGATTCATCTGGGCCACTCTCTACAGTTCAAGGACAAGCCACCACACATTCCACCGGTGTTCTCGGCTCAGCCCCACCTTCAAATACTACTGCAGGAGGTGGCGCTTATGCTGCAGAAAGGGGCTATAGAACTGGTTCCGGTGGCAGAAAAAGGACAGGGAGTTTACTCCTGTTACTTTGTCGCCAAGAAACCAAATGGAAAATGGCGTCCCATTCTGGATCTACGAGCACTCAACAAACTGCTCAAGAATTAAAAATTCAAAATGCTTACGCTCCAGGAGGTGATCCGATCGATACAACCCGGAGATTATTTGTCATCGCTAGACCTTCAGGACGCATTCTTCCATATCCCGATGCGTCGACGACACAAAAGATTTCTGCGGTTCGTCGTCGGACGAACCCACTATCAGTTCAAGGTCCTCCCGTTCGGACTAAAATCGTCCCCCAGGACGTTCACCAAATGTCTGGCTCCAATAGCAGCCTGGTTAAGAAAGGAAGGTCACCATGTGTACCCTTATTTGGACGACTGGCTAGTGAGGGGATTGTCTCCGGAAAGGGCACGAGAAAGCCTAGATGCCACCATGTCCCTCCTACAACGTTTGGGCTTCGCAGTGAACTTTGACAAGTCCTCATTAAAGCCATCAAGGACCTTGGTCTTTTTGGGTGCAGAGTTCCACACACAGTCGGGGCTGGTGAGGCCATCCCTCGAAAGGAATCACAAACTGCAACAAAAGGCATCGGAATGGAAGGTCGACACCAGAGTGTCAGTGCGAAGGTACATGTCCCTGCTGGGGACCATGTCGTCCTGCATACCCTTGATCGACAATTGTCGCCTCTTCATGAGGCCTCTTCAGGAATTCTTGGCGGATCGATGGGCACAGAGTCAAGGGCGCTGGTTGGACAAGTTGACCATCAACGGCCAGCTCGTGCAGGCTCTTCAATGCTGGAGAATTTCCATACATCTGACGAAGAGAATGCCCCGGCTGGAACCTGCGTTCCAGAGGAGAGTGGTGACGGATGCTTCACTAACTGGGTGGGGAGCTCATCTGGGGTCCCTATAGGTTCAGGGTCGTTGGTCATCGGAAGAATCCGCCCTTCACATCAATCTGCTAGAGTTGAGGGCGGTGCGTTGGGCCCTGAAATACTTTCTACCACAGATAAAGGGCTCAGTGGTGAGAATCATGACAGACAACACGACAACAATGTTTTATCTATGAAAGCAGGGAGGAACTTGCTCCAGGATCCTGTCGACGGAAGCCCAGGAGATCTGGCATTGGGCCCTCCAACACGACATACATCTGTTGGCGTTCAACTTACCAGGAGTAAAAAATGTGCAAGCAGACGCTTTCAGCAGGGAGATGAATCGTCTACACGAATGGGAACTGAACGACCAACAACTGCACCGTGTCTTCGCGAAATGGGGTCATCCGGCCCTCGATCTCTTTGCGACGAGAGACATCAAGAAATGCTCACAATACGCGAGCAGGTGGCCACAACAAGACTCGCTAGGGGACGCGTTCTCCTTCCCGTGGACGGGCAAGTTTCTGTATGCCTTCCCCCCATTTCCTCTCATCCGTCGGACTCTGCAATGGATCCACAGATATCCATGTCGGGTGATCCTGGTGGCCCCGTATTGGGCCAGACAAGTGTGGTTCTCCGATCTACTTCACCTTTCAGCGGCAGAACCAATGAGGTTCCAGAAGATCCCCAACCTTCTGTCTCAGGAGAAAGGGGTCGTTTGGCATCACGACCCGGACAGCCTCAGTCTGACAGCCTGGCTCCTAATTTCTCCGAGTTCTGCATATGGTGCACAGGTCAACCAGGTTTGGTCCCGCTGACGATCACACCGGAACAGCTCCTACCATACTTGTTGCTCCTGGCTAAAAACGGTTTGTCTGTTTCATCCATAAAGGTGCATCTGGCTGCCATCTCGAGATTTACTCGGAAGAGACATTCAACTCCATTGTTCAGTGACCGCCTAGTTAAACACTTCCTTAAAGGGTTGTTTCGAACCTTTCCTTCCACGAAGAAGTTTCCTACGATCTGGAGTCTAAACCTGGTTCTGGCAGCCCTGATGAAACCCCCTTTTGAACCAATGTCGTCAACATCATTAAAATTTTTGTCTTGGAAATTGGCTTTCCTGGTGGCCATTACTTCAGCTCGACGTCTGTCAGAAATACAAGCTTTAGTGATTGACCCTCCGTATTTGAGGTTTTTCAGTAATAAAGTTGTGCTGGCCACTAACCCGCATTTCATACCTAAAGTGCCTTCCATGTTCCATAAACACGCTTCTATAGTGTTGCCTACATTTTTTCCAACACCGTCTTCGGTGGCGGAGAAGACTCTCCATACATTGGACGTGAAAAGAGCTTTAAAATTTTATCTCCATCGCACTCAAAGCTTCAGAGACACGAGACAACTTTTCGTAGCTTATGGTCCTGCGGCTAAGGGTAAGGCGATCTCCAAACAAGGACTATCCAGATGGGTGTCTTCGGCCATTTCTTATTGTCATTCCAAGGCCGGAAAACTGCTAGAAAAGCGTCCAAGGGCCCATTCGACGAGATCTACATCGTCGTCGACGGCGTTGTGGTCCGGAATTCCTCTGGGGGATATCTGCCAGGCGGCTTCCTGGTCGGTACCACACACGTTTACCCGGCATTACTGTCTCGCACAGCAAAATGCTGAAGATACACAGATGGGGCGTGCAGTACTACGTCACCTGTTCCAATAAGGTAAGCCCCAAGTGGGGGTTACACCCTTCGGCTATATATACCTCTACGTCCTAGTGACGCCGGCGTGCGTGGCCCAAAACGACATAGATAGGACACAAAAGTGTCAGAATTTTTCCTATGGAAAATGTCTATATAACTTACCGAGGATTCCCAGCCTGACGACGGGGAATATTCTAAGCAGGTGAATCCATGAAAGATACCAATGCTGGAGAAATTGAGTTACAGGTAAGAAACTATTCCCTTCCCAGAGAGGAAGGCGCGGCTCTTCCCAAGGAAAGTCCCAGAAAAAAGAGAACTGACCATTCGATTCTTCCCCCCCCTCTATGCCAAACACCTGTGGGGGGGAAGGATAAGCCAACTTTTTTCAACGCTGGAATTCGATAACATCAGACAATTGGGTATTACAGGTGGTTCGCAGGGGACACATCATAGAATTCCTAGACTATCCTTCATCCCTTGCCCCCACCCCTGACAAAGTTCACATGCTGAAGAACGTCATGGCAGAAGTTCTAAAGTTACTACACAAAGCAGCTATAGAGCCAGTCCCATATTCCCAGAAAGGAAAAGGTTTCTACTACCGCTTCTTTCTAATCAAAAAGAAAAACGAACACTCAACAAATACGCATCAAATTCAAAATGATATCCCTGCAAGGACCCTTACCGTGGCTGAACAAAAACGACTTCCTAGCCACTCTGGACTCAGAAGACTCATGCTTCCACATTCCAATTCATCCTGCCCACAGACAGTTCCTCAGGTTCACTATAGGAGACTGACATTTCCAAATTTCAGGTACTTCTGTTCGGGGCTAAAATCAGCACCGAGGGTATTCACCAAGTGTCTGGCGCCCATAGCAGCGAAGCTCAGAAGGATGAAAACGGAGGTCTTTCCATATTTGGACGACTGGTTGATAAGGGCAAACTCCTTCAGTCAAGCTCAATTGGCAGTGTCAAAAACGATAAAACTCCTAAAAGAGTTAGGTTTTTTTGATACACAACGTAAAATCCTGCCCAGTATCCAGCAAGAAGGTTATTTTTCTGGCAGCCGAGTTCAACACCACCATTCCCAAGGTAAGGCCATCAGCAGACAAAGTAACAGCCATCCTCCGACGACCACGGTATGCTCTTTCAAATCCTTCCTGGGCATGATGCCCTCATGTATATTTCTCATACCAAACTGCAGACTTTGCATGAAACCGATCCAGGAGGCCCTGGACCACCAATGGAAACAAGCCAAGGGTTCATGGGAAGATGTAGTCCAGATACCGATGGCAGTGCACAAGCAACTTCGATGGTGGAACACCCCACGGAACCTGCTCCAAGGGATGCCATTCCAGGCACTAACATACACTCTTCTCTTAAGGACAGATGTGTCCCTTTCGGAATGGGGGGCACACTTGGCGGACCTTCAGACAAAAGGGGCTTGGTCAGACCAAGAATCACATCTCCACATCAATGTCCTAGAGCTCAGGGTGATACAATGGGCTCTAAAAGCTTTCCTTCCTTTCCTTTCAGTTCCTCATCACGGATGTTGGAGGCGACGGCCCTCCGTGGCCGTGCGGCTTGACTTCCGGGTTTAGGTTCTTTCCTCTAACCCACCATCAGCATTGTACACGCGTATGCGCGGCCCGGGGGCAAGTAGCGGCAGCAGTAGTCCTCGGCCCCAGCCTGGGCACTGGCCCCAGGCCCAACTCCAGTGTTCGCAGCAGCATCCTACCTGGCTCCTTTTTTCAGGCAGGGAGCCACTAATCTCCTCACAGCATCTCAGCGTTGCATGCTTGCCATGCAGAGGATCTCTGGCTCATAGCCTGTAGCCGGGAATGGGTTTGACTGCAAAGTTTTGGCCCGGTAAACTCTAGCTCTAGCCTCTGTTACCAGAAAGTCTTTCTTTATGAAATGTTCCTGTGTGAAGGCTGAAATAAAATCTATCAACGAGATTTGGTTTATTGGCTGTAATGCCATTAAGGGAGAAGCTGGGTGTGAGTAGGGATTTGGACCCACCGCAAGGGAATGTAGGTGATATGGGTTCTCAAGACCACACACATCAGAAGGGTGTGGTGGAGTCCAGGGATTCATCCCCCCCGCCCCTCCCTGGCAGGGTCTAACCAACTTGAACACTGGCCCCTACTGGCTAATATCGCAAAAGAGCTTCTTTTGTGCACTAGCCCGTTCGATTTGGGTACTCTGGTGGATGCCTTAAATGCATGGGTGCTCGACCTGTGGCAATCCAAGGCGACGCCGGTCCCCCAGACATCCGTACATCCCGTTGTTAGGGAGAATTCTCTGTTTAGGCTGAATTTCCTAACCTAGTGAGTCCCCCAGCAGCTTTGCTGGATTTTTGGGGTTTATTTTTTTTCTCCTGCCAAGAGTGAGACTCTTTTACCCTCACTCTTGGGCATGATTTGAGTGTGTTTCTTTGAATTTAGATGTGTTTAATGGGCTATGGGATCTTTTACCCCATAGGGATTCATGTGTTTTTGTGATGTGTGTTACACAGCACCCTCAGTGCAGTAACACAGAGGTGTCCTAATGACCCCCCAGTATAGACTCCATACCCTGGGACTGACTACTGTCTCCCAGGGCATGTAAAGTCACCATTGACTTTACCAGTCTTAAATTCTGAACAGAACCAGTACAAACCATCATATTGTGGACGTACTGGCTGGGGCAATTCAATTGCCCCAGGGTCTGTTAGTCGAGGGGGCATGTCTCCGTCCCCCCTGATCGAGTTTTGGCTGGTGGCAGTGGATACTACTTTTTATATTCAACCGCAAATATTTTCCTATGGGATTTCCCATTGTTTTAGGCTACTATCTTTATTTAATTATTTACGGTAGCCTCGAACATACCGCCAGTTTATTTAATTAATATTAATTCTCTGGTTGGTATTTTTTGCCAAAACTTGATTCTAAAATGGCATTTGTGTTCTCTTCTGTGACTCCAACCCAAGTCGAGCCCTTTGTTCCACTTTTTGGCAGGCTTCTCCACAGAAGCCCTCCAAAGTGGTGCCGCTCTGTCTGGGGTACTTAGGAGGGGTGGAGGGGGATTTAGGCACCCTGGACTGAGTTGCCTAGGCAACTCAAGTCGCACTCCGTCTTGATTGGCCCAAGTGGTGAGCCGGCCGGCTCACTACTTAGCATGTTTGAGTGACAGCTAGGCTGAGTGAATGGGGGTTTTCTGCATAAAAGCAGGGCTTTGGGGACTGGAACTTCAGAAGTCGCCACAGGACCTAAGAATCTGACGAGGGAGAAGCTGAGCCGACCTGCCACGACGACACCACCGGTGGAGCTCTGCTGGACCGTCTCACCACTTTTCCCAACGACAGAGGAGATCTCCCGCCGGAGAGTCTTCTTCCTTTGACTGGTGGGGATAACCAGTTTCACTGTCTTTTCGCCTTCCTGAAGTATCTCGTGGCCGCCTTGCCTGTGCCAAGCACCCCGGCAACCGGGATACCACGTTTTACCACGACCGCAAATTAAAGGGTACTACCTTTAACCGGAAAACTCTGCGGCTGGTTTCTTCCCTGGCAGTGCAATGACCTTCATCTTTCCTCCAAGTCGAGATCTTCTCTTCCCCTGGACAACGACGTGACTTGCACCCACTGCCAGGAACAACTGCCACCGCTGGAGGATCCTTCCCACTTAAGGTACTGTGTCCCCCTGGCTTCCATTGCCACCGACTGTACGGGGTAGATTTAGTCCCCGGCTTTCGAACCTGGGTTAGCCTGGGACACCCTGGCTAAACTTTTCTGAGCCCCTCTAAATTCCTTTTGAACTCTCTGCAAGACTTTCTAAGCCTAGTGTAACTGTGTGATCTTGGGCGCATTTGTGCTCTGCTCTCTCTAAGAGTGGGCCCAGCCTTTGGACTTTGGCTCACCAGTGACTTTTGCTCTTCTGCCTTGCAAACAGTGTTCCTAAATCTTAGAGTGGTGTACCTTTCCATATTCTGTCTTTTTCACTCCCTTTTTCACAAACTTATTAGAGTGCCATCTAGTTAAGCGCTCACCTCTGTATGAAAATAACTGGTGTTTTACTAAGACTCATCTGATAAAGAATAAGGGGTGTATATATTATAATAGTAACTGTGTTTAGAGTGTTTTACAATAAGAGTGCTGGAGGGTTTCAAACAGTGTGTTTTTAAATAAATAATTATATACTTTGATACCAAAGCTCTGGCAGTGTTTGCTTGTATTATTGTGTCTCAGTGCCTGACTGCTACCAAGTGGGTTTACTGCTAACACCTGTAGTCCTAAATCTTTTGCAGTGTTCCCTAGGGGAACTGCACAGGTTTCTGCCTAACACCCGTACCAGCTGTCTTGTTATTGGCTCCGAAATCAGATAACCTCTGCCAAGGACAACAATAGACCAGGAAACGCAAACTGATCTCCTTAGTGAGCTTGCCTCAGGATCCAAGGGGTCAACTCTACTCACTAAAGAGAGAGCCAAGGGCTCTAAAGTCGTTCTACCTGACTCTCCTTTGGAACTAACCCCACTGGCACCCAAATATATTCAATATGTAGCTCAACATCCAGCAACGGCTACGGTTAAACCCAAGAAGACACCTTGACAGAGTTTTGTATTAAAAAAGTTACAGTTGCCCAAATTAAATGACTTTGAGTACCCTGGAGTTTTTGGCATGGACCAGAGGAACATTGTTATAACTAATATTCCTAAGATTCAAGGAAAATAATCTAAACCAGCATTACGCAACAAAGTCCTCGCTTGGTTTCGACAGAGAACTGGCACAGGGCTTGCTCAGAATAGAACTCAGCGACTGGTGATCACAACCTAATTGTGACTGTATACTAGTTGGTTGTGGGGGTAGTTCCCTCCCGACCTTCCTAAATCTTTGCAAATATTTTCCTAGAGGGTCATCACATTGCAATTTAATATTGTAAAGGTTTCCTGTTAAATGATGGCGTACATTTTTTTTCTGTTAACCCATTTCCAGAGGATCACTGTAATGCCAGTTAACATTCTAATGTGTTCTGTTATTTGACGTACCTACAATTGTAGCAATGTCTTTTTAGTAATTTTTTTATAACCTTCGGTCTTGGGCTGTTCATGTTGTATTTGTAGTTTTTTGTTGTCTGCGCCCTCACGCCTCAGGGTTCAAGGTTGCGCGATATAAATTGATTAAACTAAACTGAACTAAACTAAACTTCCAGTAGTGGCGGGTCGACTCTTAACCATCGAGACAGACAATACAACCTCCATGCACTACACAAACAAGCAAGGAGGCACGAAGACAGATCTTATCTCAGGAAGCTCAACTACTATGGTCCACATCAGGGTGGAACATCTTCCGGGAGTGGACAATGTTTTAGCGGACAAACTGAGAAGGGAGGACGCTTCATCCCACGAATGGGAGCTAGACGAAAAGGAAGTTCAATGGATTTTTGTCTGTACGGGGCCAGCCACAGATCGACCTTTTTGCCACCAGGATCAACAGGAAATGTCAAGCATTTGCCTCAAGGTACCCGGAACATCAATCAGCAGGAAATGCATTCTCGGTGGACTGGACAGGGAAGTTCCTTTATGCCTTCCCCCCATTCCACTCATAGCCAGAGTTCTGCGCAGAATGAAGGAGCAGGATTGCTCCATGATCCTAATAGCGCCGGACTGGGCCGGATATGATACCCGACCCTGCAACATCTATCCCTGTGGCCTCCAATTCGCCTCTAAGGCTCATCAATACCTCTTGACTCAACAGAACCACAAAGTCCTTCAACACGACCCAGCAAGCCTCTCTTTCAAAGCCTGGTTCCTGAGCAGCGCAAACTCATGAACTTAAACCTTCCGGCGGACTGCTGGGACAAAATTAGGGCATCTAGAGCCCCTTCAACAAGGATCACCTACATGCGAAAATGGACCCGCTTCTCTAAGTGGTGTGAATCATCGGTAATTAACCCACTTACAGCTTCAGTAGAACAGATACTACCTTACTTATTACATTTGGCTAAGGCAGGTCTCTCCCTATCCTCCATCAACGTTCACATGTCGGCCATATCAGCATACACGACTCCAGAAGCGCAGTCATTACTCTCTTCTGGCCATCAAGATTTTCCTGAACGGGTTGATGCGTACTTATCCTGCTACGCCCTCATCTGTTCCTTCCTTGAGCCTGAATACTGTGCTAACGGCTCCCATGGAACCCTCTTTCGAACCCATTCACGGATGTGAAATAAAATTATTATCTTGGAAAACAGCTTTCCTGATCGCCATGACTTCGGCTAGGAGTATCAGTGAATTACAAGCCTTGTCTTCAGAACCTCCTTTTACTTTGTTTCAGCAAGACCGCGTCATTTTGAGGACACACCCAAAATTTCTGCCCACGGTCTTGTCAGAAATGACACTCACAGAGTGCATTGTTCTAACATCTTTCTTCCAGAACCGTACCTCGGAGCTTTACATTCCCTAGATGTGACTAGAGTTTTGAAATGTTACTTGAAGAGAACTAAAGAGTTCCGATTATCTAACAGACTGTTCATTGCCTTTGCGGGCCGTACGAAAGGACAACATATCTCCAAACAAAGTCTGGCAAGATGGGTCTCGTTATGCATTACCCATTGTCATCAATTGAAGGGCGACCCCCTCTCCAAACCACCTTCAGCACACTCCACCAGAGGAAGAGCGGCACCCGTAGCATTTCACGCAGGGGTTCCCTTGAAGGACATCTGCAGAGCCGCTACCTGGAGCATTCTGCACACGTTCGCAAAACACTACTGCCTAGCAGAAGATGCCAACAAGGAATCTGCAGTTGGACAGGCAGTGCTCTGCCACCTCGTTGCATAAGGTAGGACCAGCCTATTTTCCCGCCTTTCCCTAAGTATGCAACCTTTGTGTTGCCGCATGGTAAAGGTTTGTCAGAAATATTGTTTTTTCTGCATCTATGCTTAATATATATATATATATATATATATATATCTGAGGCTTGTGGAATCTGCTGAGATCACATGCTGTGCATAGGCCGACATCTAGTGGAAGCTGCGGAGTATTAGTTTGTTTTTCGAAACTTAGAAATAGGCGTCGACACAGGGCGTGCCAGTAATACTATCCCTAGTGTGACGTCCACTGTACCCATGATGATCCCTCACGCGGGTAGTACCCTCAGATTGTTTCTTTCCGCTATACTTGACGGAAGCATTCCGCGGAGTTCCCTGGCTTTCAGCCATATTTTGTAAAAAATCAATATTTCCCTGTTTCTTCCACTACCACGTCGAATCATCGAGGTTCAAAGTTCGACGCCGGCCCGGAGAAGAAACAACCGTCGAGAGCTGCACGACGGACTGTGGGCATCGGAAGGCCGCTGGCCTCGGCCCGGGCCTTGGAAGGCCTCTGGCCTCGGCCCGGGCATTGGAAGGCCTCTGGCCTCGGCCCTGCAAGTAGGGAGAGTGGGGGGGGGGGGGTAACATACTATATATATATATATATTTCCTACACACACTAGCCCGCTGCCACAGGGTGCATATGGAGGGTACCCCTTTCAAATTCTGCCCCAAGTGCAACCGCAAGTATCCTTGGGCTGACAAACACGCCACCTGTAACCTCTGCTTGCCGAGGGACCACCCCGAGGTGAACTGCAGAGCGTGTAGCCGGTTCAAGGCTAAGATACTTAAGGACCACTTGACCAAACGTTGGGCCCACCACGCCAGGCAATGCGAGGCCATGGAAGCGGAGGGCACCTTCAGTGATGGCAGCAACGTCATACTTTTGGACTGCGGGAGCAACGAGGAGTCTAAAGACGCCCAAGCACAAGTCCCCGACCTCGGAAGGCTGTCAGGCAGGGCAGTTATGGGGAACACACCCAGCGACATGAGCGCTACCCACACCTCTTCCACACCTAAGCACTCGAAGTCCAACCGAGACTCGACACGCGTGTCGAGTTCCCAGAAAGAGGTACACAAAGAGCTGTCCACCGAATCGGTGTCCTCTGGGCGTTCTCGGTCAAGATCGCCTCACGACACCAGGCAACCATCCACAGTTACCAAAAGTGCCTCACTCACTAAAGTCATGGAGGTACGCTCATCAGAAGATGAAGCCGACCGCCAGCCCCAGGCCGCTCACCAAGAGTCGGCGTCAGCAGACGGTTCGGCGGCTGCTTCCGAATCCCAACGCTCTCACTCTAAGGAAAGGGACACTACCCCCGAATCTCGACGCCCGGCGTCTAAGAGCTCTGAGAGGGTGAAAACACCAGGGGAACACTCTTCCACTCATGGGGAAGGGGGAACAGCAGAAGAAACCATCTCGCCCTTCTTCTGCACCACAGTTACATAAAGACAGTTCTAAGTCTTCTGATAAACAGCTAGCCAAGACCCCTGCACAAGCCCATATGTCCAGTGAAGTCACGGAAGGGGAGCCCTCTCAAGAAAGGGTCATTCCCAGCTCCAAAAAACGGACCAGTGAGGATATAGACAGGGTTATGTCTAGAATGTCCTCCCTAGCAGACTTCTACTCCAAGAACCCAGAACACTTCCTCTCTTATACCCCTGACGGTGCTACTCCCTCAGGGTCTAGGGACCCGCAGCCCCCTGGTAAGAAACCTCGGTTTGAGACCCCAACGCAAAGTCGGTCTTCAGACCCTTTTTACATCCAGCCTTACGCCCAGTATAGTGAAGATCCACTACAGGATGAGGATCCAGACTTGTAACATTGGACCAAACTGGGGTGGACTATTATGGTGATGACGAGGACCAAGAGGAGGAGGAAGATGACCCAGAAGTCTACAGAATAGACTCCCCGGTAGGCAAAGAACCTCAAGTTACCGACTCTCCAGTCAACAACCAGCCCCTCCTAAATGAGGTCTTGACTAGAGTGGCAGAACACTTCCGCATAGACACTCAAGGGGCACAGGAGGAGAGAGACTTTGTTGAGGGACTAGTAGGAGAAAAGAAACCCATTGCTCAGGCCATTCCAATTCTCAAGTCCATTCAACAGAGAATTGATCCTTCCCTTCTCAATCCTAACCTCACCAGGGCGGTAAACCCCAGAGTCGAGAAATTGTTCAGGGCAGCCCAGTCAGACCCGCTTTACATAAGGGGGCAACTGAAGCCTGACTCCCTGGCAGTTACTAATACCCGGAAGAGGGTGGGAACACCTCTATCATCATCTGAGGCTCCCCGCGACAAGGAGAGCAAGAAAATCTACAGGTTGAAGGAAGGAAGGTAGCCTCCACTTCCACTTACCAGGCAAGGATTGCCAACTCCACCACTCTGCTGGCTAGTTACAACTGCCACCAGTGGGAGCAAGTAGCTGCCCTCATCGGCTCCGCATCGGAACCCTTAAAGGGCCAGTTGGCCCAGGTTGCGTTGGAGGGGAGAGCCGTGTCCGGTTGCATCCTTAAGGCAACCTTTGATGCCGCAGATAACCCCGGCAGGCTAATAGCAGAGTGCACTGTCATTAAGAGGCAGGCTTGGTTAAGACAGTCAGGGTTTAAACCCGAGACACAAGCATCCCTAATCGACATGCCGGTGGAGCCTAATCTACTGTTTAGCAAAGCGGTAGAGGACGCATTAAAGAATGCCAAAGATGAGTATGAGACTCTGAAATCCCTGGGACAGTTGACCAACAAGCCCCCTAATCAAAGAGGCAATAGTAATTTTCGTCACCCACGTGGTCAAAATTCACAAATACGCTCCCAACTATTCACAGGGGCAGGGTACATCATGGGGTAACAACCAGCAGTCTACCCAGAGTTACAACAGAGGAAACAAGAAGGGTAGAGGCAGCCCCAGCAGAGGCGGCACGCCTCCCGCAAAACAGCGATGCTGCGTTCTGGGTCCCTTCTCACGCATCCCCAGTAGGGGGACGCATTACCAACTTCACCCAAGCTTGGGAAGGGATCACATCAGACAGATGGGTGCTGTCCACAGTGTCCGCAGGATACTGCATAGAACTACTCGAGCGTCCCTGAACCCACCCTCCACGTCAAAAAATACATTCCTCAGACCACCAGAAGATCCTTCTTGAGGAGATTGTCAATCTTTTAGCAAAGGACGCGATAGAACTCGTCCCGAGCAACCAGGTAAACCAGGGTATTTATTCAACTTACTTCCTTGTGCCCAAAAAAGATCTGACAATGCACCCAGTATTAGACTTATGCCCTGAAAACAAGTATGTCAAGCCCAAAAAGTTTCACATGACTACTCTCCAAGAGGTAATCCCCCTCCTAAAAAAGGGGGATTACATGGCAACATTGGACATGAAAGATGCCTATTTTCATATTTCCATGTTCCCAGCGCACAGAAGATTCTTGCGCTTCGAGGTGGACAGTCAGCACTACCAGTTCAAGGTGCTGCCCCTCTGTATAGCCTCGGCTCCAAGGGTATTCACCAAGGTACTGGCGGTGGCGGCGGCACACCTATGCAGGGAGGCAATCCCAGTGTACCCTTACCTGGATGACTGGCTCATCACGGGGGAGACCCCAGTAATTTGCAGATCAAACATTCAAAGAACGATCGACCTCCTCTTCGAATTGGGTTTCTCCATGAACGAGAAAAAATCAAGCCTGGTGCCAAGCACCTCCAAACAGTTCCTAGGAGCTGTCCTAGACACTCCAGAAGGGTTGGCCTTTCCATCAGAGGAAAGAATTCGGAATCTACTACTGCAAATTCCTTTATATCAGCCCGGTCGCCAGATAAGAGTGCGCAAAGCGGTGCGTTTGCTAGGCATCATGGCGTCACGTATTTACCTGGTCCCCCATGCGCGCCTGCGACCCATGCAAGAATGGTTGGCGAAACAGTGGTCTCAGATCCAGAAGTACAGGCTGTAGTCACTACGGACACATCCCTATCAGGGTGGGGAGCTGACCTCCTTCACCACACAGCTCAGGGTCTCTGGTGTCACACAGTGGCCAAGAATCATATCAATCTGCTAGAGCTTCTGGCAGTATTCAGAGCACTTCAAGCGTTCAAGTCCCACCTGTTGAACCTGTCAGTGCAGATCCTGAAAGACAGCACAACAGCAATGTTTTACCTAAACAAACCGGGAGGGACTCGTTCGCCAAATCTGCCCAAGCTTGCCCAGAAAATCTGGAAATGGGCACTCAGACGGAACATTTACCTGTCATCTCAACATGTTCCAGGGGATCTCAATTCGCTAGCAGACGCTTTAAGCAGAGATCCCCTCCCAAGAGAATACGAATGGTGTCTTCTCAGAGAAGTCGCACAAGACATCTTCTCACAGTGGGGTTTCCCCACTACAGACCTATTCGCCACAAGCGAAAACAGGCAATGCCCAGAATTCGCGTCCAGGTTCCCCCAGCCAGACTCCAAGGGGGGAACTCCCTGTGGATGAACTGGTCAGGAATGTTTGCCTACGCTTTTCCACCAACCCCTCTCATGAGGAAGGTGTTCAACAAGATGCACAGGGAATCGATGACGCTCATCCTAGTTGCTCCCATGTGGGCGAGGCAACCGTGGATCCCACACCTACGCAGACTAGCAGTGTGCAAATCCATCAGGCTCCCGTGCTGGTACAACCTACTGTCCCAGCACCAAGGACAAACAGTACACCCTCAACCCAACTCAATGAACCTGGCAGCATGGCTCCTGAAGTCAGAGTTTGGACATCTCAACTTACCACAGAGATGTATGGACATCCTAAAGGAATCTAGGAAACCTAACACGAGGCACTGTTAATTTGATAAATGGAAATGATTTGTTATCTGGTGCCAGAATCAGCAAATCAACCCAGTTGATTGCACTCCTTCCAATATTGTCACTTACATGCTCCACCTTCTGGATGCAGGCCTGGTATTTAACTCACTAAAGGTACATCTGGCAGCGCTGTCAGCCTACACCACTTCCCACAACAAGGTTTTGTGGTGGAAGGTACCAGTGGTTAAAGCCTTCATGGAAGGGGTAAAGAGACTCCACCCTCCAACTTCTAACCCGCCACCTGGTTGGGACCTTAATGTGGTGCTTGTTAAGCTCATGGGCCCCCATTTGAACCCATGCATAAAGCCAGTCTCAAACACCTGACCTATAAAACTGCCTTCTTAGTAGCTATTACATCCATAAGAAGGGTCATTGAAATTCAGTCTCTGTCAGTGCAGGATCCTTTCTTTACTGTTCATAAGGATAAACTGGTTCTACGAACATACCCTAGGTTCTCACCTAAGTGTATTTCTAAATTCTACGTTAACCAGTCCTTTGAGCTTCCGGACTTCTTCCTAGAACCCAAAAGCTCTTCTGAGGTGAAACTACACACACTATATGTGCGAAGAGCGGTCCTCTACTATGTAGACACGACCAGACCGCTAAGGAAAACAGACCAACTGTTTGTCCCCGTAGCTACAGGCAGAGAAGGAGATCGCGTCTCTAAAGGTGCCATCTCCAAATGGATAGTCAATTGTATCCAACTATGTTACTCCCTTTCTGAAAAGACTCTGCCTTTTAAGCCAAGAGCCCACTCTACAAGAGGCATTGGGGCCACTCTGGCTTTCATTGCAAATGTACCCCTTGACACCATTTGCAAAGCAGCTATTTGGAGCTCTATTCACACTTTTACTCCGCACTACTGCATTGACACTCATTCCAAGACAGATACTCAAGTTGGACAAGCGGTTCTAAGACATCTGTTTGCTCAGGACCCTTCTCACATCCCACCTTCTTCTAACACTGCTCGCTAATCTATGCACAGCATGTGATCTAAGCAGATTCCACAAGCCTCAGCAGGGATACATTACTCACCGTAATCGTATTTCTGATGCTTGTATCTGCTTAGCCTCACATGCAACCCGCCCTTCCTCCCCTCTGAGAGAAGGCGCATGGATGCTTGTAGTCTTATCTTCCTATCTATCTGCTTGGATAATCTGTACTCGCGCTACTCCTCATACTACATTATGTCAGAAAAAATACAATCTGAGGGTCCTACATGCGTGAGGGATCATGGGTACAGTGGACGTCACACTAGGGATAGTATTACTGGCACGCCCTGTGTCGACGCCTATTTTCAAGTTTTGAAAAACAAACTGTAATACTCTGCAGCTTCCACTAGATGTCGGCCTATGCACAGCATGTGAATCTAAGCAGATACAAGCCTCAGAAATACGATTACGGTGAGTAATGTATCCCATATATAGATCATGTTTTAACTGCTTGGTATTCTATTCAAGCATCTGAATCTATGAAAGATTCAATGCTGGAGAAGTCTTAGTTACTTACCTGTAACTGTATTTCTCCAGCAGTGGTATCTTTCATAGATTCACATGTGCCCACCCACCACCTCTGAGAGGCTGCTCCTATGCTCAGCACCCATCATACTATAGTTCCTATGGTTCAAAATCTGAAGATGGCTGCCTGGGGCGGAGCTTAAGCCCTGCCACCTCCTTGATTGGGGTCATAAAGGACCAACGTGAGGTGGAGGGACTACACAATGGAGTGGCTCATAAGCCACAATGGAGTATCTAGATGCATTCTCTAGGGGAGAAGGGATGTATATTAAAACATTTTTATCACCGAGGATCCCAGTCTGACGACGGTGAATATTCAAGCATCTGAATCTATGAAAGATACCAATGCTGGACAAATACAGTTACAGGTAAGTAACTAAGACATCACACTTCAACTAAATTTCTTGATTTCATGCGAGGGAGTAAACCTCATTGTAGACAATCCCATGTGGTTTGATTATTAACTGGGATCTACAAGACGCTTAGGGACTGTCGCATGCACTTCCTTCATTGAATTGACCATCCTTCTGGCAGTGCATTTGGGCACATAATTAGATATTAATTATGCTTTTCATATAGGGCAATCGGCATGTAACTGCATTTGGTGACTAATTACTCTATTTGAATCATGAGCCACAATATTGGCAAGATGTTATGAATAGCATTTTTGTGAATGAACCGACTGTAAATAATTGTTATGCCATCCCTCTGCCTCTGTCCACCCTGCCTGCTACTGACTTTTATCATGGTATGTAAACTTTTGGTTACTACTTTTTGCTCTGGTTCGCATTTTGTATATATGTTGTCCCTCGGTGAACTATCTATTTTCTGTATATGATCTTTTGCATAACATTTATGTAAATCAATATATGGAAATAATACTAATTTTTCCAATGATGTAATTCTGAATGTTTGCTACAGCCTTGAGGACGACCGATTGGTCGAAACACGTGTCGGCTGTGAACAGCAATAAAACACTATTTGTTTGGAAGAACATTGGACTCTTGATAGACTCAGGAATCCTGTCGATTTTCTACTATACAACTCTTAAACGAGGGGTCTGCTGCGCCGTTTTGCAACATACATCCATTTTCTAATGTATTCTTGTTAAGAGGTCTAGGGGTACCCCGTATGTTGCTTCTGCTGCTGCTGACCCTCTGTCTATTACTGAAGACTGAGTGTACCCTAGTTTTGTTTCTCCCCACAGCATTTGTTTTAAGTTCTCTACATTCCTTTAATGGTTTGTGTGTGAGTCCACTACAGTCACAAGGTTGGAATGAAATTAAGAAAGGTGGTGGAGGCTTTGACTCTGAGAGCAGTGGTTGAGTGCATTACAAAGGTAAATCTTTAAATGTTCCTTCATCCTGACTGTATTTGGCTGTACCAACCAGTGGAGCCGCTCTCAGAGTCCTCGTACCATGCGCTTAGACTTGAGGTTCTACCTCAATTTATTTGGCCCTATCAACCAGCCAAGCCACCCAACATCCTCTACATAGTGTTACTTTTGAGTCTTCATCGGGTTCACATCAGCATTGGGGATCATGGGTGGTCCTGCCTCATTATATTTGGCTCTACAAACCAGCAGAACCACTAATAAATGTTTTGTGCACGGTCCAGTGCACCATGTTCCCCCTCTTACTACCCTCTTGCCTTGCCTATGTAAAGAGCTCCATTGCTTCTCGAAGCTAGGTCAGTGCTCAATAAATACTGTAATAATAATAATAGGTCATCTAGAAAAGGATATGGTTCTGCAGGAGCCTCTACCTATGCATGGCAACCAACATTAGCTCATCAGCCAGCTCTCACTGGCTGACAGATAATGAGAGCCACATGTGCCTACATTCCTCATGCTCTGTCTTGCCTGATCTGCCCAAATCACACCACACTCTGACTCTTCCCATCACCAGCAGGAGGCTGCACTGTTAATGGTGATTAAGTGGCTCTAATAGCTGATGGTTCCATTGGTTCTGGCAGGCAGGGCTAGTCATGGGAAGTCGTGGAGGTGGTTGGACTGGCCTAGAGCTGGGGAGATGCAAGTTGCTTGCTCTAATGCATGAACAGTGACTAGATGGATCTGAGACTCCTTTGCAGCTATCCTCAGTTAGGCAGAAGGGTGCAGCTCTAGCTGCATCTTTGGCACATATGTGCTCATTGAACACATAATTCTACCACAGCCTAATGTGCTAATGGCACTCGTAGTTGGGGTTTCCCCAATGTCTGTGAGAGGTTGGAAATTACTCTGCTTGCCTTCACCCTGACAGTCAGATCCTCTAGCAAGCTGAAGTAGTCCCACACTCTTGACCAGATGGTCAGTAATTTTATGGGTGGGCATGTCTTCTGAGCCATCGTTTACCCTCCTGAGGAAATCCTGGGATGGCCATGCCCCCTCAAGAAGAGTAGAGAATGCTGCAGTGGCCCCAATTTCGGCCACCATGAGCCATCTGCTTGGGTACCATGTCTGCCTCTTTCTCCAGTGCTTTTCTCTCTCCTGAAGTTCCTCCAGAATGCTCTTCACCCCCTGCACTACAGTAGCTACCTCTTCCTGATGATCCTGGAGTGTGTCCTCCTCCCAGCTAACTCAAAGGTCAAGGGTAATTTCTCACCTTCTGCAGGTACTCATCAAGTGACTCTTCCTCTACCTCAGCCTCCTCCAGATTGGTTGCCACATTCTCCCTGCTCCCCATCATCCTACTCCAACACCCCTTCCTCAACCACCATCTTCCCCCTACTCAATCACTGTCTACTCCACCACGGTCTACTCACTCCTGACCACTGCCTCTCTGTGTACGGTTCATCTCAACCTTCATCTGCCTCAAATCCTCAGGCTCAGACGCACCCTTCTGGCAGACCCTGTCAACCTTTAGCAAGGAGGCTAAAGAGTTTCCCAGCTCCTTATCTACACCCACTGGCACTCCCACCAAATAAGAAGACATTTTGCCTAAGGTCACAGCATGCAACATGCAAATGTGCCTAAGGCTTTAATGTGCAAAACCCAAAAAGTGACAAACAACTGGATTCTCTCTAGATTCAATTGATAGGAAATGGTTATCAAAACACAAACCACAGGGAAGGTGACTTACCACAGTACAGAAAGAATACTTATAATCTCACACAGGCCTCTGTCCAAACACACAATGGGAAAGCCGTTGGGAGCATATTTTTCTGGATGCCTCAAAAGGAACATGGCAAAGAAGACACTATATTGGATTTTTAGCATTTTTTAAAAAATTGATTAAGGGTAAAAAGGGGAGTTTAAAGAGGATGCTTAGAGAACACACACAGACAAAAAGGAGAACCCAAAACTAAGGCACACCAAAAAACACTACTACAAAAAGACTCTGCCAAAAGTCATTACCTCTGTAAACTTGCCAAAAGCGCTATAAAACACCTTCAAAACCATCATGGGAATTGGTCCTGTCCATTGGGCTTTTCGACAAACAAATCCCACAAATGAAGCAGGAAGCAAGATCGACATATTATAGTTCCTCAAAAACCTTTATTAGAATGACTCTTTTGTTTCAGAAATTGCATTTAAATGGTGGGTTTGAAACCCCTCCTTGAGATGCTCATTTAATTCAACATTTGAGACATCCCATGGGAAACCACCGGGCTGGGTTACACCTGCACTGACCATCAAGGATATGGCAGTTCAAGCACCCCTAGTGCCCAACGTTTATGAGACTATTTTCCAAAACAACTTAGCATAGCAGTGTTCAACACTTGCTACGTTTATGCCCAAGGGTACTGCATGTTATCAGTGTTCTCCTCTTTCTGCAATACTCTTGTACTTTGCATTTTTGTAAATATTATTGAAGGAATTGATTGGGTAATATGAGTGGTAAATGTCCTTAGGTAATGTCTTAATACTTTTTTTTATTTACCTTACACTCTTTATTGTAAAGTTCTTGAAAAGGAATGTCCATGCTAGTCCCCAGTAGTCTGTGTTTTAACTCATTTGATTGATAATTTGTTCCATGTATGCAATTTATACATTGTTGAACATTTAAGAACAGTGAAATAGTGATCAAAGTACATTCAAGAATTGGATTATAAAAAGCGAGTTCTAGTACTTTTTCCTTTTACTGAGATTGCCCCAATAAAACCAACAATTCTGCATTCATCTACAACAGTTCATATTTTATTGGATTCAGTGATGTTCTTTGTACAAGGAATTCACTTTATGAATGGAGAACAATAGGAAAAAGATTGACCCCACCCTTTGCTCTCTGTAGGGTGCATGAAAGAAAAAGGGTTAGGTTAGCAGGTAAACTTGACATGGTTCTTCCATTTAAGGTTAACAATGTATATTGATAAAGAAGAGCCCAAAATCCCATTGCGTAGGAATTCATTTTACAAACCATCCATACAACTGCAATGCAGAATATTATTCTCCATTTGTACAACATCAGTTGTATAAATGTTTGCAATTCCCATTTGAGTATCAAACTTCTCAGTGAGGAGAATGTTATTATTTTAGAATCATTTTGTGATAATTTGCAGAACAGGCTAACCTCATTCAAATATCTCCCCATTAATGGGAAATCTATGCTCACCAGGACACCAGAGCATTTGGGTTAATATAATGATGTAGTATCTATAACCTGTACACAACTATTGTAGTTACAAATACTTGTTACAGGTTTAATTTGTTTTAAATGAATTAACAACAAAAGTAATTCAGCCCTCCTACCCCTTTTGGTAGTGCAACCCCTTTGGTAATGCTGGTGTCATGTAGTATCTCTAGCCTTCAATTATCCAACCAGTATAGCATTATGTTTTTGGAAGCTTAAAATTCGAAATTTCTTATTGAAGACTATAACGTTTAGATGAGGTCTAAGACAGAAAATAATGCAAAGTAATTAGGGGAAATTGAGAGTTTGCTTTTTTTGGACTCTAATTAGAGAACATTGTTGTATTCCTGGCTGTTCTATACCTGGACTTTTCAAATATATTGATATTGTGACTGTAGCAAGCACACCCGCGTCGGAGGTTGGAGGGGTGGATGTGTCCAGTAATAGCCTGGCAGTCTGAATCTAGACAGGCCTCAGCAAGGGGCCATTACCAGCCATATATGCACCCTTAATGTGGGTTGATTGCTACAGTCCGGGGTGTAAATATATTTTTTCTTTCATGGGAGACAGGCTCTAAATGTATTGCTCAAGCCCAATCTCCCACATAAAAAGAAAAAAAAAAACAAGATGGCATCTGCAAATAGATAAGGGACTTAGTCCTGTTTCTAGATAAGGGACTTAGTCCTGTTTCTATTTCTATGGTGGGTGCAGAGGACGAGATGGTGTGCCGTGACCGTAGCAGAAATCTCCAGTCCAGCTGGTAAGTGCGGAGGGAGGGAGGGAGGAGGGCAGGGGAAGGTTGCCAGAAGTCTTGGGGGTCCATAGCCAGGTAACAGGGCTTGGCTCCATGATGCCTCCTCACTATCAAGAGGGTGGCACCTGTGTAAGGGTCTGGGGTGGCTGGGAAAACTGACGGTACACAGTGGGTTCTCGCCTGAGTTTCCAGCCACCTGATTGGCTTAGTGCCCTTCCCCGGTACAAATGTTCATTCATCAATAGCCCCTCAGTATTTGTTGAACAGTCATTTCTTCATCTGATGTTGGTGTAGGAGAAGACATTGATGTTCTTAGTTGTATATGCTCCATCTTTGAGACAAATGAATCATCATCACTGCTGATGGCTGTTCTGAAGAAGGAATAACTATTGTGTGAAATAGTTTTGCATAAGCCAGTTTTAAACATTAATAAAATCATAATGAATGCACCTCATATTAGCTCGCAATTTGCATTCTTTTCACAGGTGCAATTTATTTGAATTCACTTTTTTTCTGATCATACTTCCCATGAAATTGGTAGTTTGTTTAAAATGGTTAACAGATTGGAACCATTGATATTATGATAGGATATTAAAGACATATCAAGATTACAATTTCTGGACAATAGCTTATTCTTTTTTGCATTTCTTTTATAATAGAAGATTGCTTCTGGATAACAAGATTTGAAGATTTCATTTACTTTTGATTTCTGGATTGTGTTGTGCTACTTGTTTGATTCCCATGGATTCACTTTGTCTTACGCTGCAAAGATTTCACTTTGGGTTAGGGTGCTTCCTCTAGGTAGTTTTGGTAATTGGCCCTCTGGTTCTTTACTGTTGTGTTGGTGTTGAGATCTGAAAAGCCCTTTAATTCTTTTGATTCTCAAACCTTATTTGCGTTTATCAAATCTAATAGTTTCCCCATCGTGTTTATGGTGCATCTAATTTCTTTCTCCACAGCTACACATTTTCTGTTTTGTTTAATTATACTTTGCATACATGATGTCCCTTTGTTTTTACATACTTGTTTACTTCAATTGTCCTGCATCATCACAGAAGGGGGCAAGCCAGTAGCAAATCAGTCTCCACCCTGTCTTGGTGCGAGACTGATTGTCACATGTACACAATGTTACCTGATCTTAAAGTCCGTGTTTTGCTAATTTGTTTTCACAGCTGTAAAAAAATACTTAATTCAGACCTGATTGGATACATTCGTACACTGTCAGCCCCCTGCGCTCTAAGCCAAGATTGCTCTTGGTCCTCCTAGAGGATGCTTTAGCTCATTTCAGTCCATTATACAATATTTATTTAATTTTGGTTCTGTGTTTTATAATCATGCTGATCCTCTACTAAGTGCTTTTGGACATTTGAAATCGCCACCACAATTGAATACCTTTCTTTAGATACTGATGGACACAGTATGTACTACGACATGTTGTCCCAAAAAGAATGAATCAATGATGGAGAATTTAGTCCATCCTCAAACATCAAAAAGAGTGCATAGGTTTAATGACATTGACTATTTATAACACTGTAATCACACATCTTGCCAACATATTGAAATAAAAAGTGTGTTATATTAGATATTTATTGAAGAGAATGTGGTGGATAGCTGAAGGTTATGTTATGCTAATATTCGGATGTAAGATTTAAATACAGGGTGAATGAGCATTTTTGTGATTCAGCTTTGAGATGGATGTGAGCCAACAATGCTTACACTTCTCGGTGTGACATTTTGGTCTTTGTAAGGAGTACATTGGAATGTAAAAATACATTCCCCAACATCTTTTCCTTCTTTCCTATGCAATTCAGGGTTATATTGATATGATTTTTAGAACTCTCGTTATATTGGTAAACAAGTGCTTCTGTTGTTTAACTGTACACTTAGTGTGTATATCAATCCACTGTGATGTTGTAGTTGAAAAGTTACAGTAGCTGGGACTGTAATTTATTTGCATATTTATTTGTGTTGTAGCATATTGAAGAAGAAACGTCTGATGCCCGTAAAGCGCGTCTCATTCTCCCACATTGAGAGTCTATCTAAACTTCCTGCCGTTGTACCCTATGGACTTTCCAAAACAAATGACGGTAATGCTGCTGCTGAATCTGGCTACACAGACAGAGAGGAAAAGCTATTTGTTTTCCGTTCCCCAAAAGAATCCACATTTGAATCATCAAAATCTACCAAGAAAAAGAAGAAACGTAACTTTCTAAATTTGAAAAAATCCAGCATTGCAAATCTAGAACAATAAAATATTTTTTTAAGAATATTAAATATGTGCGCTCTAATACAGAGTTAGTCACCTTTATGGTGAATGATTATGGTTGTTGGAAAACTGACAAATGATGATGGCACTTTATTTTCTATGAAATGTAGTGGTTTCCTCAAAAATGCTCACACTAAATTCTGTTAAATGTTCAATGAGTATAGACTTATAAATGGTTATATCATATTGTACTCATATTGTTGAAACGTGTTAATTCAAAATTTCTCTTTAAGTTGAAAAAAGCTATGATTGTCACTGTTCTGTATGTATGTGTGTGCAATTTTCTCCCCATTCACGCCAGAAGAATATTTATACCCAACTGCCCATTCCTTCTATAGTCTCCATATTTCTTTTGTACATATTGTTTTTAATTTCTATCAATAGTTCTTCTGTATGCTACTTATTATGCAGAGTGTCACTTTAACCATATTTCTTAAGTCTGAGGGTTGCGTGTCATTATGGGCAAATGTGTTTCTCTGGTTTAACAAAGAAAATGACTTATTAAAATATACTTTAAAACCAAATTGTACTCCACCCTCCTTTCCTTTGGGATTGTGATACATCTCCCCTCTTTCACTTACACGTACCTCAATCTTACTCGTATACTTCAATGTTTGCTCTGTTATTTCACAGCCTTGTACTTGCCCTTCCCTTCCCTTGCATCCTTAGCCTCTAAAACTATTGTTAGTCCAATTCTTTTTTGTTTCTCCAATATTTCTTTATGGATTTTCATCTAACAAATAACCAACAATTCCCCTTCTTATTCCCTCTGTACCGTTCCTCTCAAAGCCCCCCCCCCACCCCTGCTCGAATCGCTTATATTGAGTCCAGTATCTGTATTTTCCGTCGCCATTATAGGTGTCATGTCAGATAAGTGCATAAGTATCTTGTTGTAATACATGGGTAGGGCCATCCCGCTGTGTCCAGGTCTCTTTGCGATCAGTCTATGCCTAGCATCATGTACTATCTCCTGGGGACTGAGCTGCTTGGGCAGCATCCAATTGATATTGACGAAAGGAAGGCCAATAGTCAAGGGCGGCTGTTGATTAGGAGTGTTGCGGTGTACCTGGTTTCCCTAGGTTCACATAGGCTCATGTTCTCCTCCCAGTTCTTAAATGAGGGGGGGGGTTATTTTTACCCCACCATCTTGCCACCAGGTACCTGGTGATCCCTGAGGCCATTCCCAACAGTTTCTGTTAGTCCTATTCTTAATGCCCTTTAGAGTGACATCAAGGAATTTGGGATACTCGCAATTCACATTTTTACATCAAAGTATCTTTTTATATAATTCCAGGATGTGTTTTGCTTGTTCTTTGACACCCATGTTAAATTACTTAGATCCTGAAAGTGGTGCACTTAGTTTTGTATTTAATGTTTCAGCAAATGCATATCCATGTCACAATTTTGTACATGAGAAACAAATATGTGAAAACCTCCTGCAAATGAGAATATATGTCCTCCGGGTGCTGTACCAAATATTTTGTAAATAAACCCATAGGGCAGAGAAAGTAGAAGGGCCTAAGCCCTTATTCGTTTGCTGGTGACGTGACACTGGGCTCCTGAACCCCAGCCTTCTCCTTGGTTTGGGGATTATTGCTTAAGGTGCCTTTTTGACATCTGATACTGCCTAGGCTGAATATTTAGTTCATATTCAGTTAACTGTGTCTTTTATATAGCGTGACAGTTGTCATGAATACATTAATCCAATTGCAGGCGTCAAACAGTGATCCACCCATATCTCTGAGTAACTATTGGCAAAAGAAAAAATGATTCCTTATTGGCAAAAGTTAATTTTAGTATGAGATGGTGAGTTTTGCTAATATTGAGTACCCGTGGTGGCATAAGGTCACCAATGATTGCAGCCTAACCTGCTTAAAACATTATGGGTGGCTAGATTTGAAAGCAAATCCATTGGTTTCATCAACTCCTTGCTTTATACATTTCCAGCAATATCTGGAATCAAAACATTTGTATTCAGCAAGCCCATCAACAATAATTAAAGTAGGTGGCATCTTTCCCCTTTTTTGTCTGGTGAATGAGGTGAGCTCTTTCACACTAATGTAACTGGCCCTAACTCCCCAATTGAATAATTGTTCGTGAAAACATGATGTGGAACATAAACATGCAAATAATCAAACCTAAAGCTCACATTTGGTAGAATACATTTGATATGTCATTTATAACGCATCTGTACACAAGTGTTTCTAGGCGCGACAAGACAAGTGGCGGAAGACAGAGGAAGAACAAGACAAACGATCCTACTAGGCCTTGTGTAATTCAGATCATGCAAATGCGACAGACAAAAGTGCAGGAGGGGAGGTAGGTGGAGGAAATGCCAGGGAAGGGAAGGGGAGGGGTGGGGAAGTGCATTTAGGGCAGCACTGCTCTGAGTGAGTGCAGCCAGGGCTGTCTGGCTTTAAGTGCAAGGAGGCAGGGGGCTGTAGAGGTTACAGTTACAGCCCCTAAGCACACAGAAGGCTCAATGCCAGTGCAGGGGAGACTGATCATGGAGGAGCCTCTTACCCAGTAAGACTCTGGGTAGCCAAGCAACCAGTCAGCACAGCAGCAGGTGGGTCAACAGGGGAGAGAGGGAGGAAGGGAGGAAGGGAAGGAGAGAGAGAGGGAGAGAGTGAGCGAGGGAGGGAGAGAGTGAGGGAGGGAGAGAGTGAGCAAGGGAGGGAGGTAGGGAGGGTGGAGATAGAGAGGGAGGGCCAGGGAGGGCCATTCTAGAGGGAGGCACCTGCAGAAGAGAGATCTACCCCACACTCTCTGCCCGGAGAAGTGTCTGACCCTCAGAGAGTTGGAGGTAGCTGAGCGAAGGACTCAAGAAGGAAGGTACTTTGGAAGAGCGAGTTGGAAGTAGTGCAAGGCAGTGCTTGAGGAGAGATGGGAAAGATCCAGTGGCGAAAGAGTGATTGCATAAATTGGCCAAGACTCTCTGGTGGTTTTGGAGGATCAGGGGAGCACCTGTTTGGGTGACACTTTCATAGATCGGACTAGTGTATAAACTTTGTCGGATTTTGTCAGAGAGAAATTGGAGAAAGGAGGAGAAGGGGGCAGGAGAGGGAAAGGAAGAGGAGAGCGAGGACAAAGATGTCATAAGTTTTAGAGGTGAAGTGAGAAGACAGAGCCGTACAGAGGGCCTGGGAAGTAACAGGAGAGGTAGACACTGCAGAAGGATTGGCCAGCTCCTTGTAGATCTTATAGTTAGGCTGTGTTGTTAAAGGCTGCAGAGACATGGGCTTCGATGTGGACTCTCCTCTTGGAAAGGACAGCGAGTCTGTATTGCCTTTGTAGCAGGCAGCAGGCCAGTTTGTCAGAGGATGTACCCAAAGCCCTCCAATTCCTATCAGGTTGGTGAGGTTGGAGTCATACCAAGAGTTGCTCTTGGAGGTAAGCTTCAGACGGATTCTCATGACAGGGGCAATGATGTTGAGAGTGTTAGAATTAGAAAGATGCAGGTTAGAGAGTGTGTGTCTGCCACAGGAGTAGGAGGAGCAGAGAAAGTAGAGGCAAAGCCATCAACTGACCGGGGGTGTTGCTAGATCTGGAAGAGATCCGGGTCTATGCTAATTTTGGGACTGTCGGGACTGGGGGCTAGCTAGACTTTTTGGTTGTAACCCCTTAGCTTCTATCCAGGGCTACAACCAAAAACCTGGGGCTATAGCCCCTTCAGCCCCCCCTAGCAACACCTCTGCCTTTGACACACGCTTCATGGTCCGAAAGACCGAGAAGGTAGGTGGCAGTACCTGGGCGGGCTTTGCTTGAGGGACAGAGTTTCAGGTGAGAGGAAAGCAGAAAGTGGTCAGTCCAAGAGAGAGGAGTGTTGAGAGGGTTACAGGGGGATGTCTGAGGAGATGAGATCATCCAAGGTGTGTCCGGCAGAGTTTGTCCCACCAGACGGTAGAATGGAAAGAGAGAGAGAGTCAGAGGTTGTGGAAGAGCCCAGAGGAGGGATTAGAAGCATCCAGGTGGATGTTGAGGTCTGCGAGGAGGAGAAGTTCAGAGGTAGAGGCAAGGAGAGAGGACGACGGATCAGCCCACTCTGAGAGGAAGAGGGCAACCTGGCCAGAAGGCCTGTAAGTGGTGGCCGCAGTCAGAGAGAGGCCAGGAGAGATTGAGAGCCTGCAGACCAGGTAGTCAAAGGAAGAGTAAGCCTGCGTAGAAATGACAGAAGCAGGGGCCCACTCCGGAAAGAGCAGAGCTACTCCACCTCAAGGTCGGTTGGTTCTGGGCATAATAACATTAATATGTTAATTATGTTGATTTTCTCTAATATTATTACATGTAAAGTGCTGGTTTATTGCCTTGCTTGTGGTCTGTAGCAGCAGTTGAATTGGCCTTCTGAAAATCTGGTATAGGGCTTGCCTCTTATCGTAGTGGTACCCCATGCAGTTACTCCATTGCTGCTGAAACAAAAATGTAACACCTATCTGAATTGATTTTGCTCAATTCATCAAATGCTATTCTGCCATAGTGCCATTTTCTATCCTGCTTGACTGTTGCTAAGCCTGGCTGATAAAACGATACATGGATCTACTTGAAATTTCATTGAAAGTCCCTGAAGAGGAATATTAAAGGCAAATGAACGTCCAGTTATTGAACAGGCCTAACTCCCTAGAGTGTTTTCTGCCTGGTCTGCTGAAAATATTGCATTGCTTTGAGCATGTTCTTTGGCAAAAAGAAAAGACAGTAACTATAATGACTTGCATTAAGTGTTCAGAGTGTACGACTGTGGAGGTAAAGTTTTTTCTTTAAGGGAAGCTGATCCCATAAAGAATGCTTTTTTGTGTATGCCCTTCTTGAATTATTAATGTTCTCTGAATAATTAGAAGTGGTATAATGTGCTACATACCATATCCCTAGAGATGAAGACACTCTGACCAATGGCCTTTCCGACTAGGCAGCGTGGAAGGCTGCCCTTTCACCCATTCCCCTGATTACCTCAAGTGCATGTGCAGTCAGATAGTCCACTTCATTCTACCCTCGAAGAACTGTCAAATTCAGGACTGTGCTCCAGGTAACAAAACAAATGGAGCATAGAAGGGTTTTTTCTTCACACCGATAAGCTATGGCATTCCCAGGATGGGCATTTAGTGATGCAAACATCTCTTATGCATTATTTTGTATGTGTGCTGCATGAAGTCGCACATGCCGGCAAAATGGGGGTTGGTGGTGCGGTTCAGCTATGGAATGGATTATGTGCCCCAGGTTTTTTTACCAACTGTAAAACCACACATTATGCCACCAGTGTCTGGCGTGCCAATATCAGAATGTAGTGAAAGGAGCAAATGTAGATTTAGTGTGGAAAGTTGATTAGGGAGAAATCCACGAGAAGAAACTAGGGCAGCTAGAGAAATCTACAGAATTAATAGATTTGAGCATATGAGAACACTTGCGACTGAAGGTTATAGCAGCATCAATCAAATTTTGCTAATAAATCCTGTACCCCAGGGATAAGGGCTTGATTGGATATCTGTGGAGAAATGCAAGAATACCTGAATGACCAGCTTTGTTTGATCTGAGACGATATCGAGCACCAGTCCTGCCTGTAGGCGTTGAATTGGGGTTCCAGATTCCAATCTACTTTGTGGCTGTGGTGTAACACGAGGAAAGTTCCCAGCTGTCAGAGGCAGTGGCAAGATGCTCTTTGAATTGCATATGAGCCTGTTCAATTGACATGTCCTCCAACATAATGGATAATGCCAGGAATCTGGGCAAGCTGCAAGTGGGATTGGATGTTCCACCAAAATACTCATCCCAAAAGAATCTAGTTGATTTGTTCTGAGCATCTTTGAAGTGAGACAAGATGTGTTGCTCAGAATTGGAAATTAATGGACAGTATGGCAGAAAGAACCTCCAAAACGCCAATATTTGGACAGAGTGATACCAGTTTGTTTGCAGACTTTTGAATGCCCTTCTTACTGGGAAGTAACAGACACAGGTTTAATGGTGAACCAAACTCTGTTCATCGCAAATGACGGCTGTGTCCACTAAAAGGAAAAGTTGGCTGATGTGTTCGTTATATCTTTAACAATGGACATGATTGTTTTGGGCCTGCAGAATTACTGATGTTGCTATTGCAAATGCCTCAAAAGCTCTCTCCAACCACATATAGAACAGATGTTCCCCATATTAGTAGATGGTAAGGAAAATGTAATTGTGGATGAAAATGATGAAGTTGAAACTGTAGACAATTAAATACAAAATAATCATTCTCTGGCAACCCAGTAACTAAGTCAATGAAGGAAGAATCCAGCTGCACACTAAAGACTCTGAAGCTCATGGAGCATATAAGAAACCGAGCTCACAGGAAAGGCAATATTGTCGACCTCATCATCACCACCCTTCCCACCCTCCATCACAGCTCTCCAATACTGGTCAGAGCAACTCGCAATCACCTTTAACATTAATCACAGGACTCCAGTCAAGCAAACCCATTAAATATCGAGTAACTCCAACTCACATGGGCTGATTTAACTCTGATGAACCAGGAATGCAGCTCGCTTCTCAAAGAACTCAACACCGCCCTCACAACCAACATCAACCAACAGGCCCCTGTAAAACAGCACACCCTCAAGGCTAAACCTTCTGCATCCATGTACTCTCAAGATCTCAACTTCAAAAAAAAGACAAACAAGAAAACCCTGCAGCACATCAGACCTCACTCTGCTCAAGGAACTCTGTGCTACATGCAGACGATTGATCACCACTGCCAAGGCCAACTACTACCAAAACATCACAGCCAAGGCCAAAAATTAAAGCCTGGCTCTCTTCAAAATCATCAAGTACTGCATAAATTAGCTGCCTGACCCACCCATACTACACTCAGTCAAACAATCAACTCTTTCTTCATCAACAAGATCAGAATGATCCGCTAAGACATAACTGATATCGCACTACACATCCCTTCTTGCAAAACCACAACTACCTGGACCTTTCAAGATACTCTCTATAGAAGACCTCACTGCCACCCTAGCATACCTTAAGGCCACATCGTAAGCGGATGACATCCTCCTTTACTCATTACTAAAGACCCTTCCGAATGAAGCACTCCTCCCTTAACTGACAATCATCAACAGATCCCTAACTCAAAGCACCTTCCCCTCGACCCTCAAGACTGGACAAATCCTGCTGCTTCTCAAGAAACCAACACTGGACAGTGACGACTGTAGAAACTACCACCCCATCACCAATTTTCCCTTCCTAGGTAGGATCCTTGAGGCGGCAGTAGCCACACATCTCTTCTAATACATTGGGCTAGATTTTCAAAAATAAAAGGGCAAATCTGACATCACCACGAATGTGCCATAAATAGATGCACCACATTCACAGAAGTGGGCATCTCAGAGATGCTCCTTTGAAAAGGAGTGTAAAATGTGGGCAAAAGATGCGCAAAGTTTGAGGAAAGCATGTAAATGCACCACATTAAACATGTAAAAAAGGGAGTGACCACAGAAAGTGAGCAAAGATGCACCAACATTCTGATTCACAAAACCAGACCAATAATGGCCTTCCACATTGGCTCCATTTAAAGGTGGAGCAAGCGGCACAAAAAAGAATGCAAGTAGCCTATCCAATCACAACCAGCAACACAGTATAAAAGCACAGCACAGAAAGACAGGTACTCTTTAAAAAAAATTGCCAATCTAGAAGGCATGCTGCTGCACTCACTGATGAGTAGTGAAATACTATATGTGAGGCTCAGCCAGAGATACCGTCTCCCACCCCATATCATATTGGAGATGGTGGGTCAGTGAGAGGGGCATCTTAACACACAAATAGCCACCTTGCCATACCACCTGTAGTCCATGTACTATCTGCCTTGTATTCCTTTTCAAAGGGCTCCTAACAAATCACTAATGACATCATGGTGGTAGTATCCTAATCCTCAGTCACAGACCCTACGCAAGCTCTTCAACATGATCCTTACATCTGCCAGGGTATATATAGGCATATCTCATTATACATACCAGTGAAGGAGTTGTAAGGGCGTTTTATGACATAGCTAGGTACTCTGCATTTGCGTTGCCATTGATTGCACCCATGTGGCCTTCATATCCCTGCAGCCATAGAACACTTGTACAGGAGAGGACATTAGGAAGTAGAACACTTTCCATGTGGCTGTCTAGCAATTCTTCTGACATTGCTCTACAGCATTCCTGAATGACATGGCAAAACTACCAACTGAGACATTAAAATGGCATACACTTACTCCATTGTTAGGGATCCACTTTACAAAGTGAATTCACCTCAAAGCTGAAGTAAAAATACAAGCATTGCTTTTTCCTCAACTTATGCACATAAAAGGAAAAAAGAACTAACATTAAATGAATTGTCCAAAATAGGCACAAAGTGAGCATCTGACGGATGGGCCATTAAATTCCCACTTATTTGCACCACAATTTGCACACTGCATTTTTTGGTATTTTCCTGTTAAACTTGCCATCCTCTAGATTCCCCACGGTGCAGATGCATCTTTGTTTGAGGAGGCATCTCTTTGAGATGCCCGATTTCAGGAGAATCTTGTCCATTGAAGCCAACAACCTCCTTCAGTCCTACCAATCTGGCTTCAGGAGCAGAAACAGCTACCATCAAGGTGATCGATAAAGCCCTTAAAATCCATGATGAAGCCCATCGCTGCCTCTTGGTTCTCATTGAGTTCTCTGCAGCACTCTACACAGTGACCACCAGACAAGACAAGCCAGACAAGCACCGGAAATCTACATCGCTACATGCCGATTAGCGAGATTGTCCTTTTCTGGTTCAAATTCCACCTTGCTGATAGCCACCTGTTCATGCAAATGCATTCCTCCAGATGACCAACTATACCCTCATCTGTTTAGTCCTGCAAGGATCCATCATTTCTTCTGTGATCTTTGCAACTGCTTGGATTCCTCCCCGCGCCACACAACATCCACTAATATCCAGCCCCACTTTAAGATATCCACTGAAGACATCCACAGGCTCAAGGCATGATTAACATTGATTTAGTCGTGGGTGTCCTGCGTCCAACACCGAACCCCTACTGCTGACCAAAATCACTGAACACTGTGTCATCCAGACCTGGCTCTCTTATATGAGCTTCGAGTGCTTCACACCCTCACTGGCCACCTGTGCCAATTCCCTTCAATTCAACATCGACAGAAATCTCTCCTTCAAAAAGCTGATAGCAAGGAAAAGACAAACACTTGATGCCAACTTGATTTCTCTCCTGTAGAAAATCAAGCCCTTCATCCCAGAAAGCAACTTGAAATCTGCTGTCCAAGACCTGGTTCTCTGCCACCTGAATGGTGGAAATGACCTTTAGGAAAGCCTTCCATTTACTACCCTGGCACCCTTGAGATGTGTACTGCATTCTGCAGCACGACTCATCAAAGAACACATCACCCGACCCTCTTCAAACTTCACTGGCTCCCGCTGCAAGCCTGTTTCATCTTCAAATCCTACTGCATCATCTCCAAGGCTGTCACCCTGAAGGCCCCAAGGTGCCTCACTAAGAAACTCAACATGTCCAGAGGTCCACGAACCACCAGAAATAAGGACATGTGCAGACGTTGCCCTTGCATGGAGCAAAGAACCAGAAGACCGGCCCTCTTACTACATCCCATGACTTTGGAACCTTGTCCCCCTCAACATGAGACTCTTCCCCCTCACTACTACAGTTCAGAAAAGAGATCAAGACTCTCCTCTTAGAGGAATTGCTCCTCCGGAATTCCTAGGTACACAAATCCTCCTCTTCCTACCCTATCTGAAACTGGGGGATCGGCTACCTGCTGTTTCCTCCAGTGACTGCTTGTAGATCCCTTGCTGACACATTTTGCACCCTCCCCTGTCATTAGCTCCCCACTCCCTTGTTTCCGTTGTTTCTCTCCACATCACAGTGTTATTTTCCCTATGACTGTAAAACACTGCATTGCTTCCCGAAGCTAGGCTACGATCAATAAATACCCTAACAATAATTGAATACCTGTGAAACAGAGAAGGAAAATTCCATGCTTTAACAAGAATGACAATTAATAATGAAATAAACTAACATAATGGGTAGGATTCAGGAATACAAGTCCACATGATACCTGATGTTTGGAGTAAGAAGAGATCACAAATGGTAAAAAAAAAAAAAGAGGAATACAAATTGCTTTGGAAGTTGTGCTAAGTTCGGGAGGATAGCTCAGGGGCAACGCGTTTGCCTTGGAAGCAAGACAACGTGGAGCAACACAGGTTAGCTTCCTGGGTCCAAGTTTAGAAACCTCTGGGTATTAAGAGAGTTATAAATAACCTATTGGAAAATTAAGAGAATTCATGGGCAGGAACTATCGTAGCAGACTTTATTTTTAATACAGAGCAGAACCACAGCCATAACCGAGGAGATGGCATGGGTTAAAAGCTGAAACAGTTGTGATTGTCTAGCACAGTCAGAATACGAAAAGGATAAGCAGCCTTGACATTCGACTGTGCTTGTATTTGTATTTGTATTTTATTTGTATTTTTTGTATCTTATTTATTTGTATTGCGCAGCCTGCCCAAGGGCATCAGGGCGCATGTTTAGAAAGGTGGTTACAAGAAAGTGTTACAACAGGTAGTTAGAGGTTACACTTATGTATACATAAACATATATAAATTATGTACAACATTTACAAGGATAGTATGCAGATGCATTATATACAAGGTAGCCGGAAGGTGCAGCATGCAGCCAGTGTTACATAGGATTGGCCGCCATAGCGTCTTGCTCATGGAGCCAGTGTTTTGTTTTCCTTTTGAAGGATTGGAGGGAAGGGACATTCCTAAGTTCGTTGGGTAGGGAATTCCAGAGTTTCGCCGCAAGGACTGGGAAGCTCGAGCCTCTGGCAGTTTGAAGCTTGAAACTGGGGATGATAAGTGTGTGCGCTTGTGCAGATCTTAACGGTCTGGTGGCTGTGTGTTGGCTGAAGCGCGCTGATAGGTATGCCGGTGCAGCGTTATTCTGTGCTTTGTGACTAAGAACAAGTGTTTTGAGGGCGATACGCCATGCAATGGGGAGCCAATGTATGTTGCGTCTGGTGGAAGAGATGTTGGCGCGCCTGGGTATGTTTAGGGCCGCCCTGATAGCGTTATTCTGTGTTACCTGTAGTTTATCAATGTTTCTTTGGCTCGTACCAAGGTAAAGGGCGTTGCAGTAGTCAATTTTTGATAAGATGAGGGTTCTGGCGAGAATAAGGCAGTTGTTCGTTGTTAAGAAGGGACGGCAAGCTGTGATCAGTTTACACGTGTACGCGGATGCTGAGACTACTGAGTTGGTTTGTCTGTTGAGTGATAGGGTGGAATCTAGGTAAATACCGAGGGTTTTGGTGACATTAGTAACCTTGATAATGTTGCCATCAATGTTGAAGGCCTCATATTTACGGTCGAGTTTTGAGAGTTTGGGCTGAGATCCTAGGATGAGTAGCTCAGTTTTCCCGTCGTTTAGGCAAAGCCCGTGGTGGGCCATCCACGCTTGGATGGCAGTGTAGACGGCATTAAGCGCTTTGGTGTCCGTTACATAATCCCCAGTGATAGGGATGAGTATCTGGGTGTCGTCCGCATAATTTGTGTAGGTGACACCCAGATAGTCAAGGATATCGAAGAGTGGTTTCGTAAATACGTTATAGAGCGTGGGTGATACGCATGAGCCTTGAGGGACTCCACAGGGGACGTGAGCTGGGTCCGCGGCGGCGAGTGGTGAGAAGACCCTGATGGACCTGTGTGCAAGGAATGAGCTGATCCAGGAGGTGGCTGCATCAGAGAAGTGGGCGGCAGTTTTGAGGTGCTGGCAAAGGATTTGGTGATCAACCAAGTCGAAGGCTGCAGAGAGATCCAGTAGGAGTAGGAGCGCTTGTTTACCCTTGTCTTTCATGTCCTTAATTTGGGTTTTTAGATCTATCAGAGCTGTCTCAGTGCCGTGTCCCGGGCGGAAGCCTGATTGTCTGAGGCCTAGTAGGTTGTTGGTGTCGAGGTAATCTTGAATTTGTAGATACGCAGCGCGGTCCAAGATTTTGAGGAGGTAGGGTACCGTGGTGATGGGCCTATAGTTAGAGGGATTGCTAGGGTCTAGGTTAGGTTTTTTGATCAAGGGGATTACCCAAGCATCCTTGAGGTTGTTAGGTACTGTGCCAGATTTGAAGGAGGAGTTGATGAAGGCAGTGATGAAAGGGGCAAGGTCGTGTGCTGCTTCCTTTACGATAGGAGCTGGGCAGGCGTCACTTTGGCAATTGGATGGTTTTAACTTCATAATGATATTTTCCACTTTCTTAATGGTGAGGGGTGAGAAGCTGAAAGGTTGGAAGGAGTGTTTAGGCGATGGGATATTGTAGGATTGGGGATTACCTGTTGAGTCAAGGAGGTGGGTTTTTTTGGCATTGATTTTAGCTTGGAGTGTAGTGATTTTGTTTAGTAGTGCTTTTTGTATGTTAGCGCACCATTCAACGTTGGGGGTACACTTGTCAAGAGGAGCAACTGGGGACTCTAATTCCTTGAGAATTTTAAAGAGTTCTTTAGTGTTGGATTGTGCTTGTATGATCTTGTTGTTGTACAGTTCTTTTTTAGCCGCTAGTATGGCTACCTTGTACGAGTGGGTGATGGATAGGAGGTTAATTTTGTTTACTGGTGAGGGGGAATATCTCCAGAGAGACTCCGCTTTACGTTTATCTTTGCGCAGTTCTCGAAGGTGTGGGGTGAACCATGACTTAAGGTGGTTGCGCGGTTTTTCTTTGCGTTGTTTGATAGGGGCAATGGAATGAAGTGCTTTTAACATCGCTCGGTTGTAAGTGTCCACAAGGACAGTGGGGTCGGTGCAGGTGGAGGAGACCGAGTTCAATAAAGGGAGGATGAGTGGGAGTAATTTCTCAATAGTGATGTCCTTCTTGTTGCGAGTGAGGGTAGGTGGTGTGGTGCAATGTTTGTCTAAGGGTTGGCAGGAGGAGTTGATAGAGAATGTTATTTTATGATGGTCGGACCATGCACATGGTGACACTGAGATTATGTTTAATGCGCAATTCAAGTCTGAAACCCAGTCTAGTGTGCGTCCCTTGATATGAGTCGGTTCATTGACATGTTGGGTGAGGCCAAAGTCAGAGAGGACACTTGCTAGGTCGCAGGCTTTGGAATCGTTTGGATCCAGGTAGCCCAAATTGAGGTCACCAAGTATGATGATTTGGGACTTAGGCTTGATGCTAGCTGCTAAAATGGCAGAGATGTCCTCTACGAATGTGGAAATGGGACCAGGTGGCCGGTAGATGGGGTGCACTGAAGCGGTATGGTTGGGTGAGATTGGGAGTTTAATTGAGAGTAGTTCGGCGGAGGGCAACTGGTGGGTGTTCACAGCTCGCAGATTAAGAGAGTTCTTGAATATGAATGCTAATCCTCCCCCCTTTGTTTGGTTAGTGTCCCTGTCGCACCTAATGATGGAGTAGTTGTCGGGGATGGCAAGGGTCAAGGCAGGACCTGAGGCCGCGTGTAACCAGGTTTCTGTGATAGCCAGAAAATCAAGGTTTTTGGTCACAATGAAGTCTGCGATGTCTAGCGCGTGAGCGGGGACAGAGCGGGCGTTGATGAGCGCACCTTTGAGCGCACCTTTGAGTTTAGCTTGGGTATTAGGGGTGTTGGCTGGGGGGGCCTCTGCCGTTGAAGGGGCTGCTAGGGTACAGGTATTATTCTTGATGGAATTGACCGGATTGTCCCTATTGTCTGTGTTCACGTGATAGGACCAGTGGTGACATCTGGTTGCTAGTCTTAGGTTACGAACTGAGGTGACGCATGGTTTGCTACGTAGCCTTGGGGTTAAACAGCTAGATAGGCCTGGCGATGAGGGTTCGTCTGCTGTGGGTGTAGGCTTATTGGTATCAGACAGGAATGATGTGATGCAGTGCCGTGGTGTAGAATGTGTTCTTGAGGAGTAGTGTAGGCGAGAGCCAAGCCTCACATTTCTGATGGGTGTATGGCACGGTTGGATAGGGATGGGTTTGGAGGCGAAGTGTCGTAGCCACAGGGCTGGATCATTGAGATATGGGTTTGGAGCTGTCGTATTGTAGGATAAGGGTGAGCGCAGTAGGGTGGTGGAAGTGGTGGTCGCCAGATTATGTTGAATAGCCATAGTGGGACCAGGTTGCGCGGTGGTTAAGGCCAAGATGGTGTGCAGGGTGGTGTACAGTAAATGAAGGGCAGAATGTGGCCGTGGCAGAAAACCTGGCTTATATGAGATGGTGTCTGGTAATGGGCATTGTGGGTAAGTGGTCGGGGTGCAATGCATTGTTGACAATAGTGAGGCACAATGTACCATAAGGCACAATTACAATAGGGTCAGAAAGCGACTGTAAGGCACAACCCAATTGCAATAAGGTCTGTAAGCGACCATAAGGCACAACACAATCACAATAAGGTCTGTAAGCGACCATAAGGCACAACACAATCACAATAAGGTCTGTAAGCGACCATAAGGCACAACACAATCACAATAAGGTCTGTAAGCGACCATAAGGCACCACACAATTGCAATAAGGTCTGTAAGCGACCATAAGGCACAACACAATCACAATAAAGGTCTGTAAGCGACCATAAGGCACCACACAATTGCAATAAGGTCTGTAAGCGACCATAAGGCACAACACAATTACAATAAGGTCTGAAAGTGACTTGTTGTGAGGGTCAAGGTTAGGTTTCAGCACATGGTAGTTAGTATGGTTAACTGGTGCCATTAACTTCCCTTGCTTCGCTAGGATATCTGGCTAGAGAAGGATGGTGTAGATAGCAGGTGGCAAAAAATACATGTACAATCTGGGTAAACCTAATCTCAGTGCGCTAGTAATGCAAAGGGCTAGTGTGCAGCTGGGTGGAACATTGTATCAGCAATAGCATGGTGGTGTAAATGGGTAATACAGAGTTGGTACAAGTATTTACTAAGCAGGCTAAGTGCGCAGATAAACGGTAGAGACAATAGAGTGGCCGAGATCAATATAGAACAGCGTAGGTTTAGTGGTCTATGCACTGTTTATTGTTATGGTCTGCAACTTTGTGCGTTAGTTTTGTGTACAGCACTTTGGAAGGTGAGCTTACCTGGGGCTGCGTGGAGGGCAGAGTACTGGGCCCCAGGCTCCTTAGGAGACTGGATATACAGGTGCATGGTTGTGACGGATCATCGCTGGCGCCTCGTCGGTAAATGCAGGATTTAACGGATGCCCTAGACCGTTATGTGGTTGTAGTCAGAGGGTTCAGATGTTGTTCAAGAAGGGTCTAGTGAGGGGCAGCGTCTCTAGGCCAGGCTGAGTGCTCAGAACAGGCGCAGGAACAGGCCTTTGTGTGGCCTTCGTGTGCGTCGCCGTTGGATCCGCCTGCCGGCGGGAAATTCTATTCAAATGCGAGGCTTAGCCTCGTTTTCGCGCCGCGAAGCGCCCGGCATGCGGGGGTCAGGCAGGGCGAAGAGACAAGGACAGGCAGGCCTTGCAGTGTGCCTCGAATGATGCCGCACAGCCAGCAGCTGCGATCGTGGCCTCTGTGATGAGGAAGGGGCTCCTGCCCTCTTCCCTTGGTGCAGGGGACGGAATGATGGTCCAGGGCGCAGGAACAGGCCTTTGTGTGGCCTTCTTGTGCGTCGCCGTCGGATCCGCCTGCCGGCGGGAAATTCTATTCAAATGCGAGGCTTAGCCTCGTTTTCGCGCCGCGAAGCGCCCGGCATGCGGGGGTCAGGCAGGGCGAAGAGACAAGGACAGGCAGGCCTTGCAGTGTGCCTCGAATGATGCCGCACAGCCAGCAGCTGCGATCGTGGCCTCTGTGATGAGGAAGGGGCTCCTGCCCTCTTCCCTTGGTGCAGGGGACGGAATGAGGGTCCAGGGCTCAGGAACAGGCCTTTGTGTGGCCTTCGTGTGCGTCACCGTCGGATCCACCTGCCGGCGGGAAATTCTATTCAAATGCGAGGCTTAGCCTCGTTTGCGCGCCGCGAAGCGCCCGGCATGCGGGGGTTAGGCAGGGCGAAGAGACAAGGACAGGCAGGCCTTGCAGTGTGCCTCGAATGATGCCGCACAGCCAGCAGCTGCGATCGTGGCCTCTGTGATGAGGAAGGGGCTCCTGCCCTCTTGGTGAGGGCTGTCACACCCAGTGACACACAAGATGTCCACTACGAAGGTGAGGATTCCTCACCTGAGCACTGGAATGATGATCACTTTTACTTTACTTTTTACTTTATTACATTGCGCAACCATAAACCCGTAGGTGTGAGGGCGCAGACAAAACAGATAAAGACTTGAAGAAGCCGGGGAATCCAAGTTCGGAAAGTTAGAACTGAGGTTCAGAGACTACTACTTGAAGAGTAAGGTTTTAAGGCCCTTCATGAAGTTACTCAGTGCTACAGATTTTCTCAGCTGACCTGGCAGGGTGTTCCAGAGAGCCGGTGCCGCGAAGGCGAAAGTACCACATTGTGCTTTTTTGGTTTTAGATTTGGGCTGGTGAAGCAGATTCTGATTATTGGAGTGAAGATTTCTGAGGTTTGATTTTATTCCTATATACCTTTGTAGGTAAGTCGGCATAGTGCCCTTAAGGCATTTAAAGGTGATGACCATGAGTCTGAAGGTTATTCGTGATTACACGGGCAACCAATGCAATGCACGACGTGCCTCAAATACATGTGCCCTGTAGGCAACTCCAGAAATCACTCTTACCGCTCCATTTTGAACCACCTGAAGGCGGCTGATGGTCTTTTTACTGGAACCTGCTAGTAGGCTACAGCAATAATCTAATTTTGATCCTATGATAACACGAGCGATGGACTCTGCATTAGGCTGAGAAATAAGTGGTCGCAGGTGGGACAGCAATTTAATGTAGTAGGTAGCAGAGGACACAATACTAGCCACATAAGGCTTCATGTTGAGCAGTTGGTCCAGAACCACATTCAGAATCTTTACCTTGGAAAGAGTGGGGATTAGAGCATCTCCCCGCTGAAAATGTTTATAAGCTGTGTCTGATTTAGCTAGGATGCTATCAGATCCACAACCATAAGTTCCGTCTTTCCACGGTTAAGAGCAAGATTGTTCAACATCATCCAATGTTCGATGATGATGAATATGCAGGTAAGTTCTCTTTTGTCCTGGTCATCAGCGTAATTAGAGAATAGAATGCCCTCCTGGGCAAGGTGGGCAAAGAAAGGGGTCATGAAAATGTTATTAATGCATGGCGACAAGCTGGCTCCTTGAGGCACACCAAAATGTATCTGGATAGCCGGGGCTTTACTACTGTTGGCACATACTCTACTGGATCTATTAGATAAGAATGAGAGTAGCCAATTAGTGGCAGCCCGAGAGCAGTTGGCTACCGACATAAGCCTTTCTGCCAGTATGGAGTGATCGACAATGTGGAACGCTGCCGATTGGTCCAAAGAAATAAGGAGAGAGACCTTCTGAGTGTCCATTCTTTGGAGAAGTTGTGACTTGAGATCCAATAACGAGGTCTCGCTACCAAAACCTTGTCTGAACCCTGACTGAAAGGGATTGAGGATAGGGTGGGAGTTGAGATGTTGAGCCAATTGAATATAGGCAACCCGGTCCAATATCTTTTATAAGAATGGAGTATTCGTTATCGGCCTATAGTTCGTAGGTATATTTTGATCCAAATTGGGTTTTTTCAGTTATGGGGTAACCCAAGCTTGCTTCATGTCATCTGGAACCATACAATTCCGAAGTGAGGCATTAACAAATTTGCATATGGCCTGTATCAGAGTTGGGGGACATCTTTTAATAATATTAGAGGCACATGGATCCCCTGTGCAGTTAGTTGCTTTAAGTTTGTTAATGGTGGAGGCTAGCTCCTCCTCTGATATGGGTATGAAATCGAAAATGGGGCTGTCTGGATCCCTAGTAAAAGTGTTACTGACTATATGGGTACCCTGTGTGTCAAGAGCACTTTTTTTAGTGGCTATGGATTCTCGGATACCATCCAGTTTATTTGTCATGGCATTCTGGATGTCCAACCACCAGTCGTCATTTTTAGTGATCATCGATACTACAGGTTCTGGAACAGACTCCTGTTCTTTCAGAATTTAAAATTCACATGGGTGTTAGTCTCCAGATCAGGTCCTGTTACGTGGAATGCAAAGTTTGATGTGGGTGCAGGTTGTCACGTGGTGAGTGGAATCGTACAGGTTTTGTAAGGCACCGCAAATCCATGCCCCCCAAAGCCTGTAGCTGTTCAGTTGAAATGCTCATTGTTAATATAACCACCTAAATGTATCTTACCGACTTTTCTGTATGAACCCCATTGTGTAAAACCAGTTCTGTATGATTTTGTTGACCTCAGTTTTTGTGTGGGAAGTTCAGCTTTTTCTTCCTTAATGAGGGTCCTCGCCATGCCCCTCTTTCTTCCACCTCCCTATATGTAGAAACACATGTTTAAGTAGAATTACCAAATGTAGGTCTACTAAACATACCACACAAAAATGGAGGTCCACAAAACCACCAATTGCCTGTTAAACCGTATAAAAGCCCCAAGGATTATGAGCCCAAGCCTAACAGCACTGTGTCATTGACCCTTTGTATTTCTGCATAGCTAAATGGAAATATAAAGCTGACCCTACCCTTGCTAAATGGAAATATAAAGCTGACCTCTACAATTCATCCAACAAGTTGCTTATTGGATGAATTGTAGAGGTTTCACACCCCTAAGAAAAATCACCATGATGACCCGGCTCTCAAGGCCTTCCCCAGCCTACATGGTGAAGATGGAAAGCTTAATTGGCTTATCTGGGGCATATGATGTGACTGAACCCCCCAGTCCACTAAGAGGAAGTGAAGTAAGCTGAGCCAGAAAACTGACACTGGCTTTTAAAATCAAATGGGGGCAAAAGGCTTGTCGTAACATGGGTTAACTATCAGCCAGACTCCCAAGAAGAATAACTGCAGAGGTCTTGCTTCCAATCTCTTCCCCTGCCTACACCGGAAAGCTGCAAGATCCTGATGATTGGCTCATCCCATACACAGGATGAGCACTTTCCCCCTTTCCTCAACATTTAGAAGTTGTTGCTTTCAACCAGGTGGCAGGTAAGATAGCGTCTGCTCCAGGGCATCTTGGTAGGAACTGTAAGTACCACTTGCCAACGTTTATCTTTGTATTTTGTGTAGCTATCACCCGAACACTGGGCACTTCTCAACCAGGCCCCTGACTTGGAAGCAACTTGTTGAGAGACTGCTTTTATCCCACAGCACTGCTCTGCCCAGAGCATTTCTCCCTAGCTGGTAATATCTAAAGCGGCATAGTAGTACATCTACTATACTCACCTCCTTACCTATGTTGCCTCCTACACTTGTCATTCTTCCAGTCAACAAGTAGTACTCTGCAAACACTCTGCCTACCCTAGGCCTTCTATATCCCACCTTGTCTCAGCGAAGTACACTGCACCACCCTTTTTTTTCTTTCATTTGGTTCTACATTTTACTTGGCTTATAACATGATTATCTGCTTACGACTACTACTGGAGAATCATTGAATAGCAACCTTACATTTTATGACTTGATGAATATTAGAGTGTGTAAGTTCCGCTTGGTCACCCTGATCATTTTGTTGTTGTGAAATGTTGAATAAGACAATCTAATTTATTTTTGGAGCTATGCCTAGACCCTCTAATTCTATTGGAGCAATATGATTTGACAGGATCCGAATTCCTATTTACAGAAACTACCAAAGAAACATAAATATAAAACATAAAAAAATTGTGATGCAGTCACTTTCAGAGATCATTATTTCAGGCACACAGAATAACCCAAAATCAGGATGTTCCTCTACTGACAATATTTTCTTTACCAGATGATTCAAATGACAAACTGTACGGTCAAGACCTGCTTAGAAATATTTGGGGTAGAATGACTCGGAAATGGACCACATTCTAAAATCATCCACAGTCAACTTTAAATTGCTTAGCAGCCCTATGCTCCAACTCTACTACTCAGTAGGACACACGTCGAACAAATACCCCAACGTTTACCCAAGACATTCAACTAACTCTCTTAATCACCATGATCTACACCCTATCGGAGAATAGCTCATTGACCAGTAGCCAGAAAACCAGTCCCTTCCTTGTGGAGATGGTTGCTTACCCTTTGATGCATAGCTCTTCTACAGTCACTGACACAACTCTGCACACGGTTAATAACGGAAGACCAAAGCTTCCGAGTAACAGCAGAAACTCCTCAACCAAATTCCATAGGTGCAACCCTGGAAAGTTTACCCCATCCTCAGTCCAGTATCCGAAGGCCTCCACCTGATAGTTTAAGAATCTGAGCAACCACTGATAGAGCAGCAAACAAAGATGCTGTAAATGTTCACAACATCCTCTACAACCTCAATTTAGACTTACTCAGCATAACTTAAATTGCTTCAGGGCAAATTTACATATAGAACTTTGGCACCCTAATCCCTAAAGTTGCACATTTTTAACACATGATGTGTAACACAATCATTTGGTGTCGTACTAACATGACAGATTTAAATGTTTTGTTCTTATTACAGAAGGAGAAAACGGAATCACATCCATCTCTTATATATGTAACCAAATACTCTGAAGACAGAACTTTTGGAAGACTATACACACCACCACCAGTATTTGTATATAAACATAGCGGGAACAGGAACAATATGTTGGTAAGGAGTGACAGAAAGAAATGATCCAAAAAACCTAGAAAATGTGGGAACTACGCATGTCTGAACTGCACCAACTGAGTATGGTCCAAGAAGGACATTTAATATTTCACCTGAATACAGGTAAACAAATATTTCTCAAAAAACATGTGACACTATGAATATCATCTATAGCATAAAATGCCCTTGTGGAAAATATTATGTTGGACAGTCCACCAGTAAAGCTAAAGTTCAGTTGAACGAACATCGTTCTAACATCCAGACATGACACTTAAGATCTCCAGTAACACGCCACGTCAAAGAAGCTAAACATCACATTTCACAAATGAAATTCCAAATTCTGGAGATTATTGAAAAATGAGAGGTTGGTTGCAACATCACCAAACTTCTGGATCAAAAAGAGACATACTGGATAGAAAAATGTAACTCCCTATATCCATGTAAGTGACTTCAATCCAGCACTCCAACTATGTCAATGCTTAGTATGGGATGCCCAATGGAAGCCCTTATTTATATATTTTTATGTCAAAGTTCTTTAAGTCTGGATGATGAGCCCTTATATAACGCCCCTCTATTTGAATCTCCCAGACCTCACTGAGCCAAGAAGTAGGTTTGTTTTGAAAATTAAAAGGTTTATTTGAAGAATTGAACAATATATATCACACTTTTATGAATAGAATAATATCTGAATAGCACGCATATGAATATGAACAATGAGCAGCAATGGTTACTATTACAATATCAACAATCTCTTTAATCAGTTAGGAGTAGGAATAGGAGAATAAGGTAGCAGAGAATACTTTGGATGGGTTCAAGGAAATGCAAGACTGAAATAAACTTCATATGATTTAAATCAAAAGATAATATGATCACTTTTTCCCCTGTTATTACTCACTTCCTCCCACTATGCAATATGAAGAGATGCAAATGAGGGCACACAGGTTTCAGGAATATTAATCAACAATGCAGTTCAATCCCAGATCCCCCAGCAAAAACAGGCAAAAATACTTTTGAATGTGAAGGGAAAATATGCTAAAATGATTTTAATTCACTAAAGGAGATTCAGGATAAGTGATAGTGATAGTTACTTTGGATTGGTTCAGGTCAACACTAGCAATGATTCATGAATGAGCATCAGATTTGAAACGAATTTCAGCAGTTGAAAACAAGAAACCGCTATTTTGACATGTGGTAAAATGGAGCTAAATTTCAATTTGCGGCAACTTTTCCACATGCGGGAAACGCGATTGCGGAAAAACTAAAAGGAATTGAAATGTCGTTTTAGGTTCGTTATAAAGCTTAGGACCTTAGCTTCAAAATGTTCTAGGACGTGCGGTTCAAAAGTTACATAAGTTTTTGTGAAGGTAGATTTTTCAGAAATAAAGTCAAAATTTAAAAAATGACAGATGCGCTTTAAAGATTAGGAACAAAGATTTCTTAACACTAAAGAGTCTATGGAGCCTCAAACTACAGGCACCTCCGGATGGTTTCTTTCTGAACGAGACGATTGCCTTTCTCCAGAAAATATATATTAGCGCCAAGATGATTATTACTACAATTATCAAGGATTATGTGGAGGAGAGAAAAATTTAGGATAGACAACAGAGGTTCTGTAATGCAGTTCTGGACAGATTGAAATGGATGGAATAGTATTACTTTAAACTAAGAGGATTGGTTATGTACAGTTCTAGACTAGATACTCACTCCTATGGCTTTGGAATGGAGTGGGCCCCGTCAAAGATCTGGTCGAGGGTTTGGCTGGGGTTTTCTCGCCACCGGAGAGGTCTCAGTTCTCTCTCAGCGCTGCACTGCGGTCTGCACTGCCGCTTGGACTGGACCCGACGGGTTCTGGATATAGCTCTGCTTTCTGGGTCTGGATCTTGGTTCTAGCACAGGGTTCTAGCACAGGGTTCTTGGCTAGAATAGCAAAACAGCACACCCCGGCTCTTGAATGTGAGAGCCCCTTGGAAATTTAGGGGTTAGAATCAGGTTGCTAGATTCTGCAGGCCTGCTGAGAAAGGTTCAGCTTTTGGTTTAGGCTTGTCTGCTTCAAAGTTCTATAGTTGGGTTCTAGAGGTGGGTTCTGGATCTATGCCTGGAGCTCTGTCTGGATCTTCTTGCAGGGTGCTACGCCATGAAATCAGATGAGTAGTAGAAGAGAGTGTGTGTCCTGCCTGTCCTTCGCAGTACCTATTTATGTATTTCCAAAGTGGGTGGGGAGGCTGATTCTACAATGCCCAACCCTCTAAGGATCTGATAGGTTAGAGGATTCAATGTCCCCTGATTGGTGAAAGGAGCAGCGTGTCATCCTGTGTCATCTTTATGGCTTGGGGGAAAACACTTCCCTTTGTCTCTGTACAGTATATCTTATTTTTCATAAAACACGTATTTACAATATACACAACTTGTTAATATTACATAAATCACATGACAGATTAACTAAGGTTTATTTCTTTTCAACTCTCATCTTCCTAAGAGCTTTGGTTCAGAAATGACCACTTTTTGGTGCTTTCAGTGGGTTTCTCAATATTAGCTCTGCACCCATTTTTAGACATGCATGCACACCCCATATGAGCACATTTCTGTAATTTATCAGGTTCCTGGCATAAACATAGTAGCTACAATATGAATAATTCCGGGGTTTGGTCTCAGAACATCGCACAAGTCCAGCTTAGTCTTTAACTGTGAGTGAATTTTTCATTTTAACAATCTCAAAGTTCCACATTGTTGACAGTTCAGTGCAATTTGTTATAAGCATTTTTCTAAAACATATATTTGCTGTGTCTTCTGAATCCACACAATGGTTTGTCTCTGCCTCCAAGGTCTGGGATGACTCAGAGGTCACATGTCTCTCCTTCCTGCCAGCAGGTTGTTGTCTGTCACACCCGAATTAGCATTTTCTATTCAGCCCAAGGATTCCTTTGTCTGCACTGAGAGCAATAGGTCAGGGTGCCACTCCCAGTTCCTTTTGACACCAGCCTGTCAATTTCTTAGCCAAGGGCAGGGGGAAGTCTCCTTTATCCAGGGAGAAGGTGTGGAATTCGTTTGAACACAGTGTGGGAAAGTTTTAACTCTGAAACCCAATGTCCAAAAACTGTCTTATCTTATAATATAAGTCTCATTTTAACACATACATTACACAATTTCTTCTTCAAGCCTTTTCAGAATATAGTTTTAAATTGTATCCACCTCTTAGGCATCTGATAGCAAGTCTTTCTTTGGCATAGTTTGGGCTCAATGTACAACTTTACACAAAATGGTTTTAAAAGGCCGGCTTCTGGTAGAGGTGCGTAACGGTATTACACCCATTTTAGACATGTTTCTTCCAGCAAGCAGTCCTCAAAAGTGGACTTTGTTCAGATATAGATACACTTCTGTGGACCTTATATTTATGTAGATTTATGCGGGAGAATGATGGTGACCATCCAACAAGGAGGTTGGATCTTTTTGGGTGGTTTGTGAACCATGATTTGTGCAAATTTGACACCAAATAAAAACGGATTTTTTAAAACAGCTTGGTTTCTTTTGCAATGATTTTGCTCTGTGGACAACCAAATAATGGGTTTTGGCAGTGGTCTCCTGTGTTACCACTGACATAGGCAAAAGTAGATGGTGGCCTATTTTTCAGGTTTTCACAGCGCACTTTCTAGTGATTTCTGGTGAGCAGCATGCTTTCCGGCAGCCATTATGATGTTTCTGCTTCCAGCAATGCACAGTGATGTTGCAGGGCTTGGATTAGTGGGTTAAGACATCCCACATCCAGGAAGGATGAAGAGAAGAACTTTGCATGTTTTCGATAAACTAACAACTTTCAACGCATACATTTTGTATACACAGTGAGCTGTAGTATCTATGCAATAGACAAATCAATCAGGACATTGTAACGAACAAACTGCTCAATGGTACTAAGAAGAACTATCCAAAGAAGGACTTAAAATATCGATATGTAATGTATTATCCTAAAATGACCAGCGACTATTTCTCACCATGGTTATGTTACAAGAAAAACTTTGCAAATCGTATTTTTGGTGCTATTTATTAATAATGAATGTGGAATATACTGACAGTAGAACAACCTTGGCCTTTGAACAACTGTGTAACTTTATTATACAAATTGCATAGACAAGCCATGCATTACAAACATATGGATTGTATTTCTTTGAGAATGTTTGCCATTTTTTTAAAATTTGATAATGCTCAAGACTATTCATATGTCTACAAGCTCATCTGATCAGGGCGCTAGTAGATTGTGTCAACAGTGTCCATTGAATACACAACAAAAAATGCCTCTCACAGGACATTAACAAATATGGAACCAATCCAAAATGGCTACTGTCGCGTGATGATGGCATCACGTTCTGATCGCCGGTGCCATTTTTGGTATACATATGAGCAGGGAAATGCAGGCAATCGCACCACTGCGATCCTGGTATCCAGCCGACGCTATGACAAGATATGATGGTAAGAGGAATGTCATGCTATGCTCTATTATCAGAAACTATATCAGAAACTATAGTTCTTAGGATATACATATAATACTTATGTATTTCCTAAGAACCCTCCCTAATTTGAGGTATATTTGAATACAGGACACTAGGACAGGCACCCAAAGCAAATTGCACCGATAGGTGACAAAAAGGTGTAGAGGAGGAACCAAATGCCTCTACCAGAAGTCACGCCCCCGTTTTGCCTATTGCCTATATGTTGGGAACCGAAATTGTGACAAGTGAAACACCTGTAATGATGCCTATAACACGAAAAGCCTTTGAGACAAGGTATCCATTGAGAAAACCATTCTTCATGTATCATCAGAGAGCTGACGGCCTCTTGGGAGAAGTCCGGGAAGAAGTGTAAAAAATGTATGAAAGAGGTGACGTCACATGAAGCAAAGACGGTGCGCCAAGAAGAGATGCCAAGAGAGAAGGCAAATGGACATTATAGAATCTGATGATGAAATAAGAGTCGAGTAACATTTCATGTGCGGAATGAAGATTGCACATGTGAAGAACACTGAAGAAAATATAAGTCACGTTTATAACTGTGCAGATGCTGCAACGCAAGTAGATGAAGTAACCGTGAAGACTGGCTATACGTAATGAATAGACTGCAGGTGATGCTGCCAATATATATATATATATATATGTATATATATATATTTGTATAGAATCTGGATGTTCCACATTGCATTTTTGCAAGCCAGGACCTCAGTAGCAAAAGGGCTGAAAGTATGGTGCCGCAGAGAAAAGCAGCAGAAGATGGAGGAAGACTTGAGAAGGCTTGTCTGGCCCAAGATTAAGGGTTGAGACAACCAAGAAACTGATTATCTATTCGTGAAGATACAATGAACGTGGGAAGCGAGGTGAGCTCCTGTTGAGGTGCAATGGAAAAACACTGAGTGCCAAGTTGTATTCATTTAATAGTATTAAATACGAAGACAGAGCTAAAACACGGTCTGCTGTCACATGGGAAACATGGAAATAGACTTTGGGCAAGCTACATCGAGACTAAAGATAAGGACGTTGCATGAGTTTCCGAAGTAAGATAGCCTCAAATCTTTTCAGGCGAGATTCAGATTTGTGGCCCCATATTTCAATTGCATAGAGAAGCATTGCACTTATTTTAGCAGTATACAGCATGAGTACAGCATATGCAGAATAACCAACATTCCTGCCAATGAAAACGCTGATAGCGTTGGCTGATGTTAGACATCTTGCTTTTATCAATGTCCATTGACTTTGCCAGCTAAATTTATTGTCAACTATGACACCCACATACTTATAGCTGTGAACCTGTTCAAGTTCCAAAAGGTATTATTTATTTTTTTTCTTTGCTGGAAAGACCATGACTTTACTCTTTTCGATATTTATTTTAAGTCCATTTGCACTTGAGTATTCAGCCAATACATTCAGCATCCTCTGCAGGTCCGTCGGAAGTGTAATCAATCAATTGCAAATTGTCTGCATAAGCCAACCATCCCACGGACAACATGCCCACTTTTACTGGACATACAATCTGATTCTCAAATGCCTGCTGCCTATCTGCTAGATATAGGTTAAACAGTGTTGCTGCCACTATGCAACCCTGCTTAACTCCACAGCTTGTTGGTATCAAATTGGACGATTTCCCCTTGGCATCCAAGCAAAACCGCACTGAAGTATCAAAATAGAGGAGCATGAGCATTTTTAAGAGACCTTTTGGAATGTGCCAAGAGATTAGCTTGTGCCATAAACGATTCCTCAGCACCGACTCGAACACTGCCGAAAAATCAATTAAAGGCGCAGTATACATTAGACTCTCTGCTTTTCCATGAGTACTCTATGGCTGAAGTCAGTACAATCAGGTTATGGGTTGTACTAGCTCGTTTTCTAAACCCAATCTGGTTAGCTGCCAGAACATTATTATTCAGTATCCACTCATTAAATTCTATTTAAATGTATGCACCCAGATGCCTCAGTGCTTGGCGCGCTATACAAATAAACTATGAGCAACAAATATCTTCGAGGGTATGTCGAGCATGGCTAACATTCTAAAATTTGAGGGGTCATCCCATGCACCCTTTTTATAAACTGTTAGGATGTAACTCACATTCTACGACTTTGGGATGATACCAGTCATACCAATTTCATCAAACAGCATGTGAAGAACAGCAACCCATAATTCTGGCTCCATTTTGAACAGTTTGTTACATGTAGTATTGGGTCCCGCTGTGCAGGAATTGTTAAGATGTTTTGTAATTACTATGATGTCTAATATAGATGCTTTACAAATCCATCAATCCAAAAGTAGGGGAAATACCTCCTCATTACTTTGTTTGTCCCAGGGTAGAAATGATATGGCCACTCTGTCTCTTCAGAGATGCAATTTATCGGCAGATCTTTTTTTTTTGTACTTTGAATTACATTCCATATTCTAGATGAATTATTTGATGGTGCTAGATCGGCGATCTGTTGCCATCTTTTGATCTCACAGCTGCGCTGATGCTGTCTTAGCCAGCAACGATATCCATTCTTGATTACTTTTACGCTGGCAGAGACAAAATCAGCAGCTAGCCGTACCCCAGTATAGGAAATAGCTATAGCAATTTCCCGGTGCCCTTTCTTTTTTTGCAAAAGTCATCATCTTATCTTTATATCGTCTATTGTGCTTATCTTTATTTGATCTTTCAAAAGTAGATGTATTTCCTAGAGTCTCTTGTACTTGTTTATGAATGTCCTCCATCATGTCAGAGAATGGTGATACCAACATTCAACAAGAATAATGATTGGCAGATAATGCATATGCTATAAATATTGGTAACATTTCCTTAACCACCATATTTGCAGTTCCTAGATTTTTTGTGTACCAATGTATTCTATTTTGTCCATCATTTTCAAATAATTGGCAATTTTTATCATATTCAGTGGGTTTTCTTTGTGTCATAGGTAATGCCAAGAAAGTACAAAGTGCTAAGTGATTGCTCTCCTCTCTATGCACTATACCCATATCTTGTATGTAGCCAAGCCCTTTAACATTTGCAAAAATATAATCAAGAGTAGAAGCAGATCTCCGCCAACTCTTGTAAACACCATTTTTGCATCACGGGGTACTACCATTTAGCTTGGAAAAGCCATATGAGTCCAAAACCATATAACACAAATTACCTTGTTTGTTATTTGCAAAACTTTTTATTGGTGAGGACATGTATTTATTGATCCTTACATTGGAGACAGTGACTGGGACATAGAGAGCTAGCTGGGATCCAAACCGGAGGAGCAGAAGGAGTCTGAGTGCAGGAGAAAATCCCTGACTGAAAGCCTTGACCAGACGTGTGCTGGCCTCAGAGGAGCCCTGTTATTTTCTCTGACCAAAGCCTCCCATGTAAGTAGATATCCCAGAGCCAGTCATTGTGTGGGTAGCCAGCTGCCTTTAACACTTTCCATTAGTGGGTCGAGGTTGGTGAAACTGGGTAGGCCCTTCGCACAATTTATGAAATTGTCCTCAAACTTATTTCCACATTAGAAAACCACCCCTCGGTTGAAATTGCATTGTGTTGGGAGCAGCCATCCTTTACCCCCTCCACACACTTCAATGGAAAGGTTTAACTGTGTAAATCCTTAGCACATTTAATTAAAGTAAATCAAGTAATTGCCACATAAAAGATCACGGGATGAGGGTTTTTAGAGTTTGAAACTAACAATAGCTCATGCCCAGTGTGTTAGAGCTAGTATAGCCCATAAAGACCTGGTTGATCATTTCTAAAATCCTTGACTTCCACATAGAAAGGGGAGGAGTGTGCATCATCCCAAAAATAAGTAATCCATAAAACACCACCTTTCAAGTCAGTTTAGAGTTTTAAAACGAAATTCCCCATTCCTTTTAAACCAGAATTACGAGGTATTGTATCGCATCTGGATATGTGGTGCAAAACAAAATGTTTATTTTGGTGATTGTGGCTGTTGCCACAGCATTGGTGGCTGATGTTAGTCTGTTTGTCAAATCTTGAGTCCCTAAATTAATAAATATATATAATTACTACACACCAGCCTGGTTCCTTGTCCATTGGTGGCATCGGGTATTTGTCAGGGTTGGATGAGAGACGGGTTGGAGGCCTCACCAAACAGAACTTGAATAAACAGTGCTTCATTGTGCACCACCTTGCTTGGGGGGAAAGGAACTCCCTGAGTTGAGTGTGACCACATAATAAGCTGCGACAATCCCTGCAATTGTAAAACCCAAAAACGAATTCTTGCCGACAAACCTAGACAGGGCACTATGTATTCATCACACATACCTAAAACACACATAACACCTCATATCCATGATGATATTGCATTAGGTAAGAATCCCAAACAAATTCTTCTTGAAGTTCCTGAGAATCCTATGGACTCCAACTCCCATAGTGCGTCAGGTACTGATACAAAGAAGAGGGACAAGGAGTTGGTGTGGATTGAGAGAACCCATAGCAGAATTTATGGACTATTTGCTGCAGGTTGAATTATCAACACAGGACATTTAAAGATGGGTCTCACTGGCAATCAGAAGTTGAGTATGGAGTTGGGGAGAGAAGGTGCAGTCGGGGTGAAGTGAAGGGCAGAGCAGCTGGAAAAGGCCGAAATGCTGCAGCATGCTGCGTTGAAGCAGGTAGGTACTCCTGGACTGCTGTTCATTAGCCTTTGGCACTGCTGTGGCGAGAGACCCAGAGAAGCGTGGCAGGCTCCAGTGAGAAGCCGCAATGAAACCACCAGCAGCGTGAAAGCTGTGCCAGATGCAATGAAGGCAGAAAGTAGCCACGTTACCTGCAAGTGAATGCATGACTGAGAAAAGAGCTGGAAACAGGTATGCCAATTGGGGGGAGTCTGCCATTCTCACATTGAGACTTTGCTGCAGCTGCGTGCAGGAGGTAAGGGACGCAATGAAAAACTGGTGAGTTGGCCGAAAGATAGTGGGGACCCTGGGGCGTACCGTCAAGCACACAGACAGTTAAAAGCGCCATTTGAATCGGAATACCAACCAAGTACATTTACACGACTGAATTTGCACAATTCCTCATGCCTGAAATGTCAATATAGGGAAAGCTGGAGCCAATGTGATTTTAAGCAAATTAATGTTAACAAAGACGCTGAAAGACAAGATTTTCACAAGTCTCCATGCATGAAGAATTCAAACGGGGAAAGTTGGAGTAAGCATTGTCCTAAGTTAATAAGTGCTGATGAAGAAGTTAGAAGTGGAACTTGAACAAGTCTTCACATGTTCGATGTCTAACTGGGGGAGCTTGTGGCAAGTGAAATCCAAAGTCAAAGAAGTATAGAGTTATACACGAACAATGATAGACAGTATGAGAGTGTTACTGTGCTATGCTAGAAGAAAAACAAAACTAAAGAGAATATAGAAAGAAGACCTGATAAAGTGGACACATCAGGCAGTGACCCTTTTAGGGGGATAAATGATACCTGGCAGAAGCGTTTACAAGGGGATCTATAAAACCCAGAAGGGGATACCTGGTAGGAGAGTATTCCAGGGAATCCACCCAAGGTGTATAAGGAAAAGAGTCATTGTCCAAAGAAACCTGGCAGGAGAATATACCAGTGGATCTAAGGATACGATGGTAGACATCTTTTAAAACAGTGGAATGAAAATGTCGTGCAGTTGTAGGGACGAGACACTTGGGCCATCCTTGAAACAACAGTAAGGTAAAAGAGAAATTTTACCAGCTGTGGTGCAGTTGTATGGAAGAGACACTTGGGCCACTAACTTTGAGAAACTGGTATTTGTAAGAGGCATTCAAAGCCACTTTAAGGAAACATTAATTTGTTCTTCCTGAAGTAATCCAAGGGAAGGGAACCACCGTCTGGATCTAAGGACTTCTCTTTTGCAGGAATCATTTTTGTTAGATTTACTTATGTTTTTGAAACCTTCGAACATTTTGAGTAAACACAAGTCATGGACACTTTTCCTTACACTTTTTGGTTGGGAATTTTAATGTCAGGGTCAGGTATGTTTTGGACACAAGGACAGTTGCTCTATTTTTGACACGACACAGACTGATCTTTAGTTTTAGTTTCCTAGGACTAGAACATCGAGTTAAGATAGGGACAGGCGCCTTTTTCCAACCCCTTTTCTTTAATAAAGATGTCTGATGTTGAAAATATTACCACTTTTTGTCCGGCTCTCTTTTCTGACCCCTCACAATACACAATGAACACTTAACAGATTTTAAAACTGTGCCTAACAACATAATGCACTCACAAAGAACTGGTGACAGTGACACACATCAATGATATAACACCACAACCTTATAGCAATTAGACTAGGTTCACACAAGGCTGATGACAGTGTCGGAGTTTCCCTGGTTATACTCTGCCTTTCAGGTGATCCAATGAGGTATGCGTGTATGTGTACATGAAAAGGTTTGTTTTCGCCTGAAACAAGCTGAAGGGCAATGGAGCACTGTACGTAGTGGGCTGGATGGCGGGTGGCAATAGTGTGAAAAGCGTGTGCATTTAAAGAAATGCCTTAATGTCCTTGTTTCTATTCACAGAAACCGTGTACATGTATGTGCAATGACCAAAATAAAAGCGACGTCTGTTATGGACATCGTATAGTCTCTTATTTCTGCTGTGAATGTTTAATATTTTGACAGGACGGCAGTTTTCAAACTCATCTTTAATCTGAATTCAGTGCTCGTCTGAAGTTCTGGAGGTCACTCACCTTGTAGGAGTTCTTTTTTAATAAGTATGCACGCCACGTGTGCATAGGAACTGAACCTGCATTCTGAGCATGTCCAGGGGGACTGGATAATGAACTGTAAAATAGGTGATACAGTACAGTATGTGTAATAGCCGAGGACCCGTCTCTTGTCCTTGCTGTCATAAATAATGCACAATGGCAACATTGCTTTGCAGAGCGGCTCTGTTTTATCTCTTCCTGCATGAGGAGACATGCAGACTTGCATTATAATTGCAAACTCCGTATATATGTTTCCACGCTAAGACTTGATATGCTGCTATCTGTGTGGAATGGCCCATTTCTCTCTGCAAATGTATAATGGAAATATGTTGGCATTCTCCGTGCCTAACCCCGGAAGTCCACATCAGACAAAGATGGCGTGGTTCAGGGCAGCGGATACATTATCCAGCAATTAATGAACGCACTGTGCGCTCCGTGCATAATGTTAGTAGGGCCCCCATCATTGGAAAGCACTGTAAGGCTTAGTCAGCACAGGTGCTCGGGAGTCGACCTTCATGAATTTAAGAGCACATTTTAATTCTTAGAAAAAAACATAACATGGCGCCCATTGAGCAAAGAACAATGGCTGCAGATAAAACCTGAGAGATGCACACGTCCACGCTTGACGAAGTTCAAAACATACATTCCAAACGTAGGACCATGCTGACTTTTTTTTTTTTGGACCCCCCATCCTCTTACACCACATATATATATATATATATGTGGGGGGTATAGAATATAATATAAATATGGGGAGGAGTTGCGGGGGTCTCCCCCCGCATATATATGTATGCTGTAAAGGGGTTTAAAAAAAAGTGCATTTTCGGCCGTCGCAATAATTACATAGATCCCTTTTTTGCAGCCTTTTAAAGCCACCCCAACCCTATCCCGACCCATTTTAACCTCTTACCCCACTACCCTTTATATTTTTATTTAATCTTTTCAGTGTTTTTGTGTGTTTGTGTCCGCTCTGTTGTGTACCACTCTCTTTTGTTTGCAATAAATTGACTGGATACCGGAATAAGAACACTAACCTAACACTGCCAGTCCATATTAGAATAATTACACTTGTTTTCTCAAAAATGGATAATAATGCAGATATGATGCAGATAAGAAAAAACATTTTGCTTCTAGAATAGAAAAGCAACCACATTTCCCCTTTCACACCCTAGGAAAGGCACTCAGCCAATCAAAAGGCTGGAAACGCAGGCAAGAACGTGCACAGGCGCTCATTTATAGTGTGGCGTGAAAACCACCCTTAATCTGTAGATCTACACTTTCACCATCTGCTGATGACAAATGGGTAGTACCACCGTATCATAACATTTGAGGCAGTATTGAGCCTTAAGCAACCATGGCGGAGACTTGTCCGACTGGTGGACTCACAGATATGAATGACGGAAACATGGCCCCACCAGAGGAAGTTGTGGTGGTCAGACCACTGGAGAAATTGAGACCAACCGCCTTCTGGTGGGGACATGTGAATGGCACTGGTGAATGTAGTGAATGCAGTGTACACTGTGCCACGAGTAAAGGAAGACCTCCCTAAGAGAAGGAATGACCACAAGCATGCCATGCAGAAAACAATATCATAGACTGCCTGTGAGCAGAAGGTGCACCCACTGATTTAATTGGAAAGCGTGACAGGCCTAGTGGAGGGACACACTACAGGTAAGTGGAGAACAACAAATACTGGCTTACACAAACCGAGCATGCACCCACACACATTGACAAACATACCCCATGCCATGCACAAAACCGATCACATTCTTGCAACATCCATTAGATATATATATACATGCACATTGCAACGAACACATAGGTGCAAACATACCACCCTAGCATATGCTTTACCCCATTGAAGAAACACATCACTGCAGTACAGAAGGCTTGAAGCTGCAGATGCCACACTGCAGAAAAGGAGTTTCAAGAAGCAGCATGCAGCGATAGCAAGACAGATTGCCAGCACCTCAGGAAACATCACACATTCCAGTGACAGCAGTGCAGACCCACTTTCCACTGACACCGTCATAGCCACAATGCATCATTGTAGCAGCACTAATTCCTTCCGGCCATACCCAGCAGCCCAAAGCTACATAGCAGCACCCATCCCACAGGTGGGAGCAGTGGAGCAGGATGAAGTGGTGTCACCCAATGAACCTGTGGATCAGGAGCCCATGCAAAAGGGAGAGCAGGAAGACCTGCATGAAGGACTGAAACACTATTCAGATGACCAAGCAGACGAATGGCCCACCACTCCACCTGAGACGTCTACCCCACGGCACACATCTACTCAATTGACACCATGGTGTTTCATGGCATTTTAATCTGTTTGAGCCATATTATGATATTTTCTCTATGGCTGTATGACGTTGTGGGACTTCATCTACACAAAAATCAATTTGTAGAGGGTGTGACGTTCTGCAATGAAGCATTACCATATATATTATGCATATATTAATGCTTTGTGATATATTTTATATTAATATATATCTTCATTTATAATACAATTTTGTATATAGGGTATAGGGCCTCATTACAATGTACCAGCACCCATTCTGGACCTGGCAGACTACAACTGTGCCTGCCGGGGTCTCTGACCTGATGGGTGCAGCAGGCCCGGTGCGCACAGTTGTCAGGGAAGAACCGGCTCCTTTGGCAACAGTGCCTGTGCTTCCGAGTCCCCATTCCCATGCAGTCCTATGGGACTCCACAGGAATGGGGACTAACATTTTCTGTCCCCTGACTTCCCGGACCACCAGGACTTGTAATGTCCCGGTGGCAACGGGAAGTCAGGCGGGGAAACAGTGTTACGGGGTTGACCGCAACCTGCCGGTGGTACCAGTGGGTTACCACCAACCTCATAATGAGGCCTATATTACACAGCCACGTTAGTGGCTGTGTAGTTATGCTTAAGTTGCTGTTTCCATAGGAAGAGAACTTTTTGGGCAGCTTATAACTTCGCTCCCCCTGAACGAATCCTCATCAAACTTTGCAAATAAAGTGATTTATTTTGCAGAGTTTGGTGAGGTTTGGTTGGGGGGGGCAAAGTTATAGGGGGGTCCCAAAACTTCTATTTTTCCCATAGACATAATGGGAAAAAACTTAGCTCATGCCTACAGTCCAAACCATTGGACGGATTTACACCAAATTTGCGGCAGGGGTGGCGGCTTGGTCCCGAAAGCGTGCTTTTGTTAATTTGATGTAAATCCGTCCAGTAGTTTTAAATGACTAAAACATAAGGCAAAAAAATGTGTGATATCATTGTCTGCTCCACGGACACACTTCCCTGTTCGCTCCGCGGACAGGGTCCTGATTGGCTGGGCGATCCACATCATGTCCGCGGACATGCAACGTGCTCGCTGATTGGGTGGTTGAGAGCGTGTGGTGCGTTAGATTTTCTGGGCACGCCCGCCATCTTGTATCCGTGAGCGGACTGCGCAGTGAAATTTGGTGTAAAAATACTATTTAGTCAAGTGTGTTGGCGTGTAAGACTGTTTGGGGAGGGTGGGGGAGTACGAGTTGGGTCAAATGTATTTATTTAGGTGGCAGGCACCCCTGTTGTGTTCGTTCTGACCGCAGACAGCAACGCTGTCCTTAATGTTCATAGTTAATGAAAATGGGGTGTCCTAAGGACATGGTGCCTGTCAGTATAGTTCGCATGCAAGTCGAAACTGTTCTAAGAATACATCAATTGTTCTAGGATGTTCGTAAATAAACAAAATGGGGGTGTCCCGAGGACACTATGCCTGTCCGTATTGTTCGTAGGCAAGTTGAAACTGTTCTCAGAACACATCAAGTGTCCTGGGATGTTCGTAAATAAACAAAATGGGGTGTCCTGAGGACGCTATTCCTGTCCGTATTGTTCGTAGGCAAGCTGAAACTGTTCTAAGAACACATCAAGTGTCCTGGGATATTCGTAAATAAACAAAATTGGGGTATCCTGAGGACGCTACTCTTTTCTGTATTGTTCGTAGGCAAGTTGCAACTGTTCTAAGAACACCAAGTCTCCTGGGATTTTCGTAAATAAACAAAATGGGGGTGCCCTGAGGACAGTACGTCTGTCCGTATTGTTCGTAGATGTTAGGGAGAATTCTCTCTTTAGGCTGAATTTCCTAACCTAGTGAGTCCCCCAGCAGCTTTGCTGGATTTCTGGAGTTTTTTTTTTTCCTCCTGCCAAGAGTGAGACTCTTTTTCTCCCACTCTTGGACATGATTCATGGTATACCTTTGATTGGTAATGTGTTTTATGGGCTATGGGGTCCTTTACGCCATAGGGTCTCATGTGTTTTTCCTATGTGTGTTACACAGCACCCTCCATGCAGTAACACAGGGGTGTCATAGTGACACCCCACCCTAGACTCCATATCCTGGGACTGACTACTGTCTCCTAGGGCATGTAAAGTCACCATTGGCTTTACTAGTCCCAAATTATTAACAGAAACCAGTACAAACCATCATATTGTGGAAGTACTGGTCAGGGCAATTCGATTGCCCCGGGGTCTGTTAGTCGAGGGGGCACGTCTCCGTCCCACCTGATCGAGTTTTGGCTGGTGGCAGTGGAAACTACTTTTTATATTCGACCGCGAATATTTTCCTATGGGATTTTCCCATTGTTCGAAGCTACCAAATTTAATTATTTAGTTCTCATAGTCTCGAACATACCGCCGGTTTATTTAATTAATATTAATTCCCCGGTTGGTATTTTTTGCCAAGACTCGATTCTAAAATGGCGTTTGTGTTCTCTTCTGTGACTCCAACCCAAGTCAAGCCCTTTGTTCCACTTTTTGGCGGGCTTCTCCACAGAAGCCTCCAAAAGTGGTGCCACTCTGTCTGGGTACCACAGGGGGCGTGGGAGGGGGTTTGGGCACCCTGGACTGAGTTACCTAGGTAACTCAGGTCGCACTCTTTTGTGATTGGCCCAAGTGGTGAGCCGGCCGGCTCACCACTTAGCATGTTTGATTGACAGCTAGGCTGAGTGAATGGGGGTATGCTGCATAAAAGCAGGGCTTTGGGGACTGGAACTTCAGAAGTCGCCACAGGACCTGAGAATCCGACGAGGGAGAAGCTGAGCCGACCTACCACGACGACACCACCGGTGGAGCCCTGCAGAACCGACTCACCACTTCCCGACAACAGAGAAGATCTCCCGGCTGGAGAGGCTTCTTCCCCTGACTGGTGGGAACAACCAGTTTTCCATTCTTTCTTCGCACCCTAGCCCGGTTTGTGGTCGAACTGCCCGTGCCAAGCACCCCGGCAGCCGGATACCCACTCACCACTGAACCGCGAATCACTAGACCGCTCCTTCTAACTGAGAAACTCCGCGGCTGGTTTCTTCCCTGGCAGTGCAACGGACTCCTGTCTTCCTTCATGACGAGATCCTCTCTTCCCCCAGACAAAGCACCGACTTGCACCCGCTGCCAGGAACTGCCCCCGCTGGAGCGCTCTCACCACTTTAAGGTACCGTGTCCGCCAGGCCTCCCTTTCTAAAGATTTCTACAAGGTAATAATAACTCCTTAACCTTCTGGACTGGGCTGGCCGCCTTGACCCTCTAACTGGTCCCATTCTGTGGTCCAACTCCTTTTTGAACCTTTACAAGACCTTTGTGCACTGCAACCGTGTGACCTTGGACACATTTCGTTTGGATCCTCCGAAGGTGGATCCGGCCTCTTGAACTCTAACTTCACGGTTTTACTTTGCCTTTCTCCCTTGTTGTGTTCTTGAAAAAGTGTTGGGATCTGTTTCAATTTGTTCTCTGCTTTTCTCTCCCTTTTTAAAACAAACTATTAGAGTGCCATCTACGTTAAGCGCTCACCGCTGTCTGAAAATAAGTGGGGCTTTACTTAAGACTTGTCTAATATTCTTTTAAGGGAGTGTATATCTTTTAGTGACCGTGTTTCCGAATTTCTTATTATTAGTGCCTGTGTGTTTTTCTAGATGTGGTTATAAATAAATAATTATATCTCTTTTACACCAAGCCCTGGTCAGTGTTTACTTGTTCTATTGTGTGCTCTTGACCTATTGTGACTACTCTGTATACTGCCTAACTCTTCTTGAGGGAAGTCTGACTGCTCAGCCACAGCTACCAAGTGAATCTGTGTGGTACAGACTGCTACCAAGTGGGTTTACTGCCAAACACCTGTAGTCCTAAATCTTTTGCAGTGGTCCCAGAGGGAACTACGCAGGTTTCTGCCTAACAGTAGACAAGTGGAAACTGTTCTAAGAACACACGTGGTGTCCTGAAATGTTCATAAATTAATGAAATGGGGGTGTCCTGAGGACGCTATTCCAGTCCGTATTGTTCGTAGGCAAGTTGAAACTGTTCTAAGAACACATCAAGTGTCCTGGGATGTTCGTAAATAAAAAAAATGGGGGTGTCCTGAGGACGCTACGCTTGTCCGTATTGTTCATAGGCAAGTTGAAACTGTTCTAAGAACACACACGGTGTCCTGAAATGTTTGTAAATAAACACAATGGGGGTGTCCTGGGGACACTATACCTGTCCGTACTGTTCGTAGTCAAGTTGAAACTGTTCTAAGAACAAACGCAGTGTCCTGGGATGTTTGTAAATAAACAAAATAGGGGTGTCCTGAGGACACTATGCCTGTCCGTATTGTTCGTAAGCAAGTTGAAACTGTTCCAAGAACAGTTTTATATTGTTTGCGCACATAAAAAGTGCCCATATGGCATAGTTAAAATGTTTGATTCTATGGGTGTGATCTATGGGTGTGATATGCTGCGGTGGTTGCGGCCAGGGCCTAGAGTATTGGGTGCATGGCCGTAGGCCGTAGGCCATGCACCTAAGACTTTAGGCCCTGGCCACAACCACCACAGCATATCACACCCATAGTGGCTTATTACTTTGGCACCCAAGACCAAATTTATAAGCAATAAAGTTATAAGCTACTATGGGTGTGATATGCTGTGGTGGTTGTGGTCAGGGTCTATAGTCTTCTAAGAACACATCAAGTGTCCTGCTGGGATGTTCGTAAATAAACAAAATGGGGGTGTCCTTAGGACGCTATGCCTGTCCGTATTGTTCGTAGGCAAGTTGAAATTGTTCTAAGAACACATCAAGTGTCCTGGGATGTTCTTAAATAAACAAAATGGGGGTGTCCTGAGGACACTATGCCTGTCCATATTGTTCGCAGGCAAGTTGAAACTGTTCTAAGAACACTCATATTGTTCGCGGACATAAAAAGTGCCCACATGGCATAGTTAAAATGTTTGATTCTATGGGTGTGATCTATGGGTGTGATATGATGCGGTGGTTGTGGTCAGGGCCTATAGTCTTGGGTGCATGGCCGAAGACCAAATATAAGCATCGAAGTTATGAGCCACTATGGGTGCGATATGCTGCAGTGGTTGTACTTATTATAATATACTTATTGTTTGGTTTGGTAACTGAAGTACATATATTCCTTGTCAATTTCTGTGATAAAAGAAAAGATCATGTTAGTATTGGTAGTTTATAACGACTTATAACATTGAATAATAGACATTTTATATTTCTTTTGACCCTCATATTTAGTAGATTACAAACCAGTGTACTGTGCAATTTGCTCAGTTTCTGTGTTTGTTGTTAAAATGATTGGGTCTGTGGGAAAGAAAAATCCATGTCGGATTAAAAAAAAACTTTTTTGTTATGCTACAGTCTATTTGTTTGTTTGTTTTCAGTGTTCGCTTACTGTTTCTGGCTAATATTCTATCTGTAGGCTTGTTGCAGATTTTTGGAGCAGTTAGATACCTTTTGGCATATTCTAACTGTCTATTTTTTGTTATAATGTAGTGGTATTGATTTATCTGTTTGGTTTTTGCAAAATCTTGTGGCAGTTGGATACCAGTTGTCGTATTCTAACTATCTATTTTTTGTTATAATGTAGTGGTATTCATTTATCTGTTTAGTTGTTATAAAATCTTGGGGCAGTTAGATAGCTGTTTGCATATTCTAACAGTTTATAGTTTTTTAATTGAAGTTTTGTTAATGTTTAAGTACAGATTAGTTATTAAATCTTGGTTTTAAGAAGATTAAATAAGCGTTTGTATGATTTGCTGGTAATTTCTGCTTTAGAGTAATGGTACTATCATTACAATCGAACCATCCACATTTTTTTTATATATGCAGTGTAGTGACCTGCATTTGTTGTGGTTCCTGTGTGGTAGATTATACCTGTTGTTGTGAAAGTTTTCTTACCAAGTGATACTTGACCATCCAGTCAGCTTGCAGTTGTTTTTGGTACCATCTGCATTGTAACGTAGAAGCATTAGTATTACGTATTTACTATGTGTTTGTATTAGTAAGGTGGAGCAATTATCCGAATTGCAGGTAGTGCATAATCTACCATGGTTTGCATTTTGTACAAGTTGCTGAAATGGAACGGATTCACAATTAGGTATGGATTCATACACGAAGCGCTCATTAGGGATTTGTTCCTGTGTCACATTGTTGCAGAGAGTGCATGTATGTTTCCACATGTATGAAATCTGGAAGATTTCATTTATAGGTATGTTTTTGTTTTCCAAGTACATTAGAAATTCGTGAGGATCTTCCTGTGAGTTTATAGTGAATTTCACCATTCCAGCACAGTAGTCCAATTCTTGTCTTATTCCATGAACACTATACGTGTTGTCAGGATCGTTTGTTGCGTTTCTATGAAGTACTAACATTGCAAACACAATTGGTCTGTACTGTGTAAGTAAATATTGTCAACAATTGTTGGCAATTGAAATAGAATATTCATTGCTACACATGCGTAGCAACTTATCCCAGTTATATTTGAAAATTTAAATGGACCAGATAGGTCTGTGTCCAAGTCATTTTTTCGGAATGCGTGTTGTTTCTTTGCAGAAGTACCTGAGTTACTTTGAGTAATATGTTCTTCTTTGGTTGTGGTAATTGATGAGTTATTAGCTTCTTTTACTCTCTTTGGAGGATTTGCAGTGACATCCTGTTGCATTTCTGTTTGAATTAGTTTTCTTTTACAACGTTTTACTTTTTGTGGAACTTGATATATTTCTAGATGGGGGGTGTATAGTGAACGTAGTCTATTGTTTTCTAAAATGCAAGGAATATCAGCGTTTACTTTAATTGCATCAAAGTTGATTAGAAATAGTCTGTCAAGTGTACGTAAGCGTGATAGTGCTACGTAGCTCATGCATTCTTTAAAGACTGTATTACCAATATCTATCAATGCTTTGTCTAGGGTAAGACCTTGTGATTTATGAATGGTGACTGCGTATGCAAGAGTTAGAGAAAATTGTTCTCTGCGTACGTATATGTCTTTGAAGAGAAGGAATCGAGCTGTTGAGCCTCCTATCCTTTTCACTTCTGAAAGTTTGTCAAAGAGAATATTGGCAAACTGAATGTTGTTGTCACGTGGGTATGTATGAAAGCCAACAACTGTACACAGTGCTCCATTAACTAGTCCTTGATCCACGTCAAGGTTACATTTAAGCATTACTCTACAATTTAAGGATAATTTTAATATTTTTCCAACCCAGCTGTGTTGGAGATTACATTTTCTAAACTATTTAGTCGTGTTGTGGCTTGCTCACACATGGGTAGTGTCATACCATGTACCTCTAGTTTGTCTGTGGCGTTAATTTCCATTATTGGTTTCATTTCTTTATTTAACATTGTTTCATTGAATTTGAAACAGCTTGCAAGAGTTGGCATTAAGGCCATACAATTGACATTTTTGTGCGCTAATTGTTACATAACATTAGTAGCACATGCATTATCGCCATAAAGTGCATGAATGTGCCGGGTTTTCAATATTGCTTGTGCTTCTTGAGATAGTATACCAACTCTAATACTTTTTAAGATGTTGGCATAAGTGAGATCTGCAGATTGCTGCATGTTTTCTGTTAATTCTCTATATTGGAAATGTTGCCAATGGTTGAAATTTCCTATGCTGCCAACAGTTTTATGGCAGAGATTGTGTCCTAAGGTTTTAAAAATAGGTTCACCTTTCACTGGTGTCAATTGAAGAAGATCTCTGAAAACAATGTGTTTTCCCCCAAAGAGCTCTTCGTAGTTTGTTTTGAGTACTTCTTGTAATCTGAGGTGAATCAAAACCAACATTAGGTTGGAGACCATGCTCAATTCATCTATTAGTAGCATTTCCATTTGTTTTAACACTCTGCGTAGTTCCATTGCAGCTTCTGTAGAAAGTTTGTAATAGTCTAATTTGTTTTGCTGTTCTACTGGCAGGAGTAGTAATTGGTGTAAAGTGACACCGCCTATGTTGTAGGCAGCTAAACCTGTGGGGGCAGTGACAACAGCTGACAGTTTGTTGTTTGTCAATTGTTGAAGGAACTTGCTGATGATTTTGATTAAGAATGTTTTGCCTGAACCAGCTTCACCACTGACGTACAGTAGTATAGGTTTGTAATTTTGGCAGGTGCATTCTTTATTTTCATGCTGTACACCATGTGCAATTTCTTTTGTTACTTCTTGAAAAATGCTACGCTGCTCATTGTTTAGTTTTGATTGTAGTATAGTTAAGTCTTCTTTATCTTCATACTGACACATGGTGTTTTCTACTTCTGCCATAGCTAATTCTGCCTCATTTGCTATTAGTGGCTGTCCCAGTGGTTCTTGGCTTGGCTTCCTGTTACAGAAGGTTGACTACTGTCAGGAGTCTCCTTATCTAGTTGGGCCTAGAGTTCTTCTTCGTGTTGCTGTTAATTGTGCAACATTGTTTTGTAGTGTGTAAAGTTTACATCGGTTATAGTGCTTTCATTTGCTTTGAAAGCGTCTTCGTAGGAGTCATAGTTATCTAGCATTTCTTCTTCTTTTCTCCATGGTTTAAAGAGTTGTAGCAGGGACATGTAATATAGTTATTTATGTTGAGGAGTCTTTAATGACAATTTGATATGATTAATTAAACTTGGTTTGGTGAGTTTTACTAAGCTGCCTTCACAATTTGTCACTCTGTATCTACCTTTTTTTTTCATCGGGTTTTATATTGTTTTTGTATGTGAAGTTTTGGGCTATGTAGTATAGACACATCTTTTCCAAAGTGGTACTTCTGTTTGGGTAGTATGTGTCCAGCAAATTGTTTTTCAAAATGTCTTGGCTGTTGGGATCATTTTTGGCTATTGTTTCTATATCATCGTATGATTTGAGAACTCTTTTTCTAGATTTAGCAGGACCAAGACTTAGCCATCCTATATTTTCAGATTTTCCATACAAAGCAGTACCGGTTAAACGATCGGCTGCTTCATAGGAGCCACATACTCTATGGGTGAGCATTTTTATGCACAAGCTGTACAATTTCTGAGACAGTGTTTTGTCTGATGACAGGTCATTCCAGAGGTCTTGAAGCTCTGTCTTTTTCTGCTTTGGTTAAGTATGCTGTAACATATCGTGCAACTGCAGTGGAATTGTCTGTAATGTAATGCACATCTATGTTTGCATTCCATTAGAGGGCAATGATTGCATTGTAATCATTGATATATTTTGCTTCTTCTGTTCTTTTTATGTAATATGTATTTTTAGGTGATTTACCTTTAACACTATGGCGGTAATTACGAGGTTGGAGGTAGCCATGGTGCTATTAGCGCCATGGCTACCTCCAAAACCTCACTGACTCCGCCCTGGTGAATGGAGCTATTACCGCCCCATTCCAAGGTTGGCAGGGGCGGTAATTCCCCATTCACGCAAATTGCGGGTCCCGTCCTTAACGCCTGGTAAAACCCAGGACCCACAAAGGGAACTCGTAATATGATGGTAAGGGATTACCGGTACCAGTGCCCTTACCGGTACCAGTAATCCCTTACTGCCCGGGTCATAATGAGGCCCTATGTCTAACTGAAGACATGAAGTTGTTCACTTGACCTGTTTTTGTAACCGGTCTAGGGAAACCAAAGTGGCATTTGGTGTAGTATTTCCCTTTGTTTTTGTATTTGCGACGACAATATTTGCCACATTTGTGTCTTTGAAATTGTAAAATTTGTGCATGAAGATCACTACTTGCTGCTTCCGATGGAATTTCACAAATGACATATTTTTCGATAAACTGTAACACGGTGGCATCATTGACCAAATTTAGGAGCATCTTTAATCCATAAAATCATGTGGATATGTGGTGCTCCTCAGGCTTGATATTCTTTTCTCCAAAAGAAGTGTTGCACTTCTCCGAGGGGAGGATCCTTGACACTTATTGGTCAACATTATAAGAATCACTTTTACAGAGTTTTCATGAAAAGTAAGTGCACATGTGATGTAATCAGTGATGTCATCAATGACATTTGTGATGTCATCTTTGATGTCCTAGGTGTTAGTCTTAGCAGTGTACGGTGGCACGAGTTATTGTTGCTTAGCTTACCCTAACTGGAGAATTTAAAGGGTTTTTTGGTTTTACTTTGAACTATAACGTCCCTTTAACAAAGTTTTTTTTTACTGAATATATAGTATACATTTTATTATATGTATTTATTATATTTGTCATTCATGTATACAATAAATGCTCCCAATAAATTAAATACATATGATACATGTAGTTTGTTTATAGCTGTACTGTATTTCAAAAATTGTATTCAATGTGTGTTGTGTATGTATATTGTATACAGATATTATACTGTATGTGTTATCATGTATTATATTTATTCTACATATCCCTTTCTATATAATGTAATAAATATCAAATACATATATATTATAAGAATAATGATATATACTACTTACATATGACTGTCATAATTTTTATCATGCAATGTATGTATTCATTATATGCATTAAATATATTTCCCATTCATTATATTGGAGAGTCAGCGATAGTGACTCTTTAGTTATGGTCAAGTGGGTATTTCCTTCTGAAGAAGAATTTGAGGTGCATATTACCTGGTGCTGTTTGACAGACCAGCACTAAACTTGGCAACAAAAGTGTACCTGCCCCTTTGAATTTCTTTGGAAAGTGTAGGAAAGTTGCATCTAAAAAGGATACAACTACAATAAAAAAGATCTGATGGCAATCATGTTCACTATAACAATCTCTTTAGCGCCCTTCTCAAAACTCTGAGGCATTAAACGATACACGTAAGGACCATACTTCATTGATTACCATGATGTACACCAAGATGATTTGTTTTTGGCGGGTTTCCTTAATGCCTCTGATAAACTGAGGGAGCCAATGGAAAACATTGTTCCAGAGAAAAAAAAGATCTCATAGACAACTTATAGGATCAAAGTATGGAAACAACAAAACTGGAACGATTAAATCATAGCACTCAAACGACTCCTAGGAAAGGAGTGCAACAGGAGAATCCCAACTTACCTTATACGTCTCAGGTAGGCAGGGTTAGTGTAAGAAAGAAAAGCCAAAGGAAACAGCAAAATCACTTCGAATCTATGCCAAGTTGTGAATCCGGATGAAGACAAAACTAAAATGGATGAGAAGGAAAAGAATATTAATCAGCAAGAGGTAAAGAAGAAATCCCTAAATGGCTGTGTCATTTTGGAACTGAAAGTGGCAATTGAGAACAGACTGCACCAAGAACCAGCGACGCAGCAAATTCAAAATCCTAAAATTTGTAAGAAAGATACGTACCCAGTGTTCCTACATGTAACGGGCAAGAATTTGAACGAGAGAAGGCGGGTAACCTTTGAAGGAAACAAAACTCAGCTACTGGCAAATATAGAACTAGAAGATGAGACGGAAGAGGAAGCAGCACTCTCAGTGCTAACCCAAATGGCGATGCCAAATATACGTCTCAACAACCTGTGTCCAGAGATACAGCTCTTAAGCCTCAAAATCTGCCTGTGAGCAATCTGTTAGGCAGAAACCTTTGCAGTTCCCTCTGATACCACTGCAAAAGATTTAAGACTACAGGTATTTGGCAGTAAACCCACTTGGTAGCAGTCTGTACCACACAGATTCACTTGGTAGCTGTGGCTGAGCAGTCAGACTTCCCTCAAGAAGAGTATACAGAGTATTCACAATAGGTCAAGAGAACACAATAGAATAAGTGAACACTGACCAGGGCTTGGTGTAAAGGAGATATAATTATTTATTTAAAAACCACATCTAGAAAAACACACAGGCACTAATGGTAAGCACTTCAAAAACACGGTCACTAAAAGATATACACTCCCTTAAAAGAATTTAGACAAGTCTTAAGTAAAGCCCCAGTTATTTTCAGACAGCGGTGAGCGCTTAACGTAGATGGAACTCTAATAGTTTGTTTTTTAAAAGGGAGAGAAAAGCAGAGAACAAGTTGAAACAGATCCCAACACTTTTACAAGAACATAACAAGAGAGGAAGGCAAAGTAAAACCGTGAAGCTAGAGTTCAATAGGCCGGATCCACTTTAAGAATATCAAACGAAATGTGTCCAAGGTCACACGTTTGCAGTGCACAAAAGTCTTGTAACGGTTCAAAGAGGAGTTGGACCAAAGAAAGGGACCAGTTAGAGGGTCAAGGCGGCCAGCCCAGTCCAGAAGGTTAAGAAGTTATTATTACCTTGTAGCAATCTTTAGAAAGGGAGGCCTGGCGAACGCGGTACCTTAAAGTGGTGAGAACACTCCAGCGGGGGCAGTTGTTCCTGGCAGCGGATGCAAGTCGGTGCTTCGTTCGGGGGAAGAGAGGATCTCGTCGTGGAGCAAGACAGGATTCCGTTGCACTGCCAGGGAAGAAACCAGCCGCAGAGTTTCTAAGGTACAAGGAGCGGTCCGTTGATTCGCGGCTCAGTGGTGAGTGGCTATCAGGCCGCCGGGGTGCTTGGCACGGGCAGTTCGACCACAAACCGGTCTGGGGTGCGAAGAAGGAAGGTAAAACTGGTTGTGCCCACCAGTCAGGGGAAGAAGCCTCTCCAGCCGGGAGATCTTCTCTGTCGTCGGGAAGTGGTGAGTCGGTTCCGCAGGGCTCCACCGGTGGTGTCATCGTGGTAGGTCGGCTCAGCTTCTCCCTCGTCGGATTCTCAGGTCCTGTGGCGACTTCTGAAGTTCCAGTCCCCAAAGCCCTGCTTTTATGCAGCATACCCCCATTCACTCAGCCTAGCTGTCAATCAAATATGCTAAGTGGTGAGCCTAGCGGCTCACCACTTGGGCCAATCACACAAGAGTGCGACTTGAGTTACCAAGGTAACTCAGTCCAGGGTGCCTAAACCCCCTCCTGCACCCCCCATGGTACCCAGAAAGGGTGGCACCACTTTTGGAGGCTTCTGTGGAGAAGCCCGCCAAAATGTGGAACAAAGGGCTCGACTTGGGTTGGAGTCACAGAAGGGAACACAAACGCCATTTTAGAATTGGGTCCTGGCAAAAAATACCAACCGGCGAATTAATATTAAATAAATAACCCGGCGGTATGTTCGAGGCTATGAGAATTAAATAATTAAAGTTGGTAGTCTCGAACAATGGGAAAATCCCATAGGAAAATATTTCCGGTCGAATATAAAAAGTAGTTTCCACTGCCACCAGCCAAAACTCAATCAGGGGGGACGGAGACATGCCCCCTCGACTAACAGACCCCGGGGCAATCGAATTGCCCCGACCAGTACGTCCACAATATGATGGTTTGTACTGGTTTATGTAACAATTTGGGACTAGTAAAGCCAATGGAGACTTTACATGCCCTGGGAGACAGTAGTCCGTCCCAGGGTATGGAGTCTATGGTGGGGGGTCACTATGACACCCCTGTGTTACTGCACGGAGGGTGCTGTGTAACACACATAATAAAAACACATGAGACCCTATGGAGTAAAGGACCCCGTAGCCCATAAAACACATTAACAAAGGAACACCATAAACATGTCCAAGAGTGGGAGAAAAAGAGTCTTGGCAGGAGGAAAAAACAAACTCCAGAAATCCAGCAAAGCTGCTGGGGGACTCACTAGGTTAAGAAATTCAGCCTAAAGAGAGAATTCTCCCTAACACTCGCCACCCGCACCCCCAGACTAAGGGACAGGAGGATTTAATCCACTCCTGGATGAATCTCATACCTCTAGTCGATGACATACATCCTAGAGAGACCATCAGCATTTTGGTGGTGACACCCTGACCTGTGCTCAATGGTGAAATCAAACCCTTGCAGGCAGATTGACCATCTCAATAGTTTTGGGTTTTCCCCTTTCATTTGCATTAACCATCTCAAGGGTTGGTGGTCAGTCTGAATGACAAAAGTAGAACCATACAAGTATGGCCTAAACTTCTTCAGAGCCCACACAATAGCAAAACACTCACGTTCAATGGCTGCCCACCTTGTTTCAGGATCCTTCAGTTTTCTACTGATGAAGCAAATGGGGCGCTCCCTACATTTCCCATCCAGTTGACTGAGGACTGCACCCATTCCTACATTTGAAGCATCTGTTTGCACAATGAACGTTTGGTGATAGTCAGGAGCTCTGAGTACTGGGGCTTGGCAAAGAGCCTTTTTCAGGGTTTCAAAGGCCTTATTGCATTCCTCATTCTACCTAACCTTTTTAGGGAATTTAGGAGAGGAGATGACATTCAGTGGAGACGCTATGGACCCATAGTTCTCAATGAAATTCCTGTAGTACCCAGTGAGACCTAAGAAGGCTTTCACATGGGTCTGAGTAGTAGGTGTTGTCCAATTTTGTACAGCTTCAATCTTACTGGGCAAAGGCCTTATTTCTCCACCTCCTACCTCATGTCCAAGGTAGACCACTTTACTCTGTCCAATCTTGCATTTACTTGCCTTTATGGTCAGATTGGCCTTTCCAAGAGCCTGCAAAACATATCTCAGGTGGTCCACATGTTCTTCCCAGGAATTGCTGAACACTGCTATGTCATCCAAGTATGCCATGCAGAAGTCCTCCATCCAATTCAGAACCTGGTTTACCATCCTTTGAAACGTAGCAGGTGCATTTTTCAATCCAAAAGGCATAACCTTAAACTGGTATAAGCCAACTGGGGTAGAAAATGCAGTTTTCTCCTTGGCATGGTCTGTCAGGGCTATTTGCCAATAGCCTGACATTAAGTCAAATGTGCTGAGGAACTTGGCTGCACCAAGTCTATCCACCAACTCATCTGTCCTTGGCAAAGGGTGGGCATCAGTCTTTGTGACTGCATTAATAGCTCTGTAATCCACACAGAATCTAAGTTCTTTAGATCCTGCCTTTGGTACTAACACAACTGGGCTAGACCATGGACTAGTAGAGGGCTCTGTTACCCCGAGATCAAGCATCTTGTTGACCTCACCTTTGATGTGGGTCCTTACATTTTCTGACATTCGATATCCTCTGCTTTTGACTGGCAGACAGTCACCAGTGAGTATGTCATGCTGTCCCCAAGGGGTCAAGCCTGGTGAAAGTGAGAACAGAGAGGCAAACTGGTTTAACATAGATTTGCACTCTTCCTGTTGCTCAGGTGTCAGATTTGAAGAGAGATTTACTCCTTCAATCTTTTCGTCTGAAGGTAAGCCTCTGAGGAGATCAGGAAGAGCTTCACTCTCTTCTTCTTCCTCTGATGATGCTAGAAGCAAAGCTCCTACATCAGGTCTGGAGACATACGCTTTTAGTCTGTTGTTGTGGAAGACTGTTGGAGCCTCCTTGGGGTTGCCCAAGTCCACCAGATAGTTGACCTCTCCAAGTTTACCCACAACTTTGAAGGGTCCCATCCATTTGTCTTGCAAGGCCCTCTGCCTTGTTGGAATCATAATGAGAACTAGCTGGTCCTGAGTAAACTCAACCATGTTAGCCTTTTGGTCATGCCAGTGCTTGACCAATGCTTGTCCAGCTTTCAAGTTATCACTTGCTTCTGCCATCATTTGTGACATTCTCCTTCGGAGACCTATCACGTAGTCAGTCACTCTGACTGGCTTGGGGGAAGGAGCACTCTCCAACCCCTCCTTGATCAGGGCCAATGGACCTCTGACCGGATGACCATAGAGAAGTTCAAAGGGAGAATAACCTACTCCCTCCAGAGGGACTTCTCTATAAGCAAAGAGAAGGCATGGCAGTAGAAGGTCCCACTTTCTTTTAAGGGGGTCCTCGAAAGCACCTATCATGCTCTTCATGGTTCTGTTGAACCTTTCAACCAGCCCATTTGTCTGAGGTGGTATGCGGTTGAGAACTTGTAAGTAACTCTGCAGGTTTTCCACATGGCTTTCATGTAGTGGGACATAAAATGTGACCCCCTGTCAGAGATTACTTCCTTAGGAAACCCAACCCTGGTAAAAATACCAAGGAGGGCCTTAGCCACAGCCGGAGCTGTAACAGTCCTCACAGGAATTGCCTCAGGGTACCTAGTAGCATGGTCTACTACAACAAGTATAAACATGTTGCCTGAGGAGGTTGGAGGATCAAGAGGACCAACAATGTCAATCCCTACTCTCTCAAATGGCACTCCCGCTACAGGGAGAGGCACTAAACGTGCCACATTCTTGGAGCCAACCTTACCATAAGTCTGCCAGGTGTGGCAGCTCCTGCAGTATTTATCTTCTTCTGCCCCCATCTTTGGCCAATAAAAGTAGAGCGAGGGCCTTTCCTTAGTCTTCTTGAAACTCAAGTGACCAGCCAAAGGAATCCCATGGGCTAACTTCAAGAACTGTGGTCTGTTCTCTTGGAGTACTACAAGTTGTTTGTTGTCCCCAGGTGCAGACTCGGTTGGTTCATTGTAGAAGAGGCCATCTTCCCAGTGTAACCTATATTTCCCAGGCTCTTGCCCTTCAGTCTGAGCATCTGCCTGGTGGCGAAGACCTTCCAGAGTTGGACATTCTCTCTGTCCCTTACTGAAGTCTGCCCTGTTGGGTCCCCCTTCTGCCAGTAAAGACTGCAGCTCAAGATGGTCAACAGGATCCAGATCTCCAATGAGTTCCTGGCCTTCCACTAGCTCTTCTTCAGAGTCTAGTTCAACCACACAGGGTTGTACCTCCCTCTCAGCCTCAGATGGAGGGGGAGTTACTGGTGTAACTTTGGACAACCTAGGGAAAGTCCTTGTTGGCTGCACTGGAGTGCTGGCTGTGAGGTTCTTTTTAGAAGTTTTAGGTTTCCCTTTTTCTTCTAGTTTCTTAGAGACAACAGCTGACATCTCCAGTGGAGCAGGAGTGATCTCTTTCTTCATCATCTCCTTGGGAGTACCTCTCATGGTTTTCTCCCTTGCAGGTCTGGTGAGCTCCTGTAACCTTTAACTAGGAGGTCTGGGGGTGTGTGACGCTACTCCAAGAGTTTTCAAGTCATTACCCAGCAGAACCCTTCCTGGCATCTCACTTTGTATGCTGACAGGTATCTTCACAGTCATGTCATTACACTGGATGAGAACTGGTAATTGGGGAAGCATCTGCACAGGCCCTCCAGCTAACTTGGTGAGGCGTTTGGGTGCCTTAGCAACATCCCCAGCCTGAAAAACGTTTTTTCCACCACAGTTATGCTGGCCCCAGTGTCCTTAATGGCAGGAGTCTCCTGGCCATTCAACTGGACACTGTCCTTATAATACTCTTTAATATTATCTGGGATAGAATTATAGATATCTAAGTTCTGTTGTTCCCACAGACCCAGAGACGCTAAAGAAACACTGGCTGAGACTCCAATGGGTTCGTCAGCCAGTAATAGAAAGTTTCCACTTGCCATTTGGACTTCCTCCTCTGGAGCGAAGGCTAAGGAGACAAGTTGGACCAATGAAGGTTTACCCTTACATCTGGGATCTCCTTTCGCATGGTCAGTAGAGCCACAAACAAAGCCTTTACCAAATGCTTTCTGGAATGATGGCTTGTTCTGGTCTCCATCTGGTTTTGCACCAGGAGGTACACAAGCCTGATTTGGTTTCCCTGGTGGCTTACCCTTTTGGTCTTGTTTGGGGCCCTCCTTGGAATTGGAATTATTAGAATTCTCTTTGGAGTCCTTTTTTGGCTGTTTTCCCTCATTCTTTTTCTGAGTAGCCCCAGAATCCTTGTGAGTGGCCCTGTTGGCAACCCACAAGTCAGCAGCCTTAGCTAACTTCCGGATATCTAATTCCTTTGAATCAGCCAAGTGCTGTCTGAGCTCAGGAGAGCAGGCATCATAAATTGACTCCAACATTACAAGATTCTTCATTCCTTCATAAGTGTTAACTCTGTAACCCTTAATCCATCCCTCTAGGTTTTTCAAACTTTCACTCACCCAGGTAGCCCAAGGGGTACCATCATGCTTTTTGAGGGTCCTAAACCTCTTAAGGTACTGGGAAGGGGCCTTCCCAAATCTAGCTATCAAAGCTAGTTTCACACATTCATAATCCTTCTTATCCACCTCCCCCAACTCCATTACCACATCAGTTGCAACAGGGGGAAGCCTAGAGAACAACCAGGGAAGTAACTCATTCCCTCTGATGTCCTGGAGCCCATGATTATACTCAACCATTTTCAACCAATCCAACACATCCAATCTAGGTTCATACATACCCACTAATTCCTTAGGCATTCGGGGTCTTTTGGGACTGGAACTCCTAGAATAACCAGAGGAGAGAGAAGCATTTTCCACAGACAACTTTTTCATTTCAGTTCATGATTAAGCTCTATTTCTCTGAGTCTTAATTCAGCTTGCTTCTGCTCAGCCTGGGCATGCATTGTTCTGAACTCTAGCTCTTGGTTTCTTTCAGATTGAACAATAACACGTTTGTACTCTAATTCAAGCTTCATTTTTCAAGTTAAAAATAAGCAGGGTTTACATGTAGGACCTGGTATAGGCCCAATAGGTACAGTAGGTAAGGCAGACAGAGGCTCAGAGTGGCTAACTTCATTAGGTTCACTTTCCTCTTCTCACTCATTATCAAGACTTTGATTCAGATCAATACCATCACTGTTTTCTACATTTGCTGGGGGGGGGGGTAGATTCCTCTGTACCACCCAGACTTTGGTTTTCTAACAATCTTTCTATAAGGTCCATTTTATTTCTCTTCTCAGAGAGATTCTTATGTCTACACAATACTTTTAAGCAATCAGCAGTTTTGGCAGACAATGATTTTAGGGTATAACTCTCCATAGCAGACATAGTTAGAAAATCAGATTTTTAGTGCTAAACTCTGTGGTTAGTTGTCCTAAAGTGTTCAACAAGCACTCTAAAGTGTATACTCAATACAAATCCCACCGCTGTACACCAGTGTTAGGCAGAAACCTGTGCAGTTCCCTGTGGGACCACTGCAAAAGATTTAAGACTACAGGTGTTTGGCAGTAAACCCACTTGGTAGCAGTCTGTACCACACAGATTCACTTGGTAGCTGTGGCTGAGCAGTCAGACTTCCCTCAAGAAGAGTTAGGCAGTATACAGAGTATTCACAATAGGTCAAGAGAACGCAATAGAATAAGTAAACGCTGACCAAGGCTTGGTGCAAAGGAGATATAATTATTTATTTAAAAACCACATCTAGAAAAACACACAGGCACTAATGGCAAGCAATTCAAAACACGGTCACTAAAAGATATACACTCCCTTAAAAGAATTTTAGACAAGTCTTAAGTAAAGCCCCACTTATTTTAAGACAGCGATGAACGCTTAACATAGATGGCACTCTAATAGTTTGTTTTTTTAAAAGGGAGAGAAAAGCAGAGAACAAGTTGAAACAGATCCCAACACTTTTACAAGAACATAGCAAGAGAGGAAGGAAAAGTAAAACCGTGAAGTTAGAGTTCAATAGGCCGGATCCACTTTAAGAGGATCAAACGAAATGTGTCCAAGGTCACACGGTTGCAGTGCACAAAAGTCTTGTAACGTTTCAAAAAGGAGTTGGACCAAAGAAAGGGACCAGTTAGAGGGTCAAGGCGGCCAGCCCAGTCCAGAAGGGTAAGGAGTTATTATTACCTTGTAGCAATCTTTAGAAAGGGAGGCCTGGCGGACGCGGTACCTTAAAGTGGTGAGAACACTCCAGCGGGGGCAGTTGTTCCTGGCAGCGGATGCAAGTCAGTGCTTCGTCCGGGGGAAGAGAGGATCTCATCGTGGAGGAAGACAGGATTCCGTTGCACTGCCAGGGAAGAAACCAGACGCGGAGTTTCTCAGGTACAAGGAGCGGTCCGTTGATTCGCGGTTCAGTGGTGAGTGGCTATCCGGCCGCCGGGGTGCTTGGCACGGGCAGTTAGACCACAAACTGGTCTGGGGTGCGAAGAAGGAAGGTAAAACAGGTTGTGCCCACCAGTCAGGGGAAGAAGCCTCTCCAGCCGGGAGATCTTCTCTGTCATCGGGAAGTGGTGAGTTGGTTCCGCCGGTGGTGTTGTTGTGGTAGGTCAGCTCAGCTTCTCCCTCGTCGGATTCTCAGGTCATGTGGAGACTTCTGAAGTTCCAGTCCCCAAAGCCCTGCTTTTATGCAGCATACCCCCATTCACTCAGCCTAGCTGTCAATCAAACATGCTAAGTGGAGAGCCGGCCGGCTCACCACTTGGGCCAATCACACAAGAGTGCGACTTGAGTTACCAAGGTAACTCAGTCCAGGGTGCCTAAACCCCCTCCTGCACCCCCCATGGTACCCAGAAAGGGTGGCACCACTTTTGGAGGCTTCTGTGGAGAAGCCCGCCAAAATGTGGAACAAAGGGCTCGACTTGGGTTGGAGTCACAGAAGGGAACACAAACGCCATTTTAGAATTGGGTCCTGGCAAAAAATACCAACCGGCGAATTAATATTAAATAAATAAACCGGCGGTATGTTCGAGGCTATGAGAATTAAATAATTAAAGTTGGTAGCCTCGAACAATGGGAAAATCCCATAGGAAAATATTCACGGTCGAATATAAAAAGTAGTTTCCACAGCCACCAGCCAAAACTCGATCAGGGGGGACGGAGACGTGCCCCCTCGACTAACAGACCCCGGGGCAATCGAATTGTCCCGACCAGTACGTCCACAATATGATGGTTTGTACTGGTTTCTGTTAATAATTTGGGACTAGTAAAGCCAATGGTGACTTTACATGCCCTGGGAGACAGTAGTCAGTCCCATGGTATGGAGTCTATGGTGGGGGGTCACTATGACATCCCTGTGTTACTGCACGGAGGGTGCTGTGTAACACAGATAATAAAAACACATGTGACCCTATGGAATAAAGGACCCCATAGCCCATAAAACACATTAACAGTCAAAGGAACACCATAAACATGTCCAAGAGTGGGAGAAAAAGAGTCTCACTCTTGGCAGGAGGAAAAAAACAAACTCCAGAAATCCAGCAAAGCTGCTGAGGGACTCACTAGGTTAGGAAATTCAGCCTAAAGAGAGAATTCTCCCTAACACAATCGCATAGTGATTGACAAGTCAGCAGAAAAGACTGATCTAATGGATTTATCCCAATACAATATAGAGGACTCAGAGTCAGATCTCTATTGTATTGAGGAGAATAACCAACAACATCAAACTATCAGAGTCAAGAACCGCTAAGGCATCCCTAGTGGACAATTATCACCTTTTATGTCGCTTGCTGAAAGACAGGAAAAAACTGGAAAGGATCGGAAGGGGACATCTGATTCCACGAAATTACAGAGGAGTGTTTTACCCATTGAAACAAGAAACCTTCAAATGTACAAATAAGCGAACAGGATGACAAAAATAGAAGAATGTCCTCCAGAGATAGAAAAGTTTATAAAACAAAACTGGAAACAATTAGAAACAATGGCAAAGAAAATCAGAGACCTCTGCAAGATCATAGAAAATTAAAGTCGAGAGAAAGATCTAAAAGGAATGAAAGATAAAAAGTGACAGAAATTTCCGTCTTGAAACAATAGGAAATTCAGATGGAACAATTTTGAATAGGAAGAAAGTTTTGACACTCTTCTTGTGTATACCTACTCTAAGATCAATCAAAACGGATGACATCAAAATTGTAGAATTTGGAGTGAGAGGTAAATTAAACAATGTCTTCCTGCATGTGCCCTCTCCTATAGTGTGGGTGATGATAGCACAGGCAGTCGAAAGTTTTATGATGCTGGGCTATGATTTATCTAACTATCGAGATGTTAAATAGAAGCTGGGGGAGAAATACTGTGATAGAACCAACGCAGTAAAATTGTATCAATTACCAAAGAAAGAACAATGAAAAGTACGACCAAGAGAAAGAAATAGGCAATAAAGAGGAAAGGAGTCTGGAAGGATCCCAATCTGCAAATACTGTGGAAACGAGATTTAGAAAAGAGAAAGACTCGTCTGAAAGAACACATGTACCTGAGAAAACTCAAAAAGAAGGTTTGCAACTATCATCAGAGGAAGAAACTAAGAGAACCTTTAAAGACCGCTTGGGGGTGGGTCAGATTCCTAATGGGCTGCTATCGAAATTGAAGATAACATTCTCGACTAATGAATGTGGGAGAGAAGAGTTGGCTTCATCAATCAACAAAAAAGAACAGGATCCAACTAAAGAAGGACAAAAATGGAGATGGATCTTAAAAGCACTGAATCAGGATAAACAAAGTTAGCAAATCCGGAGAGAGGTATTTAAAGAAGATCTTATCAAGGAATCCCCAGAGAAATAAACCTCTTTAAAATTTGGCTCGTGGAACACAAGAGGTTTTGTACACTTACTAATACCAATAGACGTTCGTCTAGGAGACTACGATGTGCTGTGTCTTCAAGAAACTTGGTTAAGAGAACAACCTGGTATGGATGGTTATGAGACATATCTTTCACCGGCAGCTAAAGGCCCTTCCGGGCACCCTTTATTGGGTCTATTGACCATGATTCGATCTAACAAAGAACTCCTGGTAACAAAAGTTATAGAACCATCTGTATACTTCCAAGTCTTACAGCTAAAGTGGGAAGGGAGCCAACAACAATCAACACAACTAAATGCTGAAGAGTTAATAATAATCAACTCTTATTGGAACCCGCTGGTGCTAAGGGATGAACAGTTCTTAAAACAAGCAAGTACTATCATATACAAAATCTCCTCAGACTATCAACTTTGCCATCTGATAATATGCAGGGACTTAAACCTAGTGTACCCAAAAGTACACCGGTCTAATACGAGCTCCACTCTTAAGACTCCTGCGTCAAAAAGAGGAGTAAAATGGGCAAAGCTAATGAAAGCAAGAGATTTGCATAATAATGTTATACCGACTTGGGAAAAGGACACTCTTTGTGCTACTCTAGATCGTATTTTCGTAACATGTGAATTCCTTATGTACATCACTAAATTCCAGGTTAATCTTAGTGAGAATAGCGATCATAACTTGCTTGAATTTGTTTGTAACTCTTATCACGATATACGAAGAACGATGAGAGCGGAGATTGAAGAGGCCAGTGGAAGAATCAGATTTAGAGTAAACGCAGAGGAGGTCAATACTCTAACTGAGACATATACCAAGGCAAGTAGAAATCAAGTCCAGACGACCGCTGATTACGATCAGTATTTAAAAATCTAACGACATTTGGTCAAGAATTCATCCAGAAACCAAAATGGAAATAAACACATCTATGACAAGAACCTGGTTGAAGAAAGGAAGAAAGTGAGAAATGCAACTCGTCTAGCAAATAAAACCCTAGATAAAAAGGACATGGAAGCAGCACTAGTCATAAAAAAATCTTACAAAAACTGGTTAAGATCCCACAAAGAACGCCTGAATCAAGCAGATGCAGAACATATGCTAAGACTAACAAATGGGTGAAATTCAAGAGAATTCAGGTCAGTGATAAAAAATGTGTCAAATACCTCAGTTAACGTACTTCATAACTACGTGGGAGAAGAGAAATGGATAGAACATTTTACAACACTCTTCAAAAACGCAAATAAAGGGATCAAAGGAACGCATGATCTGACTGAATTGAATGGGGAACTGCCCTGTGATATAACATCTATTGTAATGAAAATCCAAAAATTGAATAGTTCCAGGGCCCCAGGGCTGGATGGTCTAACTAATGCCCACTTAAAACAAGCACCAGAGGAATGGGCACTCTTCATTAACAGAGTATTTAATACCATGGTGAGAACGAAAACAATACCTTGGTCTTGGAAAAAAGCCACCATAGTCCCGATTTATAAAAATGTCCCAAGAGACTACCCTAAGAACTAATGGCCTATCGCGGTATTAGACGTTATTGGCAAGGTAAATGGCTCTATTTGATTGGATCTGTTTCAAAAGTGGGCGAACAATAAGGATTTAATGGACCCGTTCCAGTCAGGTTTTGTAAAGAAGGCAGGAACTCTGGCTAATATATTCCTGATTAACATCTTAAAAGGTAGGATCAAGGAAGGAAGACCTCGACTTTATATGGCTTTCAGTGACCTGGTCCAAGGCTTGTACCAGGTCAATCGGGTGCTTTTGTGGGAAAAACTGGAAGCTAAAGATTGCCCTAGTAACATCTTAGAACAAATTCAAGCTTTGCACACTGAGACGTCAATGTCAGTACATCTGAATCAGCAGGGAATGCTGTCAAAACCCACTCGGACATCAAGAGGGGTCAAGCAGAGGTGTCCTTTGGCTCCCATTCTGTTTAATGCCTACATAAGGGATTTCAAGGATTCAGAGAAATCAGTGAGATCCTTTCCACCAAAAATGGGAGGAGCCTTGATTTCCCGCTTGTTATTGGCAGATGATCTAATCCTTTTAGATCAAACATCAATAGGTCTGCAGAGACAGCTGGTTTTGTGTATTGGAAAGAACAATCTGTAAATCAATACGACAGAAACAAAGATAATGTCTCTTCAAAAAACTTCTAAACTTATTGGTGTGAAAATTCAGCCAGTCTCTGAATTTAAATACTTGGGAGTCATTATGAGCAACAACCCAACACAATTACATATGGACAAAGTTAAGAAATTGACGACTCAAGCTAAGGCTATGGAGAGGAAATTTTGTCAGTATTCATTGACAGCAATCCTCCAATACTATCGGATGAAGGCTGTTCCTTCGTTAACTTATGGGGCAGAGGCTTTCCTGACCCTAACCGAGGGCCTATGGCAGAAACTCGAAAGTTATTTTTGGAGACAGCTTTTGAACTTACCAGTATGAACGCCAATGGCTCTAATTAGAAGACTACTATGTATTGTGTCGTTACAGGCTATTGTCGAGAGGAACCGATTGATGCTTTTTAGAAAAGTGATCCTTCCATAGCGTCTGACCATTTTCAATATCATTCATAATGAAATGTATGATTCAAATTCTAAGGTATTAAAAGTTTGGCTACAGAAAATCAATAAAACACCAGAGGAAATAGGATCCTCAGAAGCAGAATTAAATAACAATCCAACAAAAGTAGCAACAAAATTGGATACTTTAGATTGGATAAAGACACAAGACATAGCAGGGTCTTATAAGATGGCAGCTCATATAACATCAGTAAGCAGAAAATTAAACGATGCAAGACCATATTTGAAGATCTTCCCGAATAAGCAATCTCAACAAACTTTTATGAGAGCTTGTCTCAATATTTTGACAACAAATGAGATATGCGCTATTAGAGGAATCTTAAACACAAATGGTTGCCACTTTTGTGAGAGGACGGAACATAAGGAAACATTAAGACACCTCCTTCTGAACTGTAAAGGTCTTACGAAGGAAAGAACTACCCACATGATTCATCTATTCAAGAACCTTGAAATCTATGATGAAGCGGATTGGTGGAACCGCCTAATGGAGGGCGAAAGGACAAGTGAGACCATTGCAGTGACTCAGTTCTTACAACATATCGATCTTGCTAAATTGTAAACTGAAGTCGGAGTGAATAATGAACTTTTGGGTTCAGGATGACGTTTCTGCTGAAGTCGATCTGCTTGTCTCTTTGTTTTTCTCTTTCTATTCTTTCTCTTTTGTTCTTTCTGCTGGATCTTCCTTCGTTTCACTCATTTTGATGTTTTCTTTTTGGAGCTTGGAGAGGGATTTTGGCTACTCTACTTACGTTTCTACTGTAGTAAAATACCATGAGATGGACATGGAACTTAGATGAAAATTGTAAAAAAATGGAAACACATTTTAAATCAATACAAAAAAGCACATTGCTTTATTAATATTTTAAAGGTGTGTTTATTTGTTTTTTTCTCTACCTATCTGCCACATATGATCGTATTCTTCGAAAACAAGGTTTATTAGAACAATTGGTAATATTTAATGTTATACATTCCATTCCCTTCACTTCTGCTCGATGGTGATAGTCTGAGCTCACACTGCTGTGTTGGAAGAGGCTACACAGTGTGGTGCAGCTTGATACATTCACGCCAGTCACACCCATGGGTCACTTTCAAGAAAGATTGACCATTAGGTGCACCACAGGTGGGGTCTTTTCTCCTTCTCTGCTTGGCTTTGGAATTTGAGGATGGGTTACGAGTGTGAGGTACAGCAGTAGCTGAAATAAAGACTGAAAAAACATTGTAATAGTTCTTGATCACAGATAAAACCTTATTTGAAGCCCCATGTTTGTGGTTAAAAACATAAGATCAACCAAAAAAAAAATCAACCAAACAAGCTTTTTATCTATGTTGTATGTTGCATCATGGCTTAGCCGTCCATTCTGTGGTAAATTATATTTTCTGGGCATGGAAAAGGAAGAATTCCTGCCCTGTATGAGTTGTAAAATATATGTGCACTTTTGTACAATTTTAAAGAACCTGTGGCTCACGGTGTCCGAGCGAGTCCGCTCGAGCATTTTTACCTGAAGAAATCGGAGAATGCTGCATGCAGTACACAGGGATGAAGCACATCTACTGACCTACATGGTGGGTCCTCATCCTTCCAACTGCTCTGATTATCCCGCCACGGAGCCCTTCCAGACTTATACAGAGAGCCAGTGCACAACCTAAAACCATTTCCCATACGAATGGAACACAGAACCCAATTGATGAGTGCGTTTTCCATTGGACACTACATCACATAAGGGACCCTCTATCCAAGACACATTCCTAGGCCCAGAAGAAGGCAGCATCCACTGGCTGCCGAAATGTCATTGGACCAGGAGTCCACGTGTCCCTGCTGCAGTCCACATTACATCATCAGGAAGTTACTTTACAACGCCAACCTTGGATTGGTCTTTATCTACTCAGTGTGACAATGAACTGCTCAACTTTTCATCCAGGATATATTTAGGAACTGCCCAAGTGGCAAAGACTGATTTTTCAACAGTCAGCTATACATGCGCTTTTGCCCTGATTGCATTGGCCAAAATGTCATGGATCAGGTACATGAGAGACCTTACATATGTACCCATTGAGTAGATGGAAGTGTTTTACTATGTACATTTAGAATGGGAATCTTATTGTACCTTATATGTGTATTCACTATTTCACAATGCATTCACTAATGTAAATGTGTGTTCTTTTGCTAATATGTTTTATCTCTCTAACTCTGTTTATGAATAATTGTTCAGGAGAGAAAAAATCCTCAAAAAAGTGAAAATAAATAGTGGCTACTAATTCAACCGCTCACTGAAGACAACACATGTGTAATGGTTTGTAATGTATGCGTTAGTGAAGTGCAACCAATTCTGTTGTAACTTCCCTGCTCTTTGACATGACCTGTCCAGGCTTGGATGGGGTTCATTCAATGATAAGGCTAAATTAGTTGTAGCCTTTTCTTGTTGCAAATAATCCATACTGAAAATAAAAGTATGACTTAATTGTAGAATTGGGAAGACCGGCCCCTAACATGGGCAGCAGGGGTTGTGGGGGTGTCCCTCACTCACCATTTTTGGTAGTGATGGCTGTTGGGGGTAGAAGCGGTGTCCTCCACTTCTAGAGGTTTGGAGGCGGCGGACAAAAACAAACAAAAAAGAAAAGTGTATCCTGCGCTGTCGGGTCCGACCCGTGTAGGAGGGACGGATCTGACGCTGCAGAGTCAGAAACAAAGCGGACGACTAAATGGTAAATAGAGGGTCGGTGGGGGAGTCTTCTCGGGCCGTGGGGGGTTTAAATTTGGCCTGATTTGGCAGCTGCAGAATTGTCTTCGCAACCGAATTGGCCACAGTCAATTCAGCCGTAAACAATTGTGCCGCGGTTATATCGTATACATCCTCGTCAGCAGCCTCAAGAATATCTTGCAAGACAGCCAACAAGGCTGTCTTAGTGCCATGACCGGGCCAAAAAAAAATCTGATTGTTAACCACCCAGAATGTTATTTTCTTCCAAATACCTCTGCAACTTTGAGGTTCACATTATTTCCAGTATTTTTGCTGGCCAAATAAGAGCTGAAATAGGACGGTAATTAGATAGAATTGTGTGGTCCAATGTGTTTTTATTTTTAAGAAATTACATCTTCAATTCCAGTGGTACACAGCCCCGAATCAGTGATGCATTCACCAGAATTCGAATGGCTACTCAGAGCTTGGGCGTGTTGTTTGGCCAGATAATAAGGGGTGGGGTCATGAAGATAGTAGGTTTAAGATTGGCAATACGTTTCTCTATGTGTTTAGTCTCCATTGAAAAGGTAAAACCGGGGGCCTTTGGCCTTTCATCCCCCAACTGGTCTGGTGGCCTCAGTAGGACCAGTCTAATACTCTTGTATTAGAGTCAATATTAGATCTAATCTGGGTGATTTTGTTAAAAAAGAACATATTAAAATCATTAGCCATTTTGTGGGGATTGGGTAAGCTGATATTTAGGCAGGTGGGGTTAGAAACGTTACTAACTGTCCTAAAAGAACCTCTGGACTGTTTTCTGCTAGATTTATCTGCTTCTGTAGACGGGAGGATTTTTCCAATATAATCTCACTTTTATAGGTTTTTTAAGCAAGCTTGGCTATGACCAGATCAACTTCAGCTTCAGTCCTAAGCCATTTTTTTCAGTTCTATGGTAGAGAACGTTAAGAGATTTCAGATTTTCAAGATACCCGTGCTTATTTCTTCTTTGCACAGTTTTAACTTTTTTTTATATAAAGGGGCCATATTGTCACAGTTAACTTGTAATTGCTGCATTATATTAGTATATAAGTCTGCACAGGTTAATTCCTTTAATTGTCCCGGTACAACACAGAGTAGTTTAGTGTCAGAAATACGGTCAAAATCTTTTTTTGATGGCGTAATTATAAAAAATAATTTGTATTTGTATTTTGGATTTGTATTTTATTGAAGTTATATAGCCCTTTAATCCAAAGTGCTTTACATAAGAACAGGCAAGATACTACAAGCATAGGATGGTAATTGAATCATAACACGAAAACAGTTTAAAGAACAATTTACAACATTGCAGAGGTGAGGAGGGAGTAGGGAGGGGCAGGGTGAGCGAGGGAGAGGTAGGGGTTAGTGGGGGTAAGAGCGGGAGAAGAGGGAATGTAAGAGTGAATGAGGAAGAGTAGAGGAAAGGGTGGGACTATATGAGAGCAGGGGGTGGGGAGGAGCAGGTAGAGAGGGAAGGGAAGAGCAGTGGTAGGAGGTAAGGAATGAAGGTGAGGGGGAAGAACGAGAGGAAACAAAGGGTGCTAGCGAGGTGAGTGAACAAGGTAGGATTTGAGAGAAGAGTGAAAGGAAGGGAAGGAGGGGGAAGAGTGGATGTGAAGGGAGAGGCGGTTCCAGTGGAAGGGAGCAAGGAGTTGGAAAGATCGTAAGGGAAAGATCGGAAGCGGGAGGGGGCACAGGGAGGTGGAGGAGGAGAGAATAGCCATAATCAATAGCCATACTAAAATTCACCATATAACGATCTGACCAACTGACTGGAGTGTTATCCAGATGGCGTAGGTTAAGGCCTCTGAATAATACAGAATCCAAACAATGGCCATTCCTGTGTGTTGGAAGAGTAGATAGACTATGGTGAGGATGTGACTCTAAAATATGTTTAAGGTTTATGAAATCTCTATCATTAGGATCATAACACCAAATCTTAAAATCCCCTAGCATGATTAGTTTAGGGTAGCAGAGGGCTTCCTTCCCCACGTAGGCATCCACGGCATTCAAAAAAACATTAGCTGATCCTGGGGGTCTGTAGCATAAGATCACTTGACAAGATGTGGTGGGTGAAAATTGATACATACAGGTAGGTTTCATCCCAGTTCAAAGTATTAAAACTTAAAAGCTCCCGACTGCTTTTATATAAAATAGCACCCCCACCCCATTTCTGCTGTTTCCTATTGAACCACGTAATCTGGTAGTTATCTGGCACGAGCAAGTGGAAAGAGGTTACACGGGTCGTAGGAAACCAAGATTCAGTTATCCGTAGGACATCAAATCAGATTGGTTGTAATCATTTATAGCAGTTACATTTTCTATAGCTGATCTGGCATTTATGAATGCCATCTTAAGCATTGGCGCTGTAGCAGAGTATAGAGACTGCAAAGGGGCCGCGCATGAAATATTAAGAAACCTGACTTTATTCAGGGCATGAAGGGAGAGAGACCCATACTGAGAGTCCCTAAAGAACAACAAGGAATCCATGCAATAATTTAAGAACATTATGTTCAGACAGCAAATTTCCAACCTATAGTGCCAACAAAGAGTGGGATTACTCAATTATTAACAATCTCAAATACGATGGAAACGATGACCAGTACCTTAAAAGAATCTTAGACAAAAAGTAAGGAGTATCAACCATCGGCCGTACTGACACAGACCGGCTTGGCGGTGTCGCGCCAGCGTTTTTTGCACCTGCTGTTCAAAGAAATATGCCCACAAACTACAATTCTGAAGGGAGTTGTAGTTTCAACTGAAATTACATGTGCCGCATTCAAGCTGCTCAATCAATTGGGTACAGTATACCTTCGTATCTAGGTGGCCTGATGAGTCACACTAATGCAAATATAAGGTACGGAGCTAAATCAGTAAAAACATTGAAAAAGATTTGTTAAAAACTTTGTTCAGTCTCAGGAGCACATATTCAGTTGCAATTTATTTTATGTCAATCCCGTTATCGTAGGATTAAACGATGATTTAGGAGTAGTCAAGTTTAATGGTCTCTCTGCTATGTTTTATATGCTATATCAGAGTTGTTCTGTATTATTGAAAATTGCATGCAGGAGACCCCCAATGTTTGCAACTGCTGTTGGAATCCAATAGAATCTGCCTGTTATCAATCAGGTGTAAATGCAAGGTATATTCCATTTACGATCCACTATATTTTTTTCCTGCATGAAAAACTAATGCGGGTATAAAACTGTGTGCTTTTCCAAGACGGAGGACGAAAACAGGTAAGGCACGCTAATTGGGTAGACCATTAAATGGCGGCATCTTCGCATTAGGTATCAATTTTAACGCCTGTCTATAAGAATCAGCCCCAACTAGAATGACTCCCTATGTGATTTAGCTTTTGGGATTTTAATCTTTCTAGTGTTTTAGACTTTGGGCCCGATTCATGGAATAAATTGTGTGGAAAATCAAGGACTTGCACGTGAAATTGCACGCAAGTCACCATTTATCGATTCATGGAAGACCATTTGCGGGGCTTACCTGGTATTGCGTGAGACTCCCAGCGAAGGGCCAGCCGTCCCTGTGTAGGCACTAAAAAAGGGCGTGGAACACGTGGAATGGGGAAGAACATATGAAAATGTGGGCATTATGAAGGACGTTCCACAGTCAAACAATCGCACCACCCATACGCGTGACAAACAACCGTATTGATGAATTCACCAGGGATTGCCGGTGCGCGAAAAAACACATGCAAATCCCAAAACACCTACGCCACGCGATAGCAGGCGTAAACATCAACATGCACACAAACGATGCATAAAAAGCACACGCGATCAACAAAGACACGCATACAACTACGATGAATGCACCATTTGCTGCAGCAGTGATCGTGGGACACCGCAGGAGGAGGAGGACGGCCAGGTCCCTGATCTTCCACACAAGGACCACCCTTTTTGGGATGCCTGACGACCAGGTCTATGCCAGGTATAAATTCCCCCCTCATATCATTCTAGACCTGGTCTCGAAGTGGGAAGATGTCCTCACATCACCCACGCTGTGCTGTCAAGCACTGAGCCGCTTGCAAAAGGTGCTCAGTTTATTGTATTTTTTGGCCACTGGCTCATTCCAGCGGACCACCACCATAGTTGGGGGCATTTCACAGGCCACTCAGTCATGCTGCCTACACCAGGTGTTGGCCGTAATAACTGCACGTTCGTCTGTCTCCCGGCATATATATATATATATGCCCAGAACACCTGCAGAAAGGCAGGCAGCGGTGTAGGAGTTTTATGGGGTGGAGCACTTCCCAAAAGTGCTTGGTGCCATGGATTGCACCCATGTTGCTCTGCGTCCACCTAGAGCAACAGAATATATATATACTACAATCGAAAACACTGGCCCTCCATCAATGTGCAGGTTGTGTGTGATGCAAGGTCATCATTACTTCTGTCTATGCCAACTACCCTGCCAGCATCCATGACAGTTACATCTACAGGATGTCTCCCATACACCGGGCCCTGGAAGCTGGGAAGCATGGCAACACATGGCTCATTGGTGAGTAGGAATGGTCATCCACATGCATGCATGTTTCACACCTACAATAACATACACTGTCAAGAAATGACAAACATTCTCACCTCTACGGGGGACAGTGTCTACCCTCTGAGCAGCTACCTGATGACGCCAATCCGCAACCCCAACACACCTGCCCAGGTAAGATACTACACTGCCCATATTGCAACTCTGGGCATAGTGGAGAGCACGTTTCCGCTCCCTTGACCACTCTGGGGGTGTGCTGCTATATGCACCACCACTAGTCTGCAGGATCATTGTGGCAGCATGTGTCCTGCACTATGTTGCAACACAGAGTGGCGTCGCAGTGGACATGGTGGTGGCACCCCATCCACACCCACAGGCCTGCCGCTTGCGTATGACTGGGTAAAGAGCACATGGAGAGGCTGCATGTCCCTCGCTTGTGGCAACTTTTTTTCACCTGAACCTCCCAAACCCCCATGTGGAGTGCACATGAGGCCGCTACATTTCCACCTCCATAACATTCGTAAAGTTCGCCCCTTCCTAACCTTTCACGCTACTAAACTCTTAGTCACCTTCCTATCTTCTCCAGACTCTTCTACTGCTCCACTCCTTTCCCCTCTTCTCACCTCTCCCCCCTCAAATCCATCTACCACTCTGCCATCCGCTCCCTCTGCCTTCTCGCTCCTCATGATTCCATCTCCTCCTCTCTCAACTCACTTGGTTGGCTCTCTTTTCGCTCACAGCTTAAATTTAATTTCCTCTGTATAGTCTTCAAATCCCTCTACGCCCTTGCCCCTCCCTACCTATCCTCCCTTCTCACTTTTCATACTCCTTCTCGTTCACTCCGTTCTGCGGATCTCTTTCTTCTCTCTCCTCCTCCTCCACCCTGTGCCCCTTCCCGCTTCCGCTCCTTCCAACTTCTCACTCCCTTCCATTGGAACCGCCTCCCGCTTCCTGTCCGTTCTATTACCTCCTACCCCTCATTCCGCACTTCTCTAAAATCTTATCTCTTCCACTCACCCCCCTAGCTTCCTTTTTTACTCGCTCACTACTGACTCTACCTCTTCCCACTCCTCCCACCCCTCCCTCACTTAGCCCCTCTCCTTCAGCACCCTTCCTATCATTATTTGTAAATTGTTCCTTGTACTTTTCTCTGGTTCAGATTCAATTTTTCATTCATTGCTTATTGTATTATGCTTGGTCCTCTTGTTAAGCGCTTTGGATTAAAGCGCTATATAAATAAAAATAAATAAAAATAAATTCCAGGTGCCATTCAATGATGACAATGGGTCAATCCCCTGTGCCCACAAAACCACCCTGAGAAAGTCCACTTGTGTTGCCAAAAGAAACACATTGAAGAGGGAGTATGCCACTACCACCATGCCAAACAATCCATTAAATCATCTCTGTGTCACCCAAAGCATCCCCTTCGTCATGTAAAAGTATCATTAGACTGTGTCATGGTATGGTATGTCATGTAAAAGTATTCTCATAAAGGACTGATACACAAAGCAGTGCTCAAAGATGGATGGACCAAGGGGAAAAATAACACTCATTCAGACCCCTTCCATTTCTGAAGCAACAATAGTCTGTACCAGCAGAGTAAGTGCATATTATACTATTAACAGTGGAGGCAACAGTAAATATGTTTGACAATGATTCTACAGTTTTACCAAGTGCATGAATGTGCCACCATGCAGGGGGCCAGGACAGGGTGGAACAGACAGACGATCTACAGGCAGGGTGCAATCTGAACGAGAAAGTTCAGACGTTTCCAGGGGAGTGGTAGGTGGAGGGTAGGCACAAGTTCATGGGGTGGTCCAAGTGCATCCTGTCAGTATAGGCGGGAGTAAGTGCAGAGAGATGCAACTCTCTAGAGTCATTCACCAAGTGCAGTGATGATGAGGCTAGTGCAGGTCCCGGAGGCAAGTTTGCTAAACACTGCTGGGGGTGCCATGGGCCTGTGAGACACTGAGGTACATCAGGTGGCCAGTCATCGAGCTGTAAGGAAAGAAGGAGTGAGAGAGGGAGAGAGCAGAGGGATAGGTTAGCAGTGAAGAGGGAGAGTTAAGGAAGAGTAGAAGAGGAAACTCCTGAGGAGTTCCAGGAACTAGACGAGATGAGGCTCCATACGGAGGGCCGCAGGGAGGCTATTCCAGAGGGTGGCCCCTGCTGAGGATAAAGATCTTCCTCCAAATATCTTCTTCCAGAACTGGCTCAGTTGAAGAAGGTTGGAGGTACATGAGGTGAGGGCTGGAGAGGGAGAGTATTTTGGCATGAATCTTTGCAGATAGGTACTACCCAGGCACCACAATGCCTTTAGGACAATGCATATTTACTTACATTTGACCCTTGCAGCCAAGGGTAGACACTTGAGGGATTTCAGTGCCAGACAGATGCAGTCCCTGGTCTTGACGGACCAGTCTTGCGGTCATGTTCTGCATGAGTCATAGAGGGTGTGGTTTCGAAGCATAGAGGGTGAGTAAGAGCAGATTGCAATTGTCCAGCCTGGAGATAACCAGGGCTGTGGAGACGGTGATCTTCTGGGGGGAAAGGGCGAAAAGGTACAATACCTCTGAGGAGTTGTAGCTGATAGTTGAACTTTCTAGAGATGACTGAAATATGACATGAGAAGGAGAGAGTGGATGCGAAGATGACCCAAAGATCATTAGCCGTGCAGGTGGGTGCGGCTGCAAGGCTAAGGGAGTTTGGCCAGAGAGAAAGTGGGAAAGCTATAGCAGGGGTCCCAATGCAAATGATCTCAGTCCTGCTGGCATTAAGGCAGAGGTTGTTTGCAGCACACCATGACTGAATTTTGGACAGACAGTCAGATATGAGTGATGAAGAGGAGGCGCATGAGGGCAGGCTGAAAGAAAGTTCTGTGTCATCCACATAACACTGGAATTCAGAGGGGAAAGTGCTAATCACACGTGCAAAGGCTGCCATGTACATGTAGAAGAACCAGGGGATAGCTTACATCCCTGCGGAACGCCACACTTTGAAAGAGCCATAGATGAAGGTAAAGCTGTGCGTACCACCTGGGATCGGTGGTCAGAAAGAAAGGAGGCTAACCATGCCATAGCCTGATCTGTGAACCCTCTGCACCATACCCAGTGTAGTGGACCCCTTCTTCAGTGGTGGATGGCAAGAACTAACATACTGGTAACATTCCATAACGATCAATATAAAAGAAGATCTTACCTGTCCCCTTGCCATGCAGTTGACACTCAAATTTCATGAAATGAAATAGCCACCATTACCTGACGTATGGATCTGCAGGCAAAGAAAAACATGAAACATAGTCCATGTTACACATACATGCCAATAACTAATTGAAGAGCCACGGACACTCCTCAGTGAAATGAACTACATGCCAAGCACAGGTACCAATACACCCTCAACATGTGTACCTGCACTCATGCACAAACACATGCACACTGCATGCAAATCAAACACACAATACACGCACACTCACACCCAACACCTTCACCCACGCTGCCTGTCCCTTCAATGACATGCAGCAAATGTGCATGCAACACATCCCCATTCATTACACAATGTCACATATTCAATGCACACATCACTCCCCATGCTGCATGAAACTGTGAAGAAAGCACATATGCATAGAATTTAACCCAACCAAACCATGGGCCAGCCTTCGAAGACTACCAATGTCATGATACAGCTGGCCATCACCTATGTAATATAGGGACAGTGCACTGCACACAGTCATGGAAGCACATTATCAATTAACACATGTGTTGTGCGTTGCTTGGGCATTCATCCAATAACCCCAATATTTGCCAAGAGAAAACAGGGCAACAGGTTGGGGACAGGTGAATGTAGACAATTATTTACTAACAGGGATCAATCATACAATCAATACCACCAAGAAATTATGACAATAACTGGGAGGGTAGACAAGGCCACAATGCCTTCTGACTGTTCACAACGTGCGAGTGTACAGGTGATGTTGTGAAGGGAAAAAGTTCAGATTAGTGCATGGAGGACATCTTGTGGTGAAAAGGGCAAAAAATAATACACAAATGGAAGTGAAAAGTCACGTGGTGATGCTGATCGTGAGCAAGTTCAGCATAAACACAGTACTTTACATGATGTGGGGGGTCAAGGCACCAAAGACACATAAGGGCCATGGACATGACGAACGCTACTGCATCAATAGCACGGAAGAGAGTGGGCGAAGGAAGTGGAGAAGATAAAGGACTTAATCATTAATGTGAATTTAAGGAGTTCATGCTCACGATGCAGAGGGAGTGTGAGTCTATTACACAGAAGGCATCATGCATAGTAAATAAACCCATCACCAGCCATCACCAGTGCTTCACACACAGGGAATAATTGCTAGAGGAATGCGGGAGTACAGAAAGGGAGTATTTCATCAGGAAGCGTTGAAGATGGTACATGGACCCAGACAGCCCTGTGTGTGATATACAGGGATTGTGAGCTACTGAAGCCTTTATGTTGTAGGAGAGATGTTGTCCCTGGCCCTGAGTTAAATGACTAGTCATGTGGACCTAACTGGGTAAACTGTAGGGGTTGCAGGGTGGACCAAGGAACACTTCGGAGTCAGATGTTGCAGTACTGTAGCCCTGGAAGTACCACAGCACTTGTAAGATTGCACCTCTGTGTAATGGTGTGGAAGGGTACTGTAACTTTGAGCATCAAGAGCTGCAAGTCAGACTTCTTGACAATCTCACAAATAAGCATGAAGGGAAGGGGATAGTCAAAGATGAATCTAAGATTGCTGCCTTGGGATGAGGGGGCAGGGAGTGAGCCCATGTAGGAAGGACAGAGTCAATGCCAGACGTAGGCTGCAGGGGAGCCAATCGGGGCACTCTAATGTTTGAATGGTGCACAAGTCGAGGTAATTTGCAGTGCACCAAGCCAGGATGGCTGAGAGGCAGTCATGGTGAATAAGGGTGCAAGTGTGTCAGTAGAAACATTGCAGAAGAGTATTGTGTCATCAGCATAGCACATGAATCTGTTGTGCAATTGGTCAAAGAAGCGTTGCAGAATGGAAATGTATATGTCAAAGATGCATGGCTAAAGAATTGACACCTGTGTGATGCCACAGGTGTAGGCTGAAGTAGGGTAGAGGAAAGGACACAGAATGGTTTATTTGAAGTGGTTGTTTAGGAATGAGCTAAGAAATTCCACTGGCCGTTCATGGAGCATCTTAACAAGGAAGTAATGCCTCACTGTGTGAAAAGCAGATGAGATATCAAGGAGGATGAGGACAGCAGGAGATTATGATTTGAGTCCTAATCCAGGTGAGCAGTGTCTGTGGCCCCGGACAGTTTCACTCCACACTGGTGAACATGGACATCCCCAACATCGACCTCATGGGTGTCAATTTGTGGGAGGGCCAACTTGTCAAGCAGTTTCCCCAATGTTAGGGAGAATTCTCTTATAGGGCTAATTTCCCAAACCTAGTGAGTCCCCTAGCAGCTTTGCTGGGGTTTGTTTTTTTCTCCTGCTAAGAGTGAGACTCTTTTCCTCCCACTCTTAGACATGATTTGAGGTATGTCTTTGACTTTTTGTGTGCTTATGGGCTATGGGGTTTTCTTTCTACTCCATAGGGGATCATCTATTGTTTATGTGTGTGTTACACAGCACCCTCAGTGCAGTAATACAGGGGTGTCATATTGACCCCCGAACATAGACTCCATACCCTGGGACTGACTACTGTCTCCCAGGGAATGTAAAGTCACCATTGACTTTACTAGTCCTAAATTGTGAACAGAACCAGTACAAACCATCATATTGTGGAAGTACTGGAAGGGGTTAATTATATTGCCCCTAGGTCTGTTTTCAAGGGGGCACTGTCCAGTCCCCCCCCTTGCCGAGTTTCTGGCTGGTGGCAGTGGTTACCACGCGAAATATTCCACCGGAATATTCTCTATGGGATTTTCCCATTGATTTTAAACGCACCACTTTTTGGTGCAATGTTAAAGATACCGCTGGTTTATTTATTTAATATTAAATCCCTGGTTGGGTCTTTTTTGCCAGAACTCTTTTCTAAAATGGCGTTTGTGTCCGTCTCTGTAACTCTGACCAAGGTCGAGCCCTTTGTTCCACTATTTTGGCAGGCTTCTCCACAGAAGCCCTCCAAATGGTGCCACTCTGTCTGGGTTCCACAGGAGGGGTGGAGGGGGGAATTGGCACCCTGGACTGCGTTGCCTCAGCAACCCAAGTCGCACTCTACTCTGGTTGGCCCAGTGGTGAGCCGCCCGGCTGATGAATGGGGGTTTTTCTGCATAAAAGCAGGGCCTTTGGGACTGGAACTTCAGAAGTCGCCACAGGACCTAAGAATCCGAAGAGGGAAGAAGCTGATCCATCTACAACGATGACACCACTGGTGAAGCCCTGAACTACCTCACCACTTTCCTGACGACAAGAGAAGATCTTCTGCTGGACGAGTCTTCTTCCTCTGAGCTGGTGGGACCAACCAGTTTGCCCTCTTCGCCTTCCAAAGACGTCTCTTGGTCGAATCGCCCGTGCCAAGCACCCACGGGCCGGATAGCCAAGCTCACCACTTTTGACCGCAAATAAAAGGACTGCACCTTTTAATCGGAAACTCTGCAGCTGGTTTCATCCCTGTGCAGTGCAGCAACTCCACGTTCCCTCCCCGACGAGATCTTCTCTTCCCCTAGTCGGAACCATGAACTTCAACCACTGCCAGGAACAACTGCCCCCGCTGGAGCTTCCTTTCTCTTTAAGGTACTGTGTCCTGCCTGGCCTCCCTTTCTACAGATTGCTAAAAGTGACCCTTAATCGTTATCGTTGGCTTCTAAACTGGGTGGCTCCAGGCCTTCTAACTATAACTTTTGCATCACCCCAACCTCTTTTGAACACTCTGCAAAGACTTTCAGTGCAATTTAAACCGTGTGATCCTTCGCACATTTCGCTTGACTCCATTTAAAGTGGGCCTGGCCTATGAACTTTGGCTCTACAGTATAACCTGCCTTTCTCCCCTTGCTCTGAACTCTTAAAAGTGTTGGGAACTGTTTTACTTCCATGCTCTGCCTTTTTCTCTCCCTTTAACTACATTATCAGAGTGCCATCTTGGTTTAAATAAATAACTATATACTTTTTATACACAGCTCTGGTTAGTGTTTGTTTGCTCTGCTGTGTTTTGGCCCTATTGTGTATACTCTACATACTGCCCTACTCTTCTTGAGAGAGGTCTGACTGCTCAGCCACAGCTACCAGGTAAATATGGGTGGTGCAGACTGCCACCAATTGGGTTTACTGCTTACTCCTGTAGTCTTAATCTTTTTGCAGTGTTCCCCACGGGAACTGCACAGGATTCTGCCTAACACCCAAGAAGGTGTTGCAAGAAATGTGCTAGTAGTTTGGTGGTCAGGAAGGCACTGCATATGGCATAGTAAGGATGGTGCGCACACATGAGTACTTGATGGAAGATGGAAACTAAACAGCAGGAAAGGAGTGTTTGCAGAGATCAGCAAGAGCAGTTGCCAGAGAGGAGATGTTGCCATTGATGGTACAGTAGGAGCAGCGGCACCCCAGTTCAGATGACCCCTTCATGGAGTTGTCAACTCTGGTGACTTCTTGAGTGGAGACATGAGTGAATGTGGAGAATGAGGAATGATGATGGTGAGTGTTACAGGGGGCAGAGGTGTGGAGGGTTGTGTTTGAAGAGTCCTGCTACAAGTAGGTGTATTCAGTCATGTGTATTTTCAAAACATATGTGATGCAGGCACATTCCAAAGGTAATGTGAAGGAGCTGTTGCACAATATACAGTGGATGGCTTGATAATTACTGAAATACTCACCTCTTGCACCTCTGCCAGAACCATGCTTGATGTCATAATGTACTGCTGCACACTGAAGGAGCCGCAATGGAAGACATAAGCAGACAACACAATGTGATACATCAAGCAAAGATACAATCATGCTAAATGTACACTGTTAACCACCAGACCATGGTCAATGCAGACGTCCTTGTCACTGCATACCAATTTTCAAATAATACATCCCTTCAAATACAGCAGTACCATGCACTCAGCCGTGTTGCACTAGAAGCTGCAAACACCATGGTGCAGCATGCATTGGAAATTCATGAGAAAGCACAAAAACCACTAACCCTAAATTGCTGGTACACAACATATTATCCCACACGAATTTATACATAGCAACATGTTTGTGGCTTTAAACTGCTGCTGCACACCATAATAGTTGATCGATAATCTGGACATGCCAAATGTGACATACAGCCATAATCCCACAAACCCTGCTAGGAATCTGAAGTGTCACTCATTACACATAACAATAACCCCCTCTCACAGGCCACAAACAGTTGACCATGATACCCACTCCCAAACAACCATGAAAACCCGACACAGTTAGAATGCACAGTTAGCATAATCAGTGAACAGTGGCTCCCGCAATCCTACTGAAGAACATGACCATACCCATCATTAGAAGCACCCCCCCTGTGAAACATGCCCCCCTTAAAAAGTAGTGTTTGACCACAAGCTAAGACAATCAAAGTGAACACACAGAGTGCCACAATCACATGCAAAAACCACACAATTGTCAGCAAATGCCATTCGCTTAACTGTCCAGGGAACCCACCTGCCTTGCATACGATGCACACCGTCAGGAGACGTGTCCCCTAAATTGAATACAAAGCATAGTAGCAGCACAAACGACATGCACATACATGACATCACATGATTACCTAAAGAAAATATGGAGACACCACCCACTGCAGGAGCAACACAGGGTGCCACAGGGTGAATGGAAATAGACAGTGATCACCCCAGAGTACGGTGTACCACAACAGAGAGAGGGAAAGAGAGTGACACAGAGAGTTAATCCCAAGGAAATGACAGATCAAGTAGTCCACTTCATGGTCTTCAGATGTGCAATGTCGTGCTGTACAGCACAGTAGGTGCACCCATAGAGGAATACAAATAGGTAGGTAACACAGTGAAATGAGCACCACTTAAATTACCATAGCGACATGTCAGCATGCAAAGGACATATAAGATAAGCAAGACATGCAGCAAACATGCACACCGATGACGCATGCTCAACATGCAAGACAGTTCTAAAGCTTACCCGCTAAAGCTCACCTGCTGACTGTACCGGCATGGTGTCAATCCAGCATCACCTTCACCTGGAACTGTGTTTCCTAATCAGGTACAGGAAGGACAGTGCCTGGTGGAGGGCAGCGGGAGCATGGACTTGAAATGGTGCGGGGTGTCCCCCCGGGACAGCAGTCACCGCCACATCACGGATTACTGAAACAACACGGGAGAAGATATTAAAACATCCATTGTGAATAATATTGGCACAGAACACACATGCAACAGAACACCAATCCCATAATTACCTGCATATGCCATCTGGTGCACCAACCATGCAAACATGCTAATTGACTTCACTAGGCATGCCTGCATGTACACCAAAGCACATGTGTTGGCCTAGAGGGGTTAATGGCACAACACATGGGAAATAAAGAAAAAAAATAAAAGAAATTACAAACAGGAAAGGGCAAAACCAAATATGCAATGCCAACATCCGGGCATGGGGGTTTAAAAAAAAATGCATTATGGACTGGGGGGTGAGGGATCCACCCAGGAGTGGGGGGAGCAGGGTGCACGTCAACTCCCACAGGGTGGATGTTGGAAAAAACAATTCCCTCCATGGGCACATGGACCGCATGGCTATCTTCGACCGGGAGGCATGTCTCTGCTGTGACCTCCTTCCTGGGTAGATTCAGAAGATGGTAGTGGTGCAGGAGGCCTGGTCCTCAGTGACAGCGACCAGGTGGGACACTCATGAATGCATCAGCAACAAGAAGTTTCGGAGGTCTCCATGCATCACCTCACTGGATGCACGGATTTCCTCTGAGATGGTCTGCCTCAATAGTTGCATCTCATGTTGGTACTGTGCCCTGTGGGCTGCCTCTTCCACTTCAACTGAAGCTCTGTGGGGCAACAACTCTTGCCTCAGGGCTTTCCTGTGGGCCCGACCCTCTGCAAGCAGGGACGCCTGCAGAGACCTCAGATCGGCCCACCGGCTCTGAGTGGCATGTGGACCACAATGCCTGCAGATTATGCTCCACCTGTGTTTTCTGGTGAGATCATGGAACTAGCCACCCTCTCCATGCCCTCAGCCAGCATCTCATAGGCAGCACCCTGCTGTTGCACAACACGCAACATCGACTGATACCACACTGTCTCCCCAGCATGCACACGTCCACCACGTGTGAGGGGCCCACACCTGCCTGATCCAAGGGAGCATGGCCCTTGCTTTGATGCCACTGTCTGTGGCTGCAGGACTGCATCCCTCCCTTGGACATCTGGCCCAGGACCAGACCCAATACTTGGGATCGTGGCTACAGAGCTGTAAGCACTACAGACAGCTGTAACACCACTGACTGGTATTGTGAGGGCACCTGATCCCCTGCAGACTCACAGGCAAAAACAGCTCCAATACTTGGTGCATCCACCTCCGACAGCATTGAGCGTTGGACATCCGGTTCAGCACCAAAGCTACTGGATTCATCTGAGTCTGTGTCGTACATAGACATTACCAGGGTGGTCTGTAGCGCAAGTGGATTCTCATGGGCTGCCACACCATGTCCTCCACTTATGGTCTGGTCCGGCTCAGACTCCCGTTCCTCCTCTACCTCCTCCTCTGAATCTAGTGCATCATCACATGCACAAGGACATAGAAAGATATGAAGAGTCATGTTAATTGCATCAACAATAAACATCTGTATCACATGCTGTCCTGCAACACATTGCTGTGCACATTACCATGCAAGCAATTGCACACACACACTATGTAAAAGAAGCCAGCTGATCATGGCATATGCAGACTTGCAATAACATCCCATGTCCCTGGCCATGTAGCCAGTGAACACATTGCCAACAGATTTGCTTCTCTGAAAGCACATTCTGGCCCATGGCACAGCAAACTATTGACAAATACATGCTAAATGGGCATCGTCATGTGGCTCTGTAACATGCTATTACATTACATGTCAACACGTACACACATATTCACATCCAAGTGCACATCAATTACATGCCACACCAGTGTTGAACTGGCACAGGGAGTGCACACAATGTGGACATGGCCTGAGTGTGGAGTCTCAGGTGTTTGATGTGGAGAGAGTAATTGCATGCACTGGGAGATAGGAACAAGGGACAGTGACACACAAGAGGGACAGGGGCATGGACCCATGAAGTGTGTGCTGAGTGTGGGAGGTTAACAGGGATGAATCCTGACAAATATTTGACAACTGTAATGTCACTCATGGCACACTTTGAGGCCAGCTGGTAGTCTTCCTGGAAGTTATCTGTAGAATGTGCGAATGGACTATCTGCACCATGCAGTGCATGATGCATAACACGTGCTTCATACAGAAGCACTTGTCTAGCAGAGGAGAGTCACTGACATCACTGATGTGAACTGGGACAGCCGACCCAGCCCTTTAAAACGAGATAGCAATACTTAGAGACAGATGGGGATGCAGAATATTACTCAAACATCAATAATCAAACTAACTCAGGAAGTTGGCAAAATGCAACTGTTTCAATGTCAATTATCTAAAACAGGGAGTTACAACGAACATCAACACGTTTGCTTGATCCTCACACTAAATTCAACACATAAAAAAGCAGGTTATGTACTACAACCTCATTACTATTGGCGTCAATCTATGTTGCAAATTACAAAAACCTATTTGGAATGGTGATAAGCTTACAAGGAACATCTAGGTAACCATTCCATAATAGTCAGGGAAAGTGATTGGGTCTCTAACATCAGGTGGGGCAACTAAGCCCCTCCTCTAGTGCAGCTCACTATGAATGAACGTCAGCAAATACATGACGGGCCATTGGTTATGCAAACTATTTTTTTTATATTGTATATGGTTTTATTTAACCTTCACAAATATATAAAAGGTAATAGAAATTTTTCAGTACATAAAAATATTTCATACACAGTAGAATGTACAGGAAAGCGATATAACTATCAGCCTTATAGCAATCATCATATAAAATTAGGATAATGTCAATTAATAACAAGAATGGCCTATGTATATACATCATCAAGCAGTTCATCTCGAGTAATCCAATTGAAGGCTGCATATAGCCCGACAATGCCAATCCCTCTGGCGTACTTTGAATACATAGGCAAACCCAAATATAAAAGCTTCAGTGCACTCAAGCAAGAGTCTCTAAGAGTGCTAAATTGCGTACAAAACAAAATGAGATGTTTAGCCGTTTCAGGAACTAACTGACAGAATCTACAAAGGCTGTCTTGCACCGTAATTTGTTTCCGCCGCAGTTTAGTGTCCAATGTCGGAAGAATATTCCAGCGCAATCTTAACAGTACATGTCGATGATTTCGATTCAGAAAAATAGTAAGTACTGGAGAGAGAGACTCTATTTTCTTGTGTTTGTGTGCTAGATGGAGCATACATTTATATGAGTGAAAGCAATCAGTGGTAAGGCACCAATCATAATCCTGCAATTTCTTTTTAGTTTTTATTGGGTTAGTTGTTAACTGTTCTAAGTCAGAGTCAATATTGCAAAGAATTGTTTCGCACGAATTGCAGAAATTATTTAGGAAACCAGAGCATTCAATATTGCTTCCAACAAGTCCATATAAGGTATTAGATAATGGGGCCTTAAGTTTAGCATAGAGCATAAGCATCCTCCAAAGGAACCCGAGATTTTAAAGAAACATAGCCTAATTCGTATCGAATTGCAGTCAGAGGGACCGCATTTGATAGGAGAAGAACCCGTCTCCAAATGGCGCCTACAATCACATCGTGTTTAGAGATGGTTAACCCCATACATAGCTACAAGCCATATATCAATTTAGGGGCTATTTTCCCTTCAAAGAAGAGGAGGGCTGGTTTAATAGAAAATTGACCATATTTCCAGTGCCTTAGCTTTATTCAAAAGCATATTTATCTGCCCTCTCGAACCTCTACTAGCACCAACATAATAACCAAGGTAGGTAAAACTGTTAGAAGTATTTACCCTTACCCCCCAAAATCCAGGAATTGTTTTTTTTCCAAGGATTTTAGTTTTGGTGGGGTTGATGGTCAAACCATTTATCTTGGCATAGTTGGCAAAGACATCTAAAAGTAGCTGGAGCCCCACCTTAGATAGATCAAATAACAGGAAATCATCTGTGTAGGCCAACCATATAATCTTTGCAGAGCCAAGTCTTGGTGCTAATTATGTAAGCTGAGTCAGAGACATACTGGTTGAACACCAATGGGGCTAAAACGCACCCCTGTCTGACCCCACGAAATGTACGAACCACAGCTGACATGTCCCCCTTTTGGTTTAAGCGTTTTCCTACACCAGAGTTATTGTAAACCCCCTCCAAAAGACTCAGTAGTCCCCTTGGTAAACCCCAGAATGCTAGCTCGGTCAACACAGTCAAAGGCTGCCGAGAGGTCCTCAGAGGCCATAAAAGTAGGGCCCCTGTCACAACTCCACGCAGCATCCCTAATGCACTTGACCACAATTCTGTTCATATTTGTGGAATGGAATTTACGGAAACCAGTTTGGAAAGGACTCAAAGGATGACAGGTTTTTTCCCAATCCTTGAGATGTAAAAGGAGTAGGGCAGAAAATATTTCACAATCTGCGTCTATCAGCGCGATGGGCCGATAATTTTGTGGGACGGACCTGCTGCCACATTTGAAGATTGGGATGACATTTGCTAGTGACCATGAGTTTGGCCAGACTCCAGATTGAAGGATATCTCTAAATTCAAGGCATAAAAGATTGGCCCAAAGGTTAGGATCAGCCTTAAATGTGTTGCTAGCTAAGCCATTTGGGCCTTGTGCTCTTGATCTTTTGCACTTTTTAATCAGATCCAAAACAGTGTCGATCTCAATGGGAGGTTCCCATTTAAGGAAGGGGCCTATGTGTATACAATCCAAAAAAAAATACCGTCTCCCTGCAGTGGTTTGAGGGCAAATCTATTGGCATAAAAATCCAGCCAGCCTTGTTCCAAAATTGGATTTAGTAAGGCGATAGCCGGGTTAGTGTCTTGTCCATTGACAACGATCCAGAATGCGCCCACATTCGCCTTCATAATGACCTGAAGCATTAATTCGGAGTCCTGTTGCAAAATCCGATGTTTTATTGATTTGGAATTTTTTTTCTACCCTTGTTTGATCTTTCTGATAAGGCCAGATCGCATGGGCATATCAAGATTCGATAGTCTGAGTCTCCTAAAGGATTTATTCCTAGTAGATTTTGCCAGCGCTAGATCTGGATTATTGCAATGGCTATGCCTATCAACAGGGGTTGAGCATACCAATCGTTTCCCCAAGTCATCTACCGCTGCCCTTACAAGGGACATGACAGTTGCAGTATTGAAAGTTGCCAATTTCCAATCATATGTAGTCTGGTTAAGCCTAGCCCTCAAATTAAGGTTCAGGGTGTCAATATTGTTTAGTGTCCAACGGACAGCAGAACCAGATGAGGTAGGTATAACCTGGAGCTGGGACTGTTGGATCCCCTGGAGATGGCTTATCTTAAAGATTGACGTTAAGATACCATGGTCGCTCCAGTTGTTCATATGAATTTCAAACATCGAAAATCTTTTGCATCGGTAGTCGTCAAGAAAAATGTAATCAAGCATAGAAGTAGAATGTCCACGCTGCCAGATGTGCCAGGTGGTATTGTCAAGTTGAGATTGTGAGTGATCTACCAGGGGTTGTAGGCCTATGTTACCCAGCCCGGCATACCAAATATAACATACATGTTTTTTCTTTGAGCAGTATAGATTTAACATATTCATCTCCCAAATTTCCCATGGGGATTTCTCAAATACACACTCACAGTTTAAATCACCTGCTAATAAGACATGTTCGGAATCATTAGCAAATACCCAATCAAGGATAATCTGAGAGACAACAGTCACAAACTATTCAGCCGCACCCATACCACTGTGTCATTAGATATTAACAGTTAATAATTTCAATTCTCCACTGCTAGATGTAAGGTCGACACCCAATGCCCCAAATGGTAGGCCCAAAAGTACAATGCCCTGTAAACCTATGCAGTTATCAACCGCAACAGCTAGCCCTCCTGATGGTCTACCCCCCAAGTTCTGTCTGGCATGCTGGTCAAAGATTTGGTAGCCATCTAAGTACGGGTTCAAAGTCATCCAAGTCTCTTGTAAACAAACAATGTAAGCATCTTTCAACAGCTGCAAGCATTCCAGATTTGAAAATAAGTGTGAATTGCCTCTCGAGTTCCACAATTTGAGACATAGGTCTGAGATGCAAATTGGAACTGTCCTGGAAGTAGGCAGCCTAGGGCACATGTTTTTGCCACAGGGTTGAGATAATGGTGGCCCAGTCAACATCCAAATCCTGCTGTTTAGATAAAATATTTAGGCCTGTCATATCTTGAGGGCCATACGGATGGTCCACAGACGATTTAGAAGATAGCTGTAGAATAGAAGGCCCCTGAGGCTGTGTTTACCAATACAGTCTAGATTCCACCTTCAAGCCCAATTCCTGCAGGGGCTCCATTTGAGTGAGAATCAATTGCTTAACTGAAGGAGAAGAAAGAAGGATCAGGCTAGTGTCTCGGTACTCTCGAGCCGGGAAAGCCACCCTGGCAATATCTTTAGACGATATTAAGGAAAGGGCAGGTATTTCTGAAAAGATGGTCAGAACATTGCATCTATTCAAACAAATCGGTACTTCCAGCTCCAGTAGACTCTGTATTTTGATCAAGTACAGCGGTTTATTGTTGGAGGCATTATTGCGTTCCTGTCTCTGTAGAATGCCCAAAGGTTGGCTTTGAGAGCCTTTTAAGTTTACACCTTGCAATTTAACAGTATCTGGTTGCAGGGGCCTAGAAGATGGTTTATGCAATCGTTCCACCAAATCTTGAATACCTGCCGAGGTTGGTGGATGTGAAGATACTGAAGGAATATTATCTGCCTGGAACTTCCCCCACCCTATTCCTAAATCCAAAGGGCGTCGAGGAATCAGGGAATGATCAGGATGTTTATTTGGAGGGGAGAGGACTTGGGGAGGGGGCCCAGATTGAAGATAGTTGACCAGGCTTTACTTCAGCAAATTGTTGGGCATTTGTAGGGGTTTTAGCCTGGGCCACAATAGGTGGAACAAGGACTTCTTCAAAGGTCCTGAATTTACCAGGCCACATCCCTGATGCAGGGCCGAGGCGGATGGCAGTGCTGCAATCGGGTGTGGGGGCTGATAGGGCATCTGGCCCAGCTTTTTTAAAAAGATCCAAAGAGTTCTGTGGAAGACACCTTTGCAATGAGCCAGGCATATGTACGTTGACTGAGGTAAAAATGTCAGTTTGGACGGTAGAGTCAACCAGTTTAGGTTTGAATGAGCTGGCTGCAGGGATCCTCTGCCCCTCGGGATAGGCCCTAAGTTTGATTTAAGTAAATAGAGTACAGGAGTTTTAACAAAAAGTAAGTTAGGGTGTTTTGAAATCATTTTATGTTTAATTGATCGCGATTTATGTGGTGCTCAGGTCTTTTTAGGGGCACTGATCTTAGGAATGCCTTCCTGAGTAGAGGCAGTCACAACAAATGAAGCTTGGCTAGCTGTAGAATGTGAGTTGGATATATTCTGTAGAGAATTAACTGTGGAGGGAAGGGGAATAGCCCTGATGATGGAACAATCAAGGGGTGCAGCCTTAAGTCACGCTTGTCATAGGACATTAGTAGGGGCTTTGTCTGATGTTTCTATTATCTCAGATGTTGCTGGAAGTGATTGCACGACTATGAGGGAGGTTACATCACCCTGTGGTGCTGGTAACTGGCCCTGTCAGTTTCTGGGACAATTCAGTTCCAATCCAATCCACTTTGTTAGTTAGATCTACAAGGATTTCAGTGCCGATGCAATCAATTTTCGAGTTGAGTTCCGTAATGAATCTTTGAGAATTCTTAAGTTCTGCCCAGCTGTTGTCATACAAGTCAACTAATGAGCTAAGCACCACATTCAGAGCAGAAACTGTCAGATGGGTGAGGCAGATACGTTCGTCCAAGTCTTTGGGAGTATGATGTAATCTTGGAGAGTTTGCGTGCCTCTGGTTTTCATCCCATGAACTTGCCTCCCCCGCAGAATTTACTTTATTTGCATCTATGCATTCGATAATGTTTGTTGGAGCAGTTGGAGTATTTTGGGACGAGCCACCTCTGATCTGTGGGATCGAGTTTACAAGAATTTCACCTGCAAAGGGCAAGTCCATGGCGTTGTCTGCGCATTCAATAATACTAATAGCGGTAAAATTATTGTTACCGCCAAAAAAAGCCTGGGTAGTTATAGCTGAATGGTCCAGCATACAATTACCTCTAAAAGCTTTTGGTAGTTTCAGTGCTTGTAGAGGTTGCTTTCAAAATATAGTTATCCATACATGTTTGTCCCGAGACAGGCTGAATTGATTTTAGTTGTCTGGGTTTTTTTTGGTGCAATTTCCCATTGGGTGTAGCTGGAATAGCAAATGCACCTAGTCTCACAATTGTGAATCAGTGCTTTATGAGTAGGTGCCATGGTACAAATCTCATTTGAATTGAAGAGATTTGCGCAGGCAGTGGTGGAGCACAAAGAGAAGTTGAGGATGTTAGTTGGACAGTGGAAGGTGACCAACACTTAGCCCCTGTTGGGAGTGGCTGGCTAGTACCAGCTGGATCCGACAGAATGGCATCCGGAAACATTGAAGATCTTTTTTGGCTGTGTAAGCCAGACCTCATGTTAAAAAAGTATTAAGTGGACCTTGGAACAGTCAAACAAGACAAGCGTAAAGCAAAGACCACCAGATCAAAGGGCTTGTGATGGAACAGAAAATAAAATATGAGCCCCGCAGTTTCTGGAGTAAATTTAAATATAAATGTGAACAAGCCCAAGGTTAGTTCTTTAGGAGCAGGAATCGTTAAGATGTAGATGAATGATACCAGATCAAAGAGTCTGTAATAATGATGGAATTTATGCAGACCCCGCCGTCTCTGTTATGATAAGGTGTGGATAAACAGAGGTGCTTATTAGGAGCGAGAGCAGACAGCGTTTTGGAGGACAAAGTCAATTGGATGGCAGGATAATCAGACCAGATATAAAAACCAAATCATAATATTTACAAGTATAGGCAGTAATATCCGGGTAACTCAATGGTTATAATGCTTACAGTATTCCAGCATCCAGCAGCCGCCCACGCTGAACAGCCAAACAGCACCAGCCCTTCTTCCACTAGGGTTTTCCGCCGTAAGGGTGGCTGTGAGGAAGATTTCAAGGTCCCGGGGATGTCACGTGAGAGAGTCACATGCCCTTTGCAGCTCCGCCTCCCTGAGGGCAGCAAGAGCCAGGTGCTTGCAGTGCTGCCTAGAGGGGGAAGCTAGCTGGAATTAATATGCAGTAGAAACAATAAAAACACATAATCCTGCAGCTCCGTAGCAATTGTCCACCAGTGCTTTCACTTATGCAAACTATAGGGATCTCTATTACTTGTCCCTCTATAATTGGCTGCACCCATGTATCCCTCTGTAAAATTCCACATGCGCAAGCAGCACGCAGGTTGGCATCTAGGTGCCAGTGGGATGGGCAAAACCATAGCTTCCCACCAATTATCCCTGGCATCCATCTGACACTTGCAGCCTACAAGTCAATTAAGGCTTTGAACTAAGTCTTGGAAATGTTCTCCATGCTGAAGAATATGAGGGAGTATAGCATACTCTGTCTTCTCGATTTCGATACAGTTCATCATAGTGTCTATTTTCATCTGACCACGTGACTGTATTTATTTTAAAATGTTGTTATTAGCATTTATAGAAGTATAGTTACACATGTATCATGTGCGTCATATATGGCTGCGTATTCCAATGAAAGATTATTGACATGCCGTTAACAACGAATGACACAATAACAAACAGATAACTACTTCACTTGTCAGACATCATATTATTTCAGGCATCATTTACCTTTTATAGGTGAGCGGGGCTCTATGTGGGGCAGATATCATTGTCAATCAGGGTTGGCTCCCAGGTTAGTACAGATTGTGCGCTGCCATCATCAGCAGATGTCCCTAAGAAGCCAGTTTGTGTTTATGGGGGTTCACCATCGGATGAATGGAACATGTCCCAAACCAGTGTCTTCCAGGCCTCATATGTCTTGCTCACATTCATCTCTGATCTGGCTACCCCTGCCCCCCACACCCTAAATTCTGCCTCTGCCAGCGCTCAAACTCCTTGTGCCAGTGTGCATACTGCAGGCCGCCCACTGACTTCCAAGCCATTGCAATGGTTCTTTTGGCCATTATGCACACCATGTCCATGAACTTAACCACATGTTTGAATTTGCTGATTCTGGGTTGGGGCCCAATAAGCATTATTTCGGGGTCCAATTGTATCTTACTATCCCAGCTTTCTTGCATTCCTGTTCTATCCGAGCCCAGAATTGTTTCACCTGTACACTTTCCCAGAACATGTGTACCAGCCCAGCTTCCCCCATTCCGCACCAGGGACATAATGGATGCATATTATTGCTGAATTAGGTCATTCTGTGTGGGGTCATGTAGGTGCGGTATAAGACATTCAGCAGAATTAGCTGAAATCAGGAGTTCTTTGACACTTTTCTTGGGTATATTAATATCCTCTCCCACTCCCTTTCAGTTATGTCTACTTCCAGATCTGTCTCCCACCTCTCTTTTAGCATTGTGCCTTTGGGGTTGGGTCTGTCCACCAGTAGGCTATATAGTCTAGACACCGGCTTCCAGCCATCGCTCAGGGTATACATTAAGGTCAGCAAGGGGTTCGCTGCTGGTTCTTCGGGCCATGTCTCCCATTTCCCTCTGGCTACCTTTCGAGTCCTTTGGTACCACAGAAATTGCCCTTTAGGCAACACTTTCTTGTCCCGCCGGGATTCAAACTCTCTAAAGACACCCTTTTCATACACGTCCCCCCCACGTATAGATGCCCCAACCATCCCAATGTCTCACCACTGCTAAGTCCATTCTATCTCTGCAGACATCAGCAGCTATTGGAGTCTCAGGTGAGTAGGGGTGATCAAGTTTCAGCAGCATCATGGCTCTATGCCATACCTTTCTCCCCCATGCTACAATCATGAGAGTGCTCCGCATGCAGTTTAATGGTACCCATAATATCTCTTTCAGGCATGTCAGAGCTACCAGTTGCTGTAACAGTTCTGTTTCTGATGTAGCGTCATCAGAAAACCATCTGGTTACAAAGCTAAATTCTGCTGCAAGATAGTATTTTTCAAGGTCTGGCAGTTGCATCCCTCCCTCCCTGTAAGGCAGGCATAGCGCAGCGAGTGACAGTTTATGTCGAGCCGCACCCCATAGAAATTCTCCCAGTATCACTTCCAGCATACAGAAGAAGGAGGCTTTAATGTAGAAGTGGACGTTGTGAAAATGGTATAATAATCTTGGCAGGATTATCATTTTAGTGATAGCCACCCTGCTCATCAGTGACAACAGCAACCTGGACCAGAACGCCATAGATTTCCTTAAGCCCTTTACTACTGCCGCTGTATTACTCTCATGCATTTGCTCTGGCGTGTGCCGTATGTTCACTCCCAAATATTTGAATGTATGTAGTTGCCATTGGAGCCCTACGTCCGGCAGTTCTTCCACACCTTTACCCCGTAGGCCCGCCAGCAGGAATATACATGGTTTTTCCCTGCTGAAGCAAATCCCTGACACCTTTGCGTAGTTATCTAGGACCTCTAGTATCACTGGAACATTGTGATGTGGGTCTCTCAGGTACTTCATCCGCATATAGCGATATTAGGTGGTTAACGCCTCCCACCCAGATGCATGCTTCCAGGAACTGTTTCCGGAGGTAAATTGCTATCAGCACTAGCCCTAGCACATATAGCATGGGTGATAGCGGGCACCGCTGCCTGGTGCCCCTGTATATGCCTCAGACCGATGACACTTGCCTCCCAGATTTGACCTTGCTGGTGCAGTGCATAATATCTTTATACATTTAATAAACCGTTCACCAAACCCAAACTCATTCAATACTGCAAGCAACCATTACCAGTATAGCGAATCAAATGGTTTTATTGCATCTAGCAAGTTTATTGCACACTGCAAATGTGTTTCTGCCGTGTGTGCATTAAAATGCTGTAGCCCGCGCAGGTTCATGGCTGTGTTACAGCCAGGGATAAAGCCATTTTGGTCCCTATGTACCAGATCGCCAACAACCCTGGATAGCCTCTTGGCTAATACAGTTGTTAATATCTTGATATCATAATTTAACATTACTAATGGTCGGTATGAGTCGCATTTGTTAGTGGCTTTGCCTGGTTTGGGTATCGGAATGACTAGCGTTTCTCTCATGCTCTTTGGCAGCACCCCTTTCTCATATGTTTGTTTGTTTGTTTATTTGTTTGTTTATTTAATATAGCGCAAAACCAAACCCGCAGGTAGCCAGGCGCAAACATTACAAGGATACTTGAGAACTTAGTTACAGTGACAAGCAAAATAGGCAGTAGGACAGTTCAGCAGCGTTACAGTCTGAATATACTTATACAGTTAATGCCAGGTGTTGGAAGCATAAAGAGCTAAGTAACAATCAACCACAGGTTTGTAGTCCCGGTAGGATCCAGTGAAATTCCTAGATACTAGCAGTGGTAGTCGGAGGTCCCTATGGGGGGTCAAGTTAACAAAGGGCATAGTCGGGAAGTGTCACTTAGGACGAGTGGTTCTAGTAAAAGAGGGTGATCACATTAGATGTCATTAGATCATATCCATGGAAGAACCTTGCGCCTGAAACTTAGGTAGGGTTGGTCCTTTCTAAGTTCTAAGGGGAGTTTGTTCCTGGTTTGGGCAGCTATGACCGGAAAGCTAGCGCCGCCAGCTGTACTCTTTTTATATCTAGGCACCATCAAGGTATAAGAGTTAGTCATTCTTGTGGGGCCGTTTGAGATTCTCTTGTTGATTCTATTTGCTAGATAGGGAGGCATTTGGACGTGAGTGAAAAGTTTTGAGGGTGATCCTGTCTTTAATTTTTAGCCAGTGGATATTCCTTCTGGAGGTAGAGACATGGGCTCTGTTAGGAATGTTTAAGGCTACTCTAAGAGCGTTATTTTGGAGTGTTTGGAGTTTGTTGAGGATATACTTGTTAGATCCCGCATATAGGGCATTACAATAGTCCAATCTGGATACGATAAGTGCATTAGCTAAGGTGATACAGCTAGCCTCTGTTAGGAATGGTCTAGATGCTCGGATCAGTTCACAAGTATAGGCTGTGGAGGAAGCTAGGGAGTTAATTTGTTTCTTAAAAGTGAGTGCTGAGTCCAGATAGACCCCAAGGGTTTTGACTGCAGGCATCACTTTGATGACAGTGTTGTCAATGTTAAACAAGGCATAGTTCGGGTCAAGTTTTTAATCGCTGTCTATGTGCCGAGGATCAGAATCTCCGTTTTGTCGTTATTCAGACAGAGGCCATGGGATGCCATCCATGCCTGAATGAGGAGATATATCTTGTTTACCAAAGCTGAGTCTTCCAAGAAGTTACCCGAAAGGGGGATGAGGATCTGAGTGTCATCTGCGTAGTTAGTGTATATGACATCCAGTCTATCCAACTTGTCAAACAAAGGTTTGGTAAAGATGTTGTACATAGTAGGAGACACACATGATCCCTGGGGGACACCGCAGGAGACTTGTATGGGATCAGCAGCTTCTAGGGGGGAGAAGACTCTTATTGTCCGGTTAGCAAGGAAGGATTGTACCCAGGTTATGGCATTGCTTGAAAAATGGGCAGCGGAGCCGAGGTGATTGCATAAGACTGCATGATCTACCAGGTCAAAGGCTGCCAAAAGGTCAAGGAGGAGTAGCATAGCTGATTTTCCATTATCCTTCAACTCGTCAATTTGAGTCTTAAGATCAATCAAGGCTGTTTCAGTGCCGTGAAGGGGGCGGAAGCCGGGTTGACGTGAGCCTAGAAGGTTGTTAGTTTCAAGGGAATCCTGAATTTGCAGGTAGGCTACCCTGTCGATGATTTTGAGTAGGAATGGGACGGTGGTGATGGGTCTGTAATTTGTCGGGATGGAAGGGTTGAGAGTTTTTTTTTTTTAGCAAAGGTAGGACCCAAGAATATTTAAGGTTATTGGGCACTAGGTTAGTTTTAAAGGAGGCGTTGATCAGTTTGGAGTTGAAGGGTGCTAGGTCTATCGCTGCATCTTTTATAATTTGAGCAGGGCAATTATCTCCTTTACAATTAGAAGGCTTTAGGGAGAGTATAATTTTTTCTGTCTCTAGTATGGTTATTTGTTTGAAGCTAAAAGGGTAAGGAGTGTTATTGGGCTGGTTTAGGGAAGGCGGTACCTTAGGAGTAGGCTCCGCTGGCAATAGCAAGGCAGCTTTTTTGATTGCAATTTTGGTTTGAAGAGAGCACATTTTTCCTGCAAGGGCTTTTTGTATATCAGTGCACCAGAGCTTATTTTTGGGAGTATTATCAGTTTGCGGTATGGGTGATTCCATTTCAAGGAGGATGGAGAATAATTCCTTAGTGTCAGATTTGGCTTTAGCTATTCTGTTGTTGTAAGTGTTCTTTTTTGTGCTAATAATTTCCTTTTTGTACTGTTTGGCATGGGTGGCTAACTTAATTTTGTTCTCCTCAGTAGGCGAGTGTCGCCAGATTGATTGCAGTTTTCTTTTTTGAGTTCTAAGGTCTTTCAGTTGAGGTGTGAACCAGTTATTCAGGTGTGAAAGTTGTTTGCCTTTTCAGATTTTGGTAGGGGTGACCAGATCTAGTGCCTAGTTCATGGTGCTATTATAGGTTTCCACAAGTAAGGTTGGGTCTGTGATATTGTCTACATTGTTAAGGGTGGGGAGGAGGTGTGGAAGGAGTTGTTCTACTGTTATGTCTTTTTTACTTCTAGTGGGGAGCGGCGGGCCCATAATTATAGGTTTAGGGTGGGTAAGGTCAAGTGAGGCAGAGAATGAGATTAAATGGTGGTCTGTCCATATTTGAGGAGTTATACTGGTGATACTGATGTTGCAGTTCAAGTCAGCAACCCAATCTAGAGTCCTACCTTTAGAGTGTGTAGGGGTAGTGGCTTTTTGCGTTAATCCATAATCATGCAGTAGTGTGGCGACAGATGTGGCATGTTTGTCATTACAGTCATTGAAGCCAAGGTTGAAGTCTCCTAATAGTAGGATTTGCGCATGGTCTTTTGTATTGTTAGTCAGGATACTAGTTAGGTCGTCCTCGAAGGTTCCTAGTGGTCCAGGAGATCTGTAGATGACATAGCTGGTGAGAGTATGGTTACATGAGAGTTGGAGTTTGGCAATGAGGAGTTCACAGGACTGAAAAGGCGTAGTAGTGGCTAGTCTAATGGGCAGGTTGGCTTTGTGGATAATAGCTAAGCCACCTCCTTTGGTATTAGGTCTGTCAACTCTTAGCAGTTGGTAGCCGTCTGGTATTGCTAGCATAATAGCAGGGCCAGCAGCCTCATGGAGCCAAGTTTCAGTTATGAACATCAGGTCTAGGTTCTCATTAGTTAGGGTGTCTGAAATCCCAGTAGCGTGGGCTACCATGGATCTAGCCTTAATGAAAGAGCCAGTTAGCGAAAGGGTGCTAGTTGGTATGGCAGTAGGGGGTTGCGTCTTTTTAGTTAAAGTAGTTACTTGAGATAGTAGCTGCTTGGTGGGTGAGACGCCTAGAGGCAGAGGCGCGGGCTTGGGGTGTTGTGAACGTTTGTTCGTTGGGTCAGTTAGGTTGGTATAGCCTCTAAATGTGTGGTAGGATAATGGTTCATGTAGATAGGACAGTCTAGCCCTTAGTCTCATGTTTCTTTAGGTGGGCAAGAGGCAATGGGTGCAAGTGCCATGATAGTAAGGAGGCTCAATGCAAAGTGTACTGTATACATTTGGGAGATTTTCATTATGGTCGTGGGCAATGGGTAGCTAGGTTTGCAAGTACAAATTAGGCTAGGAACTGGCCTTGCATGGACATGTGTAGTTTAGACAATGTGCTGGAAGTTGGGTGGACTAGGCACGTGCAATTATACTATAGGCTACAAAGGCCTAGACATATGCAGATTAGGCAAGGTACTGGACATTAGGCTGACTAGACAAGTACAGATATGCTATTAACTGCAAAGGCAAGATCAAATGCAATCACAGATTAGGCTAAAAACATTGTGCAGGCAGGTAAGAACCAGTATAGCAACAGGGTCTGTCTAGATTTGACGATCACCGATTAGGCTAAGAATACTATGCAGGCAGGTAAAACTAGTATGGTAACAGGATCTGGCTAGGTTTGCCAATCACAGATTAGGCTAAAAACAGTTTGCAGGCAGCTAAGAACTAAGGCAACTGGCAATAGTATTGTTTCCAGTGGTCACTTAAAATTGCTCTAATATAGCGTAGCAACAGAAATACATCTCAATCATAGCACAGTCATATGCATGGCAGTAGTACCAGAGTGTAAATATATAGTTAGCAAGAGAATAGTTGGCTAAGGGACAGTAGTGAAACAGTCAATTATTCATTTTGGCTAGCCCAAGTGAGCATTTAACTCATTCAAAACTAGAAAAGATGATCTGGTTGATACACCATATAGGCTGTAATTATTTGTCCATATATAAAGTGCATATGTGATGCAATATGAGAGCCCAACAAGGTCAGACAACTGTGAAGCCAGGCAGCAGTGCACAAGTGCAAAAGTCCAACACACGGGCAGCAGAAAAAAGTGTCTTTTAAACAGTTCTTGCAGCAATGTGAACAACAATCTGATGGAATAAACAGCACAACAAAGGTTGCAATGAAGGTTTGTCCATAAGCACTGGTGAGCTGCTTACCCTAATATATGATCATGCATAAACAAAATGTTACAGGTGGATCCCAGGAGGAGCAGGGGTCCTGGCACTCGGCACTTTCCGGCTCCTGACAGGCTCTCGACAGGAGGAAACCTTAGGCAGTGTACCTTCAGTGGTGGGCCGGCTTAATCGCCTGCCGGCTCACTATAGGCCAGGAAATAGGGACTCCAGGCCAATCAGGATAAGGATCAGAGCCTGGTGTGCTTCCTCGAGTGGAAACTACTAACAAAGGTTGTGTGCAGCCATTTTTAAGTGGCTATGGTCCTCGTGGTAGTCTATGGCGGCGATTGCACTCCGGAGTACTGGAGGCAAGCCTGATGCACAACGAGTGGCATTAAGCACACATTGAGTGTGCTGGCGAATTATGGAGGGGCTCCAGAGAATTAAAAATGATTTTTTTTCCGATGGTGCAGCGGACATCAGGGAGCTATGGCATGAGGCAGATAGCTTACCTTTAGATGGGGGCAAGCCTTCTGCCAGGGCACTGCTCCTGCAGTGGTGGAAGGGAGCTCCAGCTGGTGTGAGGCAGCATACACGTGTCTCCTTAAACACTTCAAGCAACACTGGGGTTAGAACTGACTCATACGTCTTATAGAACTCTGGCGGGAGTCCATCACTCCCAGGCGTCTTGCTCGTAGATAGTCATCTAATAGCTTTGGTTATGTCTTCAGCTGATATTTCCTGCCCTAGCGCCTCGCAGTGCGCTTTACCCAATCTAGGGAGCCCTATTTCATCTAGTGTACCCAGGATGTCCTCTTGGGGTACCAAGTGGTCATGGCTGTATAGGCGGGAATAGAATTCCATAAAGGTGTTGTTGAGTGTTTGTTGTGACTTGTTCAATATGCCTGCATCGTTTCTAAGTTTCGTGGTTAAGTGTCGCGGTTGTTCTCTCTTGCACAAACATTACAACAGCCTACTTGGCCTGTTCCCTTCTGCGTGTGCTCTAGCAGTTTTCACAGCGTGGTCAAATTTTTATAGTCTCCCACATGCATCTTGGCAGGTATGCCTGGCTTCCACTAGTCTTATTTCCTCTTCCCAACTTCCTAGTGCGTACATTTCCATTAGCCTGATATCCTCATCTCTCTTTTGTGTTCTTTTGATGCCACCTCCACTGGCAATAACCTCCCCCCTCACCACTACCTTAATTGCCTCGAACACTGTGCCCCATTCTTGTACGCTACCCACAATTTTGTCCATGTACTCCTCCAGTTTACTTTTAAGTTCATCCCTGAAAGCTTAGTCCGCCAGGGCATCTGTAGGCATGTGCCACAGTGGTATAGGGGGTCTTGGACCCAGCATTCTCCATTCCAGCAATAGTGGTGAGCGGTCCGAGATTGACCTGCCTAAGTACTGCGCTGATTCTACTTGCGCCAGGTGGGTCTTGCCTATGAACAGGTAGTCAATTCTGGTGTATAGGCCGTGTGGCGGGGAGTAGTAGGAGTAACCTCAATATTCAGGGTGTAATTCCCTCCAAATATCCACTAGGTCTAGGCTCCCAATTAATGTTTAATGCGCACCCGAGCAAGTACCGATAAGTACCACTTTGCCGCAAGACTCTCCGCTTGCCCTCCTGCTGGAAATCAAGTTTTTCAAGCTTCCTCGATTACGCTTGGTTGTGGAACTGCATCTCCCACAAGGCTTTGTACCTGCTTTGGAGGCAGTCCTATAAAACTTGCTGCGCGCGCGCTCCCGAGAAAGTACCGATAAGTACCGCTTTGCCGCAAGACTCTCCGCTTGCCCTGCTGCTGGAATCAAGTTTTTCAAGCTTCCTCGATTACACTTGGTTGTGGAACTGCATCTCCCACAAGGCTTTGTAACTGCTTTGGAGGCGGTCCTATAAAACTTGCTGTACGCGCGCACCACGCGCGCGCACCCGAGCCAGTGCCGATAAGTACCGCTTTGCTGCAAGACTCTTCGCTTGCCCTCCTGCTGGAATCAAGTTTTCAAGCTTCCTCGATTATGCTTGGTTGTGGAACTGCATCTCCCACAAGGTGAACATTGTAATAACCATATTGACTCACTTATTAGCACCTCTCGTGCTAAACGAACTGCCTAAACTTGCTATTTGTTTACTCTGTAGGCTTTGTAGCTGCTTTGGAGGTGGTCTCATAAAACTTGCTATGCGTGCGCACCGCGCGCTTGCACCCGAGCAAGTACCGATAAGTACCGCTTTGCCGCAGCATTGTGGAGCAGTGGGCCTGTGTCTTAGCCCCCGTTATTCTAATCCTTGGCTCAAGTTAAATTCTATTTTGCCTGTTTTCCAGGTTTTTTTTTTTTTTTTTAACTTTGGTTTTATTGGTAATTTTTCAGAAAAAGAAACAATGACAACACCAGGAGCAGTATAAATATCACATTAACATCATCATCGAACCCCCGTAGTCTCCTTCCCCCTCTCCCCCCTGCCCCCTCCCCAACGCCACCCCTCCCCCCAGATCAGTGTCCCATCGTAAAACCAATCGCAGGAGTCGTCATCCGTACTCGAAGTTCAGTGCTTTGGAGCCATGCTGTGCGTTCCCTTAAATGCTGGCTTAGACGGATCCGCTGTCTCCCGGGCCGTAGGCTACCCCATTGTTCTTGAGTGGTTCTCTCCGGGCGCCATCGCCCCCCCGCCCCGTGTTGTCCACATAATGTCAGTGAGCCTCCCACCCCCATGCCTGGTAAACCCCATACCAATTTGCCTGGAAGGTGCTCGATTCGTTGTTTACCATGGCTGTCAGTTTGTCCATGAGAAACATGTTCTTCAGTTTTTTTAGCCAGTCTTCCTTAGAGGGGTCTCCGGACTTTCCCACCTTTGCGCTAGGGCCACCCTTCCTGCTCGCAACATGGTCTCCCGCATTCTTGGGTACCTATATATTTCCGCCTCCTCCGGTGGGAGGCCCAACAACATCGTCAGTGGATTGAGTGGGAGAAGTTCTTCGGTGACCTCCGCCATCCATCCCTGTACCTTCTCCCAGAACCCCTGTACCTTAGGGCCGGACCACCACATGTGACCCCTCGTCCCCACTTGGCCACATCCTCTTGGGCAACTGGGGGACACCCCCGGGAACATCTTGGATAACTTAGATGGGTCCCTATGCCATCCCTGTAAAATCTTAAGGTTGTGCTCCATGTCCGACGTGAACAGGTTCCCATGGAAAGCTATTTTAAACACCCTGGACAATGCGTCTTCCGAGAGAGCCTCTCCTGCCAGGTCATTCCAGAACCCACGAAACCCTCTCCTCCCTTCCAAGTTAACAGTGTTCAATATTTGGTACTTTTTGGATACTACCCCCTTCCTCTTTGTGGCCGTGTCTAATAACTTTTGAAAGGGGGTCAGCTGGCTCCGCAGATTCAGGCCCCAAGTCTGGTCACAGAGGATGCCCTTGAGGCGCAGATATTCAAAGACTGAAAGAGACGCCCGCCGAAGCGCATCTCGCAGCTCCTCGTATTCGAGGAACTCTCCCTCCTTGAACAGCTGCCCCGCCCATTCCAGCTCCTCCGACCAGGACTGGGCATTCCTGAATCCCCTGCTACCTAGTTTGAGTGGGTGGCCCCAGAGCGAAGACATAGGGGAGGGCCAGGAAGTGAGGTGCGCAGTTGTGGGTCCCTCCTTCCAAATCGACCAGAGTATTCCCAGGGTTGGGTGGGTCTGCAATTCATTTGGGATGTGTTTACGCGGCAGCCACAAAAGGAAGCGTACTTTCAGAGGGTGGGCATCCATGTCCTCCAGATAAGACCAATAGGTGCCCATCCCCTCCCTCATGTGTTCCAACAGGACCCTTAGCTGGGCGGCCCGCTGGTAGAGAAGGAAGTCCGGCAGCCCGAAACCACCCTCCTCCCTAGGTAACGTTAGAATGGCCTTCCCTATCCTCGGGTTCCTCCCTTGCCAAACAAACTCTCGGACTGCCCACTGTAGGTCTCGAAACATCTGGTAGGGGACCCCGTTGGGAGTGCCATGAAAAGATACAGCAGTCTTGGGAGGATGTACATTTTCACCGCTTTCATGCGCCCGTACCAAGACAGGATCATACCTCCCCACCTCCTCAGGTCTGACTTTATCTCTGCCATAATGGGCCCATAATTCGCCGAAGCCAGTTTAGAGAGATCCCTTGTGAGGAGTACACCCAAGTACCTGATGGAGTCCTTCCCCACCACAATCCCCGCACACCCATCCCGGTGGTCCAGCCCCGGGTCCCGAGCCCTCATAGGGAGTAACACTGATTTTGATGCATTTATTTTTAGCCCCGAGAATTGCCCAAAGGTCGTCATCAGGGCCAGGAGGGGGGGGGTCGAGGTGCCGGGCTCCACCAGGCATGCAAGAATATCGTCAGCAAACAGGGAGAGCTTGAACTCCACCTCTCCTCTTTTAATCCCTTTAATGTTGGGGTGAGCTCGGACCGCTATGGCCAGGGGCTCCATCGTCAGGACATATATTAAAGGGGAGAGTGGGCATCCCAGTCGCGTCCACCGTGTGAGGGAGAATGTGTCGGAAAGTTCTCCATTCACCTGCACTCTCGCCGTTGGGGCCCCGTATAGGGCGGAAACCCAGTTCCTGATGTCAGCCCTGAAGCCCATTCGACGGAGGAGGAGTTGCATGTACCTCCACTCCACCCTGTCAAAAGCTTTCTCGGAGTCCAGGGAAAGCAGACTTGCACCTAGATCTGATTCTTGGACATGGTGGATTAGGTCTATCGTCTTCCTGATGTTATCAGAGCCTTGCCTGCCCCCTATGAATCCCACTTGATCCCCGTGAACCAGCTTGGGCATTATTCCCTCCATCCGTTTGCCTATCACCTTGACCAGGATCTTTACATCTATATTGAGGAGGGAGATTGGGCGATATGAGGAGCATTCAGTGGGGTCTTTGCCCTCTTTGGGCAGGACCACAATTATGGCCTTCATCATGGTCTCCGGCAGAGAGCCCCCTCTAACACCCCGTTAAACACCCTCACAAGGTGAGGGGCTAGGATAGCCCGAAACCTCTTATAGAAGTATACGGAGAAGCCGTCTTCCGCGGGGGACGTTCCCACCTTCATCCCACTGATCGCATGCTCCACCTCCTCTTCCGTCTCCCGGCCCTCTAGACCCTCCGCCATTTCACCTGTCAAGGACGGGATCTGGATGGAGTCCAGGAAACCCTCTATCTGAGTGTCATCCCCGTCATATTCTGACGAGTATAACTTTTCATAGTAACGGCGAAAGGCTGCTCCAATGTTGGGGGTGTCGTGAAGTAATGAACCCCGATCAGTCTTCACTGCCTTCACCGTTCTGTTCCTTTGAATCTCTCTGAGTTTCCAGGCCAGGATCTTGTCAGCTCTGTCCCCCTTCTCATAATATTTCTGTTTCACTAGCTGGAGGCTCTGCTCGGTCTTATGTAACAGGAGGTCTTTCAACTGGAGTTTGTAGTTTTCCAGGGTAGCAATCTGCTCTCTTTCCAGGGGAGCCTGCCAGAGGTCACCCGGTTGGAGTTGGGCTATCTTTTCCCTCAGGGATTTTTCCTGGGCCTCCCTCTCCCTCTTTTTCTGGGCTCCCATTCTAATGAGGACGCCGCGTAAGGTCGCCTTAAAGGCGTCCCACAGCACGTGTGTGCCCACCTCGCCGTTGTCGTTCAACTCGAAATACTCTGAGATGGCGTCCTGCACCTCCTGTACTAGAACTTCGTCCTTCAGCAGGGAGTCATTACACTTCCATCGCCCTCTACTGCCACTCCGCCATCCCCCTACTATAGTGGTACGGACCAAGTCGTGATCGGACCAAGGAACCGGGTCAACACTGTGGCCAGAGACATGGGGGAGAAGGGGTTCATCTACCAGGATATAATCTATATGGGAGTATGATGTGTGGATTGCTGAGTACTAGGTGAAGAAGGGGAGGCCTGTCCTGGGAGTCGGGATGGTGTCCACCAGGCCTAGCTCTGCGTTGACCCTCTGGAATGTACGGGCCATGGTTTCATCTGCGGCCCTAGTGAGCTGCGGCCCCAAGCGTTTCCTATCCGCGGTTGGGTCTAGGAAATCCCCCTCCACCACCAACATCCCGTGAACAAACAATTTCAATTTGTCCTTCACTCCCTCCCAGAATTGTGCCTGGCCCTCATTAGGGCTGTACACAACTGCCAGAGTCAGAGGGGAACCCCGCAAAGAGCCCTTTGCCAGCAGATATCGGCCCTCTGGGTCCTTCACCGTGGCTTCCACTTCAAAGCCAACGTCCCTTGCTAGAAGTATGGCTACCTCCCTTTTCTTGGTTCTGTGGGATGCACTGAGGACCTCCCCGATCCCGCCCCCTCGCATTTTTGGTTCCTTCCCCTGGGCCCAGTGTGTTTCCTGAAGAAAGAGCAGGTCAAGCTTTGCCCTCCTAAATTCCCTGCAGACCAAGGATCTCTTGGTTGGGGTGTTCAACCCCCGCACATTAAGGGGACCCACGCCCAGGGCGGGCAGATCCTCAGCCATTGTCTATGATCAACATCTTACTGGGTAGCTGGCTCGTGGCACTTTTCCTTTCCTGCTCCTTTTGTGTTACAACCTGATCTCCCTTACCCCCTACCCCCGCCCCCCAGGTGGGCCTTAAACCTGTCCTGAACTGCCCCCTGGTCCCCCCCCCGAACTGAACAACCCCAACTGTTCCTTCACCCCCCACCCCCCACCCCGGCGTCTAGCCAAATAGTTCCACCATTGCTGATACTTGGCCAGACCACCAGCCTACCGCCTCCGGCTGGGCTAATGTCAGAAATTACTCCTCCTTGAGCCCCTCCTTTGTCCCCCCACCCCCCCACCAAGGCCCCTCCCCCAGGTAACCGACATACTTGCTGTTCTGGGAGGCCCCTTATGTCCTTAGGCCCCGTAGTCCTGGAAGGCTACCCGTCCTTGTGCCAGGCCGGACGTTTGTGATCGTGAGTTGAGTTCTTTGCCCGGTTTCCCCGTACCCTTTTGTACTTCCAGGCTACCCCAGGCTCGACCGGCCCGCTCCTCCATGGCCGGGGTCGGCGTCTTCCCTGTCCGTCGTCGGGGACGGCGGGTTCAGTTTCTTAAATTTCCGTGGACCTGTCTTCTTTCTCCTCTCTCCTTGTGACCTGCGTTCCCTGGCTCCTTCCGCAGTGAATCCCGTGGGTTCTCTCTGAGGGGCCGGTCCAACACATACCCTTGGATGGCTTCCCTTATGTCCTCCCCTGTAATCAGGGTCAACCGTTGGCCCTTATACTCTCGAACGAGAGGGAGAAGGGATACCCCCATCTATAGCGCACCCCCTTCTCTTTTAGCATTTGTGTCAGGGGGCGGCACATCCTGCGTTGGTTCAGTCGTTATCTCGTCCGAGAAAAGGAGGGTGATGTTGTCCCTCACCGTCCGGTTCAGTTCTCTTTCCGTTTCTCCCTCCGACTCCAGGACCCCAAAAATTCTGAGGTTGTTCCTCCGTTCCCTATTTTCGAAGTCGTCCATTTGCCTGGCCCTCTCCTCGTCTCTTTTTTCTAGCGCAGCTATTCTCATGGACATGTCCATCTCTTGGGTCGTTGCTGAGAACTGGTTGGTCTCCAGTTGCAATAGTCTGTCCTCAACCTTGTCCACCCTGCGGTCTATGTTCTCCATTTTCTGGGCAATGTCCGCCTGCATGTCTCTGATCTCCTGCAGGACCGAGGCAAAGCCCTTTTCCATTGTAAGGGTGGCGGGGGGCGAGGTCTCGGGCTGGGACATTTTAGTCGTCCGATCCAGACTGCTAATCTCCCTTCTGGCATCCTGGTAGCGATACTCCTGGAGGGTTTGGCGCCAGCTCATCTGATCTCCCTATCTCTCCTTCCGGTCAGTGGTCTTCTGGGCCAAGAGCGATGATCCTGCTGGGAGACCGCCCTCGCTCCTTCGGGCAAAACCGCTCCGTGTGGGGCTATCTTTGAGCGGGCACACGCCCCACCAGTCTCCGTCGGGGGCCTCACACTCTCTACACGCTCTTTTTCCCACTGCTTGTGGTCGTCTGTCCCCGTGACGGCGATGAGTATCAAATTTGTGATCGGATGAGGGTCCAGGCCGGGCCCCCAGGGACGGGGGGCGCAGCGCCCACATCGTGCTGGTTAGGCCATGTTTTCTTCTTAGTTCGTCTCCAGGCGGGCACTCGCCCTGGGACGGAGCCCAGGGGGCACCACCTGTATAAATCTCACACCTTCTTCACCGGCCGTGCCCCGCTGTTGTCCACAGTACACCGCTCCGATGGCCCTCGCCAGGGTCCGTTGGTCGGGGTCCCGGCGCCCCAGTTGTTCGACTCTGTGATCGGGAGCTCGGGTCAAGCGGGCTGCCTCACCTCTGGCTGGATTGGTTGGTACCTTCCCCCCGTGCTGCGGGGCCCCGACGGTGGAGTCCCCGCTGAAGCGCCGGCATGCTCTGTGACCGGAGTAGGGTGGAGGGGTCAGGCGCGCTTGCAGGCCTCAACGGCTACTGCGCACCACAACTCCCCGCGCAGCTCTGGAGACGGGCGGGGCCTCCCGCGGATTCTCTCGTTGGGCCTCGGGGGCCTCGTTCTTAGGCGTCTGAGGGTCTTTTGGCGTCGCTCTTTCACCTGGGGGGGTCTCCCGGGATTCACCGTCACTGAGAACCGCAGCTGTTTCGTGGGCGGGTTGCGGGGGGGCTCAATCCCTCAATACGGCCCGGTTTTGGCAGGAGCGGCATCTTCAGGCAGCCATCGCCTGTGAGCCCCCTGATGGCCTCCTGTTTTCCAGGTTTAATGATGCATACTTTAAAAACTGGTATTCCAAAGACTTTTCAAATCGGTTCTGAGGCTTTGACCCCAAAGATCACAAAAGTGAAACCCACCATTTCTGCCTCCACTCCGAAATCTGCCCGCTTCAAAAGAGGGGTGAATTTAATGCTTGGGAAGGCGAGTTCTCTGGACATTCGCAAATTTTGCAGGGAGATCACTGATCAGCCCCCTAAATCCCCCAAAGTTAACAATCATCTGGATGTTCATCGTTCTATCTCCCCTGATATGTTGCTACAAGAAACGAGAATACAACCTCGACAAACTCTTTCAAATCCAAAGAATGATTCAATGATAACTGTTGACCACCATTGTGGTTTGAGTTCTAAACTTGTGCCAGATTTGCCCTGTGGTTCAATTAACACATGCCTTGGCGGGTTAAATGCAATTACTGACAACAGTATTCTTGCAAACGTACCCCCCACTGCAGAACTTGAGTGTAAACTTGCTTCAATGGCTGCGTATATGTCAGATGTTGCCGTAATTGATCTTAACATGTCTAATTCTTCTTTTTCTCCACAGTTGAAGTCAGATAATTTATCAAAATTGCCGATTATGTTCTCAAGTTGTTGTTCCTCCATTTCTAACATTTCTTTTTATGCCCCCACGCCTCGTAGACCAGTTCCCCCACGCGAGAGTGCAAATCCAATCTTGATCACATCAACGGTCACTACCCAAGAACCAGGACCTTCCCAGGAATGTATGTGTAAAAATCAACAATTTGTCTCAGCTGGAAATCAGGCGTGGTCTGCTCAAAATAATCAAGCAATTACTCAATTTGCTTTTAATGCCCTTCACGTGTCTCTAACTGCTATAAATAAGTTGTATGGCGTTATTGGAAAAAATATCAGCCAACCAACTTAATGTCGCTGTTAAGTCTTCAGCAACTGTTCGTAACTTCAGTTCTGGATCAATGGCGTGTTGTCCAGTTTCCAATTTTCAGAGCTCTGCTGCTACCTCCCCAGTAGTGCCAATCTCTACTACGGTTGCCACGCAGACGTCATACCTTACTACACAGTGTCTCCCCCAATTTGATCAAACCATTCGCCCAGTTGGAGACAATGTGGAACTTGTATGTCCTGAAACGGGCTTGAACAGTGGTCAAAATGAAGTTCTTATTCTACCGGAAGTTGACCCAACGCATCTCCCTGTAGATGAGCATCATGTTAAACGAAAAAAGGCAAAAAAGATCGCCCAAATATCATCTGTTGCTCCTTCCACAGTTGTTACTTTGCCGAAGGGGCCTGTGAATCCCACTCCCTTGCCCCCTCCTCCAGTTCTCCAGGGCTCCTCTAGTATCGAGACTTATACCATCTTCTGGAAAAATCAGAAGAAAGCAGAACTCTTTTCTTTACCTAAATTGTCCAAAACATGCCACGAAATAAAAAGAGCACTGCTGCTAAAACTAAACTGTTCATTAAGAACTTAAATTTAACAAAAAAGAAATCGTTTGCAGCTGCGCGATCGATCGCAAAAAATACCTCCAACAGAAACAAATTAAAACTCAAAATAATAAGCTTGCTCTGACCTGCCTCCCTGTCGTGCAAGAGTATGCCCCTTTGAATCAGCTAGTGGAAACCTTAACCTCAACTGGTTTAAAGGCTTCCACTGTGAAGGCTCCGGCTGTGACAGCTTCCTCATCTTCTGAAACCATGACCGATGTATTCCATCGGCTGGAGATCAGGAAGGCTGTTGATGCCTATATGTCCACACTGCCTCGTGATCTTCCAACAACTGCAACATCAATTACTTCCTCAAATTGTGATTTGCCTTATTTAAGGCCTCCTACTAGTCAACCACCTTCCTTGGTGGCTATCCCTTTTACCAACTTTTCACACCCTAAAGGGGTCCCCCCGAATGATCCTCATGCAATTCTTGCACAAATCACCCCCGAAATGGTGGAAATGTTGCAGACTGTTACAAATTCCAGGACACTATCACCCAATGCTGTCTCAAACTTGCCTGATGCTCCTTGCACCAAATTAAATAATTGGTAGTCTAAATTGGCTGGCAAACCGCCAGCACATTTTTCGCTTCTATTAGCATGCAAACCCACCCCATCTAGTGCAATATAATCTCAACAGAAGCTCCCTTTTAACCATTTTCTCAGATATTCGCTCTTTAGAAGATGTCAGCTCTGCAGACATAACAGTGTTAGAATTTTCAATTCCGCGCCAAACAACTTCAATTAGAATTTGGCTTTAATCAAGAGTTATCCAGAATCTTAGTTGGCAGGCCAGACTGAGCTCCATTCACTTGGATTTATACTTTTAATTGATTCACTAAATTCTCTTGTCCTAAATCAAAACCTTTTGTCAATAAATCACAGTAGCACCGTTCATAAAAATCAGTGTAATTCACAAACCACTCTCTCAGTTGGCTCTTACTCACAATCAACTTTACAGTCAAATTAACTAGTCACTGCAACCCTGACCCAACCCATCTCCTTTCTTAGCTGGAACACCAGAGGGTTTTCCCATTTGATCAACAATGAAAATAACTCTCTTGCATGTTATAACATTCTTTTGTTTCAGGAAACCTGGATGATGACCACCCCATTATGGGACAATTATGAGCTATTTCTCAACCCAGCTCAGCGTGGCACCTTGGGTCGTCCTACCTCTGGTCTCTTAATAGCTATCAAGATGGGGAGGGGTATTTCTGCACAAAATTGGCATTCTCCAAATCAGTTCCTTCAAATGATCAGATTATCCATTCACAACATAAACTATGCAATAATCAATGTGTATTGGAACGCAGTTGGCATTTCTGATGATTGCTTCCTAAAGGCCCTTACCAATTTCTTGAACATGGTTGCACTTGATTCCTCAGTTACAAATGTTATAATTGCAGGTGATTTAAATTTAAATTGCTTTCACCCGCAAATTGCTAACCGACACAGAATTACTAAATGGTTAGCTATAACTACAAATTACAATTTCATAATGCTGAATGGAGCATTTCCATCAGACTCGCCACCAAATTCCACTTGGGCCAGAGGTTCCAGTTCATCCGTAATTGATTACATTTTTGTAAATGCGGAATTCTTTGATTGTATTGACAATTTCAAGATAATCACAAATGTCAACAGTGACCATAACCAATTCATTGCTGAATGGATGAATCCTGGTCCGTGTACTCGAATTGTCCTATCTCGTCACCATGGCAATTCTAATTTTGAATAATGGGGGTAATCGACTATGATGGTCTGCACAGTCTTTATTTGAGCTGAATGAAGCCTTGGACAATTTTTCCACCAATAAAATCACCCAATACTCTACCTTGATGCAACATTTCCAACCTCTTAAAGTGTCAAACAAAAACATGGTCTCTGGTCCTAAGCTTCATGTCTTTAACCCAAAAGTCCATCAGCTCAAAGCTCATACTCGGGCTTTGAAACGACAGGCCATGTGTGCCCCGATGGTTATCAGAGCCTCACTGTTGAAAACCATCAAAACCAGACATAAGAATGCACTTAAATCCCTTCAAGCCCAAATGTTTCAATTAGATGGGGAACTCTTGTTACAGTCTGTCCGTACCAAAAACGCGGCTGGTCTGTGGTCTCTCATGAATAAAACCTCTAATAGTCTTCAACTCATATCACAAGCTAACTGCGTGTCTGAGCGGAAGTGGACTGACCATTTTCCGTCCCTTTATGCAAACCCTTCCCCCTCATCACTCTAAAATAGACCATGACATCTATAAACCCTTTCATCTATCCTTTGATATGGATGATATTAAATTTTACATCAACAAGGTCAGTAATTCTGGTGCTTGTGGTCCAGATGGACTGTCCAATCGAATGCTCAAAGAACATCCCATTCTTTGGACAGACATTCTAAATAAGATCTTTACCACCATCAATGAGACCCAGTGTTTGCCGGCCATCTGGACCCATTCGATAATAGTCCTGATTTATAAAAAGGGTGATCGCTCCTTACCGAGCAGTTATAGGCCCATAGCACTATTAGACGCTCCTGCTAAAATATTTGCGAGGATCATCCTAAGGGACTTTAATCTCTGGACTAAACTGAACAATTTGAGGGATCCCTTTCAGATGGGTTTTGTTGCCGGCCTTGGTACATCCCCAAATCTCATTACATTAAATATGTTGAAGTCTAACTATGCAGACAAAAATCAACTTTTGTACTTGGCTTATATTGATTTTAAAGCTGCATTCGACTCTATTGACCGGTCCATCCTCTTACACAAATTAATGCTCCATAAATGTCCCACCTCTCTTTTGTCTTTAATCATGCTTCTTCATACTCACACAACAATCCAAGTTCGTATCTCCATGGCCGGTGCACTATCATCTTTCATTAAAACGGCTCGAGGCCTCAAGCAAGGTTGTATTCTAGCCTCCTCTATATTTAATTTCTTCATATTTGATCTTGGTATCTGCCTACGAGCCACCATGAGTGATTCTCCAAAACTTGGCACTCATGTTATATGCTATCTTGCATATGCGGATGACTTAATTCTTATCTCCCAGACACCCTCGGGACTCCAAAAACTCTTGAATACCTTGAGTACATATGTAAATGCCAGCAATGTCACCATCAATACTCAAAAGACTCAAATTATGATTTGCAAACCACGCTGCAAAATAAAAGTAAAACACTGTGTTTGGCATCTGCATAATGACTTACTAATTCAAGTGGATCTGAACATTGCATCCTATATTGCCCAATGCTACCTCACCAAAGATCAAATCATTTAAAAAAATGTGACTTGACCAAATATATCTTCATGTCTATGAATGATATTTGGTCAAGCATAAATAACTTCCCGAACTTGACTATGCGTGTGGCAATTATTTGTTTTCTTGACACCATCTTTCCGAAATCTCATGATCCTGATTTTGGGTAATGCGATGCTTAATCAAATGTTTGACCATGTACAAATGTTTTTAAAGAAGATTCTCCTTTTCTCTTTGTTAAATTTAGTATTGAAAAATTGCTGAATGTTTTATTGTGAATTGTATTTGATTACATTATATTTTTTTATATTTGAAAGGATGATTTTATTATCCATACCAAATAAAAATAAAAAATGTGTTTAGTGCTACCGTGGCTGCCGTTGCCTGATTCACTGCCAGGCTAGACCTATCTAAATCCAAGTCCCTCACACATTTGAAGTCACCCCCCAGATAAAAAACATTCTCGTTATGGGGTAATTTTGGTGCATATCGTATTGAGATGTGCTGGGATCCCGTGGTTAAGAAAATAAGAGTTAACTATACATATTCATATTTCTATTTGCCCTATGTATCCCCTTAATATCAGGTATCTCCATTGTGCGTCAGCCTCCATCTCTAGCAGTCGGAAGGGCACATTAGGGGTCACCCATGTAAAGACACCACAAGCATATTTAGAGTATGCCACACCATATCCCTGCCCACCGCAGTGTTCTTTCACTTTAGCCATAGCGTCCACTGTTAGATGTGTTTCTTGCAATAGTGCAATAGACACTTTTCTCTTGGTGAGAATGGATTTCACCCGATTCCTGCGTAAGTATGTACCCATTCCCTGTATGTTCCATGTTAGTACCTTAATATTGGCTGCCATGGCTGTTCACGATTGTCCCTCCTAACCTCTCCACATCCTCTCCCACCCACCCCACCACAGTAGGCATTCAGCCCTCTCAATCTGCCATCTTGGTATTTTAAGCCCCCTTCTGCTTCCTGTCACCCCAAATGCCCTTTCTGTCACTTTTTGAAGAACTTAGAACATTCCAACAACCAAAACTATACAACTATGCCCAGCCGCTGCGGTCCGGCGCCCCGACACCATCTTGTCTCATCCGGGCCATTATGTGCGGGTTGTGTCGTGTCAGCAACTGGGCAACACTGATCACTTTGCAGGAAGGACCTGTGAGCCTATGTTGAGTAGCCTGGCATTTCTCCCATCAAACTTGAGCTTCTCTGACGTGCTTACAGTGATTACCACTTACCATGTAGTTATACCACAGCATCTCCAGAATTCCCAGCAAACGCACATTGTTTCGCAGGACCCACCCCTCATCGTCTTCCTAACGTGCTTCAAGTGCCGCATTTCTCCTCTCTAGGTCTTTCAACCTTGTATCCAGGCCTTTTGTGGTCTCCGTAATTTCCTTTATTCCGGTCTCTGTGGTTGTTAATCTTTCTGCCAGGTTGCGCATGTCTTGTCTCATCAGCTGCATGTCAACTTTGACTTCTTAAATCTTGGTGTCTATGAATTATCGCAGTGCCGCGATCGCTTCAAGTACTTGGCTGTCTTTATCACCAGCTTCCGAAGTTCACTGCTCATTTTGTGTCACAGCGCTGCCTTACAATGGTTCACTGGGTCTAGCTGCATTAAATGAGTCCATGATTGTGGACGTTCTTTTTCCCTTGGAACGGGACATGTCCTATTTCGCTCATGCAGAAATGGGTTCCCAGCTGTCACCTGATGTTTATCTTCTCAGCCGTTGTGTGTTTATCTGCTTCTGTGGGAGTAAATGTTCCTGGGCCGTATCCCTGTTGCTCCCTGTTGCTCTCAAGATTTTCGTTTATTAGGTCACTTTTGCAACAGTTTGAAATTGCTCTTGGTGGTTGCTAGCAGTCCCTTCGCCTGCCTCTCATGTCCATGGCGCTTCCCAGTGCAGTTGCTTCAGTTTGTAGGTCAGGGCGTTACTCAGAGCCACTGCTTGCCCCTCTGCACTTTGGTCCTGAGGGTTCCCCTTGCCAGTCCCCTTCTAGTCGCCGTCGTTCTTCAAGTGCAGGACTTGTGAGGTCACCTATTGCTCAGGTCGTCCGTCTTGCGCTAATTTGTGTGCTGAGTGGTTCAGCTGCTTACGCCGGGTGTTAGTTCACGGTTGATCAGGGCTATCTGCTTTGTAGCCCTGTCGCCTCTCTGTGGGGGGTGCCAGCCTCTCAGTGCTGCAGATCCGCATGCCAGTTCAACCTGCCTGTGTGGTTGCGTGCCCACAGGTTGCATGTTTCGGGCTATGGCCCCTGCTCTATTGCTGTGCCCAGCGGTTGCAGGTTACCTTGTTCTACCTCTTATGCCTCCTGGGTCTCAGGCTTCATTGTGTTCGAACTGTGGCATGCAGTTAAGACAGCTGCTACTGGGTCTATCAGTTTGTCCTCTTGTTAATGTGCATGATGAGAGTAAGGGTGTACTCCCCACCTCACACTATTGTTCTTCAAGTGCCCTAGCACCGTCTGTTCTTGCGCTGCACAGCACGCTCATTGGCCCTTGCAGCCGCTCCACAGGCTCTATTATTGACTTTTTGCAGGCCCTTTCTATTGCAGAGTTCATTTAAGTGCTCTGTTAGTCCGGAAAAGAAGGTCCTTTAGTGATGGCACTTACCTCACTAATCAATGTCTCAGGTGCCTGTGTCGGTTCACGGTCACAGTTGCTCAAGAGCTGTCCCAGGGTGTTGTCTGCCATGTTCAGTGCTGGTCAATGGCCCGGCAGTACCTTTTGTATTGTGCGCCCCCACCATCCTCGGCAGCTTTCCAGGGGCAGCACGCTGCAGTTCTGGCACCTCCATGTCATCCGTGGCTCACCAGAGCCAGTAGTGCCTGTCGCAGCAGACAAACAGTTTTGCTCACCTCATCTTGCAGCCCACCAGTCACTTGTCCGGTGCACCCTCTGCTGCTATGTCTCTGTCGCCCCCAATTATACCAGAGTCGTTGTCCCCGACTCACACTTCAGCCCTGCTCGGCACGTGCTTCGGTGCGCCCCCCGCCTTCTACATTTACAATCCAGTGGCCCAGCACACCACTTGTTAACCGTTTGCCTCCAACAGTTAAGCAAGGCTGTGCCACAACCAGTGCTCACTAGTTGCTGCGGAAGTCTCGCCTGGCTCACCACGAGGACCGTGACTTCTCACTTCTCACGGCTGGAGTCACTTCGGTGCGCTGCCGTTCCTCGTCACACTGGGTCATCAAGTTGGTGTCAATTTCTGTCCGCACCCTTCGCTTCCTCTCTTGTGTGTGTTCTTTGCTAGGGCAGGGGCGACCTCGTTCCTTATCCGCAGTTGCAGGCCATTCAGGACTCACGTTGGTTGATGCACCTCCTCCTCCTCATTTCCAGGCTGCGGCAGCATCCGCCATTTTGCCTGCACCGGGGCACTCATGAGCTGATTTTCTCAATCATGAGATTCCGATTTCCGTTAGTTTTGTACAGGGGAGCTGGCGAATCGATTCATACAACTGCAGATGTGTCCAGCTTCTCGTGAATCACTGTATATCACCAATATTCAGGATCTAAGATAGGATCACGACAGGATCTCTATCCAGGCACCTCTCTAATCCATGGGCTCAGGCCACGCCCCCTTGACCATGTGACAGCAGACGACGATTTTGAGTCTCAGTGCATTTGAAATACTATTATTTGATGAATCTCTGACGTCTTCAATGTTCTCGCCTCTCACTAGAGACAGGAGTTTTGTTCTTTCACACGTTCTGTATTTGTTTGTATGCACATCCAGGCCCAAGACGACCTTGACTTCTTGGTTTTGAATGAACCAAGCCATTCTTTGATCCACCTCCATGGTTGAGTTATCGATTTCTAACTGCGACACACTGAAAACGTCTTCCTGCTTTCGGAATCCAGCTCTGCTAAAGCGCATTGTGGAATCGTCCATAGTCCTTATACTTCTCATGTATATTATTTGGTGCAGCGCCACAATCAATTCATTACAATGCTTGCCTTAAAGAACACTTCATCTACTAGCGTTACTGCTTCTGTACACTTATAAAATGACTCAATATTTTCTCCATTATTTCTTATAGCATGAACATCTTCATCTCCAGCCCGAAATGTTGCTCATTTTTAATACCTTGAACTTAGTGCTTATAAAATCTTTATGTTCTCTTGTCTTTTGCATCTCTTCTGAGTGCGTCATCTTTATGTTCTCTTGTCTTCTGCATCTCTTCTGAGTGTGTCAACTCTGCTTTTCATGACGTCACCAACCTGCTTTCTCACATGCTTTTCCTTCTTCCTCTGGGATTTCATTCAAATGACCATCATATTGTCGTGTATGCATGTTTGGCTTCCTCAATGGAAATCTTACTTCCAGGATTGTCTTTGATATGGATATTCTTACTGGCAATGCACGTTTTTCACATTCTGGCTCCTAACATATAGCCATCATGAGAGAGGAGCTTTGGGTGGGGGTACTCGACTACACCTCTACAGATGCAACTAACTAGGATGCCACGTTGTGGTAGCATGTCGCAAATGTTGTATGTGTATGCTTTTGGGTGATGACTACTGTCACAATGCCATGTGCATCGGATGTATGACACATGGGTTGTATCCACTCTAGAGTACACAGTGCACAAGTCAGTACACCATGACATGGTTTACCCAGGGCAGTCATTCAAATGCAGGCACAAGTGCAACACAATCATACTTCTTGTTTTGTCTTTTTTTCCCTCCACATACTCAAGATGCACAAGCTTGGTCACTCACCGGACGTGGCCTTGTAATCTGGCTGGCCTCCCACGCCTTGCACCTGATCTTAATGAATGACTGGCTCATAGCCTGTTCATGCAGGGTGAGGTCCTGCTCCTCTGGTGGCCCCCTCTGGTTGCCAGAGCAGTAGTGAGGTTGGCACCCATCTTGGATTTGGTGCGACGTTTGAGGTCATTCCACTGCTTCATGACCAGAAAAGCGGTGCGCCTCTCTTACCCTAAGGTGTTTATGTCATCTGTGACATGCTGCCAATGCACCATACTCTGTGCAGATGAATGTGCCCTCCCTGGTTGCAGGCACATGTCAGGGTGGTGTGTATCCACATAGTCCGCGAGGATTTGGAGTTAGTCATCATTGAAGCTCCTCTTCCTCGACGTGGCAGTGTCTTGTGCCATTCAATATAACATGAGGTAGTTAGCATGTTTTTCAACCGTTAGACTAAAGGATTCAATTAGTCTATTTAGGTTCACAGTACAAAATCTTAATTTATTAAAACATTCATTAGTATAAAGGACAATTCAACTTGTCAGTATGATTATAAAACACTTTAAACAGTCCTCTGGAATGGGGAATAGTGTTAGATTAGTAAACACAGTTAGTTATCAACAGCGTTCAAAACATTTGCTAATATACACTTGTCATACTCTAAGAAAGAGTTACATTTTCTGATTCTATTAAATCTATAAACTAGAGTTTAGGACTCAACATGTTCCTGTTCTCTATTGTAGGTAGCAGAACATTCATTAGGAGAATATTCACATTGGTTGTGGTAATACTAAAACATTCAGTTCGCCATGACAAGAATTGTTGTTTTTTTCTGTATGGTGTAACTGTTGAAGAACAGACAAGAGAAAGGGGAAGGTTTAGTTGCTCAATTCCTTGAGTTCATTATTATCATTATAATTGTGCTCAGTCAGGTGTTTAAATTACCTGCATGAAGTTAGTCCCTAGTATATGGTGTCCCCAAGAATGTTAGGACTAATCATCAGCGGTCTGTTTCAGCCTTTAATGCCGTAGTTCCGACCTATGGATACACAGGGGCACCCAGAGTATGAAAAATGCGTATGCGCCTCGCCGTTAGCCTCTGAAAAAAAGAAAAGGACACACGCGGAGTCAAATCCCCCACCAAAATAAGAAGTTCGTACTGTCCCAGAAGTAAACAAATTACGTGGCACCCCAAAATTCGCTGTAATCCACTCGTCCATCTGCTCCCAATCGCAGGTATAGTCTTATTTGCTTCTATGCGTACTTCTATAGACCTGATTCAGGCGTACTGAATGCCAGAGCGCAGCGCGTGTCACATAATTTACTCACTGAGTGGCTTTCCTCTGATTTCACGTGTCCACGCAAATTTTGAACACGCAAAGTAACCGTCACTCTGTTTCTGGCTGCCCACGTAATAAACACGGAAGATCCACGCTCCTGCATTTGAGCCTTGAACCTGCGTCCTACTGCCCTGAGCTGCCTCCTACTGAGCCATCTGCTGCTGCCTGCCCACTGTGTGTGCCTGCTGCCCACCTGTCCTGCATTTTGAGTGCCACCTGTCCAGCCATTGTAAGTGCTCCTGTCCTTGGCACTGTGACCACCTCATTTGATTCACCAGACTCCAAACGTGCCATGCCATCACCACCGCTCCACAGCCCATCTCCAGGACCACCTTGCCCACCCACACCTGCCTCGCCATGGCAGTAAGGCAGAGGGCTGTCAACTTTACTGCCAAGGAAGTTGACATCCTGGTGGAGAAGATCCTGGGGAATTTTGATGCCCTCTTCAAATCAGCAACGCAAGTCGGCAAGGAAGGACGTCAGCTAATCTGGGACGGGACAGTGGATGCCATCAACATGAAGGGGGTGGCATCCCGCACCTTTAATACTGTGCATAAGCGCTGGGAGGACCTGAATTCCAGGACACACAGCAAGGCTCTGTGCTTCATGCAGGCTGGTGCTTCCACGGTGGGACACCGGGTCCACGGGTGCCGGTTGAGTGTCATAAAGATGCGCGTCCTGGAGATGTTTTACCCTTCACTGCACACCCAGGTCAGCAATGTGTGACTATGGCTGGAGTCGTCTGGTGAGTATTCATGTGTTGATATGCTCTAGAGTGCATGTTCATGTTGCAGCATGTTGGGAGTCTGCCCCTTAGGCTTGCAGCAAGTATGCCCATGATACAGATGTGTGTGTGCATGTCCAAGCCATTGCTCTTCATGTATGTATTGGAGCATACGTCTTCTGAATGAGATATTCCTTGCCTTGTGTGTTTTACTGCTCTCTTTGAGACCATGCACATGTGTTGGTACTTGTGTCTGAGATGTGCCGGTGTCACAAGTGTGACAGTTGAGGTGTTGATGCCCGCATCATGATGATTGCATGATGTTCATGTGTATGTGGGAAAGATGTGTGACCGGCCATCACTCACGCATAGAAGCAGCACATGCGTTTGGATGTCTGACGTAGTCATGTAGTGAGAATACAGTTACCGGGACTCTGATGTGATTGCTCATCACACTGTTTGCGGACTCTCTGTTGATGTGTGTGCATGACATGTGTAGGTGCACATAAGGCATGTGTGTGTAGCATACCCAATTGCTTCGTTGTGAGAGTGTCATGTAGCCATATGTGAAGGTCGGGAGTGATGGGCATTCATGTATGTGCATGTATGTGGGTTGCATGTCCATTTTTGTGGGGGTGTAGATGATGGTTGTTCCCTTGACTTGTGAACTTCATGTGAATGTTTTTATTGTCACACACACATTGGTGTAGTACACTGATGTTTGTGTTCTGTGTCTCCTTTTCCACATAATCTCCTTTTGTTATATAATATAACCATGACAAGCACCCAGATGCCCTAGGGCCAGGCCGCGCTATACAAACAATAAACTAAACTTAACTTAACACAGTTGCATTGGAAGAAGAGGGCAGAAGTAGTGCTGTAGAGCATGGCAGCGGGGATGCCTCCACCAGGCAGAGACGCAAGGGCCAGCCATGCCCCTGTGACAGCACATCGCCAGGGAGCGAGGTGGCTGGGGCCGTGCCAGGTTCATCGGGCAATGCTGCTGGGGGTAAGTTAAAGAGGGCAAAGGTGTTAGCGGACTCCTCAGCAGCGGGGGGACAGGTGAGGCAACACAGGGGCCAGCCAGTGCGAAATACGCTCTGGTGTCATCCAGGTTTGGGGGGGCAGAAGGGAGGAGCTGGCCATAGGAACACAACCCATGGAATCAGGCAGGGGTGATGTGGTGGGTGTGACTACTGCAGTCCTGCCCCTCGAGAATGAGGCTGTGCAGGCTACCCTTTCGGTGCCTCTGCAAATTCCTGTTCCTGGGCCTGTGGATGCAGCTGTATGCACCTGCCGGTATGCCTAAACTGGACTCAGCCCCAGGTGTCTGAACTTTCCACACAGACCGACACCCCAATGCCATCAGCTGTGGGCATTCAGGACATTGTGGTACAACTGCAGGTTGGTGTGGCGAGGTGTATTGGCGTCATACGTGATGAGGTGCAGGCTTGCTGTAGACTGCTTGCACATCATCATGATGATGTGTGGCATCTCCTCATGTGGCTAGCAATAATCCTAGTCCAGTTTGTGCTGCATGAGCTGCTCATTAATGCAACCCCCTCCTTGTCTTCCTCCTCTGTGCTAGTCATCCTCTGGGTACCTTCCGGCCCACATACCACCAGGGCCCCCTGTGTGCCAGTCCCACCCATATTGCCCCGTCTGGTGGAGCAAACATCCCTGCCTGAGTTGGGAGTCGACAGTCAATCGGCTGAGGTGGTCATTGTGCTGATCCAGGCACCGACAGGAACACCAGAAATGGAGGGACAGCAGGCACCCAAGAGCAGGTTACGGGCCCTACATCCTCGGGTAACATCATCAGCCCGGAGGTTGTACACATGAATCAGGCACTGGGTGCTACGGCAGCAGTGGCCTCTAAGTAGGTGTCTCTTTTACTCAGGGAATAACATCACAAGGGGGCATGTACACGGGGTCAGACAGGATGCAAATGTGGACCTACGGACAAGGATGTCTTCCGTGTACATAAACTATGGGCAACATATAGGAGCAGAGAGGCAGCGGGCTCAGGAGGCGAGGGTGGTGATGACAAGGACGGAGGTTGCACTGCGTCAGACAATGAGGTGGGCTGCCATCCTGGAGGCAACTTTCAGGAAGGCGGAGTGGTTGGAGAAAATTATGCTGGAGGCCCTGCAAGCCCTCCAGAAAACAACGGATGCCCTCCTGGGAGAAATGGATGCACTGCTCAATGATGTCCTGGTGAAGAGTTGGGGTAACATTGGAGAGGAGGAGACAGATGAGCCTGATGCCTATGTATATAATTATTTAGGTGTAGGTTTCCTTTTATTTTTTGAATTTGGAGCAGACTTTTTTAACATTGCTCCACTTTTGTGATTTACAAAGTTATTAAGGTGTAGGTTTCCTTTTAATTTTTTTAATTTGGAGTGAACAATTTGTACATTACTCCACTTTTTTAATGTATATAATTCTTGAGGTGTAGGTTTCATTTTGTTTCCACCAGAGTTTTTGGATATTGCTTTCCATTTTTACTTGTATATAGTAATTTAGGCATGCTGATTGTTCTTTTTTTGATAATGTACATGGACAGCTTGATTTTATTATTCAAAATATATGATGTTAATACTTCTTGATAATATATTTTTGTTTTACTTCAATTCATCGCTTCTTGCTGTTCTTTTGGGTGTGGGCCTGTTTGCTATTCTATTTAGAGGCTATGCTTCTCTCCATTGGTAATCATGTGTCTGGTTGCGTACATGCTTGTATATTGTTGTTGCTGGTATGTTTGACGAGGGCAGGATCCACAGGTGGCTGACAGGCGGTGGCGTGTCAACTAGACAGATGAGTGTGAACTGTTAAATGGTATTTCCTTTCACATGTGTTGCATCACTCAGTATTTGGCTTCACTGTGGTTGGGGTGGAGGGAGGTGGGCTGACTGTGGGAGTGTTCCATGGTCACCATCATGACACATTAATTTGTTAATGATGTGTAACACAGATGTCGTGCATTCACCTTCACCAGCATGTGGTATCACAGAATTCCTTCTCCCAGGTGTTGGTCAACCTCTAGCACTGGGATACAGTAGTGGCACTTGTTTCATATTCCACAGTGGCTGCACAATTCACCAATCCCTCTGAGTTGTGCACTCTCTAACTGTCCTATCCTCACCCATGCCTGGACCATTCATGTGATAGTTCAATGACAGTTTTTTTCCAACCAGCTCACTCATGCTCAGGTTGTGACACACCTGTCCATTGTTTGTGTATGTAGCACACATTGTTGGTATGTTTGGTTCCGTCATGGGCGCACATTTGTTCACTGTGCTTTGATGACATGCCATTGTCGCATGGACAGCAGGACCGAAATGTAACATTCACTTGTCACATGTTTATGTTGGGGGATGATTAAGGCCAGGAAGTGTGTGTGAGCAGATGCTTTACTCATGGATGTAGCTACAGTGAATGCATTTATTTTAATTTGCAGAATACATGTTCCTGATGATAATCATGCTGATATCACACGGAGGTTCAGGTGAGCAACAGACGATCATTGCAGTGGTGATGTGTCACACTGTCAGGGTACGGCCTGCAGGGGGTGTCACAGGTGATGGGTGCTGGGGGTGGTGTCCCTTGTGGAGGGGGCTGCCTGCAGAGGGTGTCCCTTCTGATGGGGCTGCCTGCAGGGGGTGTCAAAGGTGATGGGTGCTGGAGGGTGGTGTCCCTTCTGGAGGGGGGCTGCCTGCATGTGGTGTCACAGGTGATGGGTGCTGGGGGGTGGTGTCCCTTCTGGAGGGGGCTGCCTGCAGGCGGCGTCCCTTCTGGAGGGGGCTGCCTGCAGGGGGTGTCACAGGTGATGGGTGCTGGTGTCCCTTCTGGAGGGGGCTGCCTGCAGTGTAAGTCCTTCCACTTGTTTTTTGGTGTGCGTGGAGGCGTTTCTCACGCAGCTTGCAATTACTTGCGCAATGGCTACTGATGTCTCTTGAAATCCATGAATATGCGTTACCTTGCCACGCAAGGTTTTATCTGTATGGCTCGGACAGTGTCCTTTCAGCGCGTGGCCCTTGCGCCTTTTCTGTGCCTGATTCAATGAATGAAATGTAATGCAGTTTGCGTGTAAGTCGAATAAAAGTAGACGGTGATGATATTGAATTAAACACTGATCCAGAATTTAAATTCCTGTCTATGTAATTGTTTCTAATATTTTACCAAAAACAATCTTTTAGACAGGCCTCTACGATACCAAGAGATCTATGAAAGTGTAGATGGCAACGTACGCGCCGTGGGCCTTTTTCCCATAATTCATGCAGTCATGTCTGGCACAAGTTGACACGTTTGAAGTGCCTGTTGTGTGCGGTGCAATTTAAAATGTATGACTGAGGACTAATGACTTCCTCCGAATTCATATTTTTGAACTCCTGCGTCTTTCTATCAATCATAGAATGCAGCATCAAACAAGCCCGACCTGGCAACATGCACGCCTGGTTAGAAATACTACCTCCGTTTGTGACTGAACTGTTATGTCAACCGGCACAAAGTAATGTGCGCAATGACTTTTCAGTCTTTGAAATTGCTTTCCAGTCACTGAGAGATCTATTACAACCCAACTGCCACGCGCGTCGCACAAAATGTCTCCATCTGCTCCCAGAGCGCCCCTCTCGGGGACCTTTTTCTGTAATGAATTAGGGTGAGCATGTTCCAACCTTGCACCCTGTTTCTGAATGGTTTCTGTCACAGACTGCAAAAGGGAAGGATACACACTCCTGGGCAAATTAACCGTACTTTTCAAAAGTGTATATGTATTCTTTCTTTTTTTAATGTACTGTCGGCTTTCCCTTATTCTCTTTTGCCTGCCAAAGCAGTTTTGCTGAGCATGCTTCCAATTCATTATTCGATTACCTTTTCCCCATGTATATTGTACACTTTATCTAAACAGCATCTGATGCATTAGGAAGAAAAGCACACAATAATCCTATTTTAAGTTTGTGGGTGTAAATGTGACAATTTAAAGAAGTTGGAAGACATTTGCATTTTTAGATCTTTTTTCAATTGACACTGGGTATGATAAAGACTATGGGCCTTCTTACACGGTAGGCGGTATGGGAAAAACTATGCCGGTAAAGGATTACCGTATGTAAAGGATTACCGGTATTGCTAACCGCTCCTGCCAATTACAACCAGTCTACCCGCTATTAGCGGCACCGCTAAGAACGGTGCCTCTAATAGCGGCAAGCTCGCGGGCGCGTGACCCGTCATGTCGGCAATAGGTGCATGGCGGAAATAGGAGTCCACCACAAGACATGCGGACATGCTAATAGCGGCATGGAGCAGGCCCAAAAAGCTCATACCTGCATGGCCGAAATACCGGCATCGCAAACCACCCGTTAAGGGTCATGTGAAGTGTTCCCAACTGCCACAGGTGGCCACAATCAGCACAGGTGGAGGCAATGGAGACTGGGCCAGCGCAAAAGGAGCACACCACACCCCTTCCCACACCCATTCACACACCAAAATGATTCCAATACTAGCAGTATTACATGGGCTGGAGGACATGATTGCATTGCAACAGCAACAACAACAGGCAGTACAGAGCAGACGCAGGAGGAGGAGGAGGAGGGCGAGACAGGCCCAGCAAGCCCCACCAGTGCACCTAGTCATACCACAGAGGCAGCCACCAATCCCCAGGATCAGAGCCAGTTCATTCAACCTAACCCCTGAGCAGATACACACCCTGTACCGTCTGAACCGGGATACCATCACCACCATTGTGGACATGATACACAACGACATTATCAGCCTCATAGACATCCGTACTGCCATCCCCCCTCTACTGAAGGTGGTTACTGTGCTCCACTTCCTGGCCACAGGCAGCTACCAGCATACGGTAGGGCAGATGCATGTCATATCACAACAAGTATTCTCACGCACGCTGAACCAGGTGTTCGATGCCCTCCTGAAGCACACAAGTGAACACATATCCCTGCCACGGACTGCCCAGGAGATCTCCAACAACAAAGTTGGCTTCCATTCACTGGCAGGCATCCCAAGTTGCATCGGGGCCATCAACTGTACCCATGTGGAATTGGTGTTCCCACATGCCAATGAGGCAGTCTACCGAAACAGAAAGCAATACCACTCCATCACCGTCCAAATGGTATGTGACCCTAACAAGATAATCACACATTGTTGTGCCCGATATCCCGGATCAACCCATGATTCAATGGTCCTGCGGAACTCAACGATACCACGCTACATGGAGCGACATGCTGGACAACGTTCGTGGCTACTTGGTGAGTAGCAGGGCAAGCACATAGCAGTGTGATGTGGGGTGTGATTGGGGGGAGAGAGATGCATACTCCAACTGGGTGTGATTGGGGGGGGAGATGCATACTCCAACTGGGTGTGATGGGGGGGAGAGTAGCATACTCCAGCTGGATGTGATTGGGGGGGGAGAGATGCATACTCCAACTGGGTGTGATTGGGGGGATTCATACTCCAACTGGGTGTGATTGGGGGTGAGAGATGCATACTCCAACTGGGTGTAATTGGGGCTGGAGGGAGAGATGCATACTCCAACTGGGTGTGAATAGTTGTCAGGATAAACAATGGACATACAGATTTACACCACTGTCCACCGAGGCAGCCCACGATGGACCTGACACATTAAAACCACATGCAAGTAGTAAGCTGCACAACAATGAAATGAATCCATTACCTCAAACATTCCATATCCATCCACATGCACATTGCACATCAGACCATACCCTCTATAACACAATGCAGCTACATGCAGCCAAAATAAACATTGGAAATGTACGCTGAACAGCATCACAACGGATATGCGCCCTTGAGTGCATACAAAGGGATCTCCTGTAGCCATTATAATGATCCACACCCGTACACCACTACTGAAGTGCCGCATGACAGCATCAGGACATCAACTTTGGAATCGCAGTACACTAGCAGTGTGGTACAAACGGTGCCAGGACCAAAAGACACGAATGACTTGACCTCACCCAGTACATGGCAATAACTGCCGTAGGCATGCACGGTGCATGTCCACTTGCAAGGACTACCTCACCTTCCCACATTGCAGTTACTTTGATTGCCTCCATGCATGCAGGGATTTGGGGATGTCATTCACAATGCAAAGTTGATTTGTGTGATATGTACAGGTTCCACTTGATGTAAACACTTACACATACCCATTGTTGCACCCATGCAGGTGATGCCGGTTATCCCCTGAAGAGGTGGCTCCTTACCCCTGTACGGAACCCACAGAACAGGCACGAAGCGGAATACAATTGTGCACATACCCCTATCCGCATGGTAATTGAGCAGACATTTGGCCTTTTGAAGACACGGTTCCGGTGCCTCAGCAGGTCGGGTGGGGCACTCCTGTACGGGCATGAGAACGTGGCCAAGATCACCATGGCACGTGTCATGCTGCACAATATGTGTATCAGACAGAATGTGCCAATGTCCCCTGACATTGAACTGCAACCACCTGCTGAGGATGATGATGGGGATGAGGAGGGAGGAGACGGGGCTGCAGGTCATGCAGGTGGCGATGCCCAGGAGGGACGTGCTGTGCGCCAGCATCTGATCGACCAAAATTTCTAATACACATGGATGAACATTGTTCAATGGATGAGGGTATTTGGGCACTGGGTTTTGTGGTGAAATGTACACTGTGCCCTGTCCACCAGTAAAGCACACATACACAATGAAATTGTCCACTCCTGTGATTTCTCATGTCAACAGTGTGTATTATATATTTTAAGTAAAAGAAGTGCATGGACCCAACTATGCAAACACCCTTTCCCCCTACCCCCACAACACTCCCAAAACACCCTTTCCCCCCTCCTCCCACAACACTCCCAAAACACCCTTTCCCCGCTCCCCCCACAACACTCCCAAAACACCCTTTTCCCTCTCCCCCCACAACACTCCCATAAATAGCTTGTACATCAATGCTGCATAGCTGTACATGTGTCAGCAACATCTGGCTGGCCCTTGTTCCCATCCCCACTGCCACCATTGGGGGGTTGAGAGGTTGTGCGCCGTATAGCCCTTAAGGACCTGCGCCGGGGGCTGGTCTGCCTTGAGCTGGCAGAGGAGGAGGTGCACGGTTGGTCCGGTGCCGGTGGGGGGATTCTGCCTGTCCATCGCGTCTGCTATGCATGTGAGGACCTGCCTCACAAGTGACATTTCCTCACATAGCCTGTTGGTGCTGGCTTCTATGGCTTGTCTGATGTCCCTTGCATTCTCCCTGCACTCCTCCCTCGCAAGTGCAGCCTCATCCACATGCTGGCCAACCAGCACAGTGATGTCCTCCTGCCGCTGTCTGATGATGGCCATGTCATGGCCTCTGTGTCTGCGTTGTGCGGTGGGTGCCGCACCTTGTTGTATTGGTCCAGCATCAGGTGATGACACCGGTGGACTCCAGCACTTTGCCACGATTTCATTCCCAGACTGGCCATGGCTGCTGGAATGTGATGTGGGGCGTGGGCTTGGTTGTTTTGACTGCTGGGGGCTGGGTGTATGTTGTTGAATGGGCGAGTTACAAGTGTCCTCCACATCGCTGCCTCGCCGATGGAGCTATTGGCAGCAGACAGTGTCCCTTCCGTGGGTGGATCGTGCATGGGGGGGGTTTCTGGAGTGGGTGCTGCAATTGGTTCAGGCGTACATTCAGGTCTTGGTGACGTGGGTGGCTTTGTGGGTTTGGCCCTCTGCGGGGGTTCACTCTTTCCTGTGCCCCTCGACGTGCTGGCCATGTTGCCTGATTCCTTTCCCCTGGGTTGTTTCTTAGCGGGTGGGGCCTGTGTCGCAGTGTCCTGCTCATCGTTGTCAGTTTGTGAGCCTGTGGAGGACAAAGAGATGGATGGCATTGGTGATTGGTCAATGTGCTTCATGCAGATGTTGTTGTTCATGCTGTTCTATGCCTTCGGACTTCATGTTTGGCCATACAGGTCGTAAGACTGTTGGGTGGGTCATTCATGGATGAGTCTGGGTGACACGTGTCTGTGGTGCTGCATGCATGTGTGTGTGTTGGGATGTGAACCGCATATGGCAGGGTTGTGTGCATGTATGTTTAATGACCACATCCATGAGATGATTTAAGGTTCACATTTGGGGAATTACCTCATGTTTCACAGTGCAGTATTTTGTGTGGACACTCACCTCCATCTGACGATGTCAGCACACCGTGCTCCATTTCGCCTAGTCCCTCGATTGATTCGATTCCAATGGTGCTTGCACAGGTCTCCTCCCACTCCATTAGTTTTATTGGGGATCCTCCACAGCCTCCTGTGCCCATGGCCAGGCTCCGGTTGGCAGCCAGGATGCTGCGTACACGGAGGCGTAGATCGTCCCACCGCTTCCTGACATCCTTCACAGTGCGGGGGGTGGATCCCACCGCACTGACTTTATGGGCCACCTCTGCCCAGATCTTCTTCTTCTTGATTAGGGTGGGATGCTGAATGTCATTGTCAAACACCACCTCTTTGTTGGCAGCAAGCGTGTCAGTTAGCATTGTGAGCTCTTCATTTGAAAAGCGCTCCTTGCGCTGCCGCTCTGCTCCTTTTTTTATTGCCTTGGACATTCTCAGTGGGTCTGCGGAAGATTTTGGAAGGCTCTGGTGTGACTGCAGGTCCTTGGGGCGGAGAATGGCAATGGATTGTGTTTTTAAAGATGGCCGCAGTGCTATTTCCCGTTCCTGTGCAATGACGGTACTTCCGGTTCTGCTTATTTACGGTGACCTCTAATAGTGGCCACCACTAATGCCGTGTTGTGGGAGGGCGGAAGTGCTATCAGCGCATTCCTCGGTGTCGCTAAGGGCCTTTACAGGGCCTTTAGTGGCATGGCGGTAGGGTCCTTACCGGCATGGCGCTAAGCTCGTGCCCGCGTACTCGTGATGCCACGTTATTAGCGGCCTGCTTCCTACACGGACACATTATTAGCGCCATACCGGTAAGAGCCGTAACTTACCGCCTACCGTGTAATGAGGCCCTATACGTAAACAAAAAAATTGGTTACATGACCACGTTGAAAAACAAAACAAGATGTCATATTATACTATATATTACTCCCACTCTGTTATCCTTGGACCAATGTACACAACCCGTTCCAACTCAGTGTGACACAACATCTGCACCAACATAAGCAGTGATTCCCACATCATGCAAGGAAACACACTTGGAATCAGCCAGCACCATGTACTGAAGTGGCAGAACTGCAGCCATTTGGCTTTAAGTCTTGTTTACATTTTTGTTATTGGGGACATTGGGATATGGGTTGGTTACATTTGAATTTCTGTACTTTGGCAATAAGACAAGAATTGATCTGTTTTCATGCACATTTATTGCAAAAGAGCTAGGTGTGTCATTGTTGACAGCCATTGGTGGTAAGATACTCATATCCCCCATGCGCTATGTGACCTGTCTGCGTTGATGAACAGGGGTCTGAGGATAGGGTCATGGATGCATCCTGCTAACCGGTATTGGCAGATCATCTCAATGGAGTCTTGCATAGCCACAATGTTCCCCAGATCCATTCGGCATCTTTGAGCCAGCCATGTTTTTCTTTTTTATCAGACTGCATGCTGGGTCTTGTAGGCCCACCCTGGCAATGGGAAAAATGAAACTACACGTTCCGGAATGCAACTGGAACCAAAAAGCAGGACTGGCTCGAGGTATCAGGTATGGAACAGGGAATCTTGGCAGGGAGGGTCTTGCATCCTTATCGACACGTACGGATAGGAGGTCAGACATTTTCTGCTGCTACTTTATGGAATAAGCAGTGGCTACATATAAAGAAATTATCTAATCATTTGGCTTTTAGGAAAGCAATCAAGCCACTTCTCTTTTAGATTGGCTAGCTCTGATTTCCTCTCTTTTTGTGGATGTTATCCTTCTCTCCAGCACCAAGATACCTTAGGGTGGTCGTTGTGCTTAAGAAATGCCTATAACATAATATAGCATGTCAGTACGGCTCCAGGGCACTAAACTAGACAAGTTCTCATCATGCATGCACCTGCAAAACCTAAACAGACCCTGGCGGTCACATGCACCAGTTAATGTGAAATAGCTTGCAACCAGCTTTTCCCTTAGGCATTCTGCCACAACTTAAGAGTCCGTATACTGCAGGAGGTGGGATGGGTAGCTGTGGTCTCAAATCTGGACCCATCTCAATCTGTACTTCTATTTATTTCCTTATATATCAATTTCACCAAAGCGCTGAACATAGCAAAATATATTCCCATCTATCTGCTCTTTTCTATACTGCCACTTACCCACAGGCTTCATGGTGATCACAAAGAAAAATGAAAGAGGGGAGAATCCTAAGCACAGAAAGTGTTGTGCTAAAATGTTACATTGTCTTTTTTTTCAGTCAGTCGTTCAACCAAGTACTTCATCAAAGAGGAAGTCTGATATAAATTTGAGAAGTATGTAGGCGCCCAGGAGCTGAAACTGGCTGCACCAATTTTCTTAAGGAGGAAGCAGGGTTGGCTCAGTCGAGCAGTGTTGTTGGAGCATAAAGTGCATCTGATTGGATTCTTTTTTATTCTGGTTTTTGAAGAGAACAGGGGCCTCGTCATGGAGGCACTTATAACCTGTAACTAGGCCTTTATATTGCAGCCTCTAGCGGATTGGCAGCCAGTGTAAACTCCTCTGACCTTCCGTGACATGTGCTTGATGCTCCAGGCCACAGACGGCACGTACAACGCTGTTCTGGATAACCTAACGTTTTTTAAGATGTCTACGAGGTCTCTATCAATAAACTGTTACAGTAATCCAGCTTGGAGTTTATAATAGCAGCCGCAATCATTGCTCGGTTTTCGTCAGTTAGAGATGGACGAATTTGCCATAATAGATGAGTGTAATAGCAGCATGTAGATTTTAAGCGACTGACCTGCTGGTTAAAATTTAACTGGGGATCAAAGGATACTCCCAGGGTCTTCACTGATTTGGAGACAGAAATGGTGTGTTGAGCTATAGTGAAATTCTGGTATTTAGTCAAGATTTTTTAACTTTTGTTAAGTGCCTAAAATAAGAAGCTCAGTCGTATAATTATTCAAGGCTAAATTGTTCAATGTCATCCATTTTTGTATCGCCATAAAGATGTTTATCTGCTCAGGGTCATCAGTGTATACACCAGATAGCTTCACTACGATCAGTTTATCATCAGCATAATTTGCAAAGTACCCCGAGAGTAGACAAGCGATCGCATAGGTGTCCTGAATAGACCTTAAAAACCAAAGGCAATAGGCAGGACCACAAATAAGACCAGTCCTGCTTGAGTGAGCGGTGCATTTGACAATGCTCATACTTTTAGGACGAGAAAAGATTTGACCCATAATGTGGCAGAGGGTGTAAATCTGCCAATAGTGGATAATCTGTCCGCCAAAAGAAAATGGTCCACCAAATCAAAGGCAACAAAAAGATCCAAAAGCAGAGGCAATGTTGTAATACCATCATCAACAATACCAGTAATATGCAACTTCAAATCCAGCAAAGCCGTCTCTGTCCCATAATTGAGCCGAAAGCCAGATTGCTCTGCTGCATTGAAGGGGCACACATTGAAGGGGAAAAGGTGATTTTTTGAGATTTACAAAAACAGGATTTGTGAAACACATTATGTCATGCTAATGAAACACAGTATTTTGGTGTTTGCAAGAATCATTTATAAAAGAAATTGTGACCCAGCAACCTGGGTGGATATTTTAAGGGTATGTGGCAGAGACAAAACAGCTGTCACAACAAGGTTGCTGGGTGAAAGGCCATAGGAAATGTGTGTCACTTGATCTGGGGAGGAGGATGAAGCAAGGGGAGGGTTTTGCTTCCCTAAGAGGTGATCTTTGCTCATGGTGTTGTGCTGAGTAAACCCTAGGTCTAAAGGGATCATACATGTATGGTATTGTACTGTGTGTAAAAGAATCATGCCATGCTGGGATGATCTTTGGGATGATCTTTTTAATGAATCAACCTTTTGTAAATGTATAATGCAGAGTTGGAACTGAGCCACTCTGGGATCTCTGTTGGCAGTTCAGCTGAACTGTTTGAATCCCCCGGCACCATAATAAAGACCTCCTTTCTGATGCAGTTACGTTTTACTTATGTTGTTTCTGTTATTTTGTCACAACATTAAAGAATGACTAATCAAGACAATCCAAATCTCAAGAAGAAGAAGTGAGGGAAGATGTTATTTTTGTCAAAAAAGAAAATTAGAAAAAGAGGTGGAGCACTTAGTAGAAAGTGGAATTAGTTTTGAGTCAAGAAGAAGAATCGGGACTGAGCACCAGGAGTGCCAGAGCAAGAAAACATTACAGTTGAAATGATTAATTTGACAATAAGAGAAGAAAGACATGAAGCCTGCTTTAAATAAAAGCGCTAATGACGTGCGCTAAGATTCTACAGCACAACTGCAACGTGCAGGGAGGAGATTTAGAGGTATAAGTGCACACAGGAACCCGCAGTGCAAAGAAAATAGGTTTGCATCTGATATGCCCACCACGCGCACTCAGTGCAAACCAAGGTCCTGATGTAGAAGACTTCTTTGCGTGCAAAGTGGATCGTGTCAATGATTAAGGTAATAACAGTTAAAAAGTGCTCAATAATTACTCCCAAGTAATCACCATTACTCCCACCTACACCAACCATTCCTAGTCCCTGTACTGCACACCCAAATGCAAAGTTCACCTACATCTACTATTTCCACTTGCTGTACTCACACAAATCTGTGCACCCCAAATGCAAAGTGCACCTACACCCACTAGTCCTACTCCCTGTACTTAAACCAACCCGCACACCACACAAATAACTCCACACCCACGCTTCCCCGTCAAAGTACTTGTACCAAGATACAGCCCTAATCCTCATGACTCTGCACCTACTTTTACCCCCAAATTACATGCACCAACAAGTTGCACCCCTAATCCACATGACTCTGCACCCACTCTTCCCCCTCCAAGTACTTGCACAAGAAGGTGCACACCTAATTCTCATGCTCCAAACAGACTCTTCCCTCCTCTCTCAAAAAAGAAAATTACACCAAGCACTGCCATTGCACTTAGCTTGAGGCACATCAATAGGTCTACTACACTCCCAGAGCACTATACAAGACAACTATCTTGCAGACAGGAACACGGCCATTACCCTGCCAAACAACTACATTACCTGTATGCTTTAAACAACAATTCCATATGTGACAGGAATTAATGACAGAAACACCTCAATGGCCCCTGAATGTAGAACAGGCAGGCTAACTTCCTCGCTAGTATTGAGATGTAATTGCAAAGATGGCAGCTAGTGCAAGGATACATAGTAGTTACGTACCTTGTTGCCCCATGTGAAAAACTCCATGTAAGATCATACTGTATTAAAACACTTTAATTCTGTGCTGTTGTGAGATGCAGCCTCCTGCCAAGGGTGCCAAGTCCTGGCTCATATTGATTACCCTCATGTAAGATGATGCAGTGATTCCTTCAACAAAGTTGTAATTTGCTCTGCAGAGCACCCTTTTGTTGCAACTTGAGTCCAAAAACATTGTGCGCTTGTGCCCTGCTGCCTCAGTAGCTGAACCATGTACTCTGCATGTGGCACAGAGCACGTTTGAATGTCACAGGGTACCTACTTCACCACAACAGAAGCAGCTGACACTAGAAGGTAACCGGTTTAGAATAGAATAGGCAGGAGTACATTGGAAACTGGAAAGAGACTTCCACAATCTTCTTCCTGTTTCTTTTACTCTTTCTTGTCTCTTCCCCTTCCTCTTGAACAAAGCAGAGTGGGTGCAAGATCATGAGGGCAAGGTCTATTCTAGCCCAGAGTAGGGATTGGTACCCTAAAGCAGGCTAGCCATAGACTGATCACCTGAGGACGTGTGCCTTGAAAAGAATGAGCCTGGCCGCCCTTCAACAGATTTCACTTCATTTCGTCACAGATCCTTCTAGGCCAAACAGATGGTTTGAAGATCCTCAGCTGGAAATCTCTTCGAACAGTTGCAGAGGTGAAGAAAGAACAGTCCATGGCAATAGAACGATCTGTACCCCAACCACTGCCAAGGAACATTGGAAGTGACTATTGCTGTGGACCATGAGCAACCCATTTGCAATGGATCTTCTGTGCCATAAGAGCACACCCTGATGTGGAACAGCCTGTCCTTGAGTCCTTTGCAAAAGACTGACAGCAACCTTGAGGTCCAGATCAGCTGAAGCTCCCTGTCCACCCACAGCAAATTGGTCGCTCCGTGTTCCATGTAACCTGAATAAAAGTCAAGGCGTTCCTCCAACCAGCCAAACTATTGCTCAGAATGTCATCCTACATTACACTGATTTGTGTCCTTGCCAAGCAGGACACAAACCAGATATCTGGAGGGTCACTCTCTGACTCTAACCAGAGATCACCATCATGACTCTGCACAGCTGCTTCAGAACTGCAGCCTCATTGCTTGCACCTCCACGCACCCTTCCGCACCACTTAATGACTGCTTCTAGTGGCAAAAGCCTGACTTGGCGTGGCCTAGATTCAAGTGCACTTGGGACCGGCCCAACCTGCATCAGTTGAGCTGGTCTAGTTCTACTGCATTTGTCAATCCGAATATACGAGGCTACTGTAAGGCAACACAGACACACCAGTCATGAGTAAACAAAGGTATGAACAACAGTTTATTCATACTCAAGTACGGATCAACTTTACAAATGCATGGCATACAAGCATAAGAAAGTGAGCACCAATTTATGGGCATCTGCATATTATATGCATTTCTGCAATATCATGACGAATCAATGCTAGCTCATCACGTGATAATTACTGGTGACCTAAGACCCATGTATGTGGGCAATTTCTCCATTGTAACATGTGCTTGAATACTTCATGTCACCCTGCAGACTATTTACTGTTTGGGAAGTAAAGCAGGAAAGGGTTTAGGAAGATATTGTGTTCTTCAGTACAAGGTAACATTCTTTGCACTACTTTATGTTTTACTAAGTAAAAGGTCAGTCTGCATGTCTACTAAGTAGTTTGTTCAGTCGAGCAACAGAATATGCTATAAATCATGCTTCGCTTTAATAGTCTGGATGGCACGTTCACAATTAACTGCTAAAACAAGACAGTTATGAAAGAAAGGATTGCAGGTAATTTAGAAATTAACTATGTTTGTACCAATGCTTCAAGGTTCTCTGTTGCAGAGTTCAGCATGCTCATTAAATGTGAGCATTCATGCATGGGGCAGGTTTCTGGGAAGCTTCCAAAGCTGTGATTTTGTGAGCCTTCACCGCGCTAAGGAATGAAAGCTTGGAAATGAGAGCAAAGCAGCCAAGATGGCGATTCTAAACACCGTGATGACACGGTTCATTGTGTTTGTTCAACGTGTATGTGTATGATGTGTATGTGCTTAGGCCAACATCATAAGGCAAAATATATCTACTTTTACAAACCCTCCTTTTGCCCTAAGCTAACACATTACCAGAAATAAGTGACCATGTATCTTCATCATCATAAGAGCAACCAGAATCATCGCTATCCTCTATATTGATAGACATGAATTATTTGATAGTGGCTTCCTGCATTATCAGTGTCTTAGTTACATCTACAGCAGGATGGGGACCAGGCCTAAGTTTCATTAGTGATTTAGCACAATAGCTACCTAGTGCAGAATCTAAGACATCAAGACACTGAATACAGCTACAGAAAAATAGTATTATCCCAATGATAATGGCAAATGCTGAAAATATTTTCCAGCACCAAGTCTTCAACAGGTTCCAAGCCCATGTTCCTATGTCCCAATCCCCTTCAGGAATGTGCACTTCAGTACTAAGTATGTGTAGACGTTTTATTGCATGGAACACCATGGGGGAGGAGTCGGGTGCGTACACGCAACACGCGGACCCAACCATTTTGCATACACCACCACGTTCAGCTAACATGACATCTAAAACCATTCTATTCTGAGGAGCCACTAATCTAATAGCCTTCTGCTCCAGTGTCATGCTGAACAATATGTCAGAAGTCTCATTAATGGTATTCTCCAGTACTCTCACCAATCTCCTAATATCGTGTGAATTAAGGAATCATGGCTTTTGCTATGTCACCCAATACCTGGAGGGGGTGTCATAATCTATTCCCCTCCTTGGCCTATGTTTTAGTATATCTGCTGTGGATGTGACATAAACCCCAGGCAACAATATTCCCAAATAACAAGTTCCTTTTCCAATCTTTAGGCAACCATGGATAGGCTTCATTCCCACATACAAAATATATAAGTCCCCCAATGTACAAAGGTCTATTTTCATTCACTAACACTGCTGTAGTGACACATTTCTCATATGTGCCCATATAACTCTCAAACAGAATGGGACTGTATCTGTATCATGAATTATGGTGTAGGAGCGAGGGACTGCGTCCCGGTTCCCTACAGGTGTCATTTTAAAAGAAACCATAGACTGATAAGGTCTAGAATGTTTATCAGAGTTCCTAGTTGATGCAATATTTGTCATACTCTTTGCAAAGACTGAGCATCTTAGGGGCAGAAATACCAAACAATCTAATTCATTGATGTTTGTCCCATCGAAGTTACAAGTGGCACTATCGTTCCACTTCCCAAAGAACAGGGCTCTAAAGTATGCATAACACAAAGTTGAGAAAGGGAGTGGATAGATATACCATCCCAAACCTTTCTCACCATGTTGTGGTAGGTGAGAACACACCCAACAGTTGGCTTTATTCAAAATTAAATGTGTGGTATTCATGATCTGTATGAGTGTGTTATTGTGATAACCCTCACGATTTTTCAAATCATGTGGTCGAAGAGTATGAAAATGCACATAAAGGGGGGATAAAGTGGGGTTAACAGTAGGCAGTAATATGCTAAGCAGATATGAATTCTGGAGGTACCATAAAGTAGGTATTAAAATCATCATTACACATGCTGTAAGCATTATCACAATCATTTTTTCTTTTGTTGACCATAGCCCAATAGATATGTGCTTTTCAGTAGCAATTTCGCATCTGTCCTCATTTACACGTGCCCCAAAGATAGGCATAGTCTCTTCTTTTTCGTGTCCATTAAGAAGCCTCAGTAAACAGGCTTTATGAGTTAATCCGTTGGTGGAACTTGACCATATGGCCTATCTTGCTTGTAGTCTTCTTCTGGATCGATGAATAAATGTCTCAATGTTCTTCTCCCTGCCCTGCAAAAATGTTCCCGCGTCTTTGGGGAGATTGAAGGGAGAGCTGTTGGTTTGTTGGTTTCTTTTAGGTCCACTATACATGATAAATTATGCATTTTATTGATATTTATTTTATAAAATAAATGGATATTTTTGATAAAAGTTGTTAGTAGTATGTTGTAATTTAATAGATAATAATTCATACGACTGGGCAGACACAAAAGGTTTTTGGGAAGCAAGGGACCCTATAAACAAATTTAATGTATCATTGTTATTCAAAGAGGGCTGTTTAAAATGGTCTAGATAAGCATTTCCTCAAGTCTCCCTGAGGTTTGTGTGCACTATACAAACTACACTTTCCTAATCTAGCATAAATGTCAAACCCTATCTAGTTCCATGGTCGAAGATTGTACCCCGTGGCCCCTGGTACAGTGTGCTCAGTAAATAAAGAAGCAGATTCCGAAGAAAGCAGCAAATCCTTAGTGAGGAATGGTTTATATCAAAATGTAACCTCTGATCAGAATGACCCTTGTCCATGGGCACATTCTTGTGCTCAACGTTGTCAAAAGCCCCACCTTAACCCCCTTTTTCGCAGGGCAAAGGTACTTGTTTCAGCTGCACTGCATGGATCCAGTGGCGCTTTCCATCGACTGCAGTAGCCAGTAGCACATGATATGGACCTTTCCAAGGCTTCACTTTCCTTTCAAAGTCCTTCACCAAACGAAGTCCCCAGGTCGAATGCAGTGACCAGGTCCTTCGTATTTCTCAGGCAAAGCAGCTTGAACCTGTTGGTGAATCAAACACAGCTTTTGAGTCAATTGATCACAATAGTCAATTAATAACGGATATTCTATCTCTTCCGTCTAGGTGCATTCCATATATTAGCAGGTCCCCCTTAACGATTTCATAAGGAGAAATCCTGTTTTAGACTGTCCTACAGTTCGCATTGATAGTAAGGCTAAAAGTAAAGCATTGGGCCATTTAAAATTTTCTGTGTTCAGATATCTATGCTAGTTTACTCTTAAGTGAAATTTCTTGTCTATCTGTAGTGCCTCGCATACTTGTAGCATGATAGCCTCTGTAACATGCGGTCCGTTGTCGGACCAAATCGCTCTAGGCAGGCCAAAGCATGGAAAGTATTCTTTTAACATTACTTTCATGGTTGACATGGCTGCGTTATCCTTGAGAGGGAAAGCTTCAACCCACTTACTAAAGACACATTTCACTACCAACCCATGTTTGTAGTTTTGACATCTTTCCATCTCAATAAAGTCAAAATGGAGTACTTCAAATGGCATCTTGGGAGGTACAAAACTACCTGTAAGTGCTGGTGTACCATTACCAATATTATGTTGTAAGCAAACCATACAGTTCTGGACTAGTTGTTCAGCAGCTTTGGGAATGTTATTGCTATACCAAACTGTGTCTGAGTGTTTATAAATGCTCTTGGCATAAATGTGTGTTGGTCTATGTGTAATAGTAACTATTGCGGATACGTATGCGTTGTGCAGCATCCATCTCTGTTCTTCCCGGTCTACCCAACATCCCTCCTTGTCCCGTATTCCAGGTCCCGAAGCCCAATTATCAATCTCTTCTTCCTGGGCCTCAGCCTGTATCTTTTTCACACCACTAACGCCCTCCTCCATCACTGTTTCAGCAACCCATTTTGTGGAATCTAACACATTCATCTGTGAGTGGGAGTCAGTAGCACTCTGTTTAGCTATCTTGTCTGCGAAAGCATTCCATTTTCCAATGTAGTCAGTCACCCTCTGGTGTGCTGAGCATTTCAATATAGCTAGTTGTTTGGGAAGTGCTAATGCAGACAACAGTTGAACTATTAAAGGACCATGCTGAATTGTTGTTCCATGAGATGTTAAAAATCCTCTTTCACCCCTCAATCAGCCAAAAGTTTTGAGCGACTCCAAAGATGTATTGACTGTCAGTGTATATATTAACGCTGAGCCTTTGGGATATCTCACAAGCTCTAGTCAAGGCAACTATCTCCACAGCCTGGACGGAGTCGTGTGGAATTCTTCTGTTTTCAATAATGCTGTCTAAAGTGGTAACTGCATAGGCAGCAGTAGAAGTGCCATCAGGTAGTTTATAACAGGAGCCGTCACAGAACAGATCTCCTTCTGGTGATGATAAAGCTGTATCGCTCAGATCAATTCTGCCTTTGATATCCTGTTCAGTAATGTACACAAAGTCATGGGATGCACTGTCAGTGCAATCCTCACTCAAAGCGGGCAATAGTTCAGCCGGATTCAAAGAACAGAATCTCTTAATTTTGATATGAGGTCAAATCAATTCATACCTTGTGAGTCTGGCAGATGTGAGATGCTGAGTTTGTGTTCTATTTAATAGAACATCCACTGAGTGGGGTACCATTACAGTCAAGGAGTGACCGAAGACCATACCCTCGCATTGTTTCACTGAAGCGACAGCGGCAGCTGCAGCCCTTAGACATTTAGACAAAGAGCATGCAACAGGGTCTAACACAGAGGAAAAATCACTGCACAGTCTGTTTCTTCCCCCATTTTCCTGTGTCAATACAGCCAAGGCACACCCAACTCTTTCATGAACAAACAAGACAAAATCCTTTCTAGAATTGGGTGTGCCCAGAACCGGCGTTGAACATAACGCGGTCTTGAGCAGATCAAAAGCATTTTGACAATCTGTATCCCACGGTAATGGCATAGTTACATCCTTGTTCGTTAATGCCAACATTGGCTTAATCAAAAGTGAAACATTTGAGATACACTGCCTACAATATGAAGCCCTGCCAATAAAGGCCCTAACTTCTTTCTGCTTATTTGGAACAGTCATACCAGAGATCCTTCGTATACGTTCAGGTGCAAGCTGTCTACCCTCCTTTGACAGGAGATAGCCTAAATAGGCGACCTCATGTCGACAATATTGGAATTTTTCAAAGAAGCCTTATGACCATGTGCAGCAAAACAGTGCCCTCCTTGTAGGCTTCCTCGGAATCAGCAGCTATAAGTAGGTCATCAATGTACTGTATTAATGTGCAAGTGGAAGGTAATTCAAGCATGTCAAGTTGTTCCTTGAGTGCTCTACTGTAAATACTAGGACTCTCAGTTTAACCTTGTGGCATGCGTGTGAACGTAAAAGAGCGCCCCCCTAGTGAGAATGCAAACAAGTATCTGCTGTCTGGATGAATGGGTATACTAAAAAATGTGCTCTTCAAATCTATTACCGAAAAATGTGTAGCTGTGGCAGGAATCATAGTTAAAATGGTTGTGATGTCAGGGACAATGGGAAACTGTGGTGCTACTACTTTGTAAATTGCACGTAAATCAATAACAAAACGGTATGGTAAAGCATTATCACCTTTTTTATAGACAGGCAGAACCAGACTATTACTACATGAAATTTCTTCAATAACACCTCAATGTATCAAATCTGAAACAATACTTTTAAGTGCCTGTTCACCCTTTAGCCAATACTTTATACTGTGCAATGCGTGGCAATGTAATACTGGATTTTAAGACTATTTGTACAGGTTCAACATTCAGTATCCCTACGTCATTGTCATTTACTGCCCATAAATGCGTAGTTACTTGCTGTAGTTCACTCGGTAAAGGCAAAGTCAAAAATGGTGAAGTGGGATTCAACTGGGGTGAAATTGTTAAATATACTCCATGAGTGATCTTATTTTAATGCTCAATCTTTATGTTCTATTTATATGTTCTATGCAATGTTATATTGATATGTAACCACTGCCTCATGATATGCGCCCAGTAGCCTCCGGGCCTGATTTGCGCTATACAAATAAAACAAATACAAATACAAATGAGGAGAACAATAAATCACTGCGTTCAATTTTTTCAATAGATTTAATCCCAGAATATTCTCACCACAATTCGTAGTTAACAAAAACCGACATGAGTCAGTGAACGGACCCAAAGCTATTGGCACCGGTCGAGAAACCAAGCTTCCTACTGGTGTACCTGAAAACCCTACGGATACATTATTTTGCCCTGTCAGTGGGATATCTGGAACTCGCGGATGGTCAATGGAACACTTCTGTGTCCCCGGGTCTACTAGAAAAACATGCTCTTTATTCCCGACTTTCATTTCAATGTAGGGTACTTTCTGATCTACGGCAATAGAAATCGGTTCCAGATTCTGCTTCGGGCGGTCCTAGTGGAACAAAACATCATCAGAATATTTAGTAAAATAGGCATGCGGGTTGGTGTCAAAAACATTTGTATTGCTAGTATTATTCTGTTGTTGTTGGGTTTCCTGGTTATTTGCATTATTATCCTGTGGCTGGTTCTGTTGATTTTTGGGTGAACTCATTTCTATTCAAACCAAGCAGGCCATTGCATGCTCTCTGTGATCTTCTACCAATGGTTCCATTTGCTGCTCTTTGCTGGAGGGTCGGACACTGTGCCCTCCAGTGGCCCTCCTGTCTACAATAGGCACTTCAGTTTGAATGTACTGGCCCTATTTGTGGCATGAACAGTTCCTTGACTGTGTATTCCCATTATTTCCATTAATCCCACTCCGTGGTCCTCTAGCAATCTGTTGCAGTAGTACCCTAGTCATTAAATCTCCTTCCTTTTTCTTTACTTTCTATTTCTCATTATTTACCCTATTTTCATAATACTGAGCCATATGCAAAACTTCTGACTGAGATGTTGCTTGCCATGCACTTTCAGAAGCAGTGATTTGTGACTGAATGTCCGGCAATAATCCTTGCACAAATTTGTCGACAATCTCTTTCCTGACTCCGTACTCAAATCTTGACCACTAAAATCTGAAAACACTTGTTCAAATCTATTAAAAAACTCAGTTGCCCCTTCCATTTTGCCTTGCATGCATGCAGTGAGTTCATCCCAAATAATTCTCTTTTCAGGCACTAAGTTTTTAAGTTTAGTCACAATATGGTTTGGTAACATTAATATGCTCTGCTGCGTTTTTTCCACAGCGTTCCTAGATCTAACAGCTAATTCCAGGGCAACCCAAGTATCTCCCATAGCAGCTTGATCAGCTATAGTCCTAATTTGTTTCCATAAACCTGTTGGCAAAATTACAGGGAACAATAGATCAATGTCCCCTAAGGTGAAAATTGACAAATTCAAAACTAACTCTATTTCTTTGTAAAATCCTGTAGGATTCTTTTGAATATCTGGAATTGATTGTTTAAGTGTATTAACTTCCTGTCTTGAAAGGGGACATGAACAAATTGAGAAACATAATGGGCTGGTACAGTCGTGGCAGGTGCTACCCCTATCGCAGGTATTTCTTCCTTCGGGACTAGAGTTGGAGGAACCTCTCTCATAGGTAATTTCAGTGTGGGAATGTTCAAAAAATTTATTAAGGAGCAAAGCTAAATCGAGTGACACTGAAGTTAGTCCAGTGTCAGCAGAAAACCCATGTTTATAAATTATCATAATGTCAGCAGGACAGCACGAATTCTTTTTCAAACATTTACCTTGTAAATATTCTACCATTACTTGTAATACCTTTCTCTGCATGGATGGAGAATATTGGTTGAACGTATCATGTACTTCAATGGGTGTAATGGAAGCGTCTGATATCCATCTAAGAGCGTCCCTCGTACATATGCGTCTTTCTTCGCTGACTGTTTTTGAGGTTGGCAAAAATGCCTTCTGCACATGCAATGGTAATTGCGTGCCTTTGTCTAACGCTACTTTATGGAGGCAGTCTAGTTCTCGTTTATTGACAAATCATTTTGACACATGGTCGCACACTTTTAACGCAGTATCTCTAGTACGAGACAAGAAATTCAAATTCTGCAATTTTTGTGGTACTGTGGAATCAGTCAAATCACCCCATACCTCTGCTAAATACAAACCCATCCGTTCTATCAAACCCTTTTGCTCTGGAATACCCCCATGGTCGGATAGAGAATGCAAAGTCGTTGCTTCATCGCCCTCTTCTATATACTTTTTGGCCCAATCCCGTAATGCCTTTTTTCGCGCAGACGATATTGTACTATGAGTTACAATTCTTGGAACGTCAACAGTATCATTATGTGTCAACAATGGAGTGCTAGAAGTGGTCGGTAATGAAAGCAGAAGTAAATTGTGTGCACTGGGAGGTAAGGGAAAACTATCAGGCGGTGTAGGTGGTGCATAGCAAAAACAAAGAGGTGATGGCTGGAAGGTTTAGAATTAATCTTAACCACTGGCAATGCTCTGGGCAACCCTCCAGACCACCGTTCTTCGCCTGCCAAGCCATTACAGAAGGGAAAGACCATATGCAAATCAGGCTTGGCCCCACCCCAAAAGGGTCAGTCCAGCCCGAACTGCTAGGCCACATCCCCTCTGCACGAGACCACAAGCATCCCCAAACATGTTTCGCCCTTGTTGGGGCTCATCAGTGAGGTGTAGGTGGTGCAGGCAGTGTTGGTTGCGCTTGTGGTGCTGATGGCTGTGGTTGCAGTGATACATATGGAGGCGGTGCGGTAGGAGACGTTCTTCTTTCATGCAGTAATTTATTAATTAATTCATCGAATGCATGCAAATCCTGGGACGGATATATTTTCTGCACTTCTAATTCAAAACCCAATCCATTTTTCTCATGGTTTCTTCCTCTTTCTGCTGGTCATGCACTAATGCTTTGCAAGCTTGTGTAATATTTTTACGTGCTTGTTTCTCTCTTCTTCTAAGACATGCGTTGCTTCCTTCCTCCAATCCCTAACAATATCAAATGCTGCCCGCCTTGCCTACTTCTTCAACAATATATTTTCCAGATATCCAATTCTCGCTATCTCAAAACTGCCCATTTTCGGCCACTGAAGTTTTGGTTCATGTCTTGTTTGACGATGCCAAATAGTATTAAACACTACATCTCCAGTACCATATTTCACAAACATATCATACACCGGCGACCCTGGTGGAGGCGCCGGATACGTATGTTCCAAATCATTTGATTGTCTTCCTCTACAACAAAGCGTTGCCCAACAGGATGCCAATTTACTAAAAACTGTTATGACTAAACAAGTATTTCCACCAGGCCTATAAGTGAACACATTCAAATCAAAACAACATCAGGCAGTACACAGGTCGGGTTGAAACAGACTAACCTTATTTTCAAAAGAGAGCTCTCTCGGTCAACCTGTCGTGGCTGGCCGTCTTCCCAAAAAAAGGCTCAGGCCAAATCTCTTGCCGCCAGGACCTCTAGGCAAAGCGTGCTTACAGAGATCGTAAGCAGCAGACTGCTGAGGAGTCACGTCTTAATATTTGCAGGGGCCCCTGATACTCCCGATCTCAGTCCATCCACTCCGTCCTCGCCAAGCGATGGGTCCTGGTCGAAAGAGCCCCACGTTGAGTGCCATTCTGTCAATCCAAATGTACGAGGTTACTGTAAGGCAGCGAAGACACACCAGTCCGGACCAAATATACAAATGCACGGCATACAAGCATAAGACAGTGAGCCCCGATTTATGGCACTCTGGCAGCCAGCACCACCATCATGCACATCAGCGTGCGCCTTCTATTGCACTACCTCCTTACCACACATCTGTCCCTACTCACTCAACCACCCAAGTCAACCACTCCTACCACTGAGGCTAATAACCTGGCCTGCCCTTACCCACTTGACCTAGCGTCACCCACCATGACCTTGACACCCTCACCGAGTCCTTCAGTAACTACCATTGACGCTCACCACCCCTGCAACCAGATTAACCAATACCTCAATGACCCAGCCCTCTGGCTCAAACACTTTGCCACAAAACCTACCCCCAACCAACCCTGCCCTCTCACTCTCAGGAACACGAGACTAGGCACCAGATTCCGCATTCGTCCTTCCCGCACCAATAATACCAAGCAAGCCCCACGCACTCCACCCAGCCCACCTTCGCCCACCACCACTTGCAAAACTAAGACCACAGGGGCTAAATTGCCTGTGTTCAAGGGTGCCCTCATCAATGCTAGATCTCTCACAGCACACGCTCTTGACATAGCCGACCTTATCACCACTGCCGACCTTGACTTCATTGCCATATCTGAAACCTGGCTACATGCCGCCTCTGGCCCTTCTCTATCCTTGGCCTTACCGCCTGACTATGGCATCACTCGATGTGACCGCTCCTCTACCCATACTAGAGGTGGCGGCGTGGCATTCATCCACAAAAACTCCCTTGACCCTAAGAGTCTCCCTAAGAGTGGTATCCGAATCCAAACTTGAATCAGCTGAACTGCTGACAATCAAATTACTACTGACACCTAACCAAACGGCCACCCTTCACCTTATCTACAGGCCTCCAGGGCCGGCACCCACCTTTGTCAGTGAAATTTCCACTCTTCTTCTTGACAAAACAAAAAACAACTCCCAAACAATCATCTTAGGTGACTTCAACCTTGGTCGAGGTGACCCTAAGGATCCTGTAGCAACTGATCTGGAATATGCTCTTACCGACCTTGGCCTCACCTTGTACATACAAGAACCGACCCACATCAAAGGCAGGACCATCGATTGGTTAGCCGGTTCCAATTGCAACATCCAGGTCCTCAATAACTCCCCTTGCTTATGGTCTGACCATCACATCATAACATTTAACATTGAAGCTACCCCGCGAGCCCTAACACCCATAGCCCCAGCCCTCCCCACCCGTAATAAAAAAAACATAACAAGAGAACAACTCCTCCCACTGCTACTCCCCTCTCTTAATGCGGCGACCAACGCCTGTTCTGATCCCACCTCCCTAGCAGACATCTACAACCAAACGATGCTCACGGCCATTGACACCATAGCACCAATTAAAACCAGGAAGGCTAAACCACAAGCACATCTCAACTCATGGTTCACTCCACAGCTAAGAATCCTCCGCAAAGCCAAACGCTGCGCGGAAAACCGTTGGAAAAGCCACCCTTCTGATGAGCATAAAGACGGCTTCCTTCTCGCCTCCCTCACTTATAAAGACGCCATCATCACTGCTAAAAAAGAATCGTTTAATAATCGCATCATGCAAGCCGACTCTAATTCCAAGGAACTCTTTAGAGTCCTAAAAGAGCTCGAAACCCCAGTCTCCCCGCCAGACACTTGCACGAAAGACAGCAAATGGTGTGCTAACATTCAAGCAGCCCTTCTAAACAAAATCTCTACGCTCCAATCTAAAATAAATAAAAAACAGGACTGCCTGAGGCGGGACAACCGCTCATTCTCCCCCACTAGGCCCACCTTCTCCAACTCTGCCAACATCAAACCTTTCACCTTCGCACCGCTTACTGTCACCGAAGTAGAAAACATCATCCTCAGGATGAAACCTTCCAACTGCCAAGGTGACCCGTGCCCAGCTCCCATCATTAAGGACTCCGCCCATGACCTAGCCCCATTCATTACAACATTCATTAACTCATCCTTTGAAACAGGTATTGTCCCGGACAACCTTAAAGATGCCTGGGTGATCCCGCTACTAAAAAAAACGTCCCTTGACCCAAGCATACCCACGAACTTCCGACCCATCACTACAGTACCATTTCTGCTGAAGATACTGGACCGGGCAGCTTATCTGCAGATCCAAAACTACCTTGAATCTAACAATCTGTTAGGTCTACGACAATCCGGATTTCGGCCCAGACATGGGACCGAAACGGCTTTACTAGACCTAAAAACCCAGATCGAAGTCCTGAAGGACAAGGGCAAATTAGCAATGCTATTACTCCTCGACCTCTCCGCCGCATTTGATTTGGTTAACCACCAGATCCTTTGCAGGCACCTCCACTCTGCTGCCAACTTCTCTCCCTCCGCAGCGGCCTGGATCAAATCCTTCCTGAGTAACAGATCTATGAGGGTCTTTGCACCTTCCGCTGCCGCAGCTCCCTCCCCTATTCATTGCGGTGTTCCTCAGGGTTCTTGCGTGTCACCTACTCTTTACAATATCTTCACGAAACCACTCTTTGATGTGCTTGATTATCTGGGTGTCTCCTACACCAACTATGCGGACGACACCCAGATACTCATTCCCATTTCTGGTGATTATCTTGCTGACACCAAGGCCCTCAATGACGTCTACTTGGTCATCCAAGCCTGGATGGCCCAGCACCAGCTATGTCTGAACGACGATAAGACGGAGCTACTTATCCTGGGTACTTCACAACGCCTTAGCAAACTTGAGCCATCAGTCATTCACCATAGACGGCAACTCCATACAAGTCTCGAAAGACACTAAAACACTAGGCTTTTACCTAGATTCCACCTTATCCTTGTCAAGACAAACTAATGCAGTCAGGTCCACCTCCGCCTACACGTGCAAACTCATTTCAGCCTGTAGACCTTTCCTCACCACCCACAATAGCGTCACACTAGCGAGAACACTTATCATGGCAAAAATAGATTACTGCAGTGCTCTATATTTAGGCACTAGCCAAGAAAATCTATCCAAACTCCAAACCACTCAGAACAATGCAATTCGAGCGGCCCTGAACATCCCTCGTAACCACCACATCTCAGAAGCCAGAACTAGCCTTAAGTGGTTACCCGTGAAGCAGAGAATTTCCCTAAAAACACTGGCCCTCACGCACAAATGCCTAGCCAACAAGGCTCCGATCTATCTCTGCAGTCGGCTTTCGCGCCACTCCACTGCCCGTCCACTAAGAACTGCCCAGACTAACTGCCTTACTATCCCCAGGTTTAAGCTCCAAAAAGCCGGAGGCACCAGCTTCCCTGTCCTAGCATCCAAACTTTGGAATACCCTCCCCGCTGCCATCAGAGCTGAAGACTCCTTCAACACCTTCAAGAATAAAACCAAATCCTGGCTCTTTGACCAGCAATAGTTGTTTCAGACATTTGTCCTACTTACCCAGCCCGCCTGTTCCCTTACATGATTTCCGGGCTGCTACCCTCCCAACTACCTCAGGGATACCTCCTCTGCTGAGCCTAGGGTTACTGTACCCTGTGTAATATCTGTAATTATTAAGTTTGTTTTATTTGCTGTTTTGACACACTTTTATTGTAATTTATATTCCTGTATGTTCTTTTCTTGCAACCTTGTACAAATTGCGCCCTGATGCCCTTGGGCCTGTTGGTTTGCGCGTTATAAATAAACAAATACAAATACAAATACAAATCTGCATATTATATACATTTCTGCAATATCATGATGAATCGATGCTAGCTCATCATGTGATAATTACTGGTGACCTAAGACCCATGTACGTGGGCATTTTCTCCATGGTAACAAGTGCTTGAAAACACCATGTCACCCTGTAGACTATTTACTGTCTGTGAAGCAAAGCAGGAAAGGGTTTAGGAAAGTATTGTGTTCTTCAGTACAAGGTAACATTCTTTGCACTACTTTATCTATGTTTTACTAAGCTAAAGGTCAGTCTGCATGTCTACTCAGTAGTTTGTTCAGTCGAGCAACAGAATATGCTGTAAATCGTGCTTCGCTTTAATAGTCTGGATGGCACATTCACAATTAACTGCGAAAACAAGACAGTCAGGAAAGACAGGATGGCACCTAATTTACAGATTAACTATCTGCCAATGCTTTAAGGTTCTCTGTTGCAGAGTTCATAGTGCTCAGTAATTGTGAGCATTCCAGCGTGGGGGCAGGTTTCATGGAAGCTTCCAAAGTTGTGATTTTGCGAGCCTTCACTGTGTTTAGGAATGAAAGCTTGGAAATTAGAGCAAAGCAGACAATATGGCAATTCTGAACACCGTGATGTCACGGTTCATTGTGTATGTTCAAAGTGTATGTGTATGATGGGTATGTGCTTAGGCCAACATTATAAGGCAAAAATATCTAGTTTTACACACAGAGCACCCGCATTTGCCACTGCTCAACACCCGCTTGCTGACAGGACCTCTATGAACCTATGTGCATGACTGAGCCAGATCTGTTAGCATCAACTTTGTAACCTGGCTCTGATGCGTCAGTACACCAGAACCGAATGCAGGTACTGTGACACTGAACTGCCCCCCATGGCCCATTTGTACCCTACAGACTGGTCAGGTCATGGTTGCACTTGAGTCCAAGCCAAAAAAGTTTAAATGTTATTACCATCCCCCCACCAGCCCTGAAACTCTACTCGATATGATACTTACTCCACTCTGTTACATCTTCACTCTCCTGTTCTTTGGGGTGGTATTGTCCAGTAATCGCTTTTTATTCAAATTGAAAAAGGTATGTTAAATTAAAGTGATCATATTTGTCAATAAAACTCTGATTCGGCATTCCCTTCATTTCAGACTGTGAAACTGTATGGTTTGGGTCACTACAAACTCCCCTTCACACCCCTCTTCAGAGAATAGCTTTCCCTCGGTCTGCATTGGCAAAGGAGTTATATCAACTGATTGTCCTTTTTTACCTTCATGATTGAGTGGTGTATATATTTGTATACGTGTGAGGGCAGAGGTGGCCTTACTCCTTCTCACCCTTGTACACCTGTGGGGCACACTCCTCATCTACTCAGCCATGTCTTCCATGATGTTCACTATGTACAAATCACTGACTAATTTCAACCAAAGGCACATGTGCTTATGTCTCCACGCAACCACCTGTTGCACATGTTGAGCTTGAAGCACCCTTAGGCACACACAAATCTGCCCTAAAAATGTCAGAGGGATGTGTGGGATGTTACACTTGCATTGTTTGGCACTCTGGTGAACTAGACATCATGGAAGGAAGACGGTAGCCCATTGAATCTGAACAGATCCACATAATATGTATCCCCTCAATTTGCCTCAAACCACAACTCTTGTGGAATGGTAATGTCATAAACATGTACATGAAAGTGGAGAAGGGACAACAAATCTGACATAGTAGCACACAATGACAATCATCACAACATGCAACTCTCCAGGTAAGTCAATGTAGCCAGGTACATCTACTGCCTTACCAGTACTCCAATATCCCTGCCACATACACCATTTCTAAAAGCTCCTGCACATGTGTCTCATCTCCTTAAGGTGAAAGGCTCCTCATGGTGAAAGGGGTCCTTTTGTAAATACTTGGGTCTCACACTGGCATTAACTAGCAACCTACTATGCCATAGGGACTCAGCACTGTACGCTTGCTCATTGATAGATTATATTTTTTTAACCATTATACCACTTCCATTCCATCATTGCCAAGGAAAAGATGATGTGGTTGAGGGATCTGTGGGTGAATAACAGACAACTTACTACTGCATTGGGTAGTAAATCAAGGAGCATGGTTGGAGGTAGGATGCGCACATGCAGTACCTGCCTATCACTGTGCACAGATGATCATGTGTGCACTTGATGTAACCTGTCAATGCACCCCCACAACAGCCACTACATCTGTAGAGATAGCAGGGCCTAACTATACATAGTCTAAAACTGTTTCAGCATGCAGTGTACGCCTTCAATGCAGTAAACCATGTCATGAAGGAAAACGCACACTGATTGGATTGCCACACCAAAAAGCCTCCCTAGGCAGAACACCCTCCACTTAACAACACCTCAATGTCTGTGCCTGATGCCAACCAGAGGTGCACACATATTAGATCCTTATTCTGGCGTAGCCTACACATCCCATTAGGACGCATTCTTTACATGATACAGTGTAGGGGCAACTCTACAGGGTGTTCACACCAGTGCATGAAGGATCAGAATTAAGCAACACAGTGGAACATGTACAAGGAGGTCAACTTGCCTTCATTGAATAGTCATGAGTGTTAATCCATTAATGGACAAAGCATTCCATGAAGAACACTACATCCCACCCTCAAAAGTCACACATTCATGTAAACTGAAATTACTCCACACATCTGTGGAAGTGGATGATGTGCATGGTGGAACAGATTTTGAGAGGAGAATGCTTATACACCAAAACAGTATAACAACTATCACATGTCACAGATTGTCGTGCATGAAGTGTAATGTCAGTTGTCACAGTGTTTGCAATGCACTCAACTTTGCAGAAAAGGCCCATTCAGACAGCACAGACATTCACATTGCATGTACTTATCAAGACTGTGGGCCTCATTAGGCGTTTGGCGGTAACCTTGCCGGAAAAACCGGCAGGCTGTTGGCAAACTTCCGAAAATATCCAGCACCCACAAATGAGCAATTGCTGGGGTATTCCAGCCCCGCTGGACCCGGTAATTGCCCTTTCGCGGGTGCCGGAACTGATAGATCCCCATTCCCATTGAGCCCCATAGGGCCCCATAGGGCTCAATGGGAATGGGATTGCCTGTATCACCGGCACGGTTCATTATTGTGCAGGTGCTATAGGCTTGCTATGCTCGCGGGTGCCTTTCATTCCGACAGGTCAGACCTGGCAGAATGAAAGGCATCCGCAAGCACAACTCGTAATGAGGCCCGGTGTCCATCACAGTGTATTGCGACAACATTACAGTGGCACCAACACCCTGACTGGCAACATCCCAATACCCAACACACCTGTAACTCACACAAGACATTGGTAATGCATTTCAAAATATAATGTCATCCATAAATGCACACCTACATCCACCAAACACTGACAACCCCGTATGTGTAGTGGGGTCATTCACAACAGCCATATCTCCAGATCACACGCGTTTTCAGTGCAACATTACTGGGTACTGTAAGGTACAGTTATTAGTTGACAACATAGAATATCATACATACCAACAGCCAACATAAGGAATGGAATGTACGACAACCTTGACTACCACAATGATGAACCACAATGCGAGACCACCACCCTTACACACATATAGCAAATTAGAGATGCTCATGACAGTATGCATACAAAAACACACATACCTATCCAATGCACATGCATCAACTACATGAATGGACAAAGAAAGTCAGAAGGATCTACATTACATATGTTGAGCCTAAAGTGCATCACTGTGGGCCTCATTACGATTGTGCCGGTCCGGAAACACTGGTGCAGGTAAGCCTATCGTCCTGCCCAGCAGGGTCAGACCTGGCGGGTGGAATGGCACCCGCCTGCAGAGTTTCAGGGAAGCACAGGCACCATTATTAATGGTACCAGTGCTTCTGTGGTACCTTCCCATTGACTTCCAGGCAGCCGGACTCGGAATAGCCAGGTGGCACCGGGAAGTCAGGTGTTGGTAATTCATTATGGGTCCGGCGGCAACCTGCCGGTTTTACCAACACGGTTACCGCCAGACCTGTAATGAGGCCCAGTCAGTCTGACACCTGCATTCAGCAGACACAGTTCATGCTGGAAACACACACATGTAACACACATTCATGCCTGCATAGTGACCAAATGCATGGGCATATGCTGCACAGGAACTTGTCAACTGTAAACTATGAGATAATGAGTGAGGACTTCTAATTCCTGACAAGCATACCACATTAATCCAATCATGACATGCAGAGCAAACTACAAATGCACACAGGCGTCAGTGTCAGAGAAAAGGAGGCACACAGCAAAACTAGAGTGATTTTCAAACATAACTGTATCAGAAAACATACCGAAGATAAAACTTAGAAAAATGTAACCAACATAAATATTAGGAAAAAATATAAAATAAACTGTGTACAGTCACTCTGCTTCTGCTCAACGTCTGCCAAAGCCTGGCCCAAGGCTGTACGTATCTCAGACTCCACCTGTCACAGGCAGGCTTCGGTAGTTTCCTGGAGGGTCTATAGGGCCTCCCTAGTTGGATGCTCTATTTCCTCAGAAGCCTTGCAGCTCTCCTCCAGTATATAGGTCTGCACCTGCTCCATCCTCTCCCATGCCACAACCCTGGCAGCTGGCTCCTCCATTGACTGCTGCCTATGCTTCTCCTGCTGCCTCATTCATTGTAGCTGGTGTGAGGTGGCTGACCGGATACCCAGACCAGCCTCCTGCCTTGCATTGCTGATGTTGAATGCTCTCTGCCTACTTCTGGCCATCAGTCTCCTGTAGGCCTGTCCTCTCTGGTTGTTAGGCAGAAGCACATGCAGTACCCTTAGGGAACACTACGTATAATTAAGACTACAAGTGATAGTATAATTTAACCTTTGGTACAAGCCCATACTACACAGTAAAGTGGTAGCGATGGCTGAGCAGCCAGACTTATCTCAAGAGCAAATGAGCAGTAGTAGAAATTACACAAACGACTACAATTACTGTGACTCAAACAAACACTGACTCAAGGTTTCTGGTTAAAAAATATAAGTACATTTATTTTTTAAACCATCTGTTCACAAAACACTTCACTTCTATAAAATAAAACCACACTCTAAATATACTACACACAATCAATTCCTCTTGTTCAGGTCAATTCAAGGTAAGTACATTAGAATTTGACAGACCAGTGTTTCGAACCGTTGCCGTGAGTTAATACGCGATCACTTTTTTGACAGTAACGACAGTTCGGTCTTACGAAAATAACATGTACCCGCAAGAAGAAATACACCCGAAGTCAAACACACTTAGCACATAGAATTAAAACAAGGGGATAGTAGGCAAACATCATAGGTAATACTTTTGCCAAGGCAATAGAATCAGAGGACGTTTTCTAAGAGGCAGTCAATAGGCCTGTGCCAGTGTCAAATGGAGCAGGGTCTCTGTTGCCGAGGATCACACGGTTAGAACAGTTCACGATTAAAGTTTGCCAGGAATACTAGGTATTGTAAAAAGGGAAGCAAAAGTTATAAGACGGAAGGAAGAAAGGACAAGCCTTTGGAAAGGAAAAGGGTTCACCCCGATTCCTCAAGGTCGGACGGAGAGAACGACCAAATGGACACAGTACCTTATTCGGATGAAGAAAGCTGGTGCTACGGCAGTTGTTCCTGGTAGTTCCTGCAGAATCATGGTTCCTGAAGCTTTAGTCATGAGGACAAGAAGGAGGACGTCTGGAGTGATCTGCACTACCCAGGGAAGAGGCCAGCAGCTGCAAAGCAACGATGAATAAAGGGTGCGCTCCTTAAAAACAGGAGAGGGCTCTTCTGATGGCTATCCCGTCCACTACAGCTGTGTGCAGCGATTTCAACCCAGAAGAGGATTCTCTGGCTGTTGAAGGTGAGCTGGTTGATCCCACCAGACTCAAGGGAAGAAGACTCCAGACCGGATTTTCTCTGTCGTTGAAGGGTAGATAGCTCAGGACTGCAGCAGGGCTTCACCGGGATCCAGGAGTTGCAGCAGCCGTCTTCTTCTCCGCTTCTCTTCTGTTCTTGTAGTTCCAGTGGCGACTCTGACTTCCAGCCCAAGAGTCCTGCCTTTTATGGCAAAATCCCCCATTCACACTGCCTGGCTGTCAATCACACAGCAGGGGGGTTGTCCGGCCCGGACAGCCACCTCAGCCAATCGACACAGAGTGCGACTTGGGTCTCCAAGGAGACCCTGTGCAGGGGATTACTAAACCCCTCCGTCACATTCAGCCCACCTAGACATCCAGACGCCAAAGGAGGGCTTCTTTGCAGAAGGCCGCCAAAGGACGGCGAACAAAGAAACCAAACCTGGTTTGGAGTGAAAAGCAAACAACAAGAAAGACCTTTCCAACACGAAATGGCCCAAGATAAAAACAATATGGGGTAGCAGGTTTTTTGTTCGAGTCACAGCCAGAACATTAACACAGGAATCTGTGTAAAAGTGATAGTTACCACTGCCACCAGCCATGTCGAGTCGGGAAGGGGTGCCCCTTGAGTTACAGAAGGACAGGGGAACGATATTCCCCTCCAATACTCCATTGTAAGAAATTTTTTACTGGATCTGTATTTTAAAAGGACTAGTAAAGCCAATGGCGACTTTACATGTTTCTGGGGGACAGTAGTCATCCCCAGAGATGGAGTTCCCAAGGGAAGTCTAAAAGACATCCCTGTGTCACTGCACTAAAGGTGCTGTGTGACACACAAGTAACTAGATGATGCCTAGGGAGTTGGTGACACTCCATAGCCCATGAGCACAAAAAGTACTACAACACACACAAAAAAATACACTGTAAGAGTGGGAAAAAGGCTCATACTCTTACCAGGTGGAAAAAAATAACCCCCAGAAATCCAGAAAAGCTGCTGAGGGACTCACTAGGTAAGGGAAATTAGCCATAAATGAGAATTCTCCCTAACACTGGTGCAACAACTCCCTCTGCCTGGTAGCCCTATCCTGGTGCTGGTATGCCCTCCGGTAGGATGATCGACTTCTAAAGGGGAGTACCGCACCACCACTAGCCACTTTTGCAATGTTGTCCAACACAGCCTGTTTCTCTTAAAGTATCATGGCAGACTTTGGGACCACCTCAACTGCCTGTTTGCTCTTTCGCCTCCACCAAGGGCAGAGGCATCTCAGACATGCTGATGGTGGGAGAGGGGCCGAGCAGTCTCAGGGGTTAGGCAACACAGAGGCCACACTTGTGGTTTCCTGGGGCACAGATGTAGAGGAGAAGGAGGGGACCGTTGTCGTTGCCTGTAAAATGAGGCCTCTGCTGAGCAGTGCTGTTGTCCATTGTAAATATATGCATTTTTAATTGTCTATTGTTACAAATTTACAACCTTGCACACAATCCAACAACAATAAAATATACATATACCCATCAAGTTATTCACAATACATTAAAACAGCAATCATTTCATCTGACAGCAAAAAGTGAGAAAAGACGAAAGAAAAAGAAAAAAGCAGAAAAAGAATCTACTCTTTGCAGATTGCTACACATAAATATTTAAAATATCAATTCATTTGATTCTCTAAGAAATACAGAGTAAACACCCTTCAATCCCACCCAATCCATTCTAACTGGACAGCATCACTTTATTAGCTGCCATCAGACGTTTATATAAACACAGTCAATTCAATACTCAATAAAAACTGATACAAGCTATTTCCAATATTCCAGGGGGAAAGATTCTGCAAGGATAGTCTTTCTGCTGATGCAAAATTACATTTTCCCATAGTAGGTGCTAAATGGGTCCTACGTTTTTGTAATAAATAAGAGCATTTGAGAACTAAATGTTTAAGCGTTTCAACCTCTCAAAGAGCGAACAGATGCTATCAGCAAACCCCTCCTTTTTCCATAGCAATCCATTCTCTTTTGTCAGGAGCATATTAAGCATAAATCGCAAAAAGTGTGTTACAAAATTTCCTAGACGGACATTGGACGAGGTAAGTGGTGCACGTTTCTACCCTCTTCTGCACCATATATTTTAAGACGCCCTCACACATTTGGCAGCAATCTGCATCACCTCTATTTGCTGGCCCCTTATCTACCAGTGAGGGAGGATCACCTGGATGGGGCTTCCTCGGGGAGTGGAAGTGGGACACCGACGGGTGAGACGCGGTATCCCCCTTCTTAAAACACCTTTTCCCCCTCCTGCCCCCTAGGATATACAAACACTCTATCCCCCGCCCCTTTTCCAACTCTAACACTTTTAAAACATTTTGTATTGTGTTTTGGTCTCCACACAACAACATTTAAAACAACAATACATTATTCACATAATACGTTTCTTCGTAAGTAAAAAGAAAAGGCAAAAAAAGAAAAGAAATAAAATACATTTCTTCACAGAATATAAAAAAGAGGTAGAAATACCCCAAGTATAAGGAAATCTAATCACCAAAGGATGTAACACTTACTGCATGATACTGCACATAGAATAGATATTTGAGACATAGGGCCTCATTACGACCCGGGCGCAAAGGAATACCGGGCACAGGTAATGACACCGGTGCCGGTAATCCCTTTGCGCCCTATTCCGAGGTCCCTTTGCGGGTCCTTCCTTAACGCCTGGTTTTAGCAGGCGTTAAGGACGGGACCCTCAAAGGGACTTCAGAGCTAATAACGGTACCGTAATTTACAGTACCGTTATTAGCACCCTCCCCATTCCCATTGAGCCCTATGTGGGCTCAAATGGGAATGGGTATTGACATTTTCAATGACTAGCACCAACCTCGGAATGAGGCACATACTAATCAACTCCAGCCACAAGCTAATTCTTCATGTTCGTAGAAAAAAAAAAACAAGGGGGGAACACTAAGGGAAGGGAAGGATTAAGCTTCAGTTAACTTTCTTGAGTTACATCTCCTAAGTTTAATAACTGAAGCATTTGTGTGATGATACCAAGAAACTCACATAGAGCCAGCACGAGACTTTGTAGCTCACCTCCCATCAGACTAGCCCAGAGAGCTTTGTTACCTATGGTTATGACCAGGTGTTTAACTCTGTCTTCCTTTAGAGCAGTGCACCCCATCACCAAATGTTTAGTAGTTTCTCGTAGGGTATATTTGCCACAAAACCTACAATCTTTGTTCCCTGAGTCCGTTTTCCAGCCACTGACTCTCTCCAGGGTCGGGAACTGGTTTAAACGGAAACGCAAATACATATCTATTTTTCTTGAACAGGGAAAAATAAGCAAATATTTAGACAAGTAATCTATTTTGTAGTTCAGCTTTGCATATTTCTTGTACAGGTTGTAGGTGGTCAGCTCCTCGCTGGTTTTAGCACAGTCTTGCTCGAATAATTTCTTTTTCGTACTGGCTGCGTTAATAACTGTTGCGTCCCCTCTTTTCTATGTCAATGACATTGTTTGTTGGGAATCAAGTCCCATTTCTATCGTTGCATATTGGTAGTGGGCTGTGCCCCACGCTGGGGGGAAGAGGCGGGGTTACCGCCTCTGGCGCCAGTTCTATGTTGTGAATAAAGGAGTTCAGAAGCACTGACTCAGCTCCGGCGTCTCATTGATTGATTTCATTGCTTCTGATATATTGCTAGTGGTTCCTAGTTCCGAACGTTGTCGGAACTTAACAATGGCGACGAGGACATTCTAACTGGGTCACCCAGCCCGGCTGAACCCACCCGACTGAAGCTGCAGCACGGCGCGCAAACCGCGGTCGCTGGCCCAAGACGTCATTGCCACTTCCCGCTTACTGGGTCCTTCTACGCTCAGGCGGCGGTCAAAAGACGACGGCTCCCGTTCACCTGCGCACCTTCATTTCAAGACGACGGCACAGAGTTAACTACAGCCTAGGACACGAACGTGCACGCAAGTCACATGGGCCCTCAAACTCAAAAGTCTCATTAAACTGCCCTGGCCACGTGTAATTACAAGGCTAAAATTGGCTAGAACACGTCACAGCAATGCACTTCACTCGTGCCTGCCATCATGTCAGCAGACAACAAGGACAGCGGCCTACAAAGCCCCCCACCGAGTTCCACCCCCAGATCGCAAGCTGCAGAGAGGAAGGCTACTCAGAGTCACTACAACTGCAAGCAGTGCCTCATTTTGACATGACAGACACGAACAGTTTGGCACCCAGGTGGCTCGATGGCTAAAAGAATTACATATCTACATTGACGCCTCTGGAGTCAGAGAGGAACGCCGCCTGAAAGGCATCCTACTTCATTCTCTAGGCCCCACGGTACGTGATAACGTTTTTGAAATGCCTGATTCCAACGTTGACTCATTTCAAGGTATAATTGACTCATTGAACACATATTTTGCACCATTGCGGAATGTCGATTATGAGCAGCATGTCTTTCACACAACTACGCAGCAAGAAGAAAGTATGGACAATTTTGTCATGAGACTAAGAAAAAGAGCCAAAAGCTGTTACAAAAAAGCAGGACACTGGAAGAAATCCTTCAAATAGCAAGCGCTGATGCAGCACTAACGCCGCAAACGGAGTCGCTCGGAAATATCACCATTACACAGAACGCCAAAATGGCAACAGTATGCCCCATCCGCACTCCTGCTGACTCTTCCGATAAAAAAAAATGTTACCGGTGTGGATTCCGATTTCCTCACGTAGGACCATGCCCTGCGATAGGCCATCATTGCGACAGATGCAGGGGAGAAAACCACTTCCAGTCCGTGTGCAAAAACATAAAATTCTTCCAAGGTGCAGAAACCAACAGAGAGTCCTGGAAACAAGATGGCCGAAACTCAAGGCGGGAAAGCCCGCGCGAACACTCGAGTCATTTCACCGCGCCCAGCAGGAGGCGCTCACCCAGCTCATCCAGGGAACACCGGCCATCCGCCCGGCGGCGGGAAGAAAGGAGGGACACCTCCAGTCATCCAAAGAGCCGACACAGCTCCCCACACCGCAATTCAAGACAAAGAATCAGATACCTGGATGATTCACCGCAAGAAAGAAGAATGGCCAGATCATCATCGTCCAGCCGGGAGAGAAAACAAGCATATGTGCATGCCATCTGAAACGACACAGCGGCATAATACAGTCCGACGCTGTTGCTTCAACTTAATGGGCATAGTTTGGAATTCCTGATCGATAAAGGTTCCACAGTCAACGTTATAAGTGACATAGTATACAAAGCCCTCGAAACAAAGAAAGAATTACGGAAGGCTGACACATTGATATACCCATACGGGTCCAATAAAACGCTAAACTGCAAAGGGATGTTCACCGCTAAGTGCCAATACAAAGAACAAAGCCAGAAAGTGCAAATATATGTAATCAAAGGAGAGGTACCCGGAGGAAGCATTCTAAGTTTCCCTACGGCCATACAAATGGGATTAATCAGCATCATGTACCAAATCATGTCTGCCTACACCTCCAGCACGAAAGACATGATCCAAAAGATGTTCCCATCTTTATTCAAAGGGTTAGGCTGTCTAAAAGACAGACAAATGAAGCTACACATCAACCCACACACACTCCCCATAGCTCAACACTATCGGGGCATTCCCCTCAATATACAACGACAAGTGGAAGATGAAATACATTCGCTGCTACAACAGGATATCATCGAGCCAGCGCCTGGCCCAACGCCATGGGTCTCGCCAATAGTACCTGTACCAAAGAAAGACAGCACGTCAAGTATACGTATCTGTGTAGACATGCGTGCCCCTAATGTGGCCATTGAAAGGGAACGACACTTAGCACCACGCATGACAGACATGATGCACCTTCTACACGGAGCCACAATTTTCTCAGAACTTGACCTAAACAAAGGCTATCATCAACTTGAACTCCATCCTTCATCAAGATACATCACCACATTTTCAACTCATCTGGGGCTGTTCAGATACAAGAGGTTAAGTTTTGGAGTGTCGTCAGCTGCCGAAATTTTCCAGAACGAAATACATCAAATAATCAAACACATCCCTCACTGCCTGAACTATAGCGACGATATTCTCATCTTCGGTACCTCACAAGAAAGTCATGATGACACCCTACAAAGAGTCTGCATGGCATTAGAAAATGCCCATCTTACACTCAATCCGGAGAAGTGCGAAATCAGCAAAACCATGCTAAAATTCTTTGGACACATATTTTCGAACAAAAGCATGCGCCCAGATCCGGAGAAGGTGCAAGCACTTGTGGATGCACCCACTCCCATCTCCCTTTCAGCCATACGCTCGTTCCTAGGCATGGCTAGCTACTGTACCAGATACATTCAAGACTTTGCATCAGTAAGCACACCGTTAAGACTCCTCACAGGGAAAGACTGAGACTTCGAGTGGACGACAGAATGCGAGGAGGCCTTTCAAGCAATCAAACGGCGAATATCATCAGCCTCGTGCATGGCGTACTACGACCCGTATATGACACTGAACTCACAGTAGACGCCAGTCCAGTAGGTCTGGGTGCCATACTAGCTCAATACAGACCTAGAGCACCACCGAACTCACCAAAACGCATAGTAGCCTATGCAAGCCGAAGCCTGTCCTCTGCAGAGTGTGCCTACTCCCAACCTGAAAAGGAAAGTCTTGCAGTTGTATGGGCGTGCAACATTAACACCTTTTTCTATACGGGTGCCCGTTCACTGTTGTCACGGATCACCAGGCCCTAACCACGATCTATGGAAAACCCACTGCCAAAATGCCACCCCGCATTGCCCGATGGGGTCTTAGGCTACAAGAATACTCATTTACCATCATTCATCGACCAGGGAAAGACATCAAATTGCAGACTTCTTATCGAGGTATCCTCTGCCAGCACAAGAGGAAAGACAGTCCACAAAAGCAAATCAATATGTTAACTTCCTGGTCAACAACGCGCTCCCGAAGCACGTCTCCACAGCTCAACTCATAGAAGCCACCGACACCGCCAAATTATTGCTAACCATTAAAGAGTGTGTACAATCGGGCCAGTGTCATGTGAAGGATCGACACACCCGGGTCTATCTACTCAAGAGGAAGCACTATTTCGAACATTCAAGTTAGTGCAACACACACTGTCAGTGTCCCCGGAAGGGTTGCTTCTCAAAGAAAACCGGCTCGTAATACCTTCCAGTCTCCAAAAACAAATACTGGACATAGGCCACTCAGGGCTTCGTGGAATAGTATCCACAAAAAGACAACTGAGGACCAAGGTTTGGTTTCCGAAAATGGATGAGCAGATGGAAAGACTCCTAGGCAAATGCCTCACATGTCAAGCAGTAGCCCCGAGTACATTCCCAGCACCACTCCAGCCATCAGAAATGCCCCTGCAAGTGTGGGACGAGGTAGCAGTCGACATGTTCGGACCTTTAGCTAATGGAAAGTATGCCTTAGTAATCGTGGACGAGATGTCACGCTTCCCGGAGATACATCTCATACATTCAACCAGCGCACAGGCCGTAATACCTGCACTGGACAAGACATTTGCCGACTATGGAGTAAAATCAGACAATGGGCCGCCATTCAGTGGCCATGACTTCGCAATGTTTGCAGAACATCTCGAGTTCCAACACAGGACAATAACACCATTGTGGCCGCAAGCCAATGGAATGGCTGGAAAATTCATGAGCAGCCTCAAGAGGACACTGCAAGTGTGTTCCATCACCAATGGGTCATTCATGCAGGCCATCTGCACATTACTAAGAGAGTATCATAACACCCCACACAGTACCACGGGTGAGTGTCCTTCCACTCTAATGTTTGGCCGCATCATACGGACACGACTTCCCCACAACCCCCGTATCCGTCCACCCTCAACCATCATTGATGATGCCAGAACAAAAGACAGGGTGAGCAAGGAGAAGACAAAAACATACACGGATCAAAGGAGACAAGCCAAACCTTGCAGCATTCAAGTAGGTGATGTGGTGTTAGTTCGACAAGACCAAAACACCAAGGACACACCCGCGTTCAGACCTGAACCCCTGACCGTGACCCACACCAACGGGTCCATGATAACTTCAGCCAACCAGCGTGGAACAATCACAAGAAATTCATCATTCTTTAAGAACTTTGAAGGGAGCACCAAACCTCATGGAGAGAGTCGGCCCAGAACACCTATGAATCGTCAGATGTGGAATCAGAATACCAAGTGGAAGAAAGAAACACTGACGACAGTGACAGTGATACGTCAGCAAACCGGACAGTGACATCAAGGCGTAGCCCGTCGAAAACGGACCATACGCCGGCCCACTCGATGGATTGAAGAAATGAACTAGAGTCCACTTCTTCATTAAGTGGCGGGGAGATGTTGCGTCCCCTCTTTTCTATGTCAATGACATTGTTTGTTGGGAATCAAGTCCCATTTCTATCGTTGCATATTGGTAGTGGGCTGTGCCCCACGCTGGGGGGAAGAGGCAGGGTTACCGCCTCTGGCGCCAGTTCTATGTTGTGAATAAAGGAGTTCAGAAGCACTGACTCGGCTCCGGCGTCTCATTGATTGATTTCATTGCTTCTGATATATTGCTTGTGGTTCCTAGTTCCTAACATTGTCGGAACTTAACAATAACCAGTTCTTCTTTCAAAGACCATATTAAATCCAAAAGAATGGTAATTTTCTCCTTAAATTAGGTGATCGTGTTGCCTGAGGTGCATGACTGCTCTGCCACCCACCTTTCATAGAGAGATTGAATGGGTGGATTTAGAAGCTTGGCATAGTCTGACAATTTCCTCCATTGTGCTCTTGTGGCCAGTGAAACCAGCCCAAACTTGTGCCTCACTACAGAATTAGGAACGGAATTGGCCAAGTCAAACATATTATTACATAACATACCATGTGTGTTGTTCAAGTTTTCACTCAGATCTGTTAGAATGATGTCCAATTCATAAAGAATACTTGCGTTAGTTAGAACTGGATTAGGGGTTTCATGGAAAATAGACAAAGCTGGGCATATATCCTGTTCATTTTCGCTAGTAGCAACTTGTATTTTGCATTTATTAGTTGCATCCCAGATTGCTTAGATATTTGCCCTCATTACATGTTTGCCGGTTCGTAATTAACGGTGCCGGTAAAACGGCACGGCACCGTTTTGCGGACGGTAAACTACAAATTCTGCGGGTGGAGGCCAAACTGCCTTCCAGGTCAGACCTGGCGGGTGGAACGGCTCCCGGCCGCAGAGATGCACGGAAACACCGGCACCATTATGACATGGTGCCAGTGTTTCTGCGGTCCCCATTCCCGTTAAGTCCTATGGGACTCCACAGGAATGGGGAGTAGCAGAATTGCCGATGTCGGATTTACTGGACCAACGGGGTTGTAATGTCCCAGTAAATCCGGCAAGTCCGGCGCCGGTAATTCATTACGGGTCCGGCAGCAGCCTGCCAATTTTACTGGCATGGCTACCGCCTGACTCGTAATGAGGGCCACTGTGTTGGAGACTACATACCCTAGGTAGGTGAGGGAATTGACTCTCACAAGAAGGTCATCACCCAGGCAAGGGTATTTGGGTTGCCTTTTGTGCAGAAGACTAGTACTCTTCAACAGCATAAGTGTGGAGTAGTGTCAATTTTGTTTGCAGTCCAATAGGGGTAAGATCAAAGAGAAAAATGTCAGCCGCAGATGCTATCCAGTCCAATGTCACCTTAAACAAACCTGACTGGGTTTGTGATGCCCTTCGCCCAGATTTTGGCCATATCTGCTGTACAAAGATTATACAGGGCCGCAGCACCCACACAACCCTGCCTCGAACCAACATATGTAGGTATCGGGCCGACATTGAGCCCTCCCTATCAAGTTTTACTCTATCTGTGCTATCAGTATGCAACAAGACAAGAAACTGAATCAGGTTTGATGAGACATCTGCCGCCCTGCGCTTCCCCCATAGACGTCCTCTACTGATTGTGTCAAATGCGTTTGTCAGATCAATATAGGCCATGTAGACAGTACCCAAAGCTTTTTTTTAACGGCTTCCTGCATGTGTGCCAATGCAAAAGCGTTTAGGAGGGTGCCCATCCGAGCATGGAAACCTACCTAGGAGGCTAATAGCAACTTTAATTTCTGTATCTGTTTTTTAATTCCTTCAGTAGTAGTGTGGCAAATATTTTACTAGAGGAGTCCAACAAAGCAATTGGTCTGAAGTTCAATGCATTATTTGTAACCCCTTTCTTGTAGCTTGGAATTGAAGATTGCTTCCATGTGGCTGGGACCCTGTATGTGTGACGAATATGTTTGAAGAGTTCCCCAAGTGGTTGGGCCCAAAGCTCGCTGTTTTGTTTAATGGGTATAGGTGGAATATTATCAGGGCCTGGGGCTCTCAAGGCTATTGCTTTTTTAATTGCCCAGCAAACGTCATCATCGTCCCACTTGCATATCTTTTCTATCTCCAAATCCTCAGATACAAATTTTACTTCTTTTTCTGGGCGAGAATATTTTTCCACACCTGAGCCTCAACATGACACTTCCCCACTATGCAATATTTCTTGTTGATGCCACCTCCCATCATTGACAAGAAGTTAGGCGCATCATTTCCAATCAAGTTCCTGACCGGGACCGGATTTCTATTGATGTGCATCTCACACCTGATCAATTTAAGGGACCTTTTGTGGTCAAGTATGATTTTCCTCTTTGCTCTAAGTAAGACGATAGTGTGGATGACTCTTTATAGCAGGCTTTAATTACCTGTCTCTTGACTACCCTTGCCTTCTGAATCCTGCTGTCATAGTTGTTTGAATGTATAGAGGTCCCCACTATTTGGCCCTTTGAGAGGAGTGTATTGAGACAGTTTTTCAACTTAATTCTGAAATGTTGCACAGTTGAAGTTTCTCCTTCTTCTTTAATGACTTTCAGTTCCCTTTCCCACGTTATCATAGAAATTCTACATGCGTTTGTATTCCACCTTATTGTAAGGCCTCACCTAGCCGCTGTGGTGAATGCTAAAGCAGGTACCAGCTCATGGGAGATGTAACGCGAGGTGAATAGGAAAAGTGGTCACTCCCAAGGCAACCACCCTTAATCAAGGGGTCAGCTATTTGAATCATACTTGGGGTGAGAAACACATGATCTATCCATGATTTTTTACCACCCATCTTACAGGTATAATACCCCTTGATTTTATCATCTCCTGGAGTTAGGGGGTTCAAGTCCCAGGTCCCCAGGAAATCATTTCAAAGCTTGCTCAACTGTTCCATCCTGGATTTGGTTAAGGCGTTCAGGCCCTTTGTTGTGCTTACACATACAGCATTGAAATCTCCTGCCACTATTAAATGTTGGTTAACATGACACCCTAACCAGTCAATCAGTAGACTATTCAAAAGTTCAAACATGGCCCTAGTAGAAGGAATGTCTTGTTGCCCGTAAACATTAATGAAGAGCAAGTTCATTTGGTTCGATGGAATATATACGTTGATTGCCATTAAATTGTTAAAATTAATTTCGATTTTCTGATGTATGCAGCCCCAACTTAATTCTACGGCTATTGCTAGGCCTCCTTTGGGTCAACCCATGTTGCCCCTGGTGACTGGCTTACAATAGGTTTGATATCCTATAATTTCGAAACTGTCTATGGCCATGGTTTCCTATAGAAGTAGAATAATTGTTGTTTTAGTGGGCAAGTTTGTCACTGTCAGTTTATGGTTTTCACAGACATTCCCGGTCTTTATGGTGATGTAAGGTTGCTCAAAGATGCTGCTGTTGGGACTTTACTGAGATCCTTTACTGAGATCCTCCTCATCAGCACACCTTCACCATCCTTAACCTCACTCTATGGCCAGCCTCCCTTGGCCATCCTCCTTCCCCCACCTGCGAGGTTAAGAACCTCGGGGTCATCTTTGACTCCACACTTTCCTTCTCCGCCCACATCTCTGAGGTCTCTAAAAAGTCAAACTTCCTACTGCACCTCCTCAGATGTACTGTCTTTCCTCTCCTCCCCCCGCCTCTACTCTCCACCCTCTGCAACTAATCCATAACTGGACTGCAAGATTTGTCCTTGGCCTCAAGCCCTGGGATCGTATCTCTCCAGCTCTGAAATCTCTCCATTGGCTCCCAGTGGATGGAAGGATTAAATTCCAAACCCTTGGCATTGTCCACAAGGCTTTCTGAGGGCTGGGTCCAAAATACCTTCAGCCATCCCTCCGCAAATAACTCCCCTCCCGAGCTCTTTGCTCCTCTAACTCCCTCAGGGTCAGTCGTTTTTCAAAGAAACGAGTTGTGGGTAGATCTCTGTCTTTGGCTGGGGTCTCCCTCTGGAATAGCGTCCCTACCACTCTAAAACTTGAGGAGAACCATCTCCAGTTCTGGAAGCACCTCAAGACCTTCCTCTTTGCTTCTGCCTTCCTTTCCCCTCTTCCCTGCTGATCGGCTCTCTTCTTGGCACTGTGCACATGGCCACCCTCTGCCCCCTGGACCCAGGTACCTGCTCACCCTGCCACCCTCCGGCACTGCCACCTGGCCACCCCTGGCACTGGGGACTGTATATGTACCCATACAGTCCTCCACCCACCCATTTTCTTCTTTTTCTGAACTTATCAGACTTACCCAGTCTGCTGACGTAAACACAGCACTTGCCACTTGCTGGCTGCACTGCCACTGTTTATTGCCTCTATTATCTATTTATTTTTATTTATTGTTATTTATCTGTGTCTCCTCTGCTCCGCACTCCCCCCGTTCTATGCACTTTTCCCCTTTCCCTTTCCCATGCACTTGCGCGTTCTCAATGTCACTGGGCCTAGTAAGATCGTTGTTGTGTTCTATCCTGTTCCCATCCCTTGCCTTGTCACGCTCTGAAACACTTGTGTATGAGCGTGATACAAATCAAATATGATATCATATGATATCATACTTTCTTAAACATTTCTATTGCCCCATTCAGCCAGGCCCAGTCATCCCGAGCACTTTTCGTCTCTTCTAGAGCACTAAGCCTTTCCTATTGGCCATGTAAGTTATTTTCAGTTTCTTTGACTGGATTCAGGTAGATTTCAATTTCCTCCTGTGTGGAGAGTTCCTTTAGCTGGTAGCCCAAGGTCTTTAAAGCAGCACAATGGTTCCAAACCATTTTGGCAATTAGATTGTAGGCAAAGAAACACACCAACCTCTGTGCTCCCTTTTTAGGAAAGGCCACTCTGAGAATGTGATCGGATCGCAATGCTCTAAGTTGAGGTACTGCTTGAAAGTCATTTTTTATTTGCCTCCGATTCATATGGACATCCCCATTTAGTTTTTGACAACCCATCTCAGTGCCCTGAAAAATCTGATTTTCCTTCATGCTTCGCGCTTCATTTGATTCAGTGTCTGGCACCAGTGTGGTTTCCCTTCTACTAGTACCTACCGAGGTAATGCTATCGTGAGCAAATATTCATTTCACTTCCCATGTTCATTGGCATCAATAATTGAGGTATCTGTAATTCCAAAGTGCTGCTTTCCACTGTGTGGGTTTCAGCTATAAGGGGCTCTGCCATAATCAAAACATCAAACACTTTTGCACATCACGAAAGACATCTGACAAACACCAGAGAGCACTCACTATATGAGCAAGACAGACGGCACAACGAGACAGCTATCCAGGCACGGCAGTTCAAGAGGAGGATAAAGACGGCCCAAACCGAGAGGGTGACAAGGAGAGAAGCAACCTTGCAGTTTCCGACCAAGGCCTGTGAGACATCTGTGGAAGGAATTGTAAGACCACGAACAATAGCCCAAGTGTGTTGCAGCAGATGTCAACGGTACACAGAGAGTGCCTACGCTGATAAGCAGGACAGAGGGAGATGTCTGCTACTGTGGAACTGGCCTTGACTCCCGATATGAAGAAAGCCAAGCGGTTCATCACAGCCAGTGAGTTGAGGGGAGAACCGATAAAGAAACCGAACTGTGTTGAACAAAAGTAGCAAACGGCCGAGTGCAGAATGTACAAAGAACTGATGATGTAAAATTGGAAAGCCAACTGCAGATGAGCTAGGCACCACGTGGGTGCTCACTTCAGAAACTCTGGGCATTTAACTGATTGTTGAAACTACTATTACTAGAAAGCCTTGGGAAAGGCGAGAAGAGGGTCAAAGTGGCCATACAGGGATCTAGTAAAATACTCTGTACAGTCAAAAGTCTTTGACCGGCAGATGATCGTGAAAAAGGGGATTAAATCCCACATCATGAGAAAGTACAACCAACTGTGAGATTGGCAAGAGTGAACCTGAAGGACGGACCGTTGGAAAGGGGCAAAGTCTAAAGTCCCAAAGAACAGTGTGTTGACAAGAGTGAACCTGGCAGGGGGTTGTACACCTTCAACTGTTTAAAAAGACATTAAGATTCGTGAATACCACAAAGTGGGATCCAAGGGTGAAAAAGCATCAACCAAAGTACAACTAGAAAGGAACTTTTGTTGTTATTTTTAATGCATCAGGACCTCGAAGGCAAGAGACTTTTTTCAGAGCAAGAGACTTGGCCATCGAATATACTGATAGCTGAAAACGGAACTGTCATCTCGTGCTGGGAAAGCTTGAGCATGTGCTATGCTCCAGAGTCCCGCATTGTCCTGTGCTCAAAATGTTTGGAAGGGAGACCACGACTACCACATCCTGATTTATTATTTGTAAACACTTCTTCATTTCTTGTGAGCCTTATCCCACACTCTTTTGTGCTGTCATGACCACTGCTAGGGGGCACACGCTGTGCCACAAACAGGCTTCACTAGAACCCCGGGAGCCTTAAAACCACTGCTAAGGGCTCCTGGAGCCAGTCCTGGCGCCTTTGGCACCAAGCTCATATGTGATAAGGAGGGACTGTTCAAACTAGGTCTCATTTATGTACATGGGCCTTTAAATCCAACATGGATGCAACCGCATGGCTCAGTTCCTGTGAACCAAACCTTGCGGTATAGTGTCTTGGTTGTGGCTGGGGCTTGGGACTACTTTACCTGGTACTATTTTACATGGGCTATATAAACCACGCCCAGGCTGCAGAACACGCTTCATGTTATTCTGCAACTAGCAGCGTGACGCTCACCGTGTCCAGGTCCTGGTCGCCAGCATCCTCCTGCAAGAACAAGACCAAGGTTATTCCGTCTTACCTGAGAATTCACCATCCAGCACTCAGCATCTCACCGGGCTGCAATCTGTGAAAACCGACAGAAGAAGAAACATCCCTCACCTGTGAGTACTAGCTTAGGACTTCCGGCGAACTGCTACCACAGCTGCTGCTCGAACATCGCGACCTCCAATAAAGAGAACAGGAAAACAATAGTCTCACCGGAATTCCATCATGCTATCCCGCGCGCTTCCATCCGGAGCACCACAGCAACATCGTGCAAAGGAAAAGGAGACAAATTCAGGTTTGCTTTCTATAATAAACAACCACACAGCGTTTTATTTACCTTACTGGATTCCGGGCGTCAGTTTTCTTTTCACCGCACTGTCATCCGCTCGCAGCACCACAGCGGCCTGTGAGAAGAGGAAGAAGAAAACACAGGTTAGCTTTAAAAGACAATAAAGGCGCTGCGCTTCGCCCTTTCTCTTACTAAAAACGTGCCTCTACATCCGGCACACCAGCATCAAGACCTACACACCTGAAAAGAAGGAGCTAAAGACTTTAACAAATTCCCACCATGAACAGAACAAAGACTTACAATTAACAGACCTACTTGCCTATCAGCAGATTCAGGTTCACAGCAGGCCTGTGCCCAAGGAAGGCGTACTGCACCAGTGAAGCAACTCGGGCAGCTCGCCAACGAACATCAAGCGCCCCTGCACAAGAAACGCAGGATGGATAGCTCACCCTACAAATAACTAAGGTGAGAAAGACCCTGTGGGAAGGGGATCGGTCAGAGGGAGGTGGGCGATTCACCCATTAGAGACAGCTATCACAAATCCTCCCTTCTGTAATTGCAGATTCATTATTCAGCACCGGGCAACTACTCATCCATGGTTCCAGATCTCAGAACCTTCCAGACGCCCCCAGAGATTTCAGGTGAGCATAACATGTATTTAGTGTAAGGATTGGCCATAGGTTTTTCTTAGTATAGGCCTTTTTATTTGACAAGACGCCACTAGGACGGCCTTAATTTTTGATTTGATGATCGTAGCTTGCTCCCATCTTAGGTTTAGGTTTAGACTAGATGGTTTTTCCACCCTGCCTATACAGTTTAATGAACTCCCTTTAACTATGATCGCTTGTGTTTGTCTCTTCTTTATACCATGCCTTCCTTACAGAACCCTGTTTCTTCCTACAAGATTTGAGATGTTTGGGTTTCTTTGGGGGATCTTTTATGGTGCCCTTTTTTTGTTTGCTATTGTTAGTATGTTCCTCTTTCCTTTCAGTTTTGCAAATTACCTCTGAAATTTGTTCGACCAGGACACAAGAGTTCTCGTCCCTTATATGATTTGGAGGGTACCCTATCTCGGGTCGCTTGCTAGTAACGGTTATTTCTACTGAGTCTGCCACGCTATAGGTGAGTGTGTCTTCTGTCTGGGTCAACATAATTTATTGAACCCAGTCTTGCACATTCTTCGAAAAGGATTCAAAAGGCGGTGTATCGTCCAGGAAATATTCCTCAGATAATGGTAGAAATAATCAAGGGCCATGCTTTGGTTGAGTACTACAGACAATAGGAGAGGGGTCCCGAGTGGCCGGACCACAGGCTTGGCACATTAAATAGGGATTAATTGATTACAGCAGGTTTTTAAGTCTTCACGTTCTGACAAACTGATGGAAAGGAAGTCTTGCATTTCTATAACTTTAGTCATAATATTTTCCATAACTTTGCTTCGGTCTACCAAATTTAATATGTTGTGTTACATATCCGTCAGTTGCTGAACTTGTACCTGCACATCGTGACAAAATTGATGAGAGAGTTTAATACGAAAGTCAAGACCACTAAAGATGAATGATTCGGGAGATCCATCAGGGGGGTGTGTGAGTTTTCTGAGGAACAGGATGTCATGGAGGAATCGGCTCTGTAATTTTCCTACTCCATATGCTGTGAATGGAACGAATTGGGGTTTGTTGTTAGAAAGTCACATGGGTGGGCATTATTCCGTCTGGTCTTATGAGCTCCCCATTTACTAGTGTAGCTGGGGCCACCCTGGTCACAGGTGCTTCTTGGTTTAATGGTAATTCTACTAACGCCATAGCCCCATTATGATTGAGTATGAAAGGGGATGAAGACCCCTGCATAGATATGTGAGGGAGATCACCCTCAATCGCAGTCCTTCCTTCCATTTAATGTCCGTGATGGTGAGTGTATAAGTGATTTCCAGCGGAGCCTTGTCGATATGGAGCAGGGAAGGGGCTGCCAAGTGTCTCTCCTGACTCAAGGGTGGGGGCCCAACTCCGCATCATGGGTTGCCACATGATTCATTCGGGGGACAATTTGGTCAAATGGTTTGACTATTTTATTCACCTCTGATAAAGGGAGAACATGATTGGAGGGGTGGGCCCTCCACCCGGTCCTCCCAAACTCCTGAGATTGTACAAAGCTGCTAGTTTGCCAGGGGTTTAACACTTACCCAAAATGTCTGCAGTGTTCTTTCCCACACTTCCTGTACCTTCCACTGCAGTGCCATCTGTGCTTGTTTCACGCTTAACTCGAGCTAGTAGGCCTGTTGTTTTAAAATGTAGGCCATGCTTCCAGTCATCTCTAATAGTCGCTTGCTTTCCAGAAACACACAATAGTGCTCACAGCCTTGCCAGGGTAGAGTGCAACGCCAACTGTAAAAATAAGTGGCACATCTGCTTGTGATGGCTCACAAGCTGCCCACAAATCTTTTAAATTGTCTCACGGGCAGCATCTTGCCACCTACGTTCTGACAACAGCAGTGACAAGACAGCACCATGGATAGCCTCATTGGCCATCACAGCAGGTTTTGTCTCTGTGGAGGTATCAGTGAATGTGGGCTGTCCTTCAGCAGATGGGTCTGGGACCATAGGAAGAGCTGACTCCTCCACCATGTCCTGCTCATCCTTCTGTTCCGAGCCTATCCAACTCTGATGCCCCACCTGCCACCATGGACAGGCCCACAAGGGGCTCCTCCTCCTTGACCATACCCAATCGTGACACCTCATATGGGACCACCACGCTGAATGGCTCCTCTGTGGGGATGGGGGAACTACCCTGTCCCTTTCCTGATTAGGTCTCTACGCCCTTACCAACGTTCTACACTTCAACAGAAGCGCCTTCAGATGAACTGCCTGCCCCAGCCACATGTCCCTCGGAGTAGGTGTATGATGGTAGGCATGACCAGGGTCTGCATAGACGTCTGGTGGCTCTTGCCATGGAATGCAGCTCATCTTTGCGAGTACTTCCCTCTGCAGTTGCACCGGACACTGGATAAAAAATAATAGAGGAGAGGAAGTGAGACATATGTGTGTAATATGCCGCCATCACATTTTACAATGCCACAGCCTCACACACACAACACACACACACACACATACACACACACACACTCAAACACACGCATGCATGCACACACACACACACACACACATGAATGCTACATCTGTATCAAGGCTGTGCAAGGAGTCCTCTGCAAATGTCAACTTCCAATGATGAGGCCTAAACATATGCACATGACACCCTCACCTGTGACCACATGACCATGACAAGCACTTCTTACACATACATTTTGCAAAGATGCCATAGCATAAATTAATTGTGTAGGCCAAGTGACATAAATTGCACAGTCCAACAAGTTATAGCTTCAACAAATCACAACTTGAATAAATCATCCCTAACACACAGGCATGAAAGTCGGTAATACATGAAAACATCACTATCAATTGTCTACATAGTATGGCATAGAATGAGCAAACACCACTTAATTGTCACAATAGTTAGTATGGTCAACTGTGCTCATAGCAGGGGCAGACATGAGTACTCTAGTACGTTGGATGTGATGTAGCCACTTGCAAAAGACAACATAATGGTGCTGTGGTGGTGTATGGGCATAAAGGCATGGGGGTACTGCACGTGAATACATGGCATGGGAACACGCCCTCCCTGTGCGTACTGGTGCACGTATTAAATAAATGTACATATGAGACTGTAACCTCATCCTCTAGCAAACAATCACCTCATACATGTGTGAATGTCAGCAGAGGATTATTTGCGTGATCCTCCTACTCAATAGCACACAGTTATGTCTCAGCATGCCTCTAGCTCATTAAACAATGGCTACACCCCCACTTCCACCAACACATTGTAAAAAGTACACTTTACTAATTGACAGACACATACATTTCCTCTGTCAACACCTAGCACACCCTCCATTCACAATGTACTTTCTCATTGACTCACTGTCTGCACCTAAGAATCCCTTAATTCTTCAAATTCTCCATCCATTTACCCACTCATTTTGCAAGCATTGACCACAGCCATCACAACACATCAATGATGGGAAGAAATCAGACGAGGTAAGTGGCCAATACTGTGAGGGTGTGGGACATTCCAGTGACTGTGTTTGATTGGTTCAGTGTGGGTCAGTTGTGTGAGGACAACAGTTTGTGTAGGACATCTGAGAGACCACAGTAGGCAAAATGAGTGCAGGGGCAATTGGAAGGATGTGGTCTGTGGCGTGTATGTGTGCAAGAGGTGGGAGCCTAAAGAGCAGAGATGAGTAGGAGGGATGGAATGGCAGTGGTGGCAGTGGTAGTTGTTTATGGAAGTGGAGTTGGAGGCAGTCTGTATTAGCGGTTGGTAGTAAGTGTCACTGAGCTGAACTTGCAGTAGACAGAGAGAGCAACAGGAGTGAGAAATAGTGTCAATAGCAGAGATGCAGTAGTAGTGAGAAGGTGTAGTGTCAGTGGATGAGTAGTAGTATGTAGAGGAGAAGTAAGATCAAACTGTCGAGGAGTAATGACAAAGTGGGAGACATGAGTGACACTAGAAAGAAGGGAGGAGAACATGTTAAGGGTAGTGAACTGCTGACATCCACATGAAGGAAGGCAGGGCTAGCGAGGGTTGAAACAGTCAGGAATCAGATAGAGAGAGTGAGCCCTAGCAGCACATTTCCTTAAGATCCTGGTAGATCTTACAATTCAATAACTACATCCCTTAGGACAAAGTATCCATAAAGTCCCACTAAACAGCCTATGATAAAATATTGGAATCAGCGTGGTTATTGGTGCCACCCTTCCCTCACAATATGCTAACAGTACCATTGTAATCTCTTATGGCTATTGCAACTTGCCTCCAAACACTTAAACAGATTCAACATTAAGAATGGACTTCCATTCCCATAACTGCAAGAGTACTGGAATGAGACAAATCAGAGCGGAAAAGACCAAGAGTACAGGCTGTGCTTTAGTTGTTTAGATTACAGTCCTGTAACTAGGAGATTTAAATTGCAGGCACAGCTGATTAGAGTGTGCTGCTGGAGTGAGAAACCTGTTGCTCTATCAGGATGCACCGAGAGGTTGTGGAGCTGCAGAGGCTGTCCTGGAGCCATCTGGCTCAGGAAGACAGAAGTGGGAAGCTGACCGCGAGGCCAGACATGCATCGATAATTCCACAAGTCAGCACAGGGCTCCTGGGCGTTTTCATGTGTGGAGTGGCTGCCTTGTCCTTGCTGTAGCCAAACGGAAATCAGCAGTGCCAAGCAGGAAATGCAGGGAGTGTTCCGGCTGAGGAACCATGGCGGTTAAGCAGAGAGAGAAACTTAACGACCGCCTCCGGTTAAGTACGGGAAGACAAAAGAATGCCAGCAAGAGCTGGTGAGTTCCCTAAATGGAAGAAGGGACACTGGCTTGTACGGGCAAAATGGCAAAGACAAATAAATATAAAACATGTGTATGACAGACTTATGCGAGAAGGGAATACTGAACCCTTTATTGAAAAGGAAAAATGAACGAGAAGTAAGAGACTTTAAGTTTTGCAAGTGTATGTAATACACATGGAAGATAAGCCCTGGCAGGAACATGTACCAGGCAGGTACTGTGTTAGATAAAGTATATTCAAGAGAATAATGTATTTGAAGCTGTGTGCAGAGCACACAAGAAAGAAAAGCCCTGGCAGGAGAGTGTTTATATGCAAGAGTATATGGGAAAGTCCTGTTAGGGAGAACTACACCAGACAAAGACAAATTGAACAGTATACAAGAAGAATATCAGCAAAAGGGGTCCTGAGGCGGATTTATCAGGACCAGCCAAATGCTGTGTGAAACCAAGGAAACAAGAAGTGAAAACCTGGCAGGAGAGTACACCAGTATAAGGATAAATAATCAAGTTGTTTTTGTGGAGCAGTTGCATTGTGAATGAAGAAAAATTAAAGGAACTGATACCTTTCAACATACCACAGAGGGAAGAGAAATTAAGGGGAAGGGAACCGCCCGCTGGAATAGGGAATTCTATCATTCTGAAATGCATGAGTGTATTTCATGAATGACTCAGAAATATCATACTGCACTCCCGAAGTACCATATTACATGTCCCTTTCTGCAATGTGCATGCATGGTCACATACTCCTCCAATCACAGCCTTGATGCTGAAATTTAGTATTGCATGTTAGGAATGTGTGCCTTCAACATCTGCAGATGACCTTGGTGTGATTTTCTTGAGAAGTGCAGGTCTCACGCTCACACAACCACAATGTGCAATGGTGCATTGTTCAAATTAAAATATGTACAATCCTTTCAGTGTGTACAGTGTTTGCATTCTTTGTAAGGAACAGTGTGCTCTGTTATGTGCCCCAGTCTCTGCTGCCCTATCAAAGGGTTCAGTGGACAAACCTTCCCATATTGATTTGACATACCGGCATAAAGGCGGTGTCCTGAGTTATTAGTGTTGTTGCTACACAAGCATGAGCTGCCTTTAGGGTGTGTGAGTGGCTAATGCTCACTATACCACACACCTTCTTAGGAGAGACAAAGGGACTGATAGGAAATGTGTAGGGTGAATGACCCAAAAGCTGTATGATAAAAAACAATCACAAAAAGGCCTACTAATCAATGCATCGTTTTGCAAGGAAAATAAAGTTATATTACATGAAAAAGTGTCAGTTGGTCCTGTAGAACCGAACAGAAACAGAGTTTGTCTATTGCGAAGAGGAAGGTCTTGAGGTGCTTCTGGAACCAGAGATGGTTCTCCTCAAGTTGAATGGTGGCCGGGAGGCTGTTCCAAAGGGAGGCCCCAGCCAAAGACAGAGATCTACCCCAGCTTGTTTCTTTGAAAAATGACTGATCCTGAGGGAGTTAAAAGTAGAGGAGGGAAGGGCTCAAGAGGGGAGGTATTTAAGGAGGGATCGTTGAAGGTATTTTGGACCCATGTGCCAGAAAGCCTTGCAGACAATGCAGAGGGTTTTAAATGTAATCCTTGCATCCACTGGGAGCCAATGAAGGGATTTCAGAGCTGGAGAGATACGATCCCAGGGCTTGAGGCCAAGGACAATTCTCGCAGTCCTGTTCTGGATTAGTTGGAAAGGGCGGAGAGTGGAGGAAGGTAGATTTAGAAAGAGGCTGTTACAGTAGAACCAGAGCTTGGGAGACAGTGAGGTTCTGAGGGAAGGAGAGGAAGGGCCGAGTACCTCTAAGGAGGTGCAGTAAGAAATTTTACTTTTTAGAGACGTCAGAGGTATGTGCAGAGAAGGAAAGTGTGGAGTCAAAGATGACAGCAAGGTTCTTAGCCTCGCAGGTAGGGGTAGGAGGATGGCAAAGGGAGGCCAGCCAGAGAGTGAGGAGAAAGGATGGTGAAGGTGTACCAATGAGGAGGATCTCAGCCTTATTGGCATTTAGACAAAGATCATTGGCAGCACACCAATTTTGAGTGGCAGTTAGGCAATCGGAGATGAGGGAAGGAGAGGAGGTGGCTGAAGGAAGCCTGATAATTAGTTGGGTTTCATAGTATTGGAAATTTGAGCAAAAAATGGAAATGCCATAGGCAAGAGTTGCCAGGTATTGGTTTAAAAGCCAGGGTGAGAGGTTAGATCCCTAGGAAATACCACAGGTAGAGAGAGAGATAGAGCATAGAAACTTAGAAATGATTTGGTTACTAGGTATATTGTTTCAATAATTATTTTTGACTGTCATGTAATGTTCACCCCTATGACAGGACCTGTTTGTAGTGAGATTTCAAAATCAAATCACAGTAAGTTCCAGACATGTCTCCTCCCTTATCTCTCTGGTATGGTAATGTTTATTTGTAATGTGCCTATACACAAGGCAAGTGTTTAAAAGCGCTTGTGGAGGCAGGGAAGGGGAAAAAACAACAGTTATTAAGAGCCTTTGACTTTCTGAACGATACAAGTCTGCACAGGCAGAGTAAGTGCATATAATCCAATTCACAGTGTAGATAACAGCAAATAGGTCTGACAAAGATCCTGCAGTTTTTCCAAATGCATTGAGGCACCTCCATGCAAGGAGGGGAGTCAGGGAAGATATATAGACGATCTTCAAGGCATGGTATGTTCAGATCGTGCAAGTGCACAGACGGTACAGGGGAGGGGAGGTTGAAGACAAGTGCAGATGGGGAAATCCAAGTGCGCCCAGTTAGTCAGAAATTCGGTAAGTGCTGAGAAATGCGCTTCTAAAGGTCATTCACCAAGTGCAATAGCAATGAGGCACATAGAGGCCCGAGGCAAGTGGAAGAGGACTGCAGGGGGGTGCCAGAGATCTTTGACACTTTGGCCAGTCGGCAAGCTGTGTGGAAAAGGATGAATAGAACAGAGAGAGAGGTTGGCAGGGTAGAGGGAGAGAGAAGGAAGAGGCGAAGAGGAATATCTTAAGGAGTTTCCGGCATCAGGGAAGCTATTCCAGAGTGAGGCCCCTGCTGAGGATAAAGATTTACCTTCAAATCCCTGCTTGGAGAACCGGCTAACTCACAGAAGGTTGGAGGCAGATGAGCGGGTGATTCTGGAGGGGCAGTATTTAGGTAGGCATCATTGCAGATAGGTAGGTTGCAGGCTACAGAAAGCCTTGTGAAAATGCAGAAGGTCTTGAACTTGATCCTTGCAGCCGCAGGGAGCCAGTGGATGGATTTCAGCACCAGAGACATCAGTCCCTGGGCTTGAGGGCAAGGATAAGTCTTGCGGTTGAGTTCTGGATGAGTTGCAGAGGGCGTGAAGCAGACTGAGAAACAGGCTGCTGCAGTAGTCCAGCCTAGAGAGAACCAGGGCTCTGGAGAGAGTGAGCCGCTGGGAGAATGGGAGAAAAATAATACGGAGGTGCAGATAGTAGTTGGACTTTTTAGAGATGTCTGAAATGTGAGTGGAGGATAGAATGAATTCTAAGATGACCCCAAGGGTTTTTGGCTTGCAGGTGGGAGCGGGTGCAGGGCCTAAACAGGCAGGCCAGAGTGAGAGTGGGAAAGCAGGAGTCCCAATGCAAACGATCTCAGTCTGGGAAACTCTGGAGTTTGGATTTCATCAATTTTATTGTCTTTATAGTCCAGCCGCCTGCAGTTCAAATGGGATGACCATTCTTTGGGTGAGGGCAGTAGTGCTCTAATGCTCCAACAGGCCTCTTGGCATCACAAAACCCCATGCCCTGTTCTCATGAATTGCAACCTTCAAAGACACATCCCTACTGCCTGTAACCTTGGTATCACTTTTTTCATGGCAGGGTTTTTTCTAGGGACTGACTGAACAGAGCCGCAGCTTTACATAAAGGCTGTTTTTTTGTTTCAACCTGTAACAGGGTTGAAATCCAACATGTCCAAAATCATGCCACCTTGGCACACAGACCTCGCTTTTACTGCAGCACCTTGCTGACTCCATTTCCTGCTCGAACCTACATCAGCTACCTACTTGCACATTTTTTAAACATGACATTGTGCATTACCAATACCTTATAAACCTACAATATATTGCCCTATCTTTCAGCTCTGCAACTGCAAAGTTAATACATTTTTGCTCTTTCTGTGTAGCTATGTGAGGTTTTCAATATTTCAAAACTGACTGCAAGTGATTCATGCACATTCTGCCATGCGCTGTAAGGAACTCATAGTGAGAACAGTAAAGACAGACACAAGTGATCACAGTTCAAGGGTGTTTATTAAACTGTAAGTGCAGGGTGGAAAATGCCTAACCTAAATCTAAGATTGGAGCAAGCGTCGACCATCAAATGAAAAATAAGGCAGTCCTTGTGGTGTGTTGTCAAAGTAAAAAAGCCTATACTAAAAAACCTATTGCCAATTCCTTACAACTAATTACAGAAAGAGTGTGAGATAGGGTATTCAAAATAAAGAAGAAAGTGTTCAGAAATAATAGGTCAGGATGGGATTGCCTCACAGTCTCCCTTCCCCTTCCCAGCACGAGCTATCTGTACCGTATTAGCTATCAGGTACTTCAATGGTTAAGTCTCTTTATAATGAAAAGTCTCTTGCCTTCGAGGCCTGATACTCCCAACAAACAAACACAAAGTCCTGTAATACGAACACTTTGGGTGATGGCTTCACCCTTGGGTCCCCCTTTCCAGGGTGCTGACTTGCTCCTCCTGTGCTCTACCTTTTATCCCTGTGGGCAAGGGAAAGGGCTGTCAGGTGTGTGTGATGCTGGTCAATTACCTGACTTTGTTTGATACTGGTATTGGCACACGTCAGGTAAATGGCTCTGGTGTTAATCTGTTGTCTTTGATGTTGTGCAGAAGTGTGTGTGTGGAGAAATGGGTGGGTAGTGTTTTGGAATATCCTATGTAGAAGGATGTGGAAAAGGTGTAAAAAGAAGGGTGATACCGGATCTCGCCTGTCACTGTCCCACTCCCACTCCCCAAGGACCCCCCATCCAGGTGATCCCCCCTCACTGGTCCACCCACATGTACTGGATCCAATAGCGATAGCTGTGTCCTGGCCAACTGGATGACAGATCCCCGGCGACTAGACAGGGAGACACCATAAGGTTTCTCACAGCGCATCAAATTCTGCTCGCATTGAGATGCCTGCTAACACATTTTTCACAGCCTCAACCCCTTAGCTTGAATGGGGCATTGCACTTGCATCCCAACAAATGTTACATAGATGTCTCCAGAGCACTGTCAGTGGCCTCCCAAAATGATCTGATAACTTTCCAGACATGTCAAAGTTCTATGAATACCTACACATCAGGATTACACAACCATCGTGTATGTCATATATGTGGTGTCATAGGTGCCATAGTGCTTCTGCTAAGGGTGACATGGATGTTGAACATGACTGAATGGCCACTCTAGAAGTCAGATGCAAGTGTAGCTGGGCCATTTTGTCTATATGCATTTTATATGATGCTTACGTATTTGACTGGATAGGCCTCTGACTATTGTTTTCTGGCTTTGTGTAGGTAATGACGCAGCAGACGAGGTGCAGGAGGCAGAGGAGGAGGAAGAGAACACACAACCATCCTCAAGCACAGACTGGGGTGTTGTCCCTTTTGAAACCCCCTCGCTCTTACAGACCATCCTCAGAATGCCTGCAGACTCATCAGCCGATGAGGATGCCAAATCTGATTTTGCAGTCATAGTGAGGCAGATGGTGGGAAGGACCAGCACTCAGCACTCATTACCTGATCTAATGGCTATCTAGAGTGTTCGGAGGCTGCTAAGCCTGAGGAGAGACAGGAGACAGTGCCACTGCCAGTGGAGAGCCATGCATCATTTGTCAGCCCAGTGTTTGTAACATTGCCCTCTCCCATCCTGGAGGCAGCAGAGGTGGATAATGGGAGTGAGATAAATGTAGACCAGCACCCCATGCCAGTGCACTCATCCTGGCTTGGCAGGCCACGCACACATGGGGGACGTGTTCCTGCTGCCCACTTGGAGTGGGAGGAGGAATTGCTGTGTGAAATTAAGCGGGGTAAAGCAGGAGATGGACAGGGACATTCATTGTCTGGCTGAGAATATCATCTTTTCTTTTTTATTTTAACTTCAATTTTTATTAGCATTTTGTATGAATTATAACTTTAACAACTGGAATAGCCACATAACTGCAACTGTTTATCCCACCCCCCGTACAACCCCCACCCTCCCTCTAATTTCACAATATATCGTGACCTGGCCTTGACCATTGCTACTTTTGGTCTGTTGACGAGAAGATGCTTTGCATTCGCTGTGTTACCCTCTGGTGCTTGGGTGTTTTCCTGAGTGGTTTATTTCTGCAATTAATTTTAGATAGTAGATTCATGCTTGGTTGAGGCTCTCCTCCCTCTGGGTTTATCCTTCTCATTCCTGACCCCTTTGTCTGGGTCTTCATTGCTACCACCCCCATTTCAAACCTGTTTCTGTAATGGTGTCTCGTTTCAGTGAACCTCACAACCCCCCCCCCCCCCCCCGACTGCCTCACCCCATTTTTGTGCTAGGGCCACCATCCCTGCTTGTAGCATTGTTTCCCACATACTTGGATATCTATGCACATGCAAGTCCTTTGGCGGGAAGCCGAGTAACATGGTTAGTGGATCTTGTGGTAGCTGTTCCCCAATAACCTCTTCCATCCACCCCCTCAAATCTTGGGCACTTCGGAGAGGCCTCTGCAAACATCTTTGATAGCTTTAGTGGGTCTCGGTGCCATCCCTATAGGACTTTGAAATTGTGCTCCATGTCCGCCGTGAACAGATTTCCATGGAAGGCTATCCGGAATACCTTCTTCCACGCTGTAACGCTCACCTGATTCCCACAGAGATGCGGACCCGAACTGGACTACTACCGTTTCTTCTATCGTGAGGCGCAGGGCCCGGAAGATGCTCTGGATGGGGCCTCCGAATTTGGATTGCCTGGCTTGTAGAGTAAGTTTTCTGCAGGTGGAAGAAAAGGGATTGATTACCAGCTGGGGTGGATATGTGTTCCCACCAATCTCCCGTTTCTCACTCTTCTTGACCCCCAACTTGGTTTCTGCGAGCTCTCACCTTAGGTATTGTAAAGATGAGCTCTCCATCCTGCTTCAGGTGCAGGGGTGCGTAGGATCCAGTTACGTCACTGGATGGAAAATAGTTGCGGACACTGTGTCCTTTCGTCTCTCCTGCGGTAGCCGTAAGTATGAGTGTCTTTTCTCCACAGGAGCCGGGGCCCAGAAACCTAAAGCAGGTAAGTCTCTTGGTGAGTATTTGTTCTCCGTGCTTAGTTAGTGCTCACCATGTATTCCTCTTATGCAGGTGGTGGGATGTAGCTGGCGTCGTGGCCACGGTGGAGGAAGGTAAGTGAAAGAAAAGCGACTGCTTACTTCTAATGATTGTCTTTTTCTGCTTACAGGTGCCGAGATGCTGCCGGCGACACAGCCGTGATGAAGCACGTAAATAAGTGGAAGAAATGTGGCCGCTTTAGAGCGGGCACCTCTAATGACTGTCTTTTTCTGTCTTTCAGGTGCCGAGATGTTGCCGGCGTCGTGGCCGCGGTGGAGTTCGGCGAGGCCACGGATGGGTAAGGCAAGGCGGCGCGGCTGCGAGCATTTGAGAGCGCTGCTAATCTTGTACCTTTCCTTTGCAGGATCATCGGAGGTAGGATTGCTAATGCCAGATTCCGGTAAGTATAATTTCTAATGCTCGCCTTCGCTTTTCTTGTCTGTTTGCAGGTGTTCCGGGTGCTGGCGGGCGTGTCAGGAGCCAGGATGCAGGAGCCGACTCGGTGAGCGTGCTGCTGCTGATGCAGAATAACGCGAAGCACGTGTATTCCATCGGGCGTGGTTTAAATAGCAGAGAAGTGCTTCAGGTGTGTGTTCTTCCACCGGCCCCACCCAGGTAAGAAAAGAGTTCCTGAATAGAGGAAATAGTTCCTCCCAGCCCTGATGGCTGGGGACTTCAGCCAGACTGGATTGTTCTGGGTAAGTATGCAGCATGGTCTGCCTCAGGTAAGTCCACCCAAGCATTATTACACAGTTTATCAATATGAGCCCGGCGCCTATGGCGCCGGGACTGAAGTCCTTTATGAGCCTGGCGCCAAAGGCGCCAGGACACAGTCCAAAGGGCCCCTGTAGGGGTCTGCTGGGTCCGGAGATGTGGAAGAAGGGTCTGCTTCCGGAGGCGCTGGGCCAGTCCTGGCTCCTCGGGAGTAGTGCTCATGACACACGCCTCCCGAGTGAGGGCCTCCATCGCCAGTTCATCCCAATAGTGCCGAAAGCCTCTCCTTTCTGTGAGTTTGTTAGTGTTCAGTATTTTGTACAATTTGGATACCATAACCGTCCTAGAGCCGGTCGTGTCTGATGCCTTCTTGAAGGGAGTTAGATCTCTTGTAAACTTTTGTTCCCACTTTTGGTTGCATAAAGTGCCCTTTAACCGGAGGTATTTGGATATAGAGATCATACCCTGTCAGTCTCGAAATGCGGATACCTATACTTTGAGACCGCAAACGCATTTTGGTGGCCGTGGACCAACCATCTCATGCACGATATGACAGAATATAGGTTTTCGAGTTTGCCAATGAACGGCCATTTTGATGTAGCAAGAATCGCCATTTTGTTTTTTAACCATTGCTCATTGCTTTCTGTTCCTATTGCTTCGCAGAATATTTTCCGCTTACACTGCTCGACTGTGAAACATTGTTGTCTGTATGTGAAAAGGACAAGGCCACAGGGCCGTGAAGATAACAAGAGTTCGCTGAAACACAAACGTAGGCAGCGCCAGGAAGAATGCCCGGCTCCCTCCTTAATGTAGCCTTGAAGCAGAGCTGCAGGGCATTTAATCATTTCACAGCTGCCAGCCAGTCTCGTTATATGGTAGAATATGTTAGAATAATACCGCTAAAGGCTTGAATTATGCTTTTCTAACGGGCCCCCTTTGCTGAGCCCGCTAAGAGCATGTCGGCTCCCAGGACGCGAATAGCACCTGATAGATAGCAAGGTCCAGAATGCAACTCCCCCCCGTATGTAGTTCGCTTCCAAGAACAGAAGCGCCGTATTCTATTCAATAACCGAAAGATGCCTACGCACTCACAAATTGCTAATTGTTACTAGAATAGATGTTTGAAGGTGTCATAGTGGTCGGAGATCTCCATCATCACACCAAGTTCAAAGAAACCCAATAAAGAGGGGTGTTAAACATGTCATAGCTGATTGTTTGATATGCATTTTGTAAATATGTAACTGATGTACGTAATTCACTCCCTTGCGTCCCTTGAGGTCTAGAGATACAAGTCGTGGGGCGTGAGACTGAGTTGGCCAACTGAGACTTTTGCTTTGCAATAAAACCCTAGCTTTGGGAATACAACCTTGTGTCTGGCGTCTCTATCGTGTGTGGTGACCCGCCTTGTTTCCATAGATGTCAGGGTCTCCTAGGGGCCCCTTTCGACCGAGGCCCAATACCTCAGCCATGTTCTTGTATGACATGAACTCACCTGCCTTGAACATTTGGTCCACCCTTTCCATGCCTCTGTCCGACCAGAGCTATGCTTTTCTGAATCCCTTGTTTCCCAGCCTAATTACTGGGCCCCACAAGGAGACCATCGGGAAGGCCATGTTGTGAGATGCTCCGTTTGTTTCCATTCCCTCCAAATTGACCAAAGTACCCCTAGGGGGTATCACTAGATATTATCCTCACCAAAAATATCACCGTATATATGGTCGCCTGGAATGGCCATAGGCAATATTTTTGGTGGGGATAATTTTTGGGGTTTTGGGAGCGGGGGTTGCGGGGTGTCCGCAGCTCTTTAAAAATAATGCAGCGGTTGTGGGGGTGTCCCCCGCAGGTTCCATGCCTTAATATTGCTGCAAAAATATGCCAATATTTTTGTATCGTGATATTTTTGCGGGGATATTAACACATGGAACCCCCTAGGGTTGGGTGGTGTAGAAATTTACCTGGGATTGATCTTTGTGGTGCCCAGAGGAGGTAGCAAACTTTAAGGGGGTGTGCGTCCATGTCTTCTAAGTAGGTCCAGTATGTTTTTGTGTTGTCTTGCATGTGTTGAAAGAGAACTCATAATTAGGAAATATAGGCGGAGGTCAGGAAGCCCGAAACCCCCTTCCTCCTGTGGGAGAATGAGGATTGCTCTCTTAGTCCTCTGGGTTTTCCCCTACCATATGAATGCATGGGTTGCTTTCTGAAGATCGCTAAAGGTCCTGTCAGATAGCTGTAATGGGAGGGATGTGAAGAGGTAGAGGAAGGAGTCTTGGTAAGATGTTCATCTTAACCGCCATCATGCGCCGTACCACGACAAGATCAATTTGTCCCATCTGATCAAATCTGTCTTGACCTCTGCCATTATAGGGTCATAATTGGTCGATGCCATTTTCACGAGGTCTCTTGTGAGGTATAAAGAGGTAATGGATCAAGGTCTTCTCTACGTTTAGCCCCAGAAACTTGCCTATGGGGTCAGCCCAGAGAATTTCCCAAATGTTTCAATCAACGAAAGTAGTGGAGGATGGGACTTGCGCAGATTCACCAGGTATCCTAGGTTGTCGTCCACGAATAAGGATAGCTTGAATTCTACCTCTCCCCTCTGTATTCCCCTGATGTCCGGTTGTGTTTTAACGGCTATAGCGAAGGGCTCCATCGTTAGGGCGTATATTAATGGAGCCAGGGGGCACCCCTGCCTTGTACCTCTAGACAGGTTAAACGGGGACGAGAGCTCTCCATTCATCTTCATCCCAGCCATGGGGGCCCTGTACAGGGCTGCTATCCACTTTCGCTTGTGTTCCCCATAGCCCATCTTTTGGAGGAGTAGCATCATGTAGTGCCATTTGACTCAGTCGAATGCCTTTTCTGAATCTATAGACAGCAGGCAGGCATAAAGGTCCAACCCCTGCGCAAAGTGGATTAAGTTTATCGTCTTTCGGATGTTGTCCAAACCTTGTCGCCCCCTTATAAACCCCACCTGATCCCCGTGGATTAGTGTTGGCATGAGTCCCTCCATCCTTTTAGCAAGTATTTTTGCTAGGATTTTGACATCAGTGTTCGATAGCGAAATTGGTCTGTAGGAGGAGCATTCAGAGGGGTCTTTTCATTCTTTGGGTATGACCACTATTATTGCCTTCATCATGGTTTCTATTTGGATGCCGCCCTCCAGGACTGCATTGAATACCTTGGCTAGGTGGGGGGCAATTGTTGAGTGATACATTTTATAGAATTTCACAAAATCCATCTTCCCCTAGAGAGGTGCTCCCTTTCATTCCCTTGATTGCCCTTACTACCTTCTCCTCATCTACAGGGGCCTCCAGGTTTTCCGATGCCTCCCTCGCTAAGCCCGGGAGTGGCATTGTTTTGAGGAAATCCTCAATTTGTGGGTCTTCCCCCTCAAATTCCGACTTGTTCAATTTCTCATAGTATTTTTGGAAGGCCGTCCCTATACTCTGGGTATCATACCTCAACTCCCCGTTCTCTGCCTTCGCGGCTCTCACCATTTTGCTTTTCTGTGTGTCCCTGAGCATCCACAGCAGTATCCTATCCGCTTGATCCCCTTTTTCATAATGTTTTTGTTTGAGCAACTGGAGACTTCTCCCAGTTTGGCACCACAGGAGTTCTTTCAACTGGGTCTTATACTGCTCAAGGGCTATTGCCTGTTCTGGGGAGACACCGCTGCCTGAAGTGCGGCCCGGCTGGATCTCTGCTATTTTCTCTCGGATGTATTTTTCTTGTTTCTCCCTTTCTCTTTTCTTCTGCGCCCCCGTTTTGATTAGGACTATCCTAATAGTTGCCTTAAAGGCATCCCATACGCTGTGTGGGCTGACCTCGTCAGTATCATTCAGGGCAAAGTATTCCACTATGTTGTCTAGGATCATTCCCGCTGTCACCTCATCTTTGAGAAGGGCATCATTGCACTTCCATCTCCCCTGTCTCACCCCACCCCCGATGCAGTGTGATCCTCACCAGGTCGTGGTCTGACCAGGGGACTTGGTCTACTCTATGGTCTGTAGCATAGGGAAGTAGTGCGTTGTCAATCAGTATGTAATTGATCCTGGAAAAGGACTCATGTGTCTTTGAATGGTATGTGAATGGAGGGTCCACTGTGGTATTCCTCGGGAGTGTATCATCTAGACCCAGCTCCCGATTAACCTTGCAAAAGCATTGTGACGTGAGGTCATCGAGCTTCATCACAACAGGTTCAAATGACATGTACAAGCCCCTCGTGGGGTCTTAAAACCATATTGAAATTCCCTCCCACTATTAGTGTACTGTGTGTGAAAAGTCAGAGACTGTCTCTCACCTTTTCCCAGAATTGTCTTGGGCCATAGACTACTAGGGTTCCCCGTGGTGTGTGCCCTTTACAAGGAGGTATCAGCCTTCTGGGTCTTTAAGTGTGGTTTCTGTTGTAAAAGTTGTCCCTTTTGCTATTAGTATTGCCACCACTCTCTTTTTAGATTTGTGAGAGGCGTGCTGGCACTCCCCTATCCCCGCCCCTCATGGAGGGTTCTTTACCTCTTGTCCAGTGTGTCTCTTGTAAGAATAGGATGTCCAAGCTTGCCCTGCGGAACTCCCTACAGATCAGGGATCTCTTAGTGGGGGTATTCAGCCCTCTGACATTAAGGGAGCCTATCGTCAACACCGGGAGTTGATCAACCATTATTACCACCATGGACTTTTTCCCCGAAGCACCAGTTGTCCCCATTCCCGTCACCCTTGGTCCTCTTTAGAGGAACTTCAATCAGCCGTGATCCTTTGCAAAATATTGGTTCCCCCCCTTGTACTCCCTTTCTCCACCTCCCTCCTGAATACATTTGAACCCTTCACCCCCCACCTGGTGAGGTACGTCCCCAGCTGCCTCCCCTTCTCGCCCACAACTCCCATGCCGTAACCTTCGTCTGTCCCCCATCCCCCCTTCCCAGTAACCCGGCCAAACAGAGCAACCATTCCCGGTACTCGGCCAGACCACCAACTTATTCACACCTTGCCCGGCTGCTAGATAATCAACTGTTCCCATTGAGCCCCCTCTGTCCCCTCCCCACCCATGGCTGTACATTTTTCCCACCTCAATGATCCTTCTTACTTGTTGTTCTCTAAAATTGTTGTTTTACCTCTGCCCACTGCCCGGAATCGTCTTCCTGGGCCTGTCTGGCTTTTCTCATCCCTCCAGGCTCCCTCGGCCTCTGTCTCTCTCCGGGTAGGGGGTGTTCAGTTTCTTAATTTTTCTGGAACCCAGTATCTTCCTCCTGTCTCTTGGCCTCCCTGTCCCAGATATTCCTGGTACTGCGTCCCCCGTTGGACCCGTTGGGGGTCTACGTAGTCCTGGATCGCTCCTCTAAGGTCTTCATCTGTGATCAGGGTTGTTCTCTGCCTCATATATTCAAACAACAGGGAGAATGGGTACCCCCACCTGTACCTCACCCCCTTTTTCCCTCAGGCTTTGGGTTGCTGTACGTGATGTCCCATGCTTTCCTGGCCTCTTATAGCACCTTTGCTTTTTCTGTGTAGTAATTGAACCGGACCAAGATGGAGCGGGGACCTCATGCCCTGCCCTTCGCTCTGTCTATGGTGGGTTTCGTGGTTGATTTGTTCCCAAAGAGGAGGCATATCTTGACTCTAACCATTCTGTGTATGTCTCTTTCCATCTCCCCTTCCGCTTCAGGGACACCAAAGAAGCAGAGGTTATTCCTCCTCCCTATATGTTCAAAATCATCCATTTGCCGTGCCCTCTCCTCGTTTCATTTGTCTAATGTTACTAGTGTCAGTTCAATCTGTGCCTCCTGGATAGCGGAGGTCGACTGGTTGGTTTCGAGCTGAAGCAGTCTATCCTACACTTTATCCACCCTCTGGTCCATTTTCTCAAACTTTTGGGCTATGTCCGACCGCAGTCTCCTGCAGGACTGAAACAAAGCCCCTTTCTGTTTTTGAGGTAGTTTCCATCGACCGTCCCGGTTGTTCCATAATACTCTTCAGGTTCGAGTTGCCTCAGGCTCCTGTTACCTCCCGGAATCCATACACTTGTAGGGATGCCTTCCAGCTCATATAGTTCCACACTGTACTGTGGTGGCGAGGCGATGGGTGTCCGAGTGGTTCTGCCGTAATCCTCCCAGGGTTAGTACTGGGTTCTGCAGAGAATGACAGCTGATTATAGAGCACTGTTTGTTGGTGGGATCTGAGTGTCTCTCCTCTGTTTCCGCTCCCAATCCTAGGTGCCCGGGAGGGGGAGCAGGGGTCAGTGCTCCCACTCCTGAGGTCCAACGTGGCTCTGATGGGGAGCTTCCGGTTAGGCATATGCCCCAGACTGAGGTCTGGGGGTCACCACCCTTAGTTGTTGCGAGCTCCGACAGTTCGTTGCTGTGCCACCTCCTTCCCTCGTGGCTCTCCTCTCTTGTGTGGGCAGATGAGTTGTGTCTTGCAAGCCTCCCTGGGCAGGCACACACCCCACACCAGGGTCCAGAGGTGACCACCCGGGAAGGGTTGGGCTTCAAGAGGCTGTCTCCCCCTTGTTCGCTTCCCCCAGACGTGTGGGGCCTCAGGCCTCCTCTGGCACCTTCCCCTTAGCTGATGCCCACGTCTGGGGATGTTTTTTCAGTCGATACTGGGTCCCACTCGCTCACCTCCTCCCAGTGTCCTGTTACCTGGAGTCTCCTGGGCTCTTTCCCCACCTAGTGGTGGAGGTTGCTGTTTGTTCGCTGCTGTTTGTGGGTCTCCGCCACCCTGTTGTGTGGGATGGAGTTTTTAGGATTCTATGGTCTCGGGACCAGATGGGAGCAGTGCGTCTTTGAACCAGTGGGGGTTTTTCACGTGCCCCTTTTCCCCTTGGGTATGTCGTCCCTGTGGGGTGCTTCTTCGGGAAGGGAGTGCAAACCCTGCACTCAATGGTTGTTAAATCCTGGGTTGATGGGTTTGTGGTGAGGGCCCCTTTTTGAGCCGTGTATCCGCTTCCTCCTCGTGAGGTGCTCACTCCATTTGCCTAGGAGGAGGCTGTCCACTGCAGCCATGCCCGCTTCCCCCTCCTCCACTGCCTTGTCTCGCTGCATATGGTGGCGGATCTTGCTCCCTGTCTTTCCTCACCTCCTTCTCCTGCACACTGCTCTCCCCACTCACCTCTGGACTCATGCTGGGGGGTGCTATGCTTCTCTGCGTCCACCCTCGCTCAATCCCACCGTCTCCTCCGACGGCGGATAGCATGGATCAGGGAGAGAGTTCTCGAGGCGTGGGTCAGCCCATGTCTCTGCCTTGTCGGTGGCGCTTTGCGGCCCTAGTAGTCGCTGTGCATGATATTTATGGTCTCCACACTTCACGTTGCGGGCGGCCGCTGGGGAACAAACAAGAGCTTCCATTCTGGTGTTAGTTTACTCAGCGGGGCACGGCGTCCCCCTGCTGTGTGGCCGCTTCCTTTCGCTCCGTGCCTCTGCTCGAGGCAGTTCATGTGGGTTCCCACTCTCTGCTTACAGGGGCTTGTTCTCAGCGATTCTGTGGCACCCGAGCGTCGGGTTTGCTCTCGGGGGCACCTGGGGGGTTCAGCCTGTGACTCCTGCAGTTTCTGTCTTGGGGGGGTGCATATGGGGGTGATCAGTCCCTTAACGGCCCGGTCCAGTGGAGCAGAACGTTCAGGCTGCCATTGCCTGTGCGCCCCCTGGTGGCCTCCATATCATTTCTTCTAATGGCACGATGTGTTCTGAAGTCTGGCTATTGCACAAGGCGGTCTCTGCCTTGAAGCAATGCCTGCATGAAGATATAAAGGCCTCAAGGGACCTCCGCAGGCAGGAGATGTCTGATTTGGGGGTACTGCTGAATCTACAGATGGAGTCCTCAAGGGAGCATCACTGACTGGAGATATCCTCCTGAGGGACACTCTCAACATGCAAATGGATGCCTCAAGGGTACCCATTCAAGCTGACATGCCAGCCACTCGTAAAGAGAATCATCAGGACCTACTTGCCATTGGCACACTGTTGCATCTATCAATATCACAGGTTGCTGTGGCAAAGGAGGACCAGAAATTGGCCTATGCATGGACAGGGTCACACATCACATGACCCTCCATAGGGTGAGTCTTAACAATGAATCTGCAAGAGATATACTGCCCATTTCCTTGCACACCCATATCCTGTAGCCACAGCCCTTCTGTCACGACCCTCGCCCAAAACCCCCTCTGGCAAACCAATTGGCCAGGTGGAGTCAGGACTCGGCCCTGTAGAGCCTGGCATCCTCTTCAAAAGCCCTCATGGCGCCAGTCCTGGCGCCTATGGCGCCAGGCTCATACACCATGAAAAACAATGTGCTTGGGAACTACTTTATTGTATTGTCAGCCAACATGGAGGCATCCACATAGCTTGGTACCCAAGCTATGCGGTCTAGTGTTTTGGGTGTGGTAGCCTAGGGACTACTTTACCTGGACTACTTTGTTGGGGAACATCATTAGCAGCAGCATCTTACCTGCAGTCTTCATCTTTAAACACTCGCAGCTACTGAGAACAGCTTCCTCGAATCTGCACGCCTCCCGGACAGAACGACCTGAAAGCGGAAGATAGAGGCAACATTAAAGAAAGCAGTAGAGACATTTACAAATTACAAACTGCTCAAAAGGCTTACCTGGCTGGTCGCCTCTCGGCTGGCACCACTCCGGACATTCCACTTGTGCTGAAGAACACTGCGATCTACAAGGAATGAAAACACAGGTTAGCAAAGGCAAGACTTTGCAGCGCTGCGCATAGCGCTTACTTACCGCATCATAGCGCTCTTAATGCGTCATCATTTACCAGCGGGGGCTCAAACAAGCCAGTTCGCCGCGCTGAAGCTCCGCATACCTAAGGGAGAAAAAAGAGACATTTTAAACAAAGAAAGGCATGCAGGATAGCAACAAAACTAAAGAACAGCAATAAGACCTACCTGAACAATATCAAACGGCCGGCGTCAGTGAAGTAACTGGACCGCACTCGCCCATGAAAGACGTGCCCCTGCAAAGAAGGCAGGGCAGAGAGCACGCCTAATTCTACCGCAAGACAGAACCTTCCCCGCAGACCACATCAGGGCAAAGCTGAGAAGCATACCAGCGAGTAACCCGCTGGGTGCTGTCCCTGTGGATGCCAGGTGAGCGTAACAGAATGCAAAGCCTACCATAACAAATCCACCTGGGTGCCATGGAGACATCAGACATGGACCAAGAGACTAATGCCCTCCGGAGAGACCTAATAGTGACCAAAGAACGCATTGAAGAGATTAGCAGGCAATACTTGCAATCACAGGCAGGACAGACGCCTCTACCTGGAAGCAATCCAATGATGCAAATTCCCGCCATACCACCCCCTCCGGTACAGATCACGTTACCTGGAACAGTGCCCCTGGCACCACCAGAAAGGTTCTCAGGCAACCCACGGAAGTATGCGGCATTCATCAATCAGTGCTGCCTTCATTTTCTTTGTAGGCCTGGAGCATTCCCAAACGACCAAGCTCGGGTAGCTTTTGTCTTATCATACCTGAGTGGTGGTGCAGCAGATTGGTCGGTGCTGTTGGTAACCCATGACGATCCTCTATTACATGACTTTGGGGGGGGTTCCAGAGAGAAATGGAAAAATGTTTTGCTCGCCATACCCAGGAACAAGCAGTAGACAATGAACTCTTGTCCCTCCGACAGGGGAATCAGGACTTGTTAACGTACATTGCTACCTTCAACAGACTGGTTGCAGAAGCTAGGTGGCCGGAAAACAAAAGAACCACGTTATTCCATCGATGCTTACGAGGCAAATTAAAGGACATCTTAGCCCAGGTGGTTGATCCACCCAGAGACTGTGCAGAATTCATAAATCTGGTTGTGCAACTAGACCACCGGTTGCAGGACCGAAAGGCAGACCGGTCTAAGATGGAGCCTCGGACCGTGTATGTTCGACCAAGGGAAAATACACCCTGTGTACCTGACAATGCTGTAGAACCCATGCAGATTGGAGGGATACGGCCTCCATTAACAAAACAAGAGCGGGACAAAAGAAGACAACAACAGCTTTGTTTGTATTGTGGGAAACCAGGACATTTCCTGAAGGACTGTCCAGTAAAACCCCACAAGAAGAAAAGTCGGGGCCACAGAGAAGGATGAAGTTAGGAATCGGAAAACTACCAAGCTCGACAAACGTAGAGGTCAGTTTGTCGAGTGAGAAGAAAGAGTTGCTGACCTCGCACTTTGCAATACCAGTGATCCTAATTAACCACCAACAGTCGTCAAGAATGCATGCCGTTGAAGCATACATCGATAGCAGAGCAGTTGGAAATTATATTGATCAAGAACTGGCAGCAGAGATGGGGCTTCCTTTGTGTTCTAAGCCAACTATGGACAAGGTAACCACTGTGGATGGGACAGAAATTGCTTCCGGAGCAGTAACTCAGTGCACAGCCAGGGTAACCTTGCTGTGCCAGGACGGACATCGGGAGTCTATTTCATTCGATCTCATCAAGGCACCTCAGCTCAGGCTAATACTAGGGGTGCCATGGTTGGTTCCTCACAACCCTTTGATAGACTGGCGGGCACGAAAATTAACCTTCCCCGGTGACTGCTTCCCTGCCTGCTATTACCAAGAGGAGAAACCCGACGTCTGTATCCCTATGACTCCCGGAGCGACAGTATCAACCCTGGGAGCAACTAATACCTTGGCAAGTGAATACCATGATTTCCAGGATGTTTTCGGAAAGGACCAAGCCAATACATTGCCGCCGCACAGGCCCTATGACTGTCAGATCGACCTTGTTCCTGGTGCACAAATCCCTTGCGGCAGGATCTACGCTCTCACAGAACCAGAAAACCTTCATTTGAAATCCTATTTAGACCAGTACCTTGCAAACGGATTTATCTGTCCTTCGAAGTCCCCCGCAGCCAGTCCTTTGTTCTTCGTACCGAAAAAGGAAGGAGACTTGAGAACCTGTATTGACTACCACGCATTGAACAAGATCACTGTGAAGAACCGCTACCCCTTGCTACTTATCCCTGAGATGCTAGACCAAGTTAAAGATGCCCAGATTTATACCAAATTGGACCTTCGAGGAGCGTACCACCTGGTCCAAGTCAGAAAAGGAGATGAATGGAAAACCGGCTTCCGTACTAAGTATGGCTTGTTTGAATATCAAGTCATGCCCTTCGGGTTATGCAACGCTCCTGCGGCATTCCAGTATTTCATGAATGACGTCTTAAGGGAGTTAATTGATGTGTGCGCCTTAGTGTACATAGACGACATCTTAGTATACTCAGCCTCGGAACAAGATCATGTCAGGCACGTTCGTTCGGTCCCCACCAAGCTCTGTCAACATCGCTTGTTTGCAAAACTTGAAAAATGCTTTTTTCACGTCACCGAAGTAGAATTTCTTGGTTTTATCCTTACTCCAGGAGGCATCAGAATGAACGTGCACAAGGTAGATGCCATTCTGAAATGGCCTTCACCGACGTCTCTGAAAGGGGTACAAAGCATGCTGGGCTTTGCGAACTTCTACCGCCGGCTCATCCCAGACTTCTCTCTGGTTGTGCACCCAATCACAGTACTATTACGAAAAAACAATAAAAAGTTTGCTTGGACCGAAGAAGCAGAAGAAGCCTTTCAGGAACTTAAACAAAGGTTTATCTCTGCTCCAATCCTGCGATGTCCTCGTCCAGACCTCCCTTATGTCGTTGAAACTGATGCGTCCAGTCTCACAATGGGGGCTGTCCTTTCACAGAGAGACCCGGAAACCGGCCAGCTACATACTATGGCCTTCTGGTCGAAAAAGTTCTCACCTCCACAGATTCTTTATTCCATCACGAACAAGGAACTCCTGGCTATAAAATCCGCCTTTACAGCCTGGAGGCACTACCTTCTGGGGGCCAGACACACCATTAAAGTCATCACAGACCACCGAAACCTGCAATATCTCAAACCAGCCAAGGCCCAGTCCTCGCACCAATTAGGGTGGGCCCTTTTCTTCGCCGAATATGATTATGTAATCACATTTCGACCAGGAGTCAGAAACAGAAAGGCGGATGCCTTATCTCGCATGGGCATAGATGAAATAGTATATAAAACTCCAGACCCAGTACCTATTATACCTGAAGACAAACTCTTGGGTATCACGACAGCCTTAACACAAGCAGAACTACGAACAGAAATCCAACGGAGAATGAATCCTGATGCCTACCTCGCATACCAGGTGAGCGTAACAACTTCTTCATGCCCCCTGCTGATGATGAGCATAGTGATGGAGTGCAGTATATGTTTTCTTTTTTGCACTCCAGGGTGGACTCATTTCTTTTGGTTCTACGGACATTGCCATAGTGCTCTACGGGCAGTTGGTTGACCACCTATGCTACTTTGCAAGTGATAAATCTGGTGGACTGTACAGGCGCACGCCATCGGTGGCAGAGAACAGTGGAAATGGGATTTGACCCTGGTACATTGTATTGTTTTAAAACATATGGACCGATTGATCAGGACGATTGAACGATACTTGTTGAAAATAAATCCAATTGACGCGCAAGTCACACCTATCACAATTCATAAAATAAAGACTTTGTAAAGACCTATTTCCAGTTTGGGATGCAGCATGGATGATCTTGCATCTCATGGAATCAAACTGTGATCGAGTCCTCTGTATCCTTTCATGGTCTGTGTGCAGATACCTACTCAGTGTTCTTGCCTAGATGAAGGAAGAAAGGGTTTGGATCAGCTGATCATCCCCTGACGAAGTCGAAAATACAAGAATAGTGTGTACATTACAAATCGGTGTGGTACTCACCTCTGAAGAATTTCCTATCTAATTGTTTAAAAACATAAGCAAAGAAACATGTTGGATGTATTGCGAATGTTGTATGAATGAGTGAATGAATGACAGATGCACAAAGTTTTAGAAGGTGTAGAGACTTGTGTTTGATACCATGATTGTAGATGGAAAATATGAGTCAATGATTTGATGTACCAGAAAAAAAAAAGAAAAACAATTTTTTTGTTTTTACCGTACCACTTTGTTGGGATCAAAAAGTGTTTTTAGAATCTTGTTGAACTAAAGGATAGAGAAATATGATATATTGTGTTTTATAAAATAAGAAATAAATTGATCCTTTGAACAAATCAAATTGTATTATTGCTATTTTAAGAGGGCTGTTCAAAAGTGGTCCATATAAAAATTACCTCAAGTCTCTCTGAGGTTGTTGAGGACTGTACATACTGACATGTTCAATGAAGATAATTGATGTGGTCATTTAACTAAGAACACAATCCCACTTTCAGGTAAACGTTATGTTGAACCATGATGTGCATAATATGTGTAGAAAACTGGAGGCTTCCAGCCCTTTTAAGATGTGGTAGCAATACCCTTGAGATGGATGGGGATGGAGAATGTATCCAAACATCAATGATCCAAACGACTCAGGTAGTTGGCAAAAGGATAACTGTTTTAAGATCAATTATCTAAAACAGGGAGTACAACGGACATCAACGGACCTCTCAGCGTAAGATCTCTCAATGCACCTTGAAAACAAACATTCCTTTATAGCAAAAATCATCATTTATGATGTCAACCTATGTATTACTAACGTCATCCTATGTGACAAACTACAAAAACCTATTGAAGAAAGTGACAAGACTGGAGGGAACATCTAAGTATACGATCCATACTCGTCCAAAAGAGTGAAGAAAAGTGATAGGTTTCTTAACATCAGGTAGGGCAACTAAGCCCTCCCCTTAAACAGGAAACTATACAAGAATAGTGTCCTGGGGGAACGTCACAAAATATACAACGTCCCATTGGTTACACAAACTATAGGACCCTTAATCACACAGCCCCCCAGGGGCGTTGCTAGGGGGGGCTAAGGGGGCTATAGCCCCTGATCTTTTGGTTGTAGCCCCGGATAGAATCTCAGGAGCTACAGCCAAAAGACTAGCTAGCCCCCAGTCCCAACAGTTATGACAACAGCTTAGCCCCAAGTCCTTTCCAGACCTAGCAACTCCCCTGCAGCCCCCTACCATTGGTTGGCAATCTAACCTCTGTCAGTACTTTTCCACCTACGCTAGTAGGACGCAGACTGGGTTTCTAGGTGCTGGTGACCTAGTCTTCAATCAAAGCTTCCCACCAATTAGCATATCATCCATCATCACCTCAGTGGTCTGCTGTCAATTAAGGCTTTGAACTTGTCCTTGGGAGTGTTCTTTTGCTCTGGGGAATTCAAGGGAACAAAGGAAAGCTCTGCCCTCATGCGTAGGCATGACCATCGTGTTCGTCCAACTGCATCCTTCCACATGACTGAAGACCATAAAATAGAGCCCTAGTTTATTTAAAATACTATTTTCTAATAGACCTCTGACGTTTTCCTTGTTTTTTTCAATGTTTTCTGAACAAGATCTTTGTTCTTTCACATGATTTATATCCATTGTCTGCTTACCCCAGCCTGATATGGCCTTTGCTTCTTGGTTCATCCAGTCTCACCTTTCTGAGTTTCACTCCGGTTAATTCACTTGTTTTTCAACTGCGACACACTGGAGAATCGGCCTTCCTTTTTTAGCCCAGCTCTGCTATAATACATAGTGGAAACATCCATTCTTTACTCACTTCTATATATATTAGCAGTAGTGATCACATGATCTAATGTAAAGAGTGAGACGGAGCGCTCGCGTAACGCGTTAACGCCCACTTGGTTACCTTTTAAAAACAATAGCAGGAGTGCAACCAAATGGATTACAAATAGCCTGAAGAAGCTCTTTGAATAGAGCGGAACGCGTGGCGAACTCCACCCGTTGAGGTACTCATCATGCTTTTTACCTGGTCTGCATAGAATTGAATAAGATTTTTTTAACACTGATGCTCATTATTGCAATGAAGAAATAAAATATATATGTTTTCACCAAAGCGGTCTAGAGTGCTTGGGCATTATTGTGCTATGATATTCGCAGCCTTAAACACCTATCTGGCTGGAATTTGTAGTTTGATACATTTTTTAATATATATATATATATATATATATATATATATATATATATATATATATATATATATATATATCCTCAAGAATACTTTGTCTGCTTGCATTTCTTTGCATCTGTACACGTGTAAAATGACTTGATCTCTTAATCAGTTCTGTAGCATACGTTTCTTCATCTTGATCCCAAAATGCCACTTATCTTTGATATTTTCTTGATGCCTTATAGAATATCTGCATTCTTGTGTGCCTGCATCTCTTCTATGTACGTCAGCTCGGCTCTGCGTGACATCACCATTCTTCTTTGCCATTCATTGGTCCTGCTTCTTCCGGGATTTCATTCAAATGGCCATCGTACTGTCTCGTATGCAGGTATGGTTTTCTCAATGGGAACCTTGCCTCCAGGGTTCTCCTTCGTATCAGTATTTTCACTGGTATTGCACGTGTGTCACACTCTGGTTCACAACATATAGGCAATATGGGCGAGGTGGTTGATGTGGGGGTACTTAGCTCCTTCTCTACACTAGCCTGACTCCTTGAGCTCTTCTTTGAACATCTGTACTATCATTTCATATCACCTTGTATAGCCAGCTCCCACCTACAACAGGAATGCACCCAGATCCCTCTCCTTTGATGCAAGACTCCATTCCCGCTGCTGGACAGTGGCTCTCCTAATACAAATATTGAGGCACAGCGATAGGTGGAGGTGGTGAGGGATGGCTGTTGACCTGTGCATTCAAATGGTGTCCTGATGTGGCATAAGTAGGGTTGTGCGTGAAAGTGTCAATCTGGTGATACATGGATGATTGTCAATGGCAGCAAAGATGGGAGTTATCCAATATCAGTGACCGTGGACATTGGTTGCACCTCTGCAGCATGCTAGTAGTAGTCTATCACCCAAAGGTGTATATGTGCACGTGTTTCTGGAGAAGGAACATGCAGTGACTTATTTGTTTTGTGTTATTTAATTTGCACTCATGTTCTGTGAGCCTTGCATGCTGTGTCCTGCCATGATTGTTTTCAAGTAGCCACTCCATCATGCATGAGCATCCAACACTCCTGAATCTCTGCTTCCACGTAAGGGGATGGTTTTGGAGACATGCAGCACTATTTGTGTGTTTCACTTGTGTGCATATAGACGATGAGTGAAGTATGCTGTACTTTGGTGGAGCAGTGCTGATGTAAGTGGACAAAGTGCATGTCTCTGTTGCAATGTGCGATGTAGCTGTTGTTTATTTTTTAGTTACAACTTAGTTCATTTCAATGGGTTTGAGAACTTGCATCAGGTTGATGTATTTGGGTGTTTAGTGTGTGTTAACATGCCTTACTGGCAGCTATGGAGAACATCAAGATAATAGGGAGATGTACATGTTTAGGGTTCCAGTGGCATACTTGAGGAGTGAGGTTGCAGGGGAGAAGGGGCCCGTGCATGCCCATCAAGCTATGCACTGCCAACTAGAGGAGGGAAGCTTCTCATATTGCCTCAGGTAGGGTGGTGAGTGGAAGGTGTATAAAGTCATGGTTTAGCCTTGTCCTGCGGGTGAGGCTCAAATGCTTTAGCACAAACTGTGACAGTACAGTGTGCTGTTGGGGGTACAATAGACAATAAGAAATAGGCAGGAAAGGCCTATCTGCTGGCTTTAACATTGATGTTCCAGCAGAGAAGAAGTTTACTAATATTGTCCCTTCTGTTGTGACGGGCCTACTCAGATGCAGTACATGTAGTAGAGACATCTGTCTGACTGCAGGCTGTCCTCCTTCTAGAGGATGCTGCTGGAATTAAAATAGTGTAGAGGCTTTCAATCAGTGACAGTGCAGGGCCATGAGGGTGATGTTTACAAACCCTCATTTGGTGAGTCCACTGCTGACCTAAGTATCACCTGCAGCTTCCCACAATTTATGGGTCCATTGATGGTGACGTGCTGCTAGGCATTGAATTTGAGGAATGAGGCGCATGTAACTGCAGAGTCTTATGCAGCGTATGCCAGTGAGCCTGGGATGAACCTTGGTCTCAGGGGGATAACTCAGGGGTAACATGCTCGCTTTGGAAGCAAGACGACTAGGAACAGGTTCGATCCCCGGGTCCGTGCTTAGGAACCTCTGGGTATTAAGAGCATTGTAAATACCCTATCATATAATATCAACCCAGTAACACAGTAAACCAGGCAACGCCTACTTACTATTCATGTATTGCCTGATGAAACCAAACAAACATACACACACACACATGCACACTAGAAATGTGGTTGAACTCACATGTCTCTAATCCAGCAACTGCTTTAGGAGCTGGGGCATCCTCTGATTGTGGGAGTCACTGCTTCTGTCGTACGTGCTGTGACACCTGTGGGTGATGTCACATTGAATCCTGCAGATATTTTGTTTGTGGTGGATTCAGTTTTCTTTGCACTAAGGCATTCTTGTAGCTGGATGCATGTGTCATGGTGCATGCTTCCTCTGGCTTGACATTAATGTAGATTGGGGTGGCTGGAGCATAGGGACTGTTGTCAGAATAATTATGTGTTTAGGTTTATCATTGCCAAGTGAGGATGTCTGATTCATGTCTAGACTATGGTTCATACACACAGCGAAGCACGCTGCAGGACATCTTAGCTTCAGCCATTAGGTTGTACTTGCTGCACAGCAGGTGGGATGTTGGGGTCATGCTGCCTGTGCACATGTTGGCTGTGCTGTCATGGGTGGATTATATGACTATGTTCTTTGAATAGTCTTCACAAGACAGGAATCTACTTGGACCATGTGTGGTGTAGGCATTGGAACTGCCTGTTTTACAAGGGTGCTATATTTGTTAATGATGTGTTAAGGCATGTGTGAGTTGGTGCTATATGTGCTGGTTTGTGCATGCTGTGCATGTTGGCTCCCAGAGGTCACGCCCAGCACTTTCTCATCTGGGTATGTTTGGACACTGCACTGGGGGCAGATGGATGTTTAGGGTTTTGGAAATAGAGGGGGGTGGGCAGCGTGAAAGGTTGCGCTAACTGTTACAGGCGGGAGCTTGATATGTCGCCATGTGGAATGACCCATGGAGCTGGAGTGCACAGATTTGCTGGGAGTATCCTCAGAAACCTACTACAGTGCAGGCCCCACCACAACAAGACGGGCAGGCGAAGGAGAAGGAGAAGCCATGGTGGAGGCAAGCAGCAAATGTAGTGGATTGTTCCCAGAGTCACCACATCATGCAGTAGAGTGAGGCAGGAGGCTGGGGGGAAGGGGCAACAGAGTAGGTAATGTGGGAAGGCGTGTGAGTGGTATAAGTAGAACAACAGACTCCACTCTGTAAGGGAGTGCATTGCTGTTGGGGCAGTCAGGTGCAACAAGTCCCAGGGATGGTGGGCATGACAGTAAGGATACTGGAGGTGGTGGTGCACACTGAGCAGTGTTGTACAGGGGGACGAAGTTTAGTCACAGGCTGTGGGAGTGACTGTGCCATCCAAAGGGAAAAGCTCTGCGGCAAGTGTTTCCCTTTGCTTTGCAGGTAGAGCCAAAGGGGTTGGTGCGCCTGAAGGTTCAGGGTAACCGAAACATGGCTGCACGATGCTGCAGGTCCATCTCTTACCCTAGCCATACCTGATAACTACACCATCCTTAGAGCAGATAGACCGAACGCTCGAGGTGGCGGCGTAGCTATCATCTTTAAGACCACGCTTGACATCAGACTATCCTCTGCTCCCCCACTCAAATCCTGTGAACACATTACAGTCAAATTTCAAACCTCCCCTAAAAGTACTATTACGCTGCACTTAATTTACCGACCCCCGGGCCCTCCTGGCTCATTTGAGGAAGACATCACTTCACTAGTTGCTGAAAGTTCCAAACCATCAGCACAATTGATTATACTCGGAGACTTTAACCTTGGGTTTAACGACCCCCTAGACACCCCAGCCACTGCCCTGGCCATGGCATTAGAGGAGCATGGCCTCCAACAACTTTGCTCCAAACCTACCCACTCGAAAGGCAGAATCCTTGACTGGATAACTACCCTTAACTGCAACATTACTACGAAAGATCCCACACAACTTATCTGGACTGACCACCACCTCCTACCGTTTGACATTCTTACCAGCAACTCAGCACATAAAAGGCCTATCATGGCACCTGCCTGCCCTACTAGGAAAAAGAGCAATATCACAGTGGAAGCCCTAATACCTCTGGTGATCCCTACTTTAAACGCACTACCCGCCACAATGGACTTGAACCAACTGGTCAACGCCTACAATGAGTCCATGGCCAAAGCCATTGACATCATTGCCCCACTGAAACTGCGCAAAGGAATACCCAAAGCGCACCTGAACACATGGTTCACCCCGGAGCTCAAAACCCTGCGTCAACAAAAAAACAAACTTGAAGCACTCTGGAAATCAGTGCCTTCTATAAATAACAGAACCAATCTCACCAACATCTCCACCCTCTACAAAAATGAGATTATACGGGCCAAGAAAGAATCTCTCAATACTAGGATCTCCCAGGCAAGCTCCAGTACTAAGGAGCTCTTTAACATACTAAAGGAATTAGAAAACCCCATTACCCCCACTGACTCTTGCACTAAGGATAAACCCTGGTGCACAGGGATCCAGAATGCCCTAGCTAACAAAATCTCAGGGCTCCAAACTAAAATCAACAACAAACGACAACAACTCACTCTCGATCCCACCTCCTTCCCCACGCCCCCTCCACCTACTGCCACTAATTCAGGCTTCACCTTCAAAAAGGTATCCATATTGGAGGTTCAGAAAATTATAGCATCCCTCAAACCATCGAATTGCAAGGGGGACAGCTGCCCCGCACAGATCATAAAAGATGCAGCTAGGGATCTCTCCCCATTTATCACCTAATTAATAAACCTGTCCTTCGCCAACAACATGGTCCCCAGCAATCTGAAACAGTCCTGGGTCCTACCGCTACTAAAAAAAACTACTCTCAACCCTGACATCCCCACGAATTACAGACCCATTACCACCGTCCCATTCCTACTAAAAATCTTGGATAGAGTGGCTTATTTACAAATCCAGGACTACCTTGAGGCCAATCACCTACTAGGAACTCGCCAATCTGGCTTCAGACCACAACACGGGACAGAAACGGCCCTTGTTGATCTCAAATGCCAGATAGACGAACTCAAAGACAAAAACAAGGCTGCCATCCTTCTACTCCTTGACCTCTCCGCTGCCTTTGACCTGGTCGACCATAAAATCCTGTGCAACCATTTATCTCTGGCAGCACACTTCTCCCACTCTGCAGTCACATGGATCCAATCTTTCCTGGACAACAGAACAATGCGGGTCTTCTCCCCCCTAGCAGCGGCTGACCCCATCCCCATCACCTGCGGTGTCCCACAAGGATCCTGTGTCTCACCTACCCTTTACAATATTTTCACCAAGCCCTTATTCGACAAGCTGGACAATCTGGGTGTCACCTATACTAACTACGCAGATGACACCCAGATACTCCTCACCTTATCAGGCAACTACAACAAGGACGCCAAATGGATCAATGAAGTCTTTTCCATCATTCAGGCATGGATGGCCACACATGGCCTATGCCTGAATGATGACAAGACTGAATTGCTTCTTGTCGGCTCACCGAACACTATCAGTAAACTCTGTCCCGGCTACACTAGCTTCACTATTGACGGTAACACCATACCCATTGCCAAGAGCGTAAAAACCCTCGGCTTCTACCTAGACACGAACATCAACCTAGCTAAACAAATCAACATGACCGCCTCAGCCACTGCCTACACCGGTAAACTTATCAGGGCCTGCAGACCACTGATCTCCCCTAGCAACTGTCTCATCCTAGCCAGAGCACTCATTCAATCTAAACTGGATTACTGTAATAGCCTCTATGTAGGTGCCAACAAAACAGTAATCAATAAATTGCAAGTTTTACAAAATAACGCAATCCGTGCCGCCCTCAATATTCCTAGAAGGGAACACATCTCCGCCACCAGAACTGCCTGCAAATGGTTGTCCATCCAACAGAAAATTGATTTGAAAACCATATGCCTTACTTACAAAGCCCTCAATCATCTTGCCCCACCCTACCTCTCGAACAAATTTACACTAAGACAGAACACTAGAACCACCAGATCGTCCAACTCATTACAACTAACAGTTCCCAAATACTCCCTCAAAAGAGCCGGAGGATCCAGCTTCCCAACCTTGGCATCACAACTCTGGAATTCCATCCCACTGGATATTAAATCCACACCTACTTTCCAACCTTTCAGAACCAAGGTCATTTCCTGGTTAACCAACAAATAACTGTCCTACCACATATGTATGCACTCCGAATGTCCAATTTTATGTATATTGTTTGAATACTATTATCTATGCCCTATCAACACTGTACTATTGTCTTTTACCTGTAACCTGATGTTCAAAGCGCATATATACCCCCGGGTCAAGAGCGCTATATAAATAAATAAACAAACAAACAAACAAACAAACAAACAAACAAGTTGTCACGGAGATTTATCATGTTTATACTTCATCCCCTCTCCTAGTTATGTTATGTTATGTTATTTGGCATTTATATAGCGCCTTATGTATCATTGGTATGATATCAGCGCTGGTAGGTTCAACGCCCTCGGGAACCGCAGTTCAAGTCAGTAGAGAGAGAGTGTTGTATTGTGCGTCGGTGCACCGGATATGTTTTCAGCTGGTGTGGTTGTTACATGATAGCCAATTTTAGCAGTAGGTGTGGTGCAGAGGAAATCAGTTGGATGTGTTCAGTCTGGAGGGTGGACACCCAGACTGAGTTCTGGCTGTGCTAAGCCTGAGGAGACGCATAAACTAGCTGGTATGTGCTCAGCTAGCTGTGTTTTATTAGGATGATGAGGTGTTCGTGGGGTCTTGTTAGTATGAGAACAGCTAGGCCGAATATGTCATAGCATAGCTAGGTTCTAGTTGAATGATGGTGTATAGGAGAGAGTAAGCGTGGTAGTATGATATGGTGGTTATCAGTAGAGCGCCTGTGACCAGTCACAAGAGCAGGATAGGGGGCGTACATAGCGGCATACGTATATAAAGCAACAGGATGGATAGGGTAAACATGTGATACAGTTAACAAGGGGATACAGGTACATAGCAAAATGTGGGAGCAAAATGGCACTTCAGATACTTTCAAAAGGAGTAAAAAGACAAGGTTATAAGAAAAGACAGAACAAATACTTGCATAGGCAGGGCAAAGGGTTTCAGTTAACTACAACCAGCAATTCTTCTCATAGGACTGGGCCAAAGTCAATGGTTCACAGTCTTTGTATAGGATGGCACAGTTCTGGTCGATAACGGTTAAGTCTTTGCCACAGAGTTTAGAAGAATTTGGCTAGGCGAAATGTTTGACAAATGTTTATCGAAGGACAAGCCTTCGAAGTTGAGAAAGTTTCCACGAACTTTCGCAATGGCCGAAAAGATCTCCGGGCTGTGTTTGCACAGTACCTTGTTAATGAAGAATAGCTGTAGCTGAAGCAGTTGTTCCTGGCAGTTCGAGCGGATTTCGCTGTTCCTGAGCTTCAGTCGTGGGGACAAGAAGGAGGATGTTGGGAGGCTCCTGCACTGCCCAGGAATGAGGCCAAAAGCTTAGCAAAACATCGGTTTAAGGTGTGAGTGCGTTAAAGTCCACAAGCTGGTTTCCTTCCATCTTGCTATCTGTTTTTCAACAGCACTCTGATGAAAATTCGACCAGATGGGGACGGTGTCCAGGTGGCTTGCGAGTTGGTTGTTCCCACCAAACTCAAGGGAAGAAGTTAACCTTGAAGGGCTTCTCTGTCGATGGAGTTTCAGGCAATTCGGACCTGCAGCACGGTTTCACCGATCGTCCAGCAGTCCTCTTCCTTCAGCTCGTCTTCGGTTCTTTTTTTCCAGTGGTCGACTCTGCTTTCCAAGGCCCAGAGACCTGCCGGACAGCCAGCCTGCCAATCATGCCAGAGTGCATTCAGGTCTCCTAGGAGACAAAGCACAGAGAGTTTCGGGCACCTCCCTCACAGCCCGTCCACCCCAGACACTTAGGCGCCAGAGGAGGGCTTCAGCATCGAAGCCCGCCAAAGGCCAACGAACAAAGGGACCAAACCTGGTTTGGCACGCAGAGATAAACACAAGAAGGACCTTTCCTAAAACAAATGGTGAAAAAAGTCAACCGCAGTCTGTTTTTACAGATAGGTCTTGGGCGCCATATTGAATATCATGGCCGACCGAGTTTTAGGTACCGTTGTTCGCGGTCGGGAAAAGTCATGGTAGTTTGATCTAAACCACTGCCACAAGCCAGTAGCAATTGGATTTGCATTTTTTCTCCCTCAGACATCATTTTACTCCCAACTTTAAAAAATATAGAGTACAATATTCCTATTCCCAAATCTTATCTGGAGCACTGATTCTACTGCAACAAAACATACGACCATCACATACCACAAGGAGTTACACACACCACACAACACCAAACAAGAAAATAAGCCAACCACTGCACAACCACCAAATTGCACAAACCAGCACGCAGTGACCGTTTTTTACAGACTGAGGCTACCAACAGCACATCAATGCTCCTGTGCTTTTCCACGCACAAATGCCCGCCCCCCAATCCTCCTCCCTTTTCAGATCCACCAGGGTGCCAAGAGACCTAAGTGACAGCAGTGCACGGTACAAAACCAGATAACATATCCAGGATGAGCTATGTCTTGCCGCCTAATGATGGTACAGGAGTGATTTTGAAAGTCCATGGCCTGTAGTCTGCAGCCCACTTACAATACCGCATTGGTGTAATTTTGTTGAAGTTTGGCAATATGTAATTCCAGTCATGATGTTGATGCAGATGAAAGGGGAAGAGATGTTGTAATTGCATACATGCAGAGACAGATGGATTTGTGTTAGTACAGCATGACAATTGAACCTACATTAGCAGGAAGGATGTGCTTTTTGGGAAATGATGCTGGTGCTTTCAGGTGATTGAGGAAGAGATGGGAAGGTTGATGTTGCGAGGCTGGGATGTAGAGTGGGCTTGAAGGTGACAAGAAGGAAGCCCTTTACTGGTGTTTTGCTTGTCAGGACCTTCGAGGTGTAATGGAAGAATGTGTTTGTACTCATGGGTGGAGGTGCTGTTTAGATGCAGTCTTACATGTTATTGATTAATGGACTTCTGAATATCAGGCCTATTTATATGGAAAGTTTAAGATGATGTACTGTGGGAGTATGTGAGGCAATCTAACTTGGTGCATCATATTTTGATTGCAAAGTTCAAGGGGGTGAGAGAGAAATGGTGTGGTGGTTCACAACTGGTGTTAAGGACAAGACAGTCATATCCAGTAGTGATTGGGCAAGTATGTTGGTAGATTTGCAGTCCAGCATTGGTATTTTTTGGGCCTCAGGAAGGTGAAGAGATGTCTTCCAGTCATGCTCTGATGGTGTTGTGCAGGGCATTGGTCACAGTGTGGGGGAGACAGCCCTGCTTACGTGTCTCTTTCTTACAGGATAGATGCAGCATTGCAAGTTAAGTGACCGTGGATGGGGAAGCCAGTATTTAATTGTTGGGGCCCTGGAGCTCAGACATATATAGCACAGGGGTGATAGATTCAATGAGAAGGGTGGGATGTGGATTGCATGGTGCTGGTGAATTATTTGTTGTTTCCTCTTCATTTTGGATACAGTGAATCATGCAGTGATGTTCCCGAAATATGGATGTATGGTCAATCAATTGTATTCTGTGCGGGAAAGCAAGACAGGGAGGGGGAGAGTGTTTCAAAATCTGACAGGGTGTAGATATATAAGATATGTAGAAGTGTCAGAGAGGTGTTCCAGTTCTGGGTGATTGCAGTGGGAACATCTCCTTCCACAGTCTAGCTGTAGGGATTAGGGGCGTGATATGCATCCACCAATATGTGTGCCCTCAGGTGAGAATGCTAGGATTTACACAGGAGTGCTTAGACAGGGACATCTTGAGGTTTCATGATTATTGGCCATTGGGCAGGGTACTGTCCACTGAAGCGTCATCAAGACAGCAATGGAGAGGGCCTTGGAAGAGGGAGCAGTGGCACGGAGTATACATACATAGAAGAATATGATTCTGCTGTTCAGCGAGGTATCTGTTGTGCATGAGGTGCACAGCCCCGATATCACGCATGCAGTGGTACATTGTTTTATGCAGGTCAGAGTTTATTTTTATATTTGTGATTGGAGTCACTGTTTTGGACCTGCAGATGTTAGTTCATGAGATGATAGTGGCTTTGAAAGGCGTAGGGGCGGCAAGGAGTACATCCTCTGGGAATAGTATTTTTTTGGGAGTGGTCCACTGCCAGTTTTCAGAATAGTTGGGTGAAGGTTGGTGTTTGCTATGCCATGGAGGAATGTGGTTGTTGCTGTTTAGAAAGACATGCAAGGTACGGGTTACTACATAGAGGAAGAGGCATTCATGACGCATGACGATCATGCTTCTGATTGGTGAGACGATTGGACAATTATGATTTACCTATCCAGGGTTGATGAGTGGGTAAAGGGAAATGTAAGTTAATGAATGTTGGATGGAGTGACATGGTGTGTGATTGACAATGTTCAATTTGTAATGTCAATGTTACTTCTTTTTTAGTCTGTGAGGCCGAGTGACCCTGTTATCTGTATTAGTATGATTAGGCCAGTGACATTAAAAAGGCAATATAAAATACAAATGAGTCAGTGATTTTTTAAATTTTATGTGAAGGATGTAGATGTGGGAGATGTGTGATTGTTTTGCTATGGGACACACACCACATGTTGACCCAAGACAGCCATTCTCAGGGTGTTGTATATGGCCCAACTGTGGCTGCCCTGTTTCATTCATGAAGGCCATCAAGGATGTGGGTTTGGTGTGTGCCTTCTGCCCAGGATGTATTTCATGTGACGCATGTCGGAACAAGCTCATTGCGTATGTGCTGTCCCCATCACCCTTTGGCCTGCTAAGGGTATGGGTACTGCTTGTGGCTGTGGACGCAACCCCTCAAGCGCCTCTATTGGTATGCCACAACATGTGGCTATATTATGCAAGATGCAACATGCATGGGCGTCATCATGAATCGTGATATCGGGTAGGCACCGTCCCCTGTAAATGACCATATTCCATTTTCTTAATGGTATGTCATGTTATAGTGGTATGTATTGGATGTGAACCAATCAGTGTGTTTGTGTGCGTGTGATGACTGCTACTCACCAATGAGCCACTTGTTGACAAAGGCTCCCTATGCCAGCGTCTGGTGGATGTGGGAATGACGTGAAATGTATCTATCGTGGGTACATCCAGTGTAGTTTGTATTCACGTGCATGATATGCCCCTTTGCTTCACCGATGACCTGCACATGGCTTGATACCAATTTCTTTCTATTCAAATATATATTCTGTGGTTCGTGGGGGTTGAAGTGAAACATGGGCGCAATCAATGGCCCCAAGAACCTGTGGGAAGCGGGCGACTGCATAGAATTCCTGAGCCACTGTTTCCCTTGCCTGCAGGGTGCGAAGCTTGTCTATGTGGCTGTGCATGCGTGCTATGACACAGCCCAAGACCTGGTGGAGACAGCATGATTGTGTCAGCTCCGAAATACCCCCAACCATGGCTCTGGTCCGTTGGAATGTGCCAGTGGCCAGGAAGTGCAATGCAGATAGCACTTTCACTGGGGGTGGTATTGCCTGTGAGCACATGGTGGGGGACACCAGGTCATAATGCCACTCCCTGACCAAATCAAGAATGACATGTGGGGGGCGAAGTGGTAGGTACCATACACTTCCTCATCTGTATGGAAGATTCTGACCCTCCTCATCCTTCTTCTCCTTCCATGAAGTAGTATGAATGTGAGGAATGCATGATTCGGCATAGTCGCGACCTTTCTCTAGGATTGCATTGCACTTTTTATCATTAGAATTGTATGGCACAGTCCTACTTTGCACCTGGTCATGGGTGGCAGGAAAATGTGGGTCCTTTCTAGATAGCGTGGGCACACAATCGAATCTGTGAATACGAGTATGTTTGCACTTGATGGGGAATGTTTGCACAGTCACACGGTTCTTCCCTCACAACGCCCAGGTTATCCTTAATTTCCCTACTTTAGTAAGTACGCTTGTGCGAAGGACCAGTGCAAAGTCTGGTCAATGAATCAGCAAAAATGGCTTTGTGCAGCGTAAAGTGCACTTTTCAGCACAAAGTGCATTTGCGCCACGCAAAGCTTTCCGTAAATCAGGCCCATGGTGTGGCCAACCCATGGACTCATTTGAAAACAATACAAAGAAAGTGGAGCACGAGACATACATCCAAAGACAAACATCTATCAAAAAGCTACACCAGCATTGGAAATCGAATCATAAAGGGAAAGGCAGATAAGTAAAGACATCTATAAATTGGCAGGCCTGGAGTCCAAGTTATCAGGCAGAGCAATGGCCAAGACTGCAATTAATTTCCAGATCACTAACAAATCACAAAGTTTAATGACCTGAAAGGAAAGAAATGTGCATTCTTTGGGTATATTGCATATATGAGCATTAGTGTTAGTAATATGAGTATAAATGAAAGAGAAGAATTAAAGACCACTCTTGTTTATGGGTAGAATTAGGGAGAGGAAGTTGAGAAGGAGGAAAACAAATAAAAGACAGTGGGCCTCATTACGAGTTTGCCGGTAATAAAGAAAAATACTTTCATGCCGGTGCTACCGGCTTGAAAATGTACTCAGAAAATATGACATCATAATGAATATTGACAATGAAGGTTTAAAAAATAAAAATACATTTGGTGGATGATTAATATATCTATTTGTGTCAAAAAATGTCTGCCTTTTGCAAGACTACTTGAAAGAAATAGACATAAAGTGGCATACATATCGAAAAGATGAATGTACATGAAAGTACACATTAATCGATATGTTAGGGCACCTTTTTTGTTATATCAGAATAATGTTTGGGATACCTGCCAGGAGATGTCCCAAGCATTATGATGCATTCCCACATCACAGGTGGGATAGAACGGGAACCTTAAAGAAGTAACTGAAGTCTGTGGCAGGCATGAAGTGGTTAGATTCAGTGCAGGAGTAAAAGTGGTACCATGCTATTTGTGTCTTCTTGTCGATTCGTGCTTTGAAGGAGAAACCACAATCAATGATCAAGCCGAGGGACTTTGCACTGGGGGCTAGTTTGGTGGAGAAGGCATTGAGGTCTATCTTTTTTAGACAGTTTTGAACTTTGGTGCATTTGGTGGTAACCTTAAGGAGGATGTGCTCTATTTCAGTAGGGTTAGGTTTCAGGTAGGTGCATTTGACATAGTGGAAAGGCAATGTTTCAATTGGTGAATGCCATTGAGGCAGTTGACCTTCTGGTACAGCTGTGTATCATCGCCATACTGGTGCCTTTTGATGTTGAATTTGTCCAGGAGTGCTCCAGTGGCTGCATTTAGAGGTTGAGGATGATAGGGAGTGGATGGAACCTTGTTGGAATCTGCAGGCCACTGACCATTATTTGGGTTGCATATGCCCATCTGGATGAGCTGGCGTCTATTGGTGAGGAAGTCAAACTATCAAAGAGTGTGACGTCAAATACCATGCGATAGAACAGGGTGCTGAGTAGAAATGTGTGTTCAGCCATGTCAAATCTGGCATAGAGGTTAAGTAGCACCAACAGGCATGGGACCCTTTGTTCAGAATGAGGAGTGCCTTGCTGATGAAATGGATGGTGGTGGTATCGCCCTACCTCTTGGTCAGAATACTGACTGTTATTCATACAGTAGGTTGTGTAGGGCTCTTTTTTTGTAGTTGAAGCACAACAGAGGTCTCAATGATCTTGCCAATGAAGTGTAGATGAGTAATGAGGTAGTAGTTTGATTTGCCATCCATGTTGAGTGTGGGTTTCTTTAATAGGAGTAGGAACCACTCAAGGCATCAGAGAAGATGCCTTACATGAGTGAGGTGTGGATAATGTGGAGGGGAGAAATTAGAAACTTTCCTGCAAAGTTCTTCAGGATGGACGCTGTTATGACATTTTCCTCATAGGAGGTGAGCTTGAGGTAAGAAAAGATGTTTGCAAGTTCTTCTTGTGTCAGGATCTTGCATTCTGAGCATCTTCGTATATGGTGTGGTGGTATGGCCAGGGTATCTGTAGTGGGGAGGGTGTTGTCAATGTGGTGATAAATCTTGTAATGGGCTGTTAAGGGACTGATACAGTGTTTGATTGCCTTGAGTTCTCTGCTTTTGTCAAAGGATTCTTCTATAGATGCTGTGTAGCAATGTGTTTTGGCTGAGGCGATAAGGATCCTGCACACAAATTGTAAACAATGGCTGCCAGTTTGTTATCCAGCAGCTGAACAGTGAAGTTACTATTTGCTCTTTTCCAGGCCTACGGTTACAGTTAGGTAATTATTTTGCTAAGCACAACGGAAAATTGCTAACGTTACTGTGCAGTTTTTACAACAGAAAAATGAATAATTAAAAAAGACATTCAGAGCAGGGGCTACTGAAAGATTGTGTATAGCACAACCTAATCTTTGCACTACCCGCACCTTCTACCACTCCTATTTGAGCTCTGCCATTTAGAGAATGAGGAGCTACAGTTAATGAACACATGAATAACTAAATGATTGCATGTATACAGCACATGCTACTCAGGTTGTGGTCTCTTGCCGCTGGATATTTTGAATGTGAAACAGATCATAGGACATTTGGACTCTCATTACCAAACCATGCAGATTGATCAAACTATGGTAGAAGATGAGCAAATGTTGGATTGCTTAGCCCACATCTTTTACACGTTCTATGAGGTTAAAGAAAGGGTGGCACTTGTCTGATGCTATGTACTGCCTCTGTATTAAACCCACATCTGTGCAGAGCAGCCAACGGACAAGAGCCCTTGTTGTGGTTATTATCCCATTTCATACTCCAAGGCCAAAATAATCAAGCTGGAATTTGTAGTAATGAGGTGAGGAACAGTGGATAATAATATTGAATTAATTATATAAGTATGGGAGTATAAGACCCCAATTGTCACCATTATAGGGAAAGCACGAAATGACTCTTATCAACTGTCACATATACATCAGAGCCTCGGTGCGCAAGGTGTGCCTCGCGCAATGGGACATGGCAGACATTACATCTCGCGCACCGAGAGAGAATACTTCATACTACATACCCCCTTAAGGGTAGCGGTTAAATAGAACACAATAAGAAGGAAAGTTAAACAAATGGATGACTGACCAATTGAATGTAAAACACAGTGCCTCCTGGGCACTATGCCCTGTTACCTTAACGAATTGATTCTGCCCAAGAGTGCACTCAGGTCACAGGAGACCAAAATGCACATAATCTCAAAAAGCAAGTCCAGGAAACCGGAAAACGGAGCTTTGCTCCGACCGCCTGGAATGGCCTGCCCCTGGACCTTAGACTGAAATCGACCCTCGAGGTCTTCAAAAGAAAGTTAAAAACTTGACTTTTTGAATAAAGTCCAGCCGAGTTACCGACCTTCACCATCAGCTTTCTGACCCATATTTGTTTTTTGCTGTTTAGTCTCATCCGCGCCATCATGCCCATGGGTTCATTGTTGCACAATACAAATGTCTTAAATTAAAAAGTGAAAGAATGCAATGCCATACATTATACATGCTTAATGATCCACTACTTGTAGAACTCAAAGTCATCAAATTTAGCTGGTCTTTTCCTCATGCGACTTGTAGTACATTTCCCTTCAGCCTGCCCCTCCACACTAGTTCCATCCTTTTCAATTTTGGTAGGTTGAAACCCATCATCCAGTGCCCCATTAAATATATCTCCCAGCTCTCCGGTGTTCAGCTTTCCCTCTGATTTCCCGCTGCACTCAAACTCATTCAGGGGTAATACATCCTTGTATCATTCATCCTCTAGCTCATCATAAGTTGTACTTTCCATAACACATTCCCTCATCTAAGGGTGTCTCACAACAGCCACTCAGTTCATGCCCCAGCGTTTACCGTTACAGGTTACCACATGTTTCTGACCCACTTTTGTGATTAATATTGGATCATAGTAATTTGAGCACCCTTTAGGTACTCTGAAATGTTTTTTGATCCTTACAACATCACCCACTTTTATTCTTTGCTCCCTTCTCCTTCACTTGCTCTTCTCCACCCCACATTGATCCATCAACTAATCTGGATATAGATCGGAGAGCATATACCTTCCTCTCATCATTCGGAACAGTGACATTTCTGTCAAAACATGTGCAGTGTCACGGTATACCATCAACATTTCATGCATACCCGTTTTCCAGTCCATCCCATTTGCTCTAGACAACTTTATAGATTCCTTGATTATGTGGTTGGTGCGTTCAACCAACCCATTTGCTCTAGAGTTGTATAGGGCTGTGTGATGATTCTTGATACCATGTTGTTCCACAGACTGCCTCATTTCATTAGACACTAACTGAGCACCGTTGTCAGATATAATGATCTATTTTGTGGATTCATCCGACTTCCAACTCTGCTCCATACACACCATATCCAACCTCATCTCGTGGTCCTCACACACTGTGTCTAACCAGCAGATCTTTTTTGAAAAACACATTGCCAACAGTACTCCTAATCTGTGAAATCCACTCATCGCATATATCTTTTCTTGGCTCCCCACCCTCTAAAGGAGCTCTGGATAAACAGTCCACTACTAGGTTGCATTGACCAGAAATATACTCGATCGTGAAATTATAACTCTGTAAACCTGCTAATCACCCAGCAATCCTGGGGGTTACCAACCCCAAACCCTTCATAGAGAACACATGACCCAAGGGCTTTTTCTCCTCTTCTTTTCCACCCTTCTTTTCCTCCTATTGATGTTAATCTTTGTTCTGTCCCTCTCGATTCTACTATATGTTACTCCTTTTCCTCCCAGAATTGCTATTCTCCTTATCTTTCCCTTTTTCCTTTCCACCACCTCCCTGCTGACCAGCTACCTCCCATCTCCTAATCTTCCTACTCATATTTTACCTTTCCTACTGTTACCCTTTCCCTTTTTTTCCTGCTGCTTCTCGTCCTCCTTCTCCTTCGTGTGTGCTCCCTTGTATCAACTGCTCAATTATTTCATCGCTGCCTGCTTCTCCTCATCTTCTGTTCCTCTATCTATTTTCATACCTCTTTCTCTTCCCACAGCTCTTCCTCCTATTCCTGTCCCTCTTTATGTGGTACCCCATCGCCCTGCTTTACCTGCCACCCCCATCCTTGTATTCCTGCCCTTTCTTTTTCTCATCTTGCTGTTCCTCCTCTTATGGCATGGACAACAGAGGTTGGTAGTGTGAATATGGTTGGGATGCACGCACATCATCCCAGCTGTGGGATGTTTTTACCCATGCATCCAAGCCCTACCATAAAACTGTGCAGTACTGGCATGGAAAACATCATGATGGCCAGAACTCCCCAGAGAGTGCACAGGGAAAACATGAAGAATAGGCTGCCACCCATTTTTGCCTATGTTGTAAGCACAGGAGGGCACTGCCTAAAACCACCATTGGGCTACACACACAGTAGCCTGAAACCATTGGGAATGGCAATGCTGATTGCCAAAAAGCAACTCAGAACTGTGGGGAATTCATTTTCTTAATCCCAAAAATGGTTGCATCACCGGTACTCACCACTATCAGAAAGCCGGCGTTTTAAAACCACCAGACTTTTGTGTAAAACTGAACAAATGAAACAAAACCAGACTAAGGAAAGACCTGCTAAGAGGTGGATACAATGTAAAACTATATTCTGAAATGACTTGAAGGAAGTAATTATTTAATGTATAGGTAAAAATTGTCAGTTTGATTTCAATGTAGACAACTGGGAACAAAAAGTGACATTTAGCTGAAACCTGGCTTAATGAAACTGAATTCTGCCTGACAACTACCCCCGACAGGAGTTGAAACTGGATCAACAGCTGTGTTCCCAGGCCTGGCTGCATCCCGCTGCCCCACAAAAAGGAGGTCACATAGCCCTGTTGATTGAAAGGGGAGTGGCAGCAGGGGACTACAGGGAGTTGAACAAAGGCCTGTCCTGGACTCAGGCAAATGTTATATTGGGGGGGCCGTAAAGTGGCTTCCTCTTAGGGGAAACTGGGAGGGGCAGTGCCTCTGCTAGCCAGCTGAGCTTGGGGGAAGTGGATAAACCAGTTATTCCACCATGTGATGTGGGAAGCCACACCCCTTTTTGACCCGGGCATAATTTTAAAAAGATAGATAACTCATAGTGCGGACTGGTCAAAATTATATAAGTAATATCATTATTCTTGTGATTTTTCTGTGCACATTTTAAGAGGTGTTAGGACCCTGTGGTATGTTCCTGGGGATAGTAGCGGAAAAAAGGTTGTTACTCCAAATGTATGCATGTTAAAAATCTGACACTTTATCATCTGTAACCCATATCCCTGGTGCACATTTGTGTAAATGAATGAAAAGGGGAGAAGTCTGTCATCAGTGGACACGACATCATACAAAGACAGGGATCGGATGGTTTGGTGCTACAGAAAATATGTTAACTGGACCTGTAATATTAGAAAAATAGTACATAGATAAATATGTATTTGGATCAGAAATAGATTTGTGGGCAAATTGACCAGGGGAGGATCCTCTGACCATAAAACCTACAGCATCACTCTGACACTCCATTTCTTCCCCCCAATCAAGGGAGAGAGGAAAGCTTGGCCAATGATAAGTGAGAGGGGCAGGCTTAGCTAGGCCCAGGTACACACCCCTTTTCAAAACACATAAAAAGAGACTGCTGGGACAGGTAGAGACATTCAATTCCATTTGCTGCGGAGCATGCTGACCGACGACTTCACATCCAGAGATCCAGACTTCAAATCCACCAATCTCCAGAACCTGTAGCAGAAATGAACTCCAGAATTTGTAGCAGAGAGGCCTGAACCCACCAGCTGAATCCTCTTCAGCAGGCCTCAAAACCAACCAAACTATTCAGCAGCCGGGCGAGCTGTTTGAATTTTTGGCAAGAATTTTTGCAAGAACCTGTAGCAGTATCCAGAAAGCAGTGCTATATCCGGAACCCGAGAGAACCACAAACCAGACCGTTGTGAGCAGATCCGGTGCTTGACAGACCCAGAGAGCAGAGCTGACCCAGATAGCGGGGACTTCAGAACCACCCGCCGGAAGTCCCGTCCAACCTGACCAGACCGTGACGAGGCCTATTTCAAATTGATATTGTGAGTACCTAGCAGAACTGTGCAGAACCAATCTCTTAGTTAAAATAATCTAATCCAAACTATTTTAACCTAAGTAGAACAGCCTCCTAGAAATCGTGTCATCTGTCATTTTTAAAGCTGCACAACTGTCACCTGTCAATTCTGCAGCTGCAAGCTGTCACCTGTCATTTTGAGTTTTACTTTAAATCCGAAAATCTACCTTTATTAAATCATCCGTATCTCTGGAACAGTTTGGGCTAGGAACTTTCCTCTGAAAGCTTAGAATCTAAGCTTTTCAACAAGCCTAGAACCGACTTCCTACTCCTGATACTTTTACCGCAATCGCGATTCACACACTCGCAAAATTTACCGCAATTTGCGATTTTGGCTCAATTTCTCCACTTGTCAAAATAGCAGCTCCATTCTTTCTTTTGTTAAAATCCATTTGCAACTTGGTAATAACTCATAGAGCATTGTTAAAGTGAGCCTGAACTAATATAAAGTAGCCATCACCTACCCTGAACCTCTAGAGGGAATTAAAAGCAATTTTAGCACCTTTTCACTTCCTTGCAAACCACATTAAAGTAATTTGCCTGTGTTTCAAACTCCTACCTGTTTCCTCTAAGCTTGCTGGGGGGGAACTGAATTTCGTATTGTATTTGATTGCATTCCTGAGAACTGTGTGCTCCTCTTTCCATCTCCTTCCATTTCTTACATTGCATAGGGGACGGGGGTGAATTACCAGAGAAAAAGTGATTATCTTATCTTTTGCTAAAATCATATCAAGTATTTCTGTACTGCATTTTATTCCTCATTGCATTTCCTTGAAACCATAAAGCATGTTCAGCTACCTCATCCTCTATACTACTCCTAAGTAATCAAGTGTACCACTGTAACATTACCCATTGTGGATCCACATCATATGTCTCAGTGTACTATCAGATATTAATATATTATAAAAGTGTGATAGATATATATTGTTGAATTGTCCAAATAAACCTTTTAATTTGCAAAACAAACCTACTTCTTGGCTCAGTGGGATCAGGGGGATTCTAAGAGGGGGGTGTTATACAAGGGTTGTCATCCAGAGTACTGAACTGAATATAAAAATACATCAATAAGGGTTTTCCTCAGCATCCCAGACTAGGCTTTGACTTAGCTGTAGTGTTGATTGAATATCGCTTACACAGCCATGCAAAGAGGTTCAGGTTGAGGAAAACCTATTGCAGAATATGAGAGCAGCGACTGTTAGGTCTGACACATATTAGATACACACATATAGCATACAATGGATTTTCCACACTGTTACTAGTTTTGAGAGTTTTATTACATGGGCTCTTGGTTCCAATGGTGGTCAGCCGACACGTGTTTCGACCCGTAGGTCTTCCTCAAGGCTACTTGTCAAGCAATGTGGCCCCAGATAGGTTCCTGAGAGGTGCCATGGACAGTGTCCTTGGCAGCTGGGCTCTGCATAGGCCCTGTGTAACCGGCAGATGGCGGCAGTAATGCTTCATCACGGGAGATCAGTCTCCCATGATGAAGCATTACCGCCGCCACACACACACAAAAAAAATAATGGTGGCACCTAGGGTGACCAATCAGATTCCTGGGCTTGCACATGCCACCCCAGGCCACTCCCCGGACACGCCTATGGCTGCATGCCCACTCTTAGCTGCATTGTTTGAGCGAGTAGTGTCAGTTCCAAAACCTGATCTAGGAATGACTTGCTGGACATAGACATTAATGAACGTTCTTCTATAAAGAAGGATGTGTTTGGATGCACTGTGCATCCTACTGAAACGAGCTCAAGTGCGCTGGGTGGATGCACTTGAAAGTAATTGCATGTGGGTGTCCCGAGCCACTCTATCATGCTTTGCAATGCTGATGGGATTTTGTGATGCACCGAAAAACTCTTAAAGTTTCAATACATATTTAAATGTGGAACTGTGCGAGCTTGTGCGATGAATGGGATTATAATATGTTATCATAAATTGTTTCAAGGTCCATTTCCCTAGCCGTCCTACTGAAATAGAAATAATGAGCGTTAGCTGCAATTTATTTTGTGTTTATTCCAAGCGTGTAGTGAAGACAGCTTTTAATTGGAGACGTTCTATGAAGTAAGCGGATGCACTGTTTTCAAACAACAGTATTGATCTACTTCAGGGCCTAACATGGTGCTGTTCAATTATCTCCATGGCCTGACTGACATTCCGTGACATCGCCGCATATAATGTGTGCAACTGCCCTTTTTCTAAGACAGATACAATATGGAATGGTAGCTTGAATAATTGCACTTGAATTACCTGCAGCGCTGCACATCCTGTTACGGGCACTCTAGCTGAAAGTGAACGCCCCGATCTTTGGGGTCTTGGATGCCCATATGTTCAGCATCCTTGGAGCTCTCATTAGTGGATGTAAAATGGGAAAATGTCGAAAGAGCAATTAGTTATACGAACAGAAGAATCTCAGCCCGTTTAAGCGGCATATGCTCAGGGATATGAGGAACCTAAGCAGGAAGGAAACTGTATGTCAATGTTTTGACACTGCATCATTTCGCGCTTATGTGCTCAGCTCTAGAGAGAGCAGTTTCGCTGCGAATTATACATATGTGTGCTCCACCACTCTTTCTTCATTTGCCAAAGGAGGGCATGAGTAGAGAAAGTAAGTATATGCAGCTAAGAGGGTTTTATGGACTATGCAAAAGTGACCCCAGAAGCTTGACTGTTCTAGCTACATTGTAGGATAACGACCCATATAGGGCATCATAATAAAAAAAGGTTTGTGAGGCCGGAAATGACCAGGTACCACTTTTATTGTTGGTATCAGAATTACGACCAGTTTTACTGCACTGCCGAATTCCGAGTTTGGTTGTGAAGTGAGTGTTTACCACCGGCACATAGGCTGAGTAGTGTGGGTTCACTTTGCTGCTCTTACCATATCCCTACCTAAGTAATAAATTGCAGACAACTTATGTGTATGGAAAAATTGTAAGCCATAGGTATTTTATTTTCTTACAGAAAATCCAACATAACAAAAATCATTACACAGCCCTATGCTTTTGGGCATATTGTGTCCAGATCCGAAGCAGCTCAAGGCTCCTTCTGAGTCCATGTTATCCCTGAGCCTTCGTTCCTGGGCACATGCCGCCTACGACGTTTCTTGGACCGTGTACCGACAGAGTACTCGGCATCCTGGCTCCTGCCTGCACCCCCACTTCTTCCGTTTCTCTTGTAGGGTGGGTTGGGTGGCAACGTTTTTCCTTTCCCTTCTCCAGGTACCAAGAGCCTACCCGAGAGAGGTGAGCTCTTACCTGGTTTGTGCCGCCTCTCCTTTTCCCAGGCGTACTTATACCCCCCCCGGCCTTTTGCTCCTTCCTGGGGGCGGCCGGGTTACCCCCTGACCCCTTGCTGTTATATTTCGCACCTTCCCAGGTGCTGTTTCCTGCCCTTCCTGGGCTTTTGTTTCTTGTGGCGCCATTCGGACACCCCTCCCTACGCTTTTGCGCCGTTTTCCCCCCATCCCGCGCCTAAACTCCCAGACCCTCTATCTTCCCGCATTTCATGCGGCCCGGGGCCTGGGTCATAGCTACATTGTTACTGCTCGAAGTTAATCTGCAAACATCCCCATGCCATTACCCCACCTGTAAACCCAAGCACCACGTGGCGGTAAGCAAGACGACATGGAGCGCCACAGGTTCGATCCCCAGGTCCGTGCTTAGAAACCTCTGGTTATTAAGCGCGTTATAAATAGCCTATCATATCATATCATAGTGGCCAGAGATGCACAGCAGCGCTGTGTTTCTCTCATTGAGAGTCTGCAGTGGCTGCTGTACATAGAGGATAGGTCCTGAAATGAAAGCACGTGTGGCCCAAACTGTGCCCAATATTTAAAAATGCACCAGTTCAGAAGATCTAGTTATGGGACAGCATGACATCACACCCTTTAAGATATTTGCTGGATAGTATAGAAAAAACACACACGGTTTTCTAGAGTGGACAGGGGTGGTTACAGCCCACCAACCCGAGCTAGGTAGGCACGAGCAAAGCAAGGACTTCACATGGACTCAACGTCATTATCTGCCCTCTCCACCACAGGAAGCAGAATGAATCCTTATTACCATCTCTGGGGTCATTGAAAGTGCAGCTGCGTCATATGTGCTGGTCCAATTTCCCTTAAAGAAAACTGCAAATTAAGATGATGAATCCCAAAAATAGTAAAGGGAGTATGTTTTTGCACTAGTTCCATGAAACCCATCACGGGTGTGGAAGAATTGATCAGTGACAGAGCCTACAACAGTTAAGTGAGGTGTGGGGGTGGGGACAGAGTATGTTGTGTAATGAGTTTGCTAGAAGTGTTGTCTGAGCGTGTGGTGTGCATGTGTTTTCCTGTGAATGGGTGTATTTTAGTTTTTATGTTTTGGCCTCATTACGACCCTGGTGGTAGCTGTGTTGGTAAAAACGGCACTGCTCCTGCCGGAGTTGTTTTTCTTCTGGCGCCTGGCAATGGGGAATTACCAGGGCATTACAGCCCCGGCGGTCCCGGTAAGGACTCTTAGTCCCATAGGACTCAATGGGAATGGGGAGGACAGAAGCACTGGCGCTGTTGATAGCGGTGCCGGTGCGTCCGTCAAAGTGTGTGAGCGGGTGCCATTCCGCCCGGCAGGTCAGACCTGCTGGGAGGGACGGCACCCGCACACAGAACTTGTGACCGGTAACAACGGTGCAGGTAGCTTACTGGCACTGTTGTTACCAGACCGACATACTCATAATGAGATGGATGCAAGGAGTTGTGTGTTGAGAGAGCATAGGTATTTGCCTGCATGTAAGGTGGGGGAGTGAGCGTGGCATGTATGTTATTTATACTAGGCATCAAGTGTTAAGTAAACATGAATGTTGCTATTGCGTAGCTAGACTTGCATACTTGGGTGCAGCCAGACTAGCTACTTTCTTACAGCGGCATGGCACTAATTTACTAGGGATCAACATAAAGAAAATATTATAAGGACTTACTGGGCATCAAGTTTTAAGTAAACATGAATATGATATTATGTGATATGGCATTTATAACGTGCCTATACACAAGTGTTTCAAGGTGTGATGAGGCAAGGGAGGGGGAACAGAGGGAAGACAGAGACAACGTTCTTACTGGGCCAGGTGACATTGAGATCGTGCAAGTACAGGGGGAATGGGAAAAAGTGCAGGGGGCATGGCGGGGTGGGCAGTGCAGTACATGGGGCCGACAGTAAAAACAAATAGAATAAATAAAAGCAATGAGTAAAGTGCGGCCAGGTGGTGGCAAGTTCCAGGGTAAGTGCAGACATCAGGTGTCAAGTGCTGTTAGGGGGTTGTAGCGATACAGAGACATTCTTCAAGTGTGGGGGATTCCAGGGAGGCAGTGCAAGGGTGCAACTGGTGGGGAGGGGACCTGGGCCTGAGATCAGAGGGTAGCCAGGTGACCAGTGCAGTTTCAGTTTCAGCCAGGAGTTCAGCAGGGGAGAGGAAGAGATAAAGCAGAAGCAAAGAGGACGGTTTTGAGGTGCTTCTGGAACTGGAGATGGTTCTCCTCAAGTTTCAGGAAGGCAGGGAGGCTGTTCCAGAGGGAGGCCCTAGCCGAAGAAAGAGATCTTCCACCAACTTGGTGCCTGGAGAAGCGACTGACCCTGAGGGATTTTGAGGCAGATGAGTGAAGAGCTCGAGAAGGAAAATGTTTAGGAATAGAGAGTTGAAGGACTCAGGCCCCAGAAGGCTTTGTGGACAATGCAGAGGGTTTTGAACTTAATCCTTGCAGGCACTCAGACCCAGTGCAGAGATTTCAGTCCTGGAGAGATACGATCCCTGGGCTTGAGGCCAAGGACAAGTCTCACAGTCCTGTTCTGGATGAGTTGCAGAAGGCGGCGAGTAAAAGCAGGCAGATTTAGAAAGAGGCTGTTGCAGTAGTCCAGCCTAGCGCGAACCTGAGCTCTGGAGACAGTGAGCTTCTGGGAGAAGGAGGGGAAAGGAAGAATACCTCTGAGGAGATGCAGCTGGTAGTGTGACTTTTTAGAGACATCAGAGATGTGAGGAGAGAAGGAGAGTGTGGAGTCCAAGATGACCCCGATGTTTTTAGCCTCACAGGTGGGAGCAGGAAGAGGGCCAAGAGAGGCCGGCCAGAAAGTGACAGGAAAAGAGGGAGCAGGTGTGCCGATGAGGAGAATCTCGGTCTTACTGGCATTAAGGCAGAGATCATTGGTGGCACACCACTTCTGGATAGCTGATAGACAGTCAGAGATGAGAGAAGGAGAAGAAGTGGCTGAGGGGAGCCTGGAAATGAGTTGAGTGTCATCTGCATAGCACTGAAAGTTGTGCCAGAGAGTGACAATGTGGTGGGCAAGAAGTGCCAGGTATTGGTTGAACACCCGGGGAGAGAGGTTAGACCCCTGGGGAACACCAAAGGTAGAGATAAAGATAGAGGAGAGGACGGACCTAAGTTGGACCTGGGAGGGTCGATCGGAGAGGAAAGAGGGCAGCCAAGCCAGGGCTTGATCGGTGATAGCAAGGTTATCATGGAGACGGTTGAGCAGGATGGCATGGTTGACCGCGCAAAGGCAGAAGAGAGATCAAGTAAGATGGAGACACAGGGGGTGTTGGAATCGAGGTTGGAGAGCAGGTCTTCATGGATGTTCAGGATATTGCTACTGCATAGCGAGAATTGTGCTACTGTATAGCTAGAATTGCATTCTTGTGTGCAGCCAGTCTAGCTACTTTTTTCCACTGTGACATGGTATTTTGCACTAGACAACAATTTTAAAGCAGACATGATGAGGGCTATCACGTAGCTAGACTGGCCTACTTGGGTGCAGCCAGCATAGCTATACTTTCTTATTGCTGCATGTTTATTATGCTAGGCATCAAGGGTAAAGCAAACATGATGGTGCTAATACATAGCTAGACTAGCATACTTGGGTGCAGCCAGTCTAGATCAACTTCCTTACTTTGGCTGGCATTTGCTACAGGACCTCAATGAAAAAGCAAGCATGGTAAGAGCCATGAGCTAAACTTGCATACTTTGGTGTATCCAGTCTAGCTATCCTTTCTTATCAACAGCATGGTATTTTTTACTAGGCATCAAGGGTAAAGCAAACATGATGAGTGTTATTAGGTAGCGACACTGGCCTACTATGCTACAGCCAACCTAGTAGTGTTTTGTTGGTTCTATGTTTGAATCTGCCCATTTTCATCACCCAGCACCCCCCTCCCAGCCTAACACATTCCCCCTCCTCTCCCATACAGTGACACACTCTCACACACATGAACAAAGGAAAAGCCACTCACATTGCTCCTGCAACTCCCCTTGTCTGCCCGTGCCCCCGGCAGGACAGTATGTTTTAGAAAGACTGCTCGGAGTGGTCTCTGACTGGTCTTTCTAAATCGAGTTTTCCTTTTTTCATGTTTTTTAAAGCTGAATTGTCACTCCATACGTTTTGTTTTACGGTGGCATGGCATTTATACTGGTATGTAGGGTAATGCCAGCATGATGAGTATTTTTACTTTGCTAAAACTACGTTGCCAGCTGAGCAACTGCAAGACAGTAAATGCTGGATGGCTGCTTAAATAGAAATAAAATGGCAAAACAAGAAGGCATCAAGCAGTGATTCATGGGTGGGTGGGACAGTGGTCACATAAGCTAGGCCCATTTGCATCAGTTTACTAACTGCAACTTATTTTTCCATAGACTGATCAGAAAGATCTTGTCCTTCGTATAGGCAGGACTGATGTAATTTGCTCCTTTTTCTAAACATATCTTGTAAATGGATATTATGATCACAGATACATCTAGGCTACATTGCTGCAATGGAAATACTCAGAGGCCCCATTGTGAGCATTGTGAGTTTGGAAGTACGGTTCCGTTACTGCAAATTTTTTGGGTGGTAATGGAATTATCATCATTTTGACTGCACTGCTTAAATCCAAGTTTGGAGGAAAGGTGGGAGATTCACCTCCACTTGTAGCTTTACAGAGGCTGAATTACAGCTCAAGGTAAATCCACCAAAATCCCCATGGTGTGCTACGATCTCCAGAAACAGGGAATTATACCACCCTACCACCACTTGTAATCCCGTGGCAAGCACACGGGTCCCAGTGACAGTAACCAGTTTAGGTGGTAATTCAGCAGTAAATTCACTGAATGACTGACAAAATCATTTAAGCTCATAATGAAGCAGCACGTAACTTATATCTGCTTCACAAAAAAAAGTTTGACTTACATGTCAGGTTTGTTGTCTCTCATAGGGTACTTTGTTACAGAATAACCTATTGGCCCAGTGACAGATGCAGGTTTTGGGTGCCAGAGGGACCAAATGACTATTGAAGGGAAACCAGTAAATAAGATTTCCTTATTTGCTAGAGATGGCAGGACACATCCAACCCCCATTCTAGCTTTGTCACTGATTGATCACAATGAAAGGCTGAAGACCATGTTGTCAAAGGAACAAAGGATCCCATCACGCAATTTTCAAGAAATCACAGAGGCTTCGCAATCAAGCCAACATTACCTTCAAGCCACCCTGTACCACTCAGATTACTTAAAAAGCAATTACCAGCAAGGCACCCTCATACCTGGTTAAAGAATTCACCAGCTTCATAGACTAACCCAACACAATACTGGAAATTAAGAGAGTCAAGGAGTAAACTGGCTTTCTCACAGCAGACCAGTACTCAGTATGACATCCCTGCATGTTTCTTTTCATGTAGGAGATGAAGATGTTCTATTTAATTGTCTTAACATTGTGCTCTCTGCTGATTGCAGGCCACTACTGTATGCCTTCCCCATACTTAAAATACCCATACATATCCCTCCTATAGTATCTCTAACTTATATATATATATACACTTACTCATGGCAGACAGAATAAAAACTACAAATTACATTCCTGAAAAGTTTTCACTCCAAAATGTTTCCCAACATATATGCTGTCTTGCTGTATGCATGTCACACATTACCATACATATTAGTACATTTACACACCTCACATCCAACCTCATAACATATAATGTCCAGGTGTAACTTCAAGTTTTTTCCTCAAAGTTTCTCACTTAACGTTGAAGTTAACCAGGCCCTCAGCAAAGCTGTGGCCCAACAACACCTATACAGCTATGTTCCATTGTGTGGTATTGCCACACTATTGTTTAAAACAGCAAATTTGACACACTATATAATGAATGTCCTATACTCTGCTTGCTTGCAGCTGGATTGTCTTAAAGTCCATTGGGCTGACAATGCTTGCACACACAACAGTATCTTGATGAATTAAACAATACGTGCTGTCATGATTCGGGAGTAAGACTGTAGATATATATATAAGATATAGAGACATTGCAATGGTGGGTATAAACTTTTATTAAAATTAAAGAAGGGTTGGAGAAAGACCTATCTTGCCCTAACACTATGAGGGGGGTTCCCTGCCTAAACCAAACTAAAGGATGTCAGTATCAGAATCTCCAAACGTATAAATAGTTCTCTGTTCTGTGCCACTAATCCTATCCTGACCCTAACAAGCTAAACCTAAGAAAAAGTGCAAAGGGAAAGAGTCTTTAAACTGGCCACCATAAATTTTCTCTCATGCTCCAAAATAAAGTTCCGAAGGATGCAAAAATGAACAAAGAATTAAAGTTCCCAAAGGTTTCATTGCTCTCAGAACGATGGGGCAAGGTCTTCCCTTCCCCTGAGTTGTCAGCGTCTCTTAAGCTGTCTACAGTTCTTTTCCTGGGCAAAAGTCAACTTTCCAATAAAAGGGGTATGATCCCCTTCCCCTAGAATCACACACTCAAGGGTTCTTTCTCACCCGTTAGCTTACTCCACAGATCCTAGTTATTTACGTTTGACAGCTATTCACAGTTCACTCTTCGTTTACAACTTTTTCACCCAGTGGGTGTGATTACCTTCCCATAGGTTTCACACTCTTAAAATGCAGGTCTACATACTCGTATTAACTTTGGCCTGGTTTGTTCTTTGCCAGGACTTCACAATAGTTGCTTACATTCAGACTTGCCAGGTATTCTCTCCTGCCAGGATGTGACAACAAGTTACTTTTCCTTTCAGGTGCAGGTCTCCAGACTCGCCTTCACAATGTTCCACACATATATTTGGGTGCGGGTCCCAAACTCACACAGTGGCTGGTTTACTCTCCTGCAAGGACTTTTCACACTATTTTCACAATGTAGATGGGTTTCAGACTTGCACAGTTCACTAGGCAACAGTCTTGTCCATGCCCTTTTCATCATTTGGATCAGCAACCCTCCACCTTCTTGTTTGTTACTTGTACTCTTCACCACAGGGCTTTTGCCCACTTTAGCATACTCCTTAACCTTTCCCACGGTGCGCTGCATTCGCCCTGAAGCCCCCCCCGGTGTACTGCTCTGCCCTTTTGGGCTCACCAGTTTATTTGGCTGCTCCAGCCTTCATCTCAAAGCCCTGCAGTTGCTGTGGCTTGCCGGCATCTCAGTACAGCGTTCTGCCCCTTTTGCGCTTCTCGCCTAGTCTCCTCAATCTCCTGACAGCCTCCTGCTGCCCTCAACTTCATTATGGCAGACATTTGGCTTCTCAGCTTTGTCTGGACAGCATTTCAAGCAGCCCCCCAGCGTTGGCAAGCACTCTGCTTGCTTTCCAGCTTCCAACCAGCTTTGCGTGCAGGGGGCTTCTCTCTGCGGTGTCTCTCCCCCTGTGGCTTCTTCCATTCAATAGTTGGTGGGTATTTAAATGTCCCACTACTATGTAGCTCCCACCAACAACTAGACCACAGTGTAGGCTTCCTGGTTCTAGTAATCTTCTTTACTCCGGTCTTCATTTGCATCCCAGTACTTTGGTATAATTTGTCAGAAGGAACTCTGATGTCCGTGTAAGATGATTGACTGGGTTCAATATCACAATAAGCCATAACAGTCTGTGAACTGAGGGGGAGGTTATACCCAGAATGGAATGGTGGGTATCACGTTTCTCGTGACTAGTCTCTCTCCCTCTAATGAGGGTCCTCTCCTCCATATGATCCTCCCTGGGGGAGCCACCCCCGGGGTAGGGATCAGGTTGCAGTTGCAATTCCCTGGCCATTTGGGAAGAGAATTTCCCCAGAGAGTGAGTGATGACATCTCTGGATTCATCACAGTGCACTTAATTCCTTAATGTCCATGAAGTTTAGCTTTACCTACATATCAATTAGCTCAGCCTGGGACATTGACTAAAGCATTGTCTGCCCCTCATACAAGTCTGTGTTTCCAGTGCATAATTCAATGTCAACCGCACACATGCCAAATTCATTCTACTAAGAAACTCCACCAAGCATGCCCAACTCCTGAATTGGCAAGAAGCTCAAAATTTTCACCCCTGAACTCTCACCCAGTGCAAAATATCTAAGATTGAAAGTTTTCCTTTCACCTCTGCTCCTAGAGCAATTGTCCAAGGCCTAGGCATCTACGAGCTGGACACTCGCAACGTTTACTGCAGGAGTTAAGATTCCACGCTAGCCCCTCTGGAAGCCATCCCGCATGCCTCAGCAAACCTCACCACAGGACTAAACACATTCAATCACATCACCCCCATCCTAATGGAACCGCACTGTCTACGCCTTCATGTGCGCTCAAGACAAGATGCACCACAAAGTGCTCACAGCCAAAATGCCACACTTTTTGGCTGAGAAACTCACGATCTGCAGAGTCCAGAGCAATACCAAGCACAGTAAACTCGCTTTTTCCTGCCTTGGAAAATATCTTTGCACAAATTTATGAATGCAGATAAGACTGGCCTCCTTCGTCCTACACTTAATCCTAATTCTGGAGCTACTCTTTTGCTTCCCAGCTCGGTTTGAGCTTTACTCATCCCATACATACATATCTTATGTGTGATTGCATAGCAAATATAAAATTACATTTAATAATAATAGCACATATTGTTTATTTAGGCAAGTGAAAACAAAATAAATCTTTTTAAAGTTTGCTAAATGTATTTTGATATGTTAAAGTGCTCACTTATGTATCTAACAATATGAAGGGGTACAATCCAAAGTGCACACTTATTTAAAATCACGTTTTTACTCCATTACTAATGTGGTGCAATTCATATTGAGTGAAAGGTTAGCTTAAAGGAATAAACCAAGATTTAATTTGATGCGGATGAATAAAAGATATAGTTCACACCGGAACATTTCTGACATACCGGGCATTTTCACATTTCTGGAGATATAGCTCCTTAATTTATATATAAATAAGAGATGGGTTTCATAAAATATGTTTGAGAATGATATTTCAGGATACTGCTTCCTGATCATTCCCGCTGGCATATTAGCATTTATACATATCCTGATATGAAACGGTGGTTTGTCTACAGAGTATATCAAGGGTCGCCCCGATGGGTGGACGTGTGTTGCAATGTGTAGCAGATGTGGCTGCTGAGCACGCATGGTGATTTCGTGTGGTCATTTCACTTGTGGTTTAGCAATAGGCGTGTTGTGGTGAAAGGGGGATTTTGGTTTCACAACAGGAGCATAATACTTAACTAAAATTCCCAAGGTTGGGCATTCGGCACTTGGGGGGAGCAGTTTTTTCTCTAGAACACCAGGTGTCTTGGAGGGTGGTGATGCCATGGATTACGAGGCAGTATTTTTCTCTATAGGTAGCTATGTATTACTGCCATGATGTTTGTATCCAATATAAAACATTTGTACTGCAATAACCCGATGGTACAGACAAGAAGACATGTGCTGAATGTATATTTTACATATCTGACAACTGTGCATGTCATATTCATGTTTCTGAATGTTATTCAGTGTGCATGAGTTCTGCATGTAAAGTATACACAAGCCCTCAACTGTAGACAGCTGCTCTAAGGGTTGATAGACTATTATTAATAATACCCATTACCCCTCTTGCGCTGCAGTCCATACAATACAGCTGAGTCTCACAAAAAAATTTGTCCAGCTGTCAAATAGTCACTGACATAGCAGTCTTCTCCGAGCCTGACCACTATGTGCTACATGATTTTTATAATATTTAAAACTATTAATTGCTGCTAGTAATCGAATAGTCAACACATTCTAATTACTATTCACATGCAATCTAATGCTCTTTTTATTTTCATGTTTGCACAGGCTACGGCCTTCCAAAGTGCTAACACCCACCACGTCACTTGGAAGGCATGTCAATGGCAGAAGGTGCTATACCGATATCAAAAAACATAACTATATGGGATAAGTTGATTATTGATAAAATACAATGCTACTCTCTCCTTCACTGACAATTAATTTATAAAGACCAGCTGTGTGATTCAGATTTGCCTCAGACAGCGTTGTTTTAAAATATTGTAAAAAACTCCCTGAAAAAAGAGTATAAAAGGTAAATTTATGTGTGTACTTTTTCAATTGATAGTAAGGTTTTTTATTTTATTTAATTCAACCAATAATTCGATCTCTCTGTCAATCTGGAAAAGATAAGGAGGTCCTCACCTGTAAATTAAGTATAAAATACAATTTTGAGCCTTTAATTTTGAGTCTTTAAATTGTCCAAAGGGACAATATTATTAAGAAGTTGTTAGGGTAGTTTCTAGGGCAGGTAAGGCCATGCCAAGCGTCCGCGGATTCCCAGCTCTTGGAAGGCCGAAACTCCTTCTCTTGTCACAAAGAGGTAGCGGTCCACACAAGGAGTAAAGAGTTACTGCAGTTTATTATACAAAATACACAGGGGTCATATGCACGGATGTAGGTCCAGGCACATCTTGTTGCATTCTGGCTCACAGGCCAGTTTTGTATACATGTGACGTCATAACATTCCTCACTCAGCAGGCTACCTCCCCAAACCAAACAGCACTCAGGATTGGTCACTGAGTGGTAGTTCCACTATAGGAACCTACCGAGGGCCAATATTAGTGGATGCTGCTGTGTCAGGTGGTGTACTTGGATCATCCCTAAGAATGACTGCTCTGAAAAAGTTACATTAGGTAATCCCTGTGATTGGTCAATAGACCCCGACATATGCCCCCAGATCCCAGTGTCCTGATTGGTCAGGCTGTGGGCCCCCATGCCTGGGACAAACTCTGTTCCCAGCCCGCGAGACACATGTTCTCGCTACATGTATACTATGTGTCATCAAGGTGCAATTATGTGTCTGTGTTTATTCAATTTGGTGTAATAGACTAATGCCAAGAGAGCGTTCCATTCCCATTGTACAGGGTAGCTGAAGAGTGGCGATTATGTTGCGAGCCACTGCCTAGTTGTGGGACGGCAGATCTTCCCCACCCTCCAAGTCTTGGCCCAATATCAGCTTGGCCGAGTCATGTGATTGGAGACCACTCTTGCAGGCTCAATTGCTTAAAATTAGGCTGTATTTTCCAGGGGAAATTCCTTGCTGCAGCCAGTGTCATCTTGGCTCTGTGTGTGACATGTTGTTTGCAACATAGTGGCCTTGGCTGCCTTAGCCCTGGCCATAGCTGTTCTGCTTGCACACCATCTTCTGGCTTGAGATTTCTATGAGACGATCATGGCCTACTGTACTTTCCTAAGTAGCAAGGCAATAGTTCCACAAATATGCTTTGTACACTGGAAGTATTGGTTCAGACAATATCAGTTTCCAATATGAGATACTTTTAATATGTAGTAGTACAAAAACAAACATTGATAATGCATACAATGCTGGACATTCCTCCAATCAAGACACAGTAAAGTTCCAAAAGGTGCCAAAAAAGTGCCAAAAAATGCCAACACGTGTTTCGATCTATTAGGTCTTCTTCAGGGCACAAAACAATGTTCTTAGATACACCACAACAGAAACATTCCATGTGTATATCTCTACTTAATGTAGCAACTGAGAATGAGAGGAAAAGGGACAAAAGACATATTGAAGAAAAGAAAAAAGAAAATAAACAAAAATTATCATTAGTAAATATCCATTGTCGGCTGTTATGTCCACAAAAACTTAAAATACTTATTCAACATCAATTACAAAACTCCAATTTCAGCCTAAATTATGTTCTCCATCACTGATTGTTACTCTGAATTAATCCTTCTTCATGTGACATTTTTTGCCTCTGAGATATTAGTAAGTCCCACTGAGGGGCGCATTTAAGGAGATTACATATATATGAGGGATCTGCCGACTTGAAGAGTGCAGGACACTATGTAAGCCCTTAGTAAAAATACATCTTCAAAATAATAGATAAACTGATTTCCCAAACTTTTATAACCAAGTATGTGTAACCAATCATAACGGATATCTATCCTCCTCGACCCGCCTGTCAGTTCTACTATAGCTTGACAGCGCATGACAAATCCTGCCCATTGATTCAAGCTCCTCAAACTATTCCACTTAGTTACATTGCATTGTAGAACACCTAGTATTTCAGATAGCTAACTAGAAATACCTCAGACCCAATCTACTTTCTTTATCCAGAAAGATTGGGCCTCATTACGTCTGTGGCGGTAAGGCAACAACGGCGCCGGTAGTGCTACTAGCGCCATTGTTACCATGCCGCCACATTACGAGTTCTGCTCGTGGGTGCCTGGTCAGACCAGGGGTGCAGAGCGGCAACCACGAGCAGAATAGGATGGTAGCAATAGTACCGTTATGGGGGCTCAAATGGGAAAGGGGGCGTACCGACTCCAGGTCCCGTGCAAGGGGAATTACCGGGCCCGCAAATGTCGAAATGGCCCGTTTATTCCCCTTTTGCAGTACCCGGTGCCGGACCCTCGTTTGGGGGTAGCCATACCCTTATTAATGCCTCGTAATGAGGCCCAATGTACCTTATTAATATCACTTGTTGGAGCTGATTCGATTTGCTTGAGATGGGGTGAGTCCAAGGGATTACGTCAAGACCCAAATTTATTGAAATTGACCCTGGTGCTGTTGCCAAAGACTTGTGATCATCACTGCTCCTGATAAGTGATGTAATGTAGTTTCTGAAATACGGTAATGTGAACACAATGTGCGCATGTGTGATTAGCCCTGAGAAATGAAACAAATATAGTGCCATTTCGTATGAAGTCAGGGTGCATTCTTACCATTATTGAATGATGAAAAGAAATGGCAATTCCAATTGCTAATTGATTTCTTCATCCTGTAAAATCGTGACCCACGTCTGCGTCTCTTTAAGGTCTATGATTGGACTGTAGCTAAATCGATATGTTCATCATGACGTTTTGATAGTAAGCTCAAAAAATGTCTGAATTGGGAAAAATGAAACAGATATGTATCAGTCTTCTTAGTTTTGCGAACTGGTCCAGTGATCCCACACGACCCCAACGTTTCTGGATGGCTGATAAATATATAGAAAATCACGTGTCCCACCAAGGGACTTGAGACCTTATTATTTATTTTTATTTTATTAACTTGCAAGGAGGTCAATACAATACTATAGTTACCATATTTTAATAGTCGAAAAATAGTCAGGTCCGTCCATCAGGTATTAATAATATTAAATAGTACACTCCCTATTTAATTATTCAAATAGGAAAAAGGGGGCGGTTATATACCCCTGGATGTCCCATATTGGGATGAGATATAGTTAAAATTTGAATGGGTTACCAGATGTCAGAGTTTGGTTAGCTCCCATAGGAAGGCTCATTTGGTTCTCCAAATATTTTTTTTAAGGTATGTGCACATTAGCTGCGTGTATTCCTCTTACTTTATTAGAAAACGTAAACGTTAATGCAATCTCAATTGATTGTTGTTGATCATTTTTACACAGAAATCCGCTAAGGTGTAACATAATAACTACTGCTCACCTCATATCAACAGTTCTTACAAACAGAGTACATTTATAATTTTTATTGTAGTTCTAAGACTATGAGAGTGAATATACACATTTCTTAGGTGCATTGTATTCTTGGTAAACACCAGGGTTCTGCACACATCAAACAAGTTTTTCCAGAAATATGGTCTGGGTATTTCATAAAAATATACTTAGTTCACGTTCCTTATTAAGTCCAAGTTTAACACATTTCAATTTGCAAATCATTTGAGCCTCCAGTTGGCGAAGATGCAATTCTCGATCACCTCCTCTGATATGTACTGTTGCCTGTTGAAGGCCTACAAATTGAATGTCTTTGCTGTTGTCATTTTGATGATAAGTTTGCCAATGAGTGGCAAAAGGAAGTTTTTGGTCTTGGCTATTCTGGTTGGCCAGATGTTCTCGTTTTCTGACTCTGAGTCCCAGAATAGTGCTTCCAACATACACTTTCTTGCATACACATACCACTGCATTAACAACATATTTCTTTCGGCAATTCATAAAATCTTTTATCTCAATTGTCAGACCCCCATGACATATAACATTTCTCATAGATGAAAGTGCAAATTTACAGAAATTACAATTACAATTTCCACAATCGTGGAACCCAGTCATCTTGTTTGTTTGTTTGTTTGTTTGTTTGTTTTATTCACTTTTAATGCGCGCCAAACCCGAAAGTAACCGGGCGCAACAGTACAGAATATGCAAGGCTTGAAGTTACATGGTTACAGATTATGAGCAAAGAGGAATATATACAAAGGCAAGGATAAATTAAAAAAAATGAGACAAAAGGGAAAATGTACAAATGGGCAACAGGACGGGGCATATGTACAAACAAGGTGGTACGGGGAATCTTGTATAAGCTAGTAAGAAACTAGTTGTCGGAAGACTTCAGCAGATTGATATAGTTGGATCTGAATTTGAGATAAGGCTGCTCTCGTAGAGGATGTGGCCCGGCCATGGTCATCCTGAATCTTGGTATGATAAGGCTAATGACATTGGTAATTCTTGACGGTCGGGTGGAGCTTCTCTTTAGGAATCTATCCATAAAATAGCTGGGTGCTGCATTATTCAAAGCTTTGTCAGGAACTTTTAAGTAGATTTTGTTTTGTGTAGACCGCCAGTTGTTTTTTCGCCTTATCTTAGATATGTGAAATCTTTTAGGCATGCCGAGAGCTGCTCTCAAGGCATTATTTTGTAGGATTTGAATTCTGTGGGTGATAGATTTGTTAGGACCGATGTATAGGGCATTACAATAGTCAAGTCTGGACAGAATTAGGGCTCTAGCTAAGATAATGCAGTTGTCATCTGAGAGAAAGTGTTTAGCTGCTCTGATGAGCTTACATGTGTAAGCTCTGGCTGATGCCAGGGATTTCACCTGTTTAGTGAAGGAGAGGGTGGAGTCCAGGTAAAAGCCAAGTGTCTTCACCTCCTTAACAACCTTGATGATATTGTCATCATTCTCAAAGGAGGTGTAGACTTGGCCTAGTATTTTAAGATTAAAGTAAGTACCCAGGATGATTAGCTCTGTTTTATCATCATTCAGGCATAAACCGTGGGTTGCCATTCATGCCTGAATGATGATATACACCCCATTTACCAAGGCCAAATCCTTATTGTAGTCCCCAGAAAGTGGGAGGAGAATCTGGGTATCATCTGCATAATTAGTGTAGGTGATACCAAGAAGGTCCAGATTATCAAAAAGGGGCTTAATAAATATGTTGTATAGGGTAGGGTAGACACAAGAACCCTGGGGAACTCTGCACCGTATGGGGATCGGGTCTGCCGCTGCTGCAGGGGAGAACACCCTCATAGTGCTATCACTAAGGAAGGACTCAAGCCAGGTGATAGCCTCTCTGGAAAAATGTGCAGCTGAGTCTAGTTGGCTGCAAAGGACCTTGTGGTCAACAAGGTTGAATGAGGCCGAGAGGTAAAGCAGTAGGAGAAGGGCTGTTTTACCCTTGTCTCGTAACTCATCTATGTGTGCCTTCAAATCGATAAGGCAGTCTCAGTGCCGTCTTGGGTCAGGATCCTGATTGACGTGCGCCTAAGACCTTATGTTGTTCCAGGAATTTTTTAATGTGGTTGTAGGCAATCTTGTCAAGCGTTTTTAGCAAAAATGGGACTGTCGTGATGGGACGGTAGTTTGTATGTATGAGTGGGTCAAGGGTTTGGTTGTTAAGCATAGGCAGTACCCAAGATTGTTTCAAGTTGGTGGGCACTGTGCCCAATGCAAATAAAGCATTTATACGTTTGGATACAAATGGGAAGAGATCTCTGGAAGCATCTTTTATGAGCTGGGCAGGGCAAAGGTTGTCTTGGCAATTGGATGGCTTGAGAGAGAGAATGACTTTCTCTACCTCAAGGATGGAGGTTTTTGTGAACATGAATTGAACAACTGAACCATGTACCTTTGTGGGGGGATCTGTATTCAGATTGTTAGCCTGGGATGGTAGATTGAGTGAGACTTTTTTCTTAGCTATTTTGTTTTGGAGCATAGTTACTTTATTTTATAATGCTTGTTGTATATCTGAGCTCCATGTTTTATCTTTGAAACATGTATCCGGAATGGGGATAGGTGACTCTAATTCCTTGAGGATGGTAAACAGTGCTCGAATTAGCATTAGATATACGTTTATTATATGAGTTGCGCTTGGCCAGGTGGATTTCCTTTTTGTAGTGGGAAGAGATTTCCATTAGTTTATTTTTGTGATCTTCTGAGGGGATTAGCCTCCATGAGGTTTCACAACTCCTCTTAAATTGTCGTAAATCCTTTAATTCGGGAGTGAACCTTTTATTTAGATGGGATTTGGGTTTACTCGGTCTGAGTTTTAAAGGGGCAATGTTGTCAAGTGTAGTTAACATAATTTTATTGTACTCGTCAATGAGCGTACCCGGGTCCAGGTGATCAGCTAATTGGTTAAGAGTAGGTAGAATAGCGGGAATCACTTTATCCATTGTGATACTCTTTTTATTCCTGGTTAGACATGGCGTGGCCATGGTAGGAACCAGAGGGAGTGGTCGAGAGATGGAGATTTCAAAGGACAAGAGAAAATGGTCTGTCCAAAGTTGAGGGGAGATGGATGTGATGTTGGTAGTGCAGTTGTAATCTGCCTACCAATCAAGAATTCTCCCTTTAATATGGGTGGGTTCAGTACTTTGTTGAGTTATGCCAAGCTCAGCGAGGGTATTGGCAATGGTGGTGGCGTTTTTGTCTAGAGGGTCATTGTATTCCAGATTAACAAATAATTGTGTAGAGATTTTAAGATTATTGGAGAGTAAGTTGTTAATATCCTCCTCAAATGTTCCGATGGGGCCAGGTGGTCTGTAGATAAGGTGGATAGTCAATGTCTGGGAGTTAAGTAGTGGAAGTTTGATAGTGAACACTTCACATGAGTCAGTAACTAGGGTAGGTGTCGTTCTCATACATAGGCTGGTTTTAGCAATGCTGGCAATGGTGCCGCCTCGCATTTTATTTCATTCCTGTCTCAGTATGGTATAACCGTCCGGGATTGCTAATGAGAGTAGGGATCCTGCTGCTTCGTGCAGCCAGGACTCTGTGATAGCGAGAAAGTCCAGATCATCAGCCAATATCAGGTCACAGATATCCGTGGCATGTGCAGTGGCATTTATTAGTGCTCCGTTAAGCGGAGGGGCCACTACAGCGGAATCAGTAGGTTGTATTGTAGTGGTTATGGTTTGAGGCCTCAGGGTAGATATTAAGGTAGGTGATATTTACCTTCTGGTTGTTCAATCTTTTGTTGACAGAGGGTAGGGATCTGGTAAGAGGCTCGTGGAGTCTTGTAAGTCTCGATTGGAGTCTAGAGTTCTGTACGGTAGACTGCATGGGTTACTTTGAGGCAAACTTGTAGGGCTCAGATTAAGGCAATCCATAGTAATGGGGGTAAGTAGTCACATATTGGCTGAATTGTGTAAAACTCTCTTATTGGTTGTTGGATGGCTAATGTGCAGTGTCTGGTGGATGATAAACAGTAGACATATAAGGGTCAAAAGGCTAGAAGCTATAATGCTCATGATAAGATAATTCTTAGGATGTGGCTTATTATAGGCTCTGGTGCACCTTCTAAGTAGTGGCAGGTGGTTAAAATAGGCTCGGCATATAGACTGTAGAAGGGCATATGGAAGTCACTAGAGGGAGAGGCTTGTTTCACTTATGGTGGCTAAGGGTCCACCCTAGTCGCTAATACGGGAATGCAAATAGGCTAGTTCACTTTATGTCAATGGGCATGCTAAACATGAATACAGTGATGAAACGATCACGCAATAGACTAGTTCACTTTCAGTCAATGGGCATGCCAAACATGAATACAGTGATGCAAAGATCACGCAATAGACTGACTGCTAAGCCAATTTGAGGCAACCTTACTGTCGGATTTAGATGCAAGGAATGAGGGATTTAATTTATTTTTCAAAGTCTGTGATATTGTGTAAATTATTATGGGACGTGGAGTAATATATTGGGACAGGTCTGTATCCAGCATAAGGAGATGCCAATGTTTGTTAATTAGTCCATAGAGGTGACTACTATTGCTTGAATACCTGGTAATAAAGCTGATATGATCTGGATATGTCTCTATATATGGCTGTTCCTTGTTCAATAAAGTGTTTCTATTCAAGAAATGTGTTTGAGACCATGCTTTATCTATGCATTTTGCGGAGTACCCTCGTTTCTTGAATCTTTGTCCAAGCAGTTCACATTCTGATTGAAATGCATTATCTGTACTTCAATTGCCTCTTGCCCGATGGGATTCACCCATGGGTATGTTGTTAATCACTCCCTTTTTGTGGCAGCTGGTAGCATGTAGGGTTGAATTAACTGCTGTTATTTTTCTATGTGTTCTGGTATGCAAGGCATTGTTTTCAATACAGATATGGAGATCTAAAAAGACAATAGTTGATACTTCTATTTGGCCTGTAAATTCAATACCAAAAGTATTTTTATTGAGGTATTTCAGAAAGGAAACAAATCCTATTAATGGATCCATAAATTGATCTCTTTGGAATATCTGTGCATGTTGTAAACCTATGTGTGCTCAAAAAAGTCCATAAACACATTTGCAAAGGATGGGCACAAAATATACCCCGTCCCTTGCAAATTTGTTCATGGACTTTTTTGAGCACACATATGTTTACAAATAAGGCACAAATATTCTAAAGAGATCCATTTATGGAAAAGCTATATTGACAACGTTTTTGTAATATGGGATGGTTCCAGTGAAAGATTTGTTTTTTTTCTGAAATACCTCAATAAAAATACTTTTGTATTGAATTTACAGGCCAAATAGAACCATCACAGGTCTAGGAGGATAGATATCCGTTATGATTGGTTACACATTCTTGGTTATAAAACTTTGGGAAATCAGTTAATCTATTATTTTTAAGATATATTCTTACTAAGGGCTTACATAGTGTCCTGCAATCTTCAAGTTGCCAGATCTCTCATATATATGTGAACTCCTTGAATGCACCCCTTGGTGAGAGTTACTAATGTCTCAGAGGCAATAAGATCAAAATTGTACATGAAGAAGGATTAATTCAGAGTAACAATGAGTGATGAGAACATTATTTAGGCTGATGATGGAGTTTTGTAATTGATGTTGAATAAGTAATGATAATTTTTGTTTCTTTTCTTTTTCCTTTTCTTCAATATGTCTTGTCTCCCCTTTCCTCTCATTCTCAGTTGCTACATTAAGTAGAGATATACACATGGAATGTTTCTGTTGCGGTTTAGCTAAGAACATTGTTTTGTGCCCTGAATAAGACCTAGTAGGTTGAAAAACTTGTTGGCATTTTTTTGCACTTTTTTGGCACCTTTTGGAACTTTTCTGTGTCTTGATTGTAGGAATGTCCAGCATTGTATGCATTATCAATGTTTCTATTTGTACTAGTACACGTTAAAAGTGTCTTATATTGGAAACTGATATTGTGTGAACCAATACTCCCAGTGTACATCACGTATTTGTGGAACTACTGCCTAGCTATTCAAACAGTTTGAGGCTGGGGTAGTCTCTAAATTGCATGTCATTCACAGCTGTCCCCTTTCAGCAAAATACAGGTTAGCTGATAACTAAATATCATCATATATTTAGAGTCTTAGCGCACTTCCGAACTAGTTACCCTACAGAATATATATGTATTTTCCTAAGGCCTGCATTGCCTACTGTTATGTGTTTTCCATAGTGTCCATAGGTTAATGTGTGTCGTGGTTGATCAGGTCCCTTGAGTGCTCCTGTTCTTCCATAGAGTCAGTTGCATGTAAGCATCTGCAAGCAGATACACAAACTCTTCTTGCGTTTCTGAGTTGCTGTAGCAAGCATAATGGCAAAATAATAAACGTGCAGACTGTATGTATATGTCACTGTCCTCTACCTCATAGAGCTGTACACTTGTGTTCTTTGTGTAGATTGGGTGCGTGAGTGTCCCGAATGTGCAGATTGCACGTGTGCTTCCTGTCTATCGTAGCTATGTCGTTGTGATGTCTCTAACAACTTGAGGCATGACTTTTTGGTTGTATTGTCGACTGGTAGGGTACCTTTTGTGATAGTTGTCCAAGGTGGGAGCAGTGGGGATTGGAACGAGCTCACAGGATCGTCAGCCATATTGTCGCAGGTGCTTCTTCCGGTTGGGGGGCCTTCCGGGACTGAATGCAAAAAAAGACAAATATAGTAAACAAATCTTGTATCCAATCTTACCAGCTCCCACTCTTCTTATAAACTTGGTAGCATCAGTGTTTTTATCATGTATTACAATGGGGAGTGAATGTATACTACACCAAGTCAATATAAATACAAAATGGCAGCCTCACGTGATCTCACTCACCTTGGTTACATGATCACATTATGACATCATCATGCACAGCATGGTGTCATCACAATACGGATCATCATCATTTTTGGGATACCACGGGTGAAGCTTAATACGTACAGTAGCATTACAATCAGAGTTAGAATAGTGTAGAATTGTACATCATTATGTGAATAGCAAAACTATATATAAAATAAGTGAATTCTTGTGATCAGAATGTTATTGAACACACACTTTAAATCCATTTCTACTAATAAAGAATATATGTTGATCAATTGTGTTTAATACATTCTTGATATTAGAGTATATGAAGACAACAAATCAATTGAAAACAAACATATAAGAATAGTTCTTATGGTTGCAATAAGTTTACAAGTTAAAATTTAAACACTGTTGTGTGCTTGATCACATAGTGAAGGTACATTGTTCGTGCGGAATAAGGTTTATAAGAATTGTTGTGATTCATGATGATCCTTTAGGCCTTTTGGGATCTAAATAATCTAGAAAATTTATCCAAAATTCTTCTCAAATGTTTTTCATAGTTTCCACCTCTGTTTCATTTCTCCACTAATTCTAAGATGCATTATAGTTGTTTTCAACATAATGTTTGGCCAGAGAGGATGAGCAATTTAGATCTTTTCGTCGATGACTGTTCATTACATCTCATTTTGGCTTTATGGTTGGCTTTACCCAAATAGAATTTGCCACATGGGCATTTAATATCGTAAAGTAAGCCTTGTGAATCACATGTGGCAAAATGCAGTAAAAATATCATATTCCCTTTTACAGGACGATAGATGAAAGGGCTATCTATGATGGAATTGCAATGCCCGCAGTTTAAACAGAGATAAGCACCTTTTTCTCTGTGTCCCCAAAGGGGTTTGAGAATTTGTGACTTTATGTTCTGCTGTAAGTTACTACTTCTTTTGTAGGAAAAGATAGGGGCACTCAGAAATAAGTGATGAACTGATCTATTATTGGAGATGATTGACCAATGTTTCTTAACTTACTTCTGTTATAGTGTTGGTAAGGGGAAACGCTCTTCCTGCACCTTCAGGTGTTTTAGGGTAAGGCAAATGCTGCTGCAGGCACTGTAAGGGATCAGGGGAGGAGGGTGCCCTTAAGGCTTTTGTACAATTACATTATTGCATGCTTTGTAGGCACAACACATATTCGAGAATAGGAGCCATCTTAGATACTAGTAGCCATGTTGTGGCACAAAGCTTAAACGTAGTGTGGCAGTCAGCACGCCAGGCCTAGGCCACGAATATGAGCAAGGGAATAGGTTGTATCCCACACACTGATGAGAAAGGCCAGAGCTGCGCAGCCCCATAAAACCCTTAATTGTCCTAAAATGTTATCAACCTTCGTGCCCTGAGAAGAATGTGCCCGGCAAGGCCACAGGAGGACAGCTGAGTGTCTGTGAACGGTGCAATCCCATGAGAAGAAGGACAAGGGTCTCCAAACCCCACCAGTCCCAATCCTAATTTATAGCACCCCAATGTCCTGGCTTTAGGACCCCTGTCTTCCAATGCACCCGATAACAACAGACCACTATCCACAAACCTGTCGGACCCCGGATAGATCAAAAAGATCAGAAAGCATGGCTTTCCTGCCTTCACTTCTAGGTCACGTGATTTAAGCTGCGGGAGAGATGACATTATAGCACAAAACTAGACTGGGAAACCTTGGTGAAGTGTCAGCCTTCCTGGGAGCGAGTGAAGTGTGTGAGTTAGTGTGACCTCTGTTTTCCTCCTGGGCCCCTGCCTGCTCATACCAGGCAGGGGTACAGAGATAAAGATGTATTTTTTAGTTTGCAAATATTTACCAGTTACCCAGCTTTGCCCTGATGACGGATAAAACATCACCCACATGAAGGAAGATGAATGGATGGGGCTGGGACTAATGGTCTGGCATCCCCTATGGAGCAAGTCGCCCATGTTTAGGGTCCTACCAACCAGCCACACAGATTTTTACTGTATATGATGACGTCACTGATGACAACTTATACCCTCATAATGTTCTGCACGTGCAGATTTTGGCAGAAGTTCTTCGTTGGCGTATCTATTTTGTGGAAATAAACCTTTTTATCCTTGCAAGACGTGTATTGTGTCCTTTTTCGCTAGGGGGGTGTATTTTATCTGGTGTGAGCATCTATGGGGGCATTACTACATTTCGTGAACTGCTGTCTGCTCTTTTCAGCGGGGCGCAGCTCCTGGGAGAGTGCAGGCCGTTATTGGGACCCTGTGACGGAGGAGCTCGGGTGAACATGCAGATGTGAGTACACCTCTTGCGAGGCATAGCAACAAGTTGTGTGATGTGAAGGAGTGTTGTGTGTGTGAGTGAGTGTAGAAAGAGTGTGTTAAGGCCACGTAGCAAGATTTTTTTTATTACTACTATTATTTTTTGGTAAGGCAGGAGGAAAAACAGGAGTGTTGGGAACCTTTTTGAGTGAGGGAAGAGGATGGTGCCATGAACTTTGTGATAAGGTGATAAAGGAAAAAAGTTGTAACTCCATATAATTAGAGGGCTCGAAGGAAGTAGTCGTCATTATTTTGACTTGTTATTTTAGTTTGTTGTTTTAACGTATTATGATTTTTTTGTGCAAGAGGCGGAGGCCAGAGATGGGCCAGTGTTAATGAATTGTTTTTAGGAGCATGGAGTGTGGTAGTATGTGTGTGTGCGCACACATGGGGGGTCTCAAAAGGGGGTGACAGGGAGGTGGAGCAGTTGACTGGTAGTGACTGGGGGGACAAAAAAGTGTGCACGATTAATTTAAAAATTAGAGGGAGGATGCCTTTGGAGTACATGTATAGTGCATTACCACTGTACAGGGACAAGATCGCGAAATATCACAAATGGTGGGTGTCAGAGACAGAAGGGGGGATGCCCCGCTCCAGGCCAGAGCTGGGCCACAATAGAGGGATATTAGATTACATGTGTACATTCCTGGTTACTAAATACAAGGGTAAACAGCTGCAGAAAAGAAAAGAGATATTGGATTTATGGAAAATAATAGAGGATGTGGAGGATCCTGATAGGAGCGGGTGTTGAAATATCGAAGGGGCTGTCCTAGATACAGTGGCAATGGCAGTACAGATGAATGGGGTGGCACCAACATACACAGGGATGTATCCACTCACCACTTACCCAGCGATGGGATACACAAATCTGACATATGTACCCACCAGGGCAGCTGCCCCACCAGCCTACAAACCGACATCAAGTGCTACCCGCCCTAAGACAGTAATGTCCAAAAGGAACACGTTGGAAGAAACTAGGGTATAACTGGCATGGTTGAGAGCATCTCAATGGGGAGGGGGAAAGAAGGGAAGTGGGTTGGATGAATGGAGAGTTGGTGAGAGGTGAGCGGAAAGTACAAGCCACAGAACAGTAATGTCCGAGAGAGGTACAGAAAGGGAGCAGCGGGATCATGAATGGGACACAGTTGATGAGGCTGAGGATGATGAAGGGTACGAGCAGACACCAGAGGTCATGCAACGTTTGGAGAGTTTCTGGGGTGCACAATTAGGTATTAGGTATGGCTGAGTGGCATTACCAAGGAAAAAAGGAAGTGCAGTGTGAAAGGAAGGGAAGAATATGGGCACCCAGATCCTGCTCTTACACTGCGGACTAATGAGAACACATTACATACCTTGGGTGCAAATGGATAAGAATAATTTAATTAAGTTGCTCCCGCCCCATGGATTTGCGCATTTGAAAAGCAGTAGGGGATATGAAGAGCTTACTAGTTGCAATTGTGGGGGATCAAGCAGGAGATGTGTGGGTGAATGCAGGGAACCCAGGAGTGAAATTTGGCGATGACGCACATTATGGCACGCCCCAATAACATCACGGCACAGAGGCGGGATGTGCTGCGGCGCTCACACCCAGACACCCCAGATCTGCAGTCTATCATGCAGTTTACTATGGGGTATGTTCAAGACCCCATGCAATATATTATTAAGGTTCAGAAGATGTTTAGGGCGGTGACGGGGGACCAGTGGGACAGATTGTTTCCTCTTTTTTATTTCGTTATTAAAAGGGGTTTACCAAAGTACGCACAGAAGTTATTCAACAAAATAGTGGCCATGGAAGCAAAGAGGTGGACCGAGATTCAAAGAATAATAATACACTACTGTAAAAGAATAAATGAGTGTGAGAAGGAGACAACACAAAGGCTGCAGGCTGAGGAAGCAAAACTAGTACAGAAAAAGTTATCAATGACAGCAGTAGAAGGGGCAGCACCCTCAAACGCACACACAGAGGTGGCAGAGCAAATACCAGCACCCCAGAGGTGGGAATAGCAGCCTTTTGGCCAGGAGGAGAACAAGGACAGTGGGAAGGTGGGCCTCAGTACCCCTACCTGGAGTGGCAGCAGATCGGTCAGCAGCACGGGAGGGGTGGGTTTCAAGGGGGAACGAGGGGATTTGGAGGCATTGGACCTCGGGGAGAAGACATGGGTCCTTTGCAATGTTTGAGCTGTAGAAAGTGGGGACATTTTGTAAGGGAGTGCAGAAGCAGACAGGGGCCGAGATACAGCTCCTATACCAATTATCATCCACCATCCCAACACCAACCCCAGGCAAAAACACAGAGGGCGACCAGCATTCACTATGAAATACATCAGGCTTATACCCAACTGCCACCTCGACCATCAGGCATACAAGGGCGTAACCCACAGTTGATGCAGCCCCCAATGCCCCAAAGAAACACCATGTATGGGAATAATGTGCCAACAGCCAGCGCAGTGCCGAACGGCACCATCGTACGTTATGGTGGAGTGAGCGTGATGGGAATCAACCCTTTCACATTCCCAGGTACTCACACATACCCTGACTAGGGCAGCCCAAAGAGAACTCTTGCGTGCCCCGTCGTATCCATGACAGTCTACCCTGACGAGAAATCCTTGGTGGGAGCTGAGATAGGTAAACACAATTCATCTTTATGGTTGACGCTAGGTGCCACTAAATCATGTATCAGTGAGGGAGAATTCCCACTATCAGGTGAAATGCTTGACACACAGGGCTTCTCTGGGGCTGTCTCCATGGGCTGTGCCCCAAATTGGTAAGGCTTGCTGGCACGTGCCATCAGACTTCATTTTTCGGCCTGTGGTAACCCTTGAGTTAGTGGCAGGAACAATACTGTCTTTGTATCTGCAGGACCTTGTAGTGTCAATGAAGATAATTGTTGTCATAAGGACTGATTCAGAAGGGTGCGAATGGTGCACAGTGTTATGCATTGACCCAACAGTGCCATTAAAGAAGTTACTGATGCAGATTTGTTTGAGGACAGACCAACTATTGCAGGGCATGTCTGTCATGATCTCTGCTTCCAAAAGGTCAGGGTTTTCCCAACTCCCTTGGAAGCAGATCCATAACCCAGGTTCTGAGTGCCAACCAGTCCCAATTGGGACCTTTTGGACCCAGTCCTGGCGCCAGTGGCACCAGGCTCATAAATATGCCCAGTCCCAGCGCTGGAAGTGCCGGGCTCATAATGCTTGGATGGACTTACCTGCAGCAGACCATGCTGCTTACTTGCCTGCCAGTTGAGCCTCTGATCCTCTTCTGTTTGGAACTACTTTTCCTGTTGGGTGGGGCAGGAGCCACTCCCTAGATTCAGAACACTGGAACTCTTCTGGAAAGCAGGAACTCTTTTCTTACCTAGGCGTGGCTGTGGAAGGAGACACCTAAGCACTACAGGAGGCTATTTAAACCACACCCGATGGATGAATCTTGCTTTGCGTTATTCTGCATCCTCTGCAGCAGAACGCTCATCGTGTCTTCTGCATCTGATCCTGGGCCTAAGGAAAAAGGCTTACCATCCTGAATCCAGTCTTCAGCAACACCTATAAAGACAAGAAAGAACAGGTTAGCATTACGGTCTTCAGTGACAGCTCTTCACTTACCTGGTCCATCAGCTGTCACCAACGCCTCGCGCTGCATTCCGGCATCTGAAAGACAAAGGCTTACCTACTCTTCGTGCGCTCCGGAGGTCTTCACACTGCATTCCGGCATCTGAAAGACAAAAGCTTACCAACTCTTCGCACGCTCCGGAGGCCTTCGGCGCTGCATCCCGCATCTGAAAGACAAAACAAGGTGCGTTTAAAGACATTGGGGAACTTTAATACTCACGTGCCATTACTCCTTTCCACATCCAACCCAGTGGGTATTCCGGCACCCTGCAGCCGCTCCGAACTTGTACCTGCAAAATAAAAAGACAGTTAGAGCGCATCGTGAAGCAGGCAACAAGCGCTTACTTACGTGCTTCCAGGCGCTTCTATTCATCACACGGGCTCCATCTTCAACTCACTTCAGCCAGTCATCCGCCATCGCCGGAACCCTGCAAAACAAGAGACATCATTCCTAAAGACTTTTAAAGACATTAGAATTACTCGAAACTTACCGTTCGTGCAGTAAACGACGGACAGCAGTCCCCTGACGCCAAGAGGCCTGCTCCCCTTATCCAGTGAAGAAACTGGTTACAGCACCCTGCCCCGAGGCAGATGGAGAGCACAGCGTTCACTTACCTAAGGTGAGAGCGTTAACCTTTGGGTTCTACAGGAGAAGAGAAAGGGAAGAAGAGAGAGACATTCAATAACCCAGTTCATTAATCCCATATTTTCTATCTGCAGACATCTTACCCTTCGAGTCAGACATACAGTGCACAGAGGTCCAGCCCAAAGAGCCAGCTGTGTGTTACACATCACCTTTGAAGATACGGTATACGCCCAGTCAAGACCGGCGCCTCTACGGGAATCAGGTGAGCGTTACAATGTCCTTGATTATGCAGCATACATCAGGCCCTTCCTCCAAGGACTCAAGGAAGCACAGAAGGGGTTAAACACAGTAGTGTGGACTGAGGAAAAACTTACACATTTCAATGGCCTCACGGAAGTTATATGAACGACCCCAGTGCTACCAACCCCAGATTACACACAGGAGTTTTACTTATTCTCCCACTCCAGTGGACAACTAATGGCCACGGTTCTGACACAAAAGAGCACCATGGGCCACAAGCCACTGGCCTACTACAGCAGCATGTTAGATTCTGTGATACAGTGTCAGTTTGTGTGTGAGCAGGCATCCATTGTGGCTGCATTTGCAATTGAAAAGTGTTCAACTATCATTATCGGATGCTCCATAACTTTACATGTAAGCATGCAGTTTTTGCGATCTTAGAGCGATCAAAATCCACCCTGACCACACAGCGAGCATCTGCCTACAAGGTCATTCTATCGAGTGTAAACATTCATATTGTTCGGTGCAAAACAGTAAACCTGGTGAGTTTCCAGAAAGAAATGTGCTCTGATAAGGACTTGGCCAACCATGACTTGTAACATTGGAGGGGGAAGAAGATGACATTCGAAAAGCACATGACAGACCGCATGGGGGGAGGTCCTCTTCATCGATGGGTCAGCTTCAATTGATCAGGACACAGGATTGAGACTCACTGGTGCGGCAGTGGTCGCTTTGTGGATGCAGAATATAAAACACCAGTGTAGAAAAGATTACTGATGCACTTTTTTTTGGTGCAAGCGAACTCCCCCAGGCCAACAGCATCGTACAATGTGTATACAGCCTATTGACAAGCAAATGGTCAAAACTTTGCACCACTTTAAAGAAAAATTGGGTGCATTTTCTACCACTGGCGTTATTCAGCTTGCGCACACACAACCCTGCAAGGACCACCATTTATCACCCTGTGAGGTGGTAACAGGGCGCTGCATGCATACACTGCTCTGCCCTATTAGGCGAACAACAGACACTCATAGGGCAGCTTCTGTTTTGGGTGAGGAATTTAAAAGCTATCTGTCCTCCCTACCAATGGCCATACAATTTGTCTCCAAACAGATTGCACCACCCCAGACCGATGGCACCGCAACAGACATGCCAGCAGCATCACCCCCTCTGAAATCGCTCCCTGGAGACTGGATCTATGTCAAAAATTGTGTCTGTCGTCGGTCAGCACCCAGATATAACAGACCTTATCAGGTTGTCTACGCCCTCCCCTCACAGTTAAAGTAAAGTTATTACGCAACTGGGTGCACCTCTTGGATGTACACAAAGCACGCCAGCCTTAGCAGGACGTACAAGAATAACTTGCCTCCCACAATCCCTAAAGACCACTCATGAATACCTTCAAACGTTTGTGTTTATATCTATTTATTTATTTATTATCATTTTTGTAAAGCTCCACATGCCCGTAGGCCTCAAAGCGCCCAGAAAACAATACAAGATGTGGACAAACAAAAGAGAGAAATACTGAGCTGATATCAGTTGAGAGGGGGAGGGAGAACTCAGGCAAGTGCATTATTGAAAAGATAGGTTTTGAGCCTCTTTTTGAAATAATTAGAGGTTTTGTTCTTTCTCAGATCGAGTGGGAGTGTGTTCCAGGTTGCAGGTTTCGTGTACACACACAATCCAGTGTAATTAGGGATTGCAACACTGATTCTACCAACCTGTGTAATTCTACTCTTTTCTAACTCTGATTGTAATGCTACTGTAACGTGACTCTCCTGGGGGCCATCCACCCAAGAACATGTCAATGCAACCCGTGGGAGTGGGAAGGGATAGAGTCAGCTGGGTGACACCTTGCAACAGAGCATCGGGGAAGTCCATGGATTAGCTGACAAATGGAACCAGCCGGACTAAGAGGAAGAGCACTAACGTTTGTTTTTGTTCTTCTTTTTCTCTTCCTACGGAACACAGTCAGAAAAGGACCGGGAGGGCTGGAGTGAGGATGAAAGCTTCTGTGGGACATACTGAAGCCCCGCTCAGGATATTATCATAGATACATCTGTATTTCAGATCTTGACCGTATCTTTGTTTTGAACTTTTCTTGAATTCCTAAGCCCCATTGAGTCCACGAGGGGCTTGTTACTTACCTGAATAAGGGAGTTATTTTTCCTTCAGGCAACCTGTCCCCAGTCTCATCACTCTACAGGGTCTCACCTTAAGTTACCAGGGTAATCCAGACGTGGACCTCTTGCTCACTGCGCTCAGCTCCACCTCACTGATGAGGCCCAACTAGGCCGAAACACGTGTCTGGGGTTGCTGTTGGTACTCTTGTTCAGAGGAGATTTGCCTAGCATTTCGGTGCTCAACTGCCTTTGGGTTGGACAAAGACTCATATGCGTATGAAACGTTCTCCTCTGTGAAAAGTGCAGTGAGCTAAAGTGTGGTAGAGACTCTCAGGGGCCATCCACCCAAGAACATGGCAACCTGAACCGGAAGCACCTCAAAACCTTCCTCTTTGCTTCTGCGTTTGCTCCCCTTCTCCCCTGCTGATCTGCTCTCTTGGCACTGTGCACCTGGCTACCCTCTGTACCCTGAGCCCAGGTACCTGCTCACCCTGCCACCTTCCTGCACTGCCTCCTGGCCACCCCTTGCACTGTGGACTGTATCTGTACCCATACAGCCCCCCCCGTTTTTCTTCTTTTTCTGCACTTATTCAGATTTACCCAGTCTGCTGCCTTAAACACAGCAATTGCCACTTGCTGGCTGCACTACCACAGTTTGCCTCCATTTATTTTTATTTATTTTATTTATCTGCGCTCCTCGGCTCTGCACTTTCCACTCTCCTCCTTCCATGAACTTTTTGCCTTTTCCCTTTCCCATGCACTTGTGCGTTCTCAATGTCACTGGGCCTAGTAAGATCGTTTTTATGTTGTGCTGTGTTCTCCCTTGTTCCCCTCCCTTGCCTAGTCGCGCTCTGAAACACTTGTGTACAAGCACGATACAATTAAAATATGATATCATCATATCATATCATATCATATCAATGGGCTAAGTTAGTGCTGGTAGAGGAACTCCCAGACCTTCTTTTGCATATTCTGAGGTACTTGGGTTCCCACCTTAAGTTACCAGGGTAATCCATATGTGGAACCCTTGCTCACTGTGCTCAGAGAGGCACAGCTCCACCTCACTGATGAGGCCCGACTAGGTCGAAACACATGTCTGGGGTTGCTGTTGGTATTGTTGTTCAGAGATTTGCCTAGTATTTCGGTGCTAAACTGCCTTTGGGTGTGATAAAGACTGATATGCATACAGACGTTTCTCATTTGTGAAAAGCACAGTGAGCTAAAGCATGGTTGATCCTCTCCTGGGGGCCATGCAACCAAGAATAGGTCAATGGACTCTGTTTGTGTTATGCTCACTGTGCATGAATCCACAGATAGACCCTTTTTGCCAGATATGACAGAGGTATACAACATGCAACTAACCTGATCAGGTGCAGAATGGTGAGTAGAAAAGACTCCTCTAAAGCCCCTGCACTCCCCTTCTCTGTAGAGCAGCCTCCGGGAAACCCCCTGGGGAAGAAAACCCTGGTATCAGGAACTGCATGTTTTGATCATCCACTTGTGGAGCTGCATAGCGTAGATGTCAGGCTGAAGAAGCGTCTTTCTGTATGTCTGTTCTATCCTTCTTGCAGCACTCGGGGCCCAGGGCAAAGCCATGTGCGTTAAGGGAAAAAACAGCATAAGTGAGGGACAGAAGTTGCAGAATTGTAGGGCTCTGGTCGACTTGTTGTAACTAGATGCGTACCGAATTTGCTTGTTAATTCTGCGCCATGCAGGACGCGGAAGTCGGTCTCTAATGCTCTGATTGGGTTATAGTATGAAGGAAAGAGGAGAGAAGTTGCTGTAAGAAGAAGCAGAGAATAGGTAAGTATAGAGCCAAGGATACAAGGAGGGTGAACTTACAGAGCGTCCGGAGAAAAGAGTAGTGACTCACCGGGTAGCTGGACAAGGCAGTATAAGACTTGTTCTGATGCTGGACGAAGAAAAACCTGGAAGTCAAAGGATTTTTTATAATATTTTTCTTACTTTTTGATATTTCATTTGCAAGTGAAGACCTCCTTACCTTTTTTCTGATGGACACAGAGATCGAATTATCAGGAAATTGCAATACAAATCAGAAAATCCCTTACAATTAATTGAAAAAGTTCACAAATAAAATGACCTTTTTCTAATATTTTGAACAACATTGTCAGGTAGTCTTTTTTAATTCATTGAAATCGGGGAGTAAGTGTGTGCTTTGATCCTTCAAAATCTGAAAATCTAAACATTTAATTTCAAAAATGTATTCTGAAATGTTCATTAAGTAGTATATCCTTCATGGATATCTTCTCCTTTTTTACTCCATACTTAAGCCTAGTGATGCTCCTGAAGATTGTCATATGACCTAAACGTGTTGAGCACTAAATCTCACTTGGCTCTCTGGAAGTTTTTGTGTATTACATTTTGAATTATTTGTTGATATTTATCACTCAGACTGTAACCATCATTATATCATGAATATACAATGATTTTGTATTAAATTACTTTCACAAAGTACGAATGTCATTGAGTTGAGCATTGGTGAGCTCACTGTAAGATAAGAGAACCTTGTTCTGATAATTGTTCCCTGCACACCAAGCCATAGTGTGTACACCTTTTGCGCCGCAAAAACTGAACAACTGGTATCCCATACACCTAATTAATCGAATTTGAAAAATAATCCCTTTTGATTTTATGATGTACATGGCGTGCATTTCATCCAATCTTTCAATTGACCAGACAACCCATGGACATTGTGGGCAATGAAGATGTTAAGTCAATAATGGCAACATCACTATTGCTGGTACGTAAACAGGTTGGGCAATGTGGTGAAGTTTCTTCCTCAGACATTAGGGAAGTACAGAATGTTAAGTGTTTTTATTTTTGGTCCTTGAACGCATGATGCAGCCTGCACAACTGTGGGCTAGGGAAAAGAACATTTTTGTGTGAGGGAGGTTTCAAAACAAGGAGAAAGTTCTCAAAGACCTACCAGACAAGAGAGTGTTGACAGGTGGTCATAATTCAAGGAAGGAAGTCAAATCATAACACATTCCGCTGATGTTTGAATCCACACACATGAAGAGTATCAATGTACGATAAATGATAAATGTAAGTGACCATCTGAATGGTGGGAGAAGGTAGTATCAATAAACTGGCTCTTGAGGTAGAGATTATAGGAGAACACGGACCTATAATCAACAAAGAGCTACTGGAAGAACTTGAAACTGAAAGTGGGAGTCGAGCGACCCAACCAAGAGATGGGAAGGAAATGAGGAGCAAACCCATAGTGGGAACAGTTTTGCAGATGGCATCAGCTTTAAATAGAGGGAGCAGTGGTGATGAAGGGGATCCACCTGCAACCATCACTGATTATGCCATCACAAACATAAATGAAGGTATAAGCATTGACAGAGAACCATTTCCTAGATTGAAATACATACAGAAACATTGCATATTGGATCATGGAGCAATACTTCCTCTGGCCAGTGCATTTCTCTTTCAGTTAATTTCTTCACACAGCTGGAACTGAGACAGAACATTCCTACCTCACCTTCAGAAAATAGATAAAGGAGAAATGCTGAAAGGAAGGATTAGGATAGAAATGTCCTTGAACCACAACATGCTTGGAATTCAAGTCTAACTTCCAAACACATATGATATACAGACTGAAAGAACCATAGCATGCTGGAAGCTGAGATCCACAGTCCCAGATACTTTTAGCAAAGAGATAGAGGAAGTGCACTCTCTCAGATACATTTGATAGAGACTGAAAAGGGCACCACTTAATGCTGGGAATTAAATTCCAAGTTCCCAGATATATTTGGAAAATATATTGAGAAGAGAAGCAGTGCTAGTTAGGAATTAAAATTCCAAAACACGGGTTGGCCACCAAGGGGCGCGCGGATGAGCAGCCATTCCGTGTGAGCTCCTTCACTGTGGGTCAAAGATGAGATTAGAGCCCCCATCTCGTGAACCCCCCCCTTAATTCATACAGAGGAGACGATGAGTGCAGACCCCCTCCCCTCCAGGAAAAAACACAGAGAAAATTGGAGCAGGGAAGGAGGAGAAACCACTGTCTAAAGTGGCATTTCACAGGACGCCGTGAAAGTGAAAGTGAAACCTGCAGAAGCCAACGTTCCTGCTAGGGACTGCTGCTCCACGGACAGTGGCCACCCTGATGAAAGGCCCGCCGGACACCTCACTTCCCCTCCCCCTTTACCCCCCAACTAAGCGGTGAGTGAAGACGTGCACAGAAAGCCAGGCACGCACAGAAGGTCTCCCCCGCTGCAGACTCCATCCCGCGTGTCGGAAACGAAGCTCCGGCTCTCTGCGGCGGGCAGCCACACCTCGGAGAGCTGCAGAGCCCAAGCAGCGGCTCAGCCCACCAGCGCAGCATCCCGCAGACGGACACCCCTGACCCCACCAGAGGCCCAGGGGGCCCCCCCCGCAATACCCGCCGCACAATCCTCACTCCCTCCAACATCCAGTGCACCAATAGCAGGCTGGTCTCACGCGGTGCCCGGAGGTAATGGGCGGAGGGGAGTGCGGCCAAAGCACTGACTGACCAGCCTGGGTAGCCCACACAGGCAAACCCACCAGCCCAACCGCACGTAACCGACCCTAGAAGCTATGAAAGCAGCTGTATCCCTGTTTTTAAACTAATTTATACGGAATTTGGAGGCTGTTTGGGGCTTACGGAGCAGGTGTGTGGCAGAAATATTACTTTCAACATGTCTTGCGATTACTGCTTTCGCAGGCAGCGTAAAAGAGCTGTTTAGCACTGGATTCTTTCACTGAGCAAACAGTTGTTGACCAGAAGAATCTGGCTGTTATGGATACCGAGGATGCGGATCATAGGAAGTTCTCAATGTGAATCAATATGCAGAGAAATCCATAGCAGGTGGTCACTTAAAGGTTGGAAAACATACACCGTAGACACAAAACCAGAGTTGTTAAAACGTAGTGTTCAACAAACTTATTGTTGCACCTTTGAAAATTCACTGGTCATGATGAGTTTAGTGTTCTTGCACAGCAGTTTTCATCGGAAGCACCCACAGGGCTGCATTGAAAGGCAACCCATATAAGGGAGCAAAGAAAACAGTGCCCTCCAACCCAAAAATTCAAATGTGGGTATTTTGAAAATAACAGTGCCCACCTCCTGTGCACTTCTTTGGTGGGAAGCAAAGAAGATATAAGAAGAGGCGAGCCTCCATATCTTGATAAGAACCGCCCCTGAGGCACCACAAAGGTACAAAGCGGCATTACTGGAGCCTTCCTACTACCCCTCCACCACCTGAGGACACCATCCCACTACACACATGGTGCAGAGAATCGATGACAGAGGAGTAACGTTGTGCACACGACGAATCAAGGGCACCCACATGGGCCCTCTCCAAGGAACCCCCAATAACGCTGCAACACAGTAGGTCCGCCGGGTACCTCATAGGGGACTCGAGGGGAACATCAGACCCAGACCACAGCCCCTCCTAAAACATATACAAAGAAAAGTACTGCAGCTCTAGACCCCAGCCAATACAGAAACCAGAAAGAGACCTCAGCGATATTTGACCACAACGGGGCCAGGCGGCACATATACCTGGCTGGAGAGATCCACACCCACCTCATTAACTTTCGCCGCAGATGGTAGACCCTACCACCGGCCAATAACCTGGAATCACTTTGAAGACACCTGAACATACTGTAGTGCAGAGGTCTGGGCCCCGGATCCAGGGGTGTGTGCCTCCTCTGCCACAGTGACCACTCCATGAACACTAAGGTGAACTTGGCCAGATACGCTTACGAACCGTTCGCGTGGTCACCAGGGAACAGAAACTAAGAGACGATGGATACCTCCGAAACAGGTGCCACGGCTACCAAAGGTGACATCATGGCCCTCCTGAACAAAAGAGTATGGGGGCCAACCTATGTGGCAAAATAGATAAAATAACACAGAGAATGGACAATATTGAGTTGAGACTAGAAGGGGTGGAAAACAATCAGGCCTCCATAGATACCCTCGAAACTCAAATGGACCTCAGAATATGGGAAATCGAAAAGAGAGAAGAAGAAATCCTACTAAAAATGGACGATTTGGAAAATCACGAGTGGAGAAACAACCTACCCTTCTTCGGCATTCCCGAACACAAAGGTGAAACAGAGGAAGAACTCAAAAAAGCAATTCATGACATCATCAAAATTTTGACGGCGGATGAAGAAATCGATGAGCCCAAAACAGAGAGAATACACAGGGCTGGGGGTCCACCTGGTGGCCCAAGATCAGCCCTCTCCAGATTCCTTCGATACCAGGACAGAGCCAGGATACTAGAAAAAGCCAGATCCGGTGGCCCCCTTACTCTTGGGGGTGCCCAGATAACCATTTTCCAGGACCTATCCTCGTTTACCCTGGCTCTGAGATGCCTCTGGAATCCATTGACGAATTGGTTCAAAGAACAAGGCACCAGATATAGATGGGGATACCCCTTCTCCCTCACATTTGAGCACGGTAGAAAGAGAATACAGCTACGATTAGAAGCGGAGATCCGAGACTGCATTGCGGAACTCCTTGGAACAGACCCCAGAGAAGATAGCCGACGAGAACCTGAACAAAGTGGATCACAATGGGAACTTCAAGGACCAAGGAGAAAAAGAGTGAAGGGATCAAGAAAGTACAGGCGGGGCAACAACACAGCAGACAATGACAAATGAAAACAGCCTCCCACTGACCTGCACTCACAAGGCCGGTGTCTCAACAAAGATAGCAAAGCGACCATCAAGAACTAGACAACCCACACCTCCTTGACACGAGGTCGGACTCGTGGATGAATCCACCCTGTAAGAGAGAGGCAGTACGATCAGCTGAAGACACACCATGAAAGAACACGGCTCACCGTATATCCTTTCACGAAAGTTAGTTCTAAACGTTTGGGGGGCAGGGGATACGAGGGGGGCTCTAACTGTTAATGTGATTATATTTGCCAGAGGGACCGGGTGGTAACGGTTCCCACCGGTGGTCTGACACTGGACTGACAGTTCTCACTCAGTCCGAATCGGACGCCACCAATCAAGGATGAAAGCCCAGGACAGGAGGGGGCACGAAGGGGAACAAGGGAGGAGGGAAAGGAATGTTAGTTTGTTAAACATTGTGGGGAGGCTGGGGGGAGAGGAGATCAAAACAATAACACCCAAGATGGTCAGGCACGTCCCACAAAACACTTCAATCTCGTTGGCATCCAGCAATAACAGATGGGACCCAGTGAACAAAAGAAAGAAATATAACAATGGCCATTAATCACAACAATGCAAGCGATGGGCTTGGCACGATTAAAATTGGAGCATTGAATGTCAAGGGACTCAATTCTCCCACGAAGAGGTCACTACTGAAGAGAGAATTTAAAAGGGCAGATCTCGACAAACTCTTCCTGCAGGAAACGAGATACATTAAAGGAGAAGAAAGAAAAGTTCTGTACGCCAGGTCAGGAACAGAATATTGGGGCTCAAGCCCACCCCGGAAGGCTGGCATTGGAATCCTAATCAACAAACAACTCCAATTTGAAATCCATAAAACCTGGGCAGATGTAACCGGCACAGCAATTGTACTGGTCGGCAACATACAGGGCACAACTATCACACTTGCCTCCATATCCGCCCCCAATTCTGGGCAATCCAGGTGCCTACGACATATCGTCCCAAAAGTGATGATCGAAGCAGAAGGCGGAGTGATTTTAGGAGGCAACCTCAATATGTGGGCAGACCCAACACTGGACAGACAGGCCGGCAACCCTCAAAGGCATAACCCACCAGAGGCAGGCTGCTCAGAAGTAATAAACATAATGGACACATACAAACTCAAAGATGCATGGCGCTATAATAACCCCCACCAAACAAGCTATACATTCTACTCTGCGCCGCATGCCACATATACCAGAATCAACTACATATATCTCGCACCAGAGCTAACAGGCGCGCTTTCCACATCTAAAATATCCCCCATAATGTGGTCAGATCACAACATGGTCACAATCACCCACAACCAGATGAAGTTCCCCCGCAGAAGCTCGAAATAGTGCTGCAACGAGATGCTCTGGAAGGACCCAATATTCCGAGAACAATTGGCGAAGGACATTGACGCATACTTCGAATGAAACAACACTGGAGAAGTCTCGAAGAACACGGTATGGGAAGCGGGGAAGGCCATGTGGAGAGGTGTTCTAATCAAAGAGGGAGTGGCAAAGAAAAGGGAGCGCCACCTGATAGAAAATAAGCTCAGAAATGAAATTACGCAACTAGACCTTAGCACCCAAACAGCAGAGCCGAGAGAGAAGGGAAAATAATGGAGGCAACCAGAAAGAGAGATGAACTGCGAAAATTGGAACTGACCACATCGTGCACAAACTGCAATATCTGAAATAGAAATACGATGAGAAAGGAGACAACTCAGATGCACTACTCGCAGCCAGACTCCATGGACAACCCAAAGAAAGATGGATATCAGCCATAGAAAAAGAGAATGATCTTCACGGAGATCCCACCACCAACATTCCCAAAGCCTTTGCTGACTTCTATGAAAAACTGTACACCTCAGAGACCACACACGACGAGAAGGTAATTGCAGAATATATGGACAAGATGACCATCCCAAGTCTCTCCACGGAAACAGCACAAGCCCTAGACGCTCCCATCACAGACAAAGAAGTAGAGGCTGCGATCAAAAGGCTCCCAATGGGGAAAGCCCCCGGAAATGATGGTTACACGACAGGGTTCTATAAAACCTTCATCGATGCCCTCCTCCTGTTTATGGTCGAGCTCTTTAATGACATCCTAAAGACCGGTTCCGCCCCAGAATCATTTTCAGAGGCCCTCATCACGGTTATACCCAAAGAGGGCAAAGATCCCAAACAATGCGCTTTATATCGCCCCATCTCCCTCTTAAATATAGATGCCAAAATTTACACACGGATCATCACTGCATGGCTGGAAACCCACATGCCTACCATTATTCATAATGACCAAGTCGGATTTATCCTCGGCAGACAGGGAGCAGACTCCACCCGCAAGACCCTTCACCTCATACACGAGGCAAGGAAAATGCCGAACACACCCGCATTACTATCAATCGACGCAGAGAAAGCGTTTGATAAAGTCGAATGGCACTTCCTGGAAGCAACACTAAAAAAATTAGGTCTTGGCCCTGTTCTCCGGCGAGGAATCAAAGCAGTATACAAATCACCCCGGGCAGCCATAACAGTGAACTCCCAGTACTCCCACTGGTTCCCACTAAGTAGAGTCACGAGGCAAGGGTGCCCCCTCTCAGCAATATTATTTGCGGTCTCACTGGAACCACTGGCCCAAATTCTCAGAGCGGATCAACAAGTCAAAGGCATGTGTGTGCAGGAAAGAGAATACAAGTTGGCCCTGTACACAGACGATATTCTCCTACACATACAGAACCCGATGACACCAATCCCCCAATAGATGCAACTCATTGAAGAATAGGGCACACTATCAGGCTTCAAAGTTAACAAAATCAAATCCATCCTCTTCCCTTTATACGAACCCACCACATCCCAGAAGGCGGATTTCGACCAATTGGGCCTCACCATCGGGGCCCGACACTTCGATATCTGGGCATCAATCTAACGAGAAACATCGCTGACATATACAAAGCCAACTTCACTCAACTCCTCACCGCATTTAAAGCAGACCTCGCAAAATGGCGACCACTCACAATCTCCTGGATGGGACGATTGAACGCCATCAAAATGGTCAGTCTCCCACGCTTCCTATATCCCTTCCACGTCCTCCCGGTGTCGATCCCAGAAGACTTCTTTAAACAAGTGAAAAAAGCAATAACCAGATTCCTGTGGGAAGCGAAGAGACCCAGAATACCTTACGAAACCCTCATCCTACCTAAAGACCAAGGACGCGCCGGCCTTCCCAATATTCAGCGATACTACCAGGTGACCCGGCTAAGAGTCCTCATTCCACACCTGCAAGACAGAAGAGACTTGCAGTGGGTACAGCTGGACAACGACAACCTAACCCCCGCTACACTCTCGGAATGGCTATGCGTCCCCAGACAGAAACTCACACGAAAACTACGTTACCATCTAATATTGGGACCGATATGGAACATATGGAAGGAGGGAAAACGAATGACGGGAGTAACCATTTGACCATCCCCCCTAAGTCACATATGGGCTCCGGGAGTCACAGAAGCAATTCCAGAACACCCCAGATATCAAACCTGGTTCGACGCCAGAATCGAAAGGATCGGACAGCTATGGCGTGACGACAAATTCATACCAATCTCCGAACTGGAGGAGGCCCTCCAGCTGCACCCAATACAGATCTTCCTCTACCTCCGCCTGAAGGGCGTCCTATCCAAACGAGAATGGAAATCCAAGACTCGAAGTGACCTCACTGCATTCAAAAAAATTCTCGATACAACCTCCACAAACAAAGGCCTCATAGCACAGATGTATAGCGCCCTGATCAGTATAGACCTGAACCCAAACCCCCGCCTCAAAGAGATATGGGAGAAGGACCTCAACAGAGAACTAGACCAACAGGCATGGAACACGATTTTCAAAACACCATCCCGATATCAATTGCTGCACAATACAAACTGCACGCACTAAAACTACTACACAGATGGCAATACGATCCCCACAGATTGTCAAAAATTTACCAGACCAACAGCCCGAGATGCTGGAGGCAATGCAGAATGGACGCCAACTACTGGCACATGTGGTGCCACTGTCCAAAAGTCTGCATATTCTGGACTGAGGTGCTCGGATGGCTCAAACAAATAGATGCCCTTGAAAGAAACGCAACTCCCCTCCTAATTTTGTTTGGCCTAGACGAAGAAGATGAAGATGACGAACTAATCAGGATAAGGGGAATCACATCCCCACTGCTACTAGCCGCAAAGGCAGGCCTAGTTATTAAATGGAAATCGCCACACCTCACACAAAAAAAAGAATGGATAAGCATCACAACAAACATATATACAATGGATTAAATCACAGCGGCCCTCCACGGAAAAGCAGCATGCCACGAAGAAACTTGGTGCGACTTTGCCGTAAAATATGTCCCAAGCCGAAGGCAAAGTCAAGCCACAGATTCGGAGTCAATGCAAACCACACATCTACAAGACCCATAACCACCACACACCGTTCCACAGGTGAAGAGACCCATCGTACAACATGAGCCTACATACACCAAACGAAGAAAAAGTCCCATCTTGGACTGCATACCGCTTAAGTCCTTGCCAACGACCAAGATAAAACTGACCGACCGTATTGGGGAGAAAGAGAATGAACAAAACCTATTTTTACGCAAAAAGGGAAGGGAAAGTTAATTGCGATATTGGTATGATCTTTGTTCAATTATAATAAGATAACGATGTAACAATGTGAAGTTAACATATTTGTACCACTGTGCATTACCCTTGCGTTCAAAATGTAATAAAATTTTAATTAAAAAAAAAATAATTCCAAAACACATATCAACCTAACATTAAATTAGAAACAGAGTAAAAAACATGTGGCAAAGCAAAGGACAAAGTAAGTGTTCCACACCGGCTGACAATGTTAGCTTTGAATAAGCTATATGCACTCTATCTTAAGTCTTGGATTTCCAATTTGAAGAAATCACCACTCTTGGTATCAAAAGTGGGATGCCAACTGGTGTCATGCACAAAATCACTCACAGTAGAAGAAAAACAAATAGAACCATAAAACACCATATATCCAATGCTAAGATTTACCAGATTTACAAAGACCATATCCAGATGGATGGCTTAGAACAGGTAGGACTGGATGTATATTATGTTTATGACTTCTCAATAAATATTAATTCATTAAAAATAAACTGCTCTGGTCAAAACTGTCCTGTAGATAGATCATGGTTCCTATGGTCTATTATGAAAGGACAACACCCTGAATGAAAACGGCTCTGATAAACTTTCGTGATGGTGCTGTAGAAGTCCTGGGTGAGGAAAATAAAGGGAATGCTGGCATTGTGCTTTTCAATTTTGGAGAGGTCCCATTTGAGGTGTAGCTAAGGGCTAAAGTGGCACAGTTTTCTATGAATATATGTGTTACATGAAGGTAGAAGAGAGCCTTCACACAACAAGAAAAGGAACCAGGGCTTCTAAGACTCATCTACCAATGTCACCTGTAATATCTTGCAATGCAGACAGATAACATTTTCCCTGGAACTTGCTGCAGCTCAAAGAAATTAACCTTTGTTAGTATGTGCCATCAAACAAAGTACCACCGATGAGGTGGGATTGGGAAAGAACATAGGGCCTCCTTCAGCAGTTGCCCTTGTTGCCACCTATTATGGTGGAATTACTGCCAGGTATATGTGGCAGTATGGCAGAGTTAATCCCAATTCTTGGAGTCCAGAGGACTCATGGAGACTGTGGTGGGAGTACCATGAGTGGTCATTTCACCTACAGTAATTGCCCCACATTAGCTCTTACAATTGAGTATTTACCTCCAGCACCTTGCTGGAGGTAAATGATGGAGGTACATCCTCCACTTCAAGGCCATACATGCAATATAGCTGTGCAAATGGGGGCTTCAGTTTACTGACAACAATTGTCAGTGTATGACACTATTTCTTACTACATAAACACAACTGTAAAGACTTTTTTAGCAGAAAGAAGAGGTCCACTCCATCGGGCATGAGTAGATCCAAAAGGAGAACGGCAACCTTACCCGAAATGTCTGGCCCCAAAACAATTGCAGAACTCTGCTGTGGCTCTGACTCAGACCCATCTCACAGCTGTCCATTTGGGATTGGCCAAGGCACAAGACCAGGTCATGAGCCATATCTACTGACCAAGTACTTACAGCAACCTCAAGAGGTATTATCATAGCTACAAAATCCATCAGGAGGTTAGTGATAGAAATATACCAAATGTTCCCTTGCAACTGTCACTCATTATGCATGTGCCCTTTGAAAGGATTGCAGTAGAAGTTGTTGATCCCTTGACTCACACTTCAGTGGGTTCTGTTATATTTTAATCATTCTAGATGTTAGTTATTCTCGATGTACATCTGAATCCTTTTCACTACTGTCCAACACAAATTCAAATATCTTTTAAAAAAGTGCTTCATGGAAATCCTGACCTGGCCAAGACAAAAATCTGGCAAACTGATTGGAGTTGAACTGGAGCGAGCAAAGAAGGACCAACAGACTTATGAAGAACATTCCGTGTGAGGCAAACAGCTTCAACAAATTACAATGTTATATAGAGTACTTCCCTTATCAAAACTCAAGACGACTCTATATGTGTTTCCGTCTTAATGCATTTCGGTCAAAAGAGCCCTTTCGAGTTTGGGCTAAATTCCGTGCCTTGAGTCCGACATGTAGGTTTTGTAATAGTGAAGTCGAGACGTTGAAACATCTTACCTTGTTCTGCCAAAAACTATGACTATGCAGATCTAGCCACTTAGGGCCTGTGCTTTGGAAATAGCCGTCCTTGTGTGCAGAGGACTGGCAGCAGCAGATGCATAAGGGGTCGACACGAAGCTGATCTTTGCCCTGACTAATTCTTTGAAGGATATAGAAAAACTGCTGACACCTAACAGTACTGATGCATTGTGATGTCAAAAGCAAAAGAAAAAAAAACACTCTTGATTCATTTGGATATTGTGAAATGCATGAATGAGGCTAGAAGTGTGAAGCCTTGTATGATCTGTATTTTAATGGTTTGAATAAACCGATAAGAATAATATAAAAAATAAAAAAAAAGTCGTGCTGAAAGGGATGATATGGTTAAGTTGCACTAAGAAAAACCTATGAAATTCATTGAAAGAACGTTGTTAAAGGGATGTTATGATTAAGTTGCGCTAATAAAAACATATGAAATTCAGTAAAAAAAAACTTTGTTAAAGGAACATCATGATTACAGGTAAAACCGAAACCCCCCCAGTTATGGTAAGCTAAGCAACCATAACTTGCGCCACCACCGTGCACTGCTAACACTTACAACCAGGACATCAAAGATGACATCACAAATGCCATTGATAACATCACTGATGATATCACATATCTGGGCCACTTGTTTTTGTTCACTAACATATCTAAGCCAGGGTTTTTTGTTCACTCACAGTCAGAATATGAAAATTCAAACGATCCTATATATATAAAGACGTTACCCGTTTATGTTATAAAAGTCATTTCCTAAGGTTTTGGTCTCAGCTCATGGTGCACATACACAGGGCAATGACCTGGCCTGGTAATGCCCACACCAAGAGGGGTTTATTGCTATTAGTATCCCGGCACATTGTACCGGGATATTAATAGTGTTTATTTTTCAAGTTGAGAATTGTAATTTCTCAACTTGAAAAAAAACTAGAAAACAAGATTGCCACCATGGGAAGGGACCTACATGTAGTCCCTTCTCCCTTTCCATGGAGACTATTGCCATGACGGATCTGGGCCAATAACACACAGTGTTCCTTGCCCCGGGAGGGATGCAGGAGTGCATGGTAAGTGGGGATGGGATGGGGGATGTGGAAAATGGGCTGTGGGTTGAGGGTATGGGTTGTGCAGGGGCGCTCTTACCTCAGTACTGACAGGGAAGATGGCGGCCTCTCACTTCTGAGGAGGCTTGGTGCAGGGTTTTTACCATGCGGTAAAACCCATGTTCTGAGTCTTCTTATTGGCTGGGAGGCTTCCACAACCCCAGCCGTGTACTAGTTAATGTTAATACAACAATACAGTACTTTCATGTCCGAAAATCATTGTGCCGTTCTAACTTGCACAATTATTTGAGCTAAGATACACTATTGTAATTCACTATATGTTAGGCAGAATCATATGCAGTACCCTTTGGGAACACCACACACAAATAATACTACAAGTGTAAGCACAATTTCACCTTTGCTACAAGCCTGTACTACACAGTAAAGTGGTAACGATGGCTGAGCAGCCAGACTTGTCTCAAGAGTAAAGTGAGCAGTACCAGAAATTATACAAAGGACAGCAATTACTATGGTTCAAACAAACACTGACTCAAGGTTTCCGAGTAAAAGAATATACATTTATTTACACCATCAGTTATAAAACAGTTCACTTTTTTAAAGCAGCATAAAATCACAGTCTTAGATATACTACACAACACCCAATCAATTCTGGACAAGTTAAGCTAAAAAATGAAGTGTGAGCAAAATGGCACTCCAGTAGTTTAAAAAGGGGAGAAAGACATGGTTATCACAAATCAATACCAGCAACAAGTCATAGGCAGGGCAATCTAGAAAAGGCTTACTACAACTAGGATTCAAGTCAATAGGTCTGGGCCAATGTTAATGGTTCAGAGTCTTTGCAGAGGATCACACAGTTCCAAGTAGTTTGCGGTTAAGTCTTTGCCAAGAGTTCAAAACAAAGTTGGTTGGACAAAATGTTATTCAAAAGAGAAGAGAAGGACAAGCCTTTAGAGAGGCGAAATATTTCAAGCACTTTCACCGCGATCGGACAGAACGAACGACAGGATTTGCACAGTGCCTTAAAAGAAGAACGCTGTAGCTGAGACAGTTGTTCCTGGCAGTTCCTGCAGGCTCACGGTTCCTGAAGCGACTGTCGTGGCGACAAGAAGGAGGAAGGCTGGAGGGTCCTGCACTGCCCAGGGAAGAAACCAGCAGTGGAGCAAAACGTCGAATAAAAGGTGTGCTCCTTAAAACCCAAACAGGTTCTGTTCCTCCTGGCTATCCGTTTCACTGCAGCGATGCACAGCAAATTCGACCAGGAGAGGAAGGCCGGCGTTTGGTGTTTGACGTGCTGGTTGATCCCACCAAGCTCAAGGGAAGAAGATTCCTTGCAGATCTTCTCTGTCGTCAGAGTTGTGGGCGATTTGGACCTGCAGCAGGGCTTCACCGGGATGTGCAGTAGTTGCAGCAGTCGTCTTCCTTCAGCTCCTCATTGGTTCTCTCGTTCCAGTGGGGACTCTGCCTTCCAAGTCCCAGAGACCTGCTTTTAAGCAGTTTTCCGCCATTTACACAGCCTGGCTGTCAATCACACATCAGGGTGGCTGTCCTGGCAGGACAGTCACCTAGCCAATCAAACTAGAGTACGACATGGGTCTCCCAGGAGACCCTATGTAGGGGGCCTCAAACCCCTCCCTCACATCCTGTCCACTCAGACACTCAGGTGCCTAAGGAGGTGTCATGCTCACCTGAAAACTCTGCAGGAGCGATGGATTCTCTCGACCTCTGCTCTCCTATCTTCTGTATTCTGTTCTATCTCCCTCTCCTGGGGTTCTTCCTGTAAGGGTAGGTAAAGGACGGGTTAAGTACTGTGCCTGGCCCCTCCCAACCTCCTGAGTGAGCGCGGTGTTTAGGGGCTCACCTCTTAATTTGGTAAGGCATGCTCTCCGTCCTGACTCTGCAGGGGCGCTATGGTGCAGGGCCGGATGGCTGTTTTGCTATATGGAAGCTGTCCCCACTTGTGTGGTTTGCGGCGGAAGAAAAGACGAGACCGCCTCCTTGAGTTTTTGGAAAGTTCAGGTGATCCGAATTAAGTTCAGGGACAGTTAATTCACTGGCCATTATATGGTGGACATGAGAGTTCAATGTCCAAGTGTCCTAGGAGGCCCAGTTACTTCACTAGGCGCAGGTAAGGCGAAAAGTATGTTCTTTGGGTACTTGAACCCAGAATTGTCTCTAGCGACTAATCCGCCTTTCTCTTGTCTTTTTCCTAACAGGTTTTGTCAAGAAATACCTCTGCAGAAAAGAAATCCAACGAGCTGCTGAGGCCAGATGGTCAGCGTGATGAAGATTGAGCTGAAAAGACGATCGGACCCTCCGAAAAAACAGGTGAGTAGAAAAACGAAGTTCGCTAATGCTTTCTGTTGTTTCCTCCTTTCAGATGCGGAGCTCGAAAAAGCAAGGATGCTGTCCGGCCGGGGATCGGGTCTGAAGAAATCTGTGGAATTGCTCCAGAGGCTGAACCAGGTAAGCGCATGCTCACTGCTACAGAGAAAACACACGAAGCAAGTCTTGCTCTTTCGGCGCGGCTTTTATAGAGAGCCTCGCCCAAAGACTAGAGCGTTGCATATTGGCATAAAAGGAATCCATGGAAATGGAACAGGAAGTCCCTTGCTATTCTATGGGGGGTAAGCGGTTCCTAATGGAGACATGGATATCAACCTGACCTTGCCCTCCCAGCTCTTACCCATAATGCTCCCGACTGATTTCTCCTCGTGCCATCATGAACTGGGTATGAAATCGACTGGACAACCTAACCTAGTACCCATGACATGAGGGATTCAGTGCAGAACCCCACCAAAGGACGGCGAACAAAGGAACCAAACCTGGTTTGGCATGCAGAGTAAAACACAAGAAAATACCTTTACAAAAAGAAATGGTGAATAAACCCAAACGGAACCAAATAAAAATGAAAGGGGTCCAGGGATTTAGAGTTTGAGGCTATCACCATAGCCTCTCACGTTACTGAGGCTATTTCATAGCTTGCGGTAGAATAAAAATGGTAGATACCACTGCCACCAGCCAAATCTTAGAGAAAGGGGAACGAAATAATGTTCCATGAGAATCAGACAAAAAGGGATAACTAGTAACCCTTCCAGTACTCTATGGGAAGATAGGGTGTACTGGAACTGTAGATTTAAAAAGACTAGTAAAGTTAATGGCAACTTTACATGTTCTGGGAGACAGTAGTCTTTTTTTATTGATTTGGCTGATTTCTCAACTTTACAATTTATCTAAAACATAATTTATAATTAAGAACATTGTTACAAGCATAATTTAGAACATAATTGAAAGCATAATTAATTGATTAAGACGCAACAACATGACAAATCTAAATAAAGCAAAACAGAACAAAACAAGAAAACAAAAACACTTAAGACTTACATTATTAAGTAGCAAGGCATGCAAGGTACAGACATTAATTACTCAAAATTATTCACAAATCTCTGGCGTTTTGTTCACATCAGATAACTGCAAAGCATTAAGGAAATTAATTGTTGCTATGCGTATACTCATATTAGTTGTTGCGACTATCGTAGCCCACCTATATTCAGGGGGGATGCTTGCAATTTTGACCATGTGTTTAACAAAGTATTTATTTCTCACATCAGAAAGCGCTATACTATCTGTGACCAAATGTTCCAAGGTTTCTTTATGTGAAGCATTAGCACCAAATCAGCAAATATTTTCTCCTTGGCCAATCAGTTTCCGCTGGGCCATTAGATCATGAGTAGGCCATAGGTTCAAGCGTAACCTTAGGATAGCAGTACGTATCTGTGGATTAGGAGTCTTGCACAGGTATGGTTCTACAGAGCCCGTTTTCTTTTCACCAAAAAGTTGCTGATTAAAATGTTTATAAGTTAGACAAGTGGATCGAGTATTGATCCAATCTTGTAGAAAGATTTTGTTTTGGCTCTGTCTGGATCATTGATCAAGATTTACAAGGTGACATCAGCCATTGCCATTATTTCAGCAAGATGTCTATACTACTCTTGTACGAAGTGATGTTTGGCTGTAAACATGTATTTAGCAAGTATTGTTAGTAAGGAGTCAGACTTAAAATATGTCAGACATTTACGAAATAGGGCATAGAGTTGCCACTGATATTTGGCTTGTAGATAGGTGAGACCTAGCTCGTATCTCAACCATGGTCCCGAGGTAGGCTGAGGGACATTTAAATCTTCGCACCACTATTTGGCTTCCAGCTTATTCAGAAAGTTGCATTTCACAATGGTAGTTGCTTCTAGCCCATATAATTAAGTAGGGGTCATTTTCTGACGTCAGAAGATAACTGCTGGCCAAATGGAGAATTTACCAAATTTATGTAATATTAGTTTGGTCTGAGATATGGCAGATGTCAGCTTGTTTTTAATGATAGTCAGTTGTGTTTGAGCAACAGGATGACCATCGAAAGTCAGACCTAAATAGATGTAATTCGGCACAATTGCAAGATTAACATTTTTAACTTTCCATTCCATTATATTTCTTGCTAGTTATTTCGGTGCGTACATAACAACCTGAGATTTCTCTAAATTAATCACAAGCTCATTTTTGTCGAAATATTGCGTGAGAGCAGTAATTAGTTTCTTGAGCCCAATTGTAGTCTTAGATATTAAGACGAGATCGTCAGCATACTAAAGAGCTTGTATTGTCACATTATCCATTTTAGGAAAATCAGTAGCAATATTCATAAAAGAGAATCTCACATTATGAATGAGAAAGTTAAAGAGGGCCGAGGCAAGTGTGAAACCTTGCTTCAGCCCTCTTGCAGTGCATATTGCTGAGGATAGGAGACCAGCCATTGAAAGTCTAATCTGTACCGATGTGCAGGAGTGCAGTTGATAGATAATATTGATCAAGCTTGGTGGACAATGGGCTTCAATAAGTTTGTCCATTAGTTTAACTCTCGAAGCAGAGTCAAAGGCAGCTTTCAGGTTGATGAAAGCAAAATAAATTTAAATAAATATAAATAAATATTTAAATTTAAATAAACTTTAGACTTGTGTGCTTGTTTTTTCAAAGCATGTAGTGTGAAAAGGTTTATCCCCATCCCCATTCCAGCAACAAAACCTGTTTGGTTAGGGTCTCGCTCCTTGGACTCATCCAGCCATTGATTGAAATCACACAAAACTAGGCGTGCAAAGATTTTGCTCGGCGTATCGAGGAGTGCTATAGGTCGACAGTTAGCAGGCATTCCTCGATCGCCCTTTTTTAAGATGGGGATGATCAGGGATGTCTGCCATGAACTTGGGATCTTTCGCATTTGCAGGCTATGTTGGAAGATGTTATTCAATATGATAGCCCATTGCTTTGGATGTTCCTTTAGCATGAAATTTGTGAGGCCATCCACGCCTGCTGCCCGTGAACTTGAGGATTTGCTCAAAAGGTCTTCATTGATCTCTTCCGAGCAGTCCAGCTTCCATGATGAGGTGGATTGCATGGTGTAATTATAACTTTTACATTTTTCATCTAAATATAGTGTGGAGAAGTGAGTTACCCAGGTGACTTCGGAAACTCCATTTGGCTGCAAGTCCACTTGTTTTTGGCCTATTCTTTCGTTTAGCAACATCCATATTTGTGAACCACTTTTTCCCACAATTGAAGACACAAACGTCTCTCTATCCTTTTGAAACAGATTTGCCTTGTACGCACAAGTCCAGTTCTTATATTTGCATTTAATGGATCGTCTGGCTTTTTTCCTTCCATCAATCGGCCAATCAGTGACAGCTCTCAATGCTTTCCTATAGTTTGCTTTCATCTGTTGAAGATGAGAATCATAGGTGTGAAAATGAGACCTTGCACGATGATCTTGTAAATGGATACATTTTTTGTTTCTAAATGGTTCCAAGGTGCCTACGTAAGACTCAAAATTGGACTCTACCTGGTAGTTTTGTATATCTATGTGCAACATTTCCAATTTGTCAGGTGTCCACCTAAAACAGGTTTTTGTGTTGTTAACAATTAAGTTCCTTGGCATCAGGTTAAGTCGATGTGTGCGGGAGTCGTCCCCCCACGGCCAAGTTAAAGTCAGCATGTGGTGGTCACTAGTGACTTGTATTAGAATTTCAAATTTGATTGCTTTCATGAAAAGATGTTCCGAGAGGAACATATAATCGATTATACTTTTTGACTTTCCTCTCTCCCATGTTGATTGAGCCGGAATATCTCCTGGCAATGAGCCATTAGCCATTCGGAAACATCCATCTTCCATGAAATTTTTCAATCTTACCACACCTTGAAGGTCAGCTTTTTTTGTAAAATTCATACTGTTGAGATTGAAATCACCAACTACTATGGTTGCCATGATGTAATTCGTTTTAGCTATGGTTTCAAGTAAGGTGGAAAGGTCTATGTAAAAGACATTGTCAGCAACAGCCACTGGATTTCTGTATAGGTTGATCAATGCCAGATCTTGATCGCCATTTGAAATTTTGACCAGTTGTAAAAACTTATTTGGTGACATCCAAGGCTGAAGTACAAGACCCGCACTAGTTTTAACTGCAACCAACACTCCCGCCATTGGTCGGCCCTTAACTGCCAGTATTGCAGATACCAGGAAGATCTCATGGTCATCCCAGATTGGAGAGCTTATCATCCATGTTTCCTGGAGGGCTACGATATCAAATTCATTAAGGTTTTTGTTTACAGTTTATTGCAGATGACAACTCCCTTTCAAATTCCAACTAAGTAGGGAGATAGTTTTCTTGTCTGCATCTGGTAATGGTTATGTTTGTTGCGGATGATCACAGAAGACACAAAGGCAATTTTGTTGGAGCTTCTGTATTGATTGGACTTGGTTTCCTTTAGATGTTAAATTCTTGGGCTGCTGGGCTACTCGTTCCGGGTCTTGAGCTAATAGGAAACCCATCTCAAACAAAATCATCTTGGCCTTCCATATAGTATTCATGACTAAACCCGACTTGATCCACAAATGAACAACTGATAAGTTGTTATCACAAAGAAATTCAACTTGATCAACGTCAGCAGACGAAATGTCTTCCAATTGATGTATTTCGTTGAAAATATTCAGAATACTGCTTCTTCACAGATCGTACTTGGCATATGGAGCTTCATGACATTTGAGTATCAACGTATGATGATTTGCAAAATTTCTTGCTTTGTGTTCGTTCTTGGAAGTCTTTACAATGTCATCTGATCTTGTATTGCCCTGCATGTGTTTTTCCATTGTGTTCAATCTGTTTGCCTCAGCAACTTCATTTGAATTATGGCGAGTGCAAGTCACCAGCATGTTAGATTGTTGCTGTGGCTGCTGAAAATTTATGGAGTGGATGAATGGATTCTGTTCTTGCGTGGTATTTGTTAAAAGGTTTCTGTAATCCACTCTGCCAATTGAATGGGATTCTTTACTAACAGTACAATGAGAGTTAGTTGACAGTGGTATGTCCAATAATCGCTGCCGTATATATGCATCAACTGCTGCTTTGATAAGGCCCGCACGGTCATCTACTGTTGATGGAACTTGTGAGTCTGCTGGGAAATTGGTGGCAGATGTTGCCTGTTGAAGACTCGTAGCCAGTGACGATGGAACACTGCTCTTTGGAGCATTGGATGATTCAGCTGCTGCATTCTCTGATCGTTGCCATAAGTAGGCATCAACTGCTACTTTAATGAGGCCTTCACGGTTGTCTACTGTTGATGGAGCTTGTGAGTCTGCCGGGGAATTAGTAGCAGGTGTTGCCAATTGAAGACGTTGTTACGCTCACCTGGCTCCCACAGGGGCGTTGGTCGGACCCGGACAGCTGCGGTCTCCACCCACGTGATGCGTAGTGCAGCGATGACTGACTGGATCTGCCCTCCTAATCTTGTCTGCTTAACCCGTAGAAATATTCTCCTTATATTCTTGAAAGATGAGCTCTCCATCCTGCGTGGATTTGCAGGGGCGCGTCGATTCCAGTTACTTCACTGGTTTGAAGGCTCGGGAGAGTTCCGGAGAGTATTGACTCTGAGGTTCCTGGTGAGGACCAGTAAGTATTAAGTTCATAGAGTTCAATATGTCCGATGTTCACTCTTGTTCCCCCCTTCCTTTCTTGTCTTGCAGCTGGCTTGTGAAAAGATGCTCTTGTGGCAGCTGGTGGCGCTCAGGTAAGAGTCTGTATTACCCGGCGCTGTCCGGTAAATATTGCATGAGGAAAACGTGTTGTTTTGTCTCTCTTTACAGATGCGGCACATGAAAATATGGAGAGTCACAAAAGGATGCCTCTGGTGGTAAATCAGGTAAGTCTATGGTGGTAAGAATTATATTTGCTGGTTCCCTCGGCTCACCTTGTGGTTTTCTTTTGTCTCCTAGGTGCCGAAGTTCGGCGAAGAAATGATGGAGGCAGCGCCGACCCGAAGGATGCTGTGAAGACTGCTGAGTATGGTGCGGCGCTGCAGCTGGAGGTGCGGCGCGTGCAGAAATGATGTTCTTTACAGGTCCGGAGACAAGATGGATCCAGAATCAGGTGTGGAATAGAAATAAGTTCGTTTTCTAACCTTGTCCCTTTCTTTCCTCTTTGTTTTAGGAGCTCCGGATTCGAGGCGGGCGTGGCAGAAGACTGGATGCAGGCTGCAGGCACGATGAGTGTTACGCTGCTGGATGCAGAATAACGCGAAGCGTGTGTTGCTGGTCGGGCGTGGTTTAAATAGCCTCAAAGTAGTCCCAGGTAAGAAGTCCCTAGAACCACACCCGAGTAAAAAATAGTCCCTGTAGAAAAATAGTGCCTTTTAGGCTTCATGTTGGATTGGAGTCATTTGAAGCATAGTCTGCCTGAGGTAAGTAATGACTATAAGCCTGGCGCCTTAGGCGCCAGCACTGAACCCAGATAGCCCCTAGCCGGGGCTGCTAAGGTTTTACTAAATGTCTAGATGCCTGCTCCCGGGGCTGATGGGCTTGGTCCGGATGGCTGGGGGTAGGCATCATGACAGACGTATGGCCTGTGGCGATGGAACATTGATCTTTGACGCATTAGATGATTCAGCTGCTGCATTCTCTACAATTTCCACAAGTTGATCCAATGGTGGATGTGCTAATGGCAGGGTGTTTAATGAAGTTTGATCTTTAAGCACCAGTATATTTTCACAGTTTTGCAAGGTCAACTTTTCTGGTGGAGTCATATTTCGGGTTACATTAGAATGATTAATTGGTGGGATTGTATGCATAAGATCTGTTGCTGATGTTCGGGTCTTGCCCTTCGCACTTTTCTTCGCCTTTGAAATGTTCTGATATGGTTTTGACATTAGATGTCTTGGGCGACTCTTGGTGTGAGGCTGTTGGTGAAACACGTCATAAATGTCTTTGTTCGATGGTGATGATATTACAATTGGTTCTTTCTCTAGACTAATCCATGAGGAGTCTAGTACGGTGACTGCAGCATCTCCACATTCTACCGGACAAATTATTTCTGCAAAAGTTGGCAAAGCTGATTGCGTTGCACCCTGTACAATGATCTGTGGGGCTGAATATTCGCAATTTGCGATGCACTTTGTTGTGGAACTGTGCTTGTAACGTTGGGTGCACCAGGATTTTTATCCATCCAATTCACTAATCTTTGAATTTGAATTGATTGTGCATTGAGTTTTGCCTCAAGCAATTCAAAAAGCTTGTATAGGCTTTTAAATGTTGTGCTCACCATATTGAGCGTAACTTCCATTAGTCCAGCACTAGGTTGTGCTGGAGTATTCTGTATAGGAGCTTGTCCTCGTCTTGGGGTAGGTTGAAGATCGGAGGCAGTAACCGAAATGCTAGAGTCCATGTTGCAACGTGCATTATAGTCTGGAGAGATAGTAATTGAGGAAGTTGTGATATTTCTAGTGCTAGCATGAATTGAAACATTTTTTTTTTTTAGTTATTTATTTTCAAGAATACCACAACATAGAAATAATATGTACACAAAATTACATCATAAAGTAATGACAACAAAGCCAACAAAACTATATACATTTGAAAATACTTCATCACTTTCCGTTATTTCTTCCATACATGGTAGTTGCGCCTTTTGGATTTTCACAATCGTCAGTGATTTTACTGATTGCACTAAGATAGTGTCCGAAATGACTTGAGTTCAATTTTGCAAATTTGTTTCAGCCACTGATTTAGGCAAAGGTTATAGGTCAGTAACACATTTATCTTCATCTGATGTGTTTTCCACGGGATTCAAAGGTTGTAAGTCACTGACACATTTAACTTCATCTGGTGTATTTTCCACGAAATTCAACGACAGTTCTGTTGTTTGAGTGCTTGTTTCAACATTGCATTTTGTCGGCTTTGAATCAAGGTCAGCCATGTTTGGTACCTCCTTGGAGTTCAGCTTGGCACAGAACGACCTAATGTCCTTGGTGAAGGTCGGCGGCCGTAATACCGGCGTAAGCGTTATCGATTTGCACAAAGACGCCTGTTTCGTTTTCACTGACAATTTAGCTTGGTTAGCTACTGGGGTCAGTGTGAGTGCTGTTAATTCTGGCATATTTGATTTGAGTGTATACACTCGCATAAGCAGTTTGCCTATCAACCTCCTTGCGTGGTTGTTTTTATTTTTTTGCACGCAGCGTTCAGTTTCAAATCAACCAAAAATAAATAACTAACAAGGAAAAAAAGGATCCTAACAAATCAATTAAAACAAATACAATTATAAAGAAATGAACACCAGCAAACAAGCAGGCATTACATAAAATATAATGTAAATGGATTCAATGAAACAGTGTTAGAGATTATAACAAAGCATTTTGTTTTCACTTACAAGTGAATTGTTCAAACACTGTGTAAAAATTGCGACATTAGGACTCAAAGATTATTCTAATCAGAGTTATGTCCCATATAACGTGGACGCAGCACCGCAGCTACGTGGCGGTGTGCGCGCGCGGCCTCCTTGTTTTATACACGCCTTCTGAAAGGCGTGTCTGCAGATAACGCAGTGCCTACACAAACAAGGAAAACAAGATTATACTACACATTCTAATCAGATGTATCATTCTTTGATTCAGCGCGGCAGTAATCACCTGCTGGTAAATGCAATCCACACATTGTAGTATAGGTCCTTGAAAGGTCCTTAAAAGCACGGGAAGGAAAACAGCAGTCCTCTTGATTTCCACGACACGCAGAGTGAGCGGCCAAGCGGTACTTCAGGTTGCTTGCTGCGGTGCGCGCGTGCGGTGTGCGCGGCCTCCTTGTTTTATACACGCCTTCTGAAAGGCGTGTCTGCAGATAACGCAGTGCCTGCTGGTAAATGCAGTCCACAAAATGTAGTATAGGTCCTTGAAAGGTCCTTAAAAGCACGGGAACAAAAACAGCAGTCCCCTTGATTTTCACGACACGCAGAGTGAGCGGCCAAGCGGTACTTGAGGGTACTTGCTGCGGTGTGGATTCAGACCCAGAAAATGGAGTTTAAAGTGGGAAGTCTGAAAAAGACAACCCTGTGTCACTGCACTAAAGGTGCTGTGTGACACACAGTAAAAAGATGATGCCTATGGAGTGGGTGAGACTCCATAGCCCATTAAATTAAAGTAAAACACACAGCAAAACACATGTCAGAGTGGGAAAAAAGGCTCACACTCTTACCAGGTGGAAAAAAAAATCCTAGAAATCCAGCAAAGCTGCTGAGGGACTCTAAAGGTAAGGGAAATTAGCCATTATGTAGAATTCTCCCTAACACTATGCCTATGTATTCTTCAACAATCATTCCACTGACTTCATTCTGTCATGAATTTGGCTGCTTGAATAGTCAGGTGCGTACAAAGTGGCAAGAGTATCTCTACAGTTCTCAAGCAGCTTAATTGTTTTCCTGTGACATTCAGGATCAATTTTAAATCTAATTACACAGGAATCTATCTTCGGTCAGTAACCCCTCTACCAAAACAAATTGGGGCTCATTCCAAGTATGCCAGTCCAGAAACAACAGTGCCGGTAAACTTACAGACACTGTTGTTCCCAGCCCCGCATACTACGAGTCTGCCTGCTGGAGCCGCTGTGCCCAACAGGGCAGACCCTGCCGGACACAGCGGCCACGGTAGGCAGACAGTCACGGAAGCACCATCACCGTTAATAACGGTGCCGGTGGTTCCGTGGCCCCCATCCCATGGAGTCCTGTAGGACTCCATGGGAATGGGGACTTACAATTTACTGGCGCCTGACTTTCCAGAATGCCAGGGTTGTAATAACCCGGTGTTTTCGGCAAGTCCAGCTCCAGTAAATATTAACGGGTCCGGCGGCAACCTGCCGGTAGTACCGGCACGGTTACCACTGGACTCATAATGAGCCCTTTGTTTGCATACTTTCATTCATGCCCAATGTTCAATATCCCCCTGAACTCTCTCTTACTGGTTTCATAGGTGCTCTCATGCATTAGCCAAAATCCTTTGGGGTGCTACCTCTTGAATACTGGAGCACTCTCCTGGTGGAATGTAGACAAATGGTTAACCTACTTTCCCTCATTACAAGAGACATATTACAGAGCCCCAGAAGAGTCACAAACAGCAATCCTTGATTCCCTCACACGTACCAGGAAATGTGCTGCAACAAGGCAACCGAGCATGAACTGGACAACAAAAAACTGAAGAAGGCCACCATTGTTGCAGCACAGCAACTCGGTGTGAAAGAAAAGGGTGGGGAATAACCGCCTAGTTGTACCTTTTTGCAGTTATAACATGGATGGGGAAGACAGGGCTGGTTTAGACAGTGGGAAGAGGACCAATGGGAGAAGGAGGGAAAGTATAAGAAAGGAGATAGGAAACAGAAAGTTGTGCTTTATTCAGTAAGATTAAAGAGGAGATTGTGGCAGACCTAAAGATCTGCAGGAGTAAGGAAGACGTACTAGAGTGTCGAGACAATTTATCAAAGAAGTGATGTATTGATTGGTGAGAGCAAGTGGCACTGTGTTGTGAATGTGCATGCAAGGGGAGGGTGATAGATTGTTAGAGGAAGTGTAGAGAGTGAGTGATACTTGAGTGTCTGAGTGAAAGGATGATGACTGGGAAGCATGGGGCGTGTAGTGGTAGTAGAAGTGTTTAGGAGAGAGTAATAATATGGTGGAATGAGTAGTAGTGTGGAGTAGTAGTCTGGAGAAAGAAGTAGTAACAATGAAGGGTGGAGGCAGATGAAAGAGATACTTCTCCCTCTTCCTGTGTCTCTCTGATAGATATATCAGAGGGATAGAGGAGGAAGACGCAGGGAGAGAGAGAGAGAGAGAGAAGGAGGTGGGTGGAGTTGCATGGAGGAGAGCAGGTGTAGGCAGGAAAAGCTAGGAGACGAGGCAGGACCTGGGTATTTAGAAGGTAAACACATCACTCAGTACTAATCTGGGATTAGAGTAGGTCACACCTAGAAAGTCAATGGGGGAAACTAGATAAGGTGCCTTTGGAGCCTCACCCATACATTGGGAAAGATTAGGCACTTGGTGTAAATGAGCAGTATCTACTAACCTGGCAAGGGTGCAAAGGCCAGGATTTTTATTGAGAAAAAGAATGATGAGGGTAATTCCGTATCAGAAAAGTGTAAATCTGCCAACCAGATTCCTCTCTTCCGTCAACTCCATGACAAAGGCCTGATGTATGACACCTGCTCTACTTGTGGCAAACTATGATGATCATAAGTCACCCATGCTGGTGGCATCATACATGGTACTGCTATGATCAGAACTAACACATTCTAATTGATATCGCAAATGTGTCAGCTCTTGTGAGTGAGCTCTGCTGTGGAAGGTGATGTGTATTCTGGTCAGCTGGGTGTAGCCTGCCAAATGGCAGGGTAGGAACCTGGAGGGCCGTGCCTCTCCTTTGATCTTTTTGTGAGGGCGGGTAACATCTTCTGCTCGAGACAACCACACAGCAGGCAGCTGTCCAGGGCCTGGGCATCACAGGAGAATGCCCATTCTAGAGCAGTAGACTAAGGATGCTGCATACCAAAAGACCGTTGTTCTCACTAAGTAGGGAATGGGGGTGGGATTCTGATAAGCAGGAGGGCTCTGGTCAATGGGAGAATCCCTCCCTCTCTCCTGTCTCCTACACTTTCTCTGGAGCAAAGCACTTTGGGTGTGACATCAACGGGGCAAAATCCACTCAATTTCAGAGCAGGAATTGGACCACTAAGGCAAGCTACCTTTCGTCCAATCACCTGAGGACTTTTGGCCTTAATAGAAGGGGTCTTCTACCCCTTCAGCAGATTTGCTCAGTTCCTCTCAAATCCTTTAAGGCTGCTGATTAATTCTGAAGATCTCACTGAACTTCCTTTGGGATAGTTCTACTCTCCAAAGACTTCAGCTGGAGTTGAAGAAGGAATCATCCAAGACAGATGGAAAATCTGTCACCTACCACTCCCAGGGCACATCAGGAGTAACCTCTCTTGAGGATCAGAACATGGCACTCAGCACCAGAATCTCCTGAGCTGGGAGAGCAGACCCTGAATAGAACCATCATAATCTTGATTCCCCCTGAGAGGGCCTCACATTTACCATCAGAAGACCAGACCAGTCGAAGCTCCCTGTTCTATCACACTAAACTGGTCACTCTGTGTTCTCTGCACCTCAAATAAGAGGGAAGTCATGGTTAGTAGTTGCTGTGCTCCTCGACCACATTGAACATTGTTTGCACCTTTGACCATCTCGATACTGCATTGTGTCCCAGCAGAAGATCGTCAACTGGTATGCCTGAAGTGAATGCTCAACACCGGGACCTGTACCGAATTACTGGAGAGTCCCATGCTGACTCTAACTGGGGGTTACAACCACAGCTCGGCCTAGCTAGCCCCGAAGCTGCCACCTCATTGATCACACATCAATGCACCCTAAATCACCACTTCAATGACCGTCACCCCCTGACTCGAACCGCTGGAGCGTAATTCATTGAACACTCCTGGCAGCAAAGCCCAACTTGGTCTGGCTAACAGCAAAGCGTTGCTTGGACGCCCAGACCTGCATCTTTGAGAGCTGCCCTTCTACCACACAGAGCACCCGCTTTCACCCCTACTCGATGCCCGCTTGCTGCCAGGGCCTCCACGATCCTGCATGCCCGAACTGAGCCTGATTAGCTTGTATCTATGTTCGACCCTGGGTCTGACTCCAACAGCTAACCAAGAACTGAATACAGGTACTAGCCTCTCAACCACTTCCCACCTCAAGAACAAATAATATCCCTCCCTTACAGGAGAGAGTTCCAGTTCCAAATCATGGGAAATTAATTGAAGTCCATCCAAGAAACCAGAACCAGATCCTCTGGTGATCCTCAGAGGAGACCCTAGCAGGCTACTGAGGGAGGTTAAAGTAGTGCAGAGAAAAACAAAAAGGAACAAAAGAGGACCTAGATGCTCAGTGATATTCCTTGGGTAGGATGGGTAATATAGAATGGGTCTGTACTGAAGTCCTTGGGAACTACCCATTGAATGATCTAGGTGTGCCAACATCCTAACCCAAGAACTGAACCCAACTAATAGCTTGAACCACCCCAAACAAAGAAGAGTAGCCTGAATATAAGGTGGCCCAGTGATTGGAGAAGAATGTTAGGGCCTAATCACTCTGATGTGATCCACACCATTCTAGACTCTGTGAGTCTGAAACAGATGTAACATCTGATTTGGCAATCACAGAACAAGCACTGCATGTCTGGGTGGTCCAGAAAATCTTTGTCTGCCGAGACCGGGTAGGAGCTGTACTCCAGGTACCAATTAGACCTTGGGATGCAGGGACAAGTAGTCTTCATGGAGGTAATGGTGACGCTGAATAGACACAACGACTGGTTTTAGGAATTGATCGTCCTAATTTTAAGATGCATAGATGAGGTATGTGCACAGAGTAGAAAACCACCTCTAGGCAAGATGGAATATGCTACCCATCCCAGGGACTGGTGGAAAGATGACAAAAGAGAACACCTTTAACATGATTAACATGATTTGCATATTTTGAGGACTAGCAGGACCTATCCCCTCACCCAAATGTGTTATATCAGGAGAATCAATGGCAGAAAAGAACTCCAAATTGTTATGAAGAGGAAAGTGATGGCATGGAAGAGCCGCCCCCCCCATGAACATGTTTTATGGGGCCCAGTTGGGAAGGGGGAGGGCATGTATATGGGATTTGGAACAAGCGAAAGCTACTCTCTCTCTGAGCACAACCCTTGAAAAAGTATATGCAGGTCCACAGGGACTCACACCTATTCCCCACCTCTGTAGTAATGTCAACTGCACTCTACAAGGAAACATTTATGTAAGAGATTCAAATAGCAGAAGGCTTACCCTGTGATCATAGTTAGCAAATTCTACTTGCTAGTATGGACCAGAATATTTGGAGAGAGATGCACACAACCATGTGGTGAGGATGGAATCTTGATCCCAAGCTAAGCAGATGCTTGCAACCAATGACCAGCAGAGGTGAGTGACAACACCCTCAAAGGCAATCCAAGGAGAGCAGACACATGCAAGCTGAAGGGGACCATGGACTGGTTAGTGCATTCATGATAATGATAATATACCAGATTTTATGGGAGATAACAAGAAATAAAGTGCACCAGAAGTGACACTGAAGTGACTGTTTGGCTGGGCTCTGCCGGCTTCCATCTGGACTACCCTGTGATTTTCTCAAGCTCACGTCAAGGAAAAAGGCCTTCTCTGCAAAATGACAGTGATTTTAATATACTGGACTTCATTAGTATCTACTGAACTCTTGTCATACTCTAGAGAGTGCTTATAATGCCTATTTTATTTTCCATTTGATAGGGATTGCTAAGCTCCGCCCACCTCTATCAGCAGCCTACATATAGTCAAGGGCGCACGCACCAGAATTGACACCGAAGTGACTGTTTGGCTGTTCGGCGTTGTAGGCGGCTGGTGGCTCCCTCACTATAATTTTATTCACGTGGCACATTGTTTATGGTTCTATGTTGCATGTTGTACCAACTGTGGTAAGAAACTAAAATGCAAAATGTCTTCTCCAGCTACACGCTGGCATGTTTCTCCGAGCGAGGTTCAGATGTTTTGATGTTAATTAGTCTTGCTTCTGTACTGTTCTGTGAATATTATCAATTGGTTTGTGTACATACGAAATTTCATTGGCAGGAGGCTTCCTTATCTGATATCTTGGCAAAAATGAACACATTGGAAGGGTTTCTTTTTGCCCTGGAGATGTTTATGTTGTTGAAATCAAACTTAGTGGTATCTGACAAAAGTAGTTCTATCCCTTCTTGCTCTACTCAAACTGACCCTAAATGGAGGGGTAGTAAAGCCACAGAAAGGCAGGAACTCCAATTCCCATTATTTCTTAAAAAAACAACATATGCTGCAGCAGTGAGTAACTTTGCACCTGCAGTGAACTCGGCAGCTGAAGGCTCACTCAAAGATCTATGCTACTGTATAAAATCTAATGTTTGGGAAATTACTAACTTGGAAAAACATGCCCAATGCACCCATGCCTCTAATATCCACACAGAGAAAACGTGCTGTGTAAATCATGACAAGGACCAGCTATAGGTAGCTATTGCTTGTGAGGACCCCAATAGTCATACGCCTCTTACCGACTTAATCAAGGAAACTGTGATGGCATTGGGATCAAATGCTCTTGGGATTTCAGTAGAGGATCAAGTCCATATTGAAGCAGCCTCCTCTTCAAAGTTTCTCTCGAGGAGAGTTAAAAGATTACAACTCAGAGCAATTAAGAAAAGAGTAAAAAGATCAAATGTAAAAGAAATGATAGGCAAAAAACTAAAATCAAGGTATGCCAAAGATTCTGGGGCACAATACCAACTTAAAAAAGATTGCCAATATGCCCAACGATGATGAGCTGCTGGATTTGCAGCAATGCAATGAGGAGAACAAATCTTTGCTGATGGTAGCTGAGGATCAACAGATTCATAAAACTAAAGCTTCCACTAATACACAATCCCAAAAATAAAAAATATATATATGACACACAATGAGAAGGCAGTCACCAAGGATCCAACGTCTTGTACAAGATCCTCGCTTAACTTTACATCCATAGATTCAATACAAATTCCTCTACATCTTATGACCAACACCAGTGGAATAAAACACATGCAGCTATCCAGCTTCTTCCCTGTCATAGGCAAAATCAAAACTCACAGTCTCCTGGCGAACAAAAAATCTGTGGAATCAATTAGTAATGGCCCTATCTCGGGCATTATGCCTCCCTCATCTCCAATCTCTTTACCTGCAAAGGAAACTAGTCTAGAAGCCAACACAAGTGCAAGTACAACACTTATGGAGGGTGAAATTCTGGTTGAGATTGAATCAGCTCCCTCTAATAGAAATAACAATCCATTACCCACACAAATGGGCATCCAAGAACTTTCGCGAAAGACCACTAACATCATTGGTTGGGTTTGTGACCCAAAAGTTAATGGAACCCACAGAACAAACCGCTCCTTTTTACTAAATAGTTTTAGTCAGATCCCGTCTCTAAGAAGTCTCATTTCAGATGACATAGAATGGGTTACTCTGCCTCCACATGTTAATCATAAAATATGTCAGCTCCAGTCGTCTATCATACTCAAATTAATAAACAACTTGGATTGGACATTTGCCTATTTCATTCCAAGGAAGAGGCATTGACCTTCTTAGAATTTCAGCCAATTGGTCAAGAAGGAGGGAACCCAATACCTTCAAAGAGTGTCAATAAAGAACTCCCAAGCGTAGAATTAATGTCAGAATTGTCCTTCTTTGCCAGTAATATAAAGGATTGGTCATGGGTAGAACCGTTGCTAAAAACTTTGTCGGCAATCAAAAACAAGAATGTAAATCTGTAGCCACATTGGCCTGACTTTCCACTCATGGAATTGCTGTGCCTTTAGAAATTTAATTGCAGGACTTGACTCTCATAAGTATTTCAATAATCCAGCAATAGTAATTGTTCAAGAAACGATGAACACACAGCATTTTGGCATTGATGGTTATACTACCTACACTGCATTGGCACATATAGGGCATTCAGGCAGACCCTCTGGCGGTCGGGCAGTGTTGGTGGATAATAATCTAATGGCCACCTCGAAACTGGTGTGTTCTTTCGACGATTTGCTGGTTTTTGAACTCATGACTCACACTGAAGCCAACCTTGCGTATTTACTAATTTGTGTATACTGGAATCCTGCAAAGACTTCAGAAGCTCTAATTCTACAACGCTTGAATATTATTTTGGAGGTAGCACTCCTGTCCAATAGTAATTGCGAAGTGATTGTGGCTGGTGAATTCAATTCCATCTGTATTGATTGCTCCAGCAACAAACTATTTCCTCATATATCACACTATGAAGATTCCTCGATAGTCAGAGGACGCAAATGACTGGAGTTTTTTGATACATTGGACATCCAATCGATTGAGATGAACAAGTCAGGACCATTTTTTACTTGGCAAAGAGGTCAACAGGAATCTATTATTGACTATTTTTTGTCTCACCAACATTCACCACTTCTGTAACCCTGTCACTATTAAAAATCCTGCCTGGTGTAGATGATCATTCGATCATCTCGCTAGTGGTATCCTTGAAATGTCCCACCATTGAGACTGTTTCGGCATTTGCACTTATAGAATTTGATCATTCCCCCATATTCATTTGGTGGAATACGAACCTGTGCAGGCTGCTCGCGTCTCAGCTCAAAAACAAACTTGCCCATGAGGATGAATTACATTATGAGATACTGAATGTACAGCATATAGAAATATACAATAACTCAAAAATATATTTAAAAAAAATACATGGAAAAAACCACCAGCACAAACATCTCTATAATTTGGATGTGGCAACTCTCAAACGGTCAAAAAACAAAATCTTAAGGATACTGAAAAATAGCATGTTAGCGATAGCACACTACTTGAAACAGAGACACAAGGTTTTGCAAACATACAAGAACGATATAAAATGCTTCATATGACAGACAATCAGAAGATCATAGGTCACATATGTAAGCATAATAAACGTTAATCTGGTCAATGATAAGAAATTGTACTAATGATTTATACCCCTCCTTAAGTTCTTCTATCTTGGCCAAGGCATGTGTAAAATATCTGAATGACGTGCTTCAAATTCCTTGTGCTTATGCCGGAGTAGCGTATCGAGACTCAAATATGTCTCACATGGGGTGCTGTTGATGGTCTTTGCATGACATACAGTGGGCAATAAAAAAACTTAATTTTTCCAAAGCAGCTGGGCCAGATGGGATACCTGCATGTGTTCTCAAGTCGGACCCAGTCTTTTGGTCCCACATTATAAAAGTCAAGTTTGAAAACACATTTAACACCAGCTGTATTCCAGAGTCCTGGCTTATATCAATAATTATTCCAATCTATAAAAAAGGAAATCCATCTGTTCAAGCAAACTATAGGCCGATCACCCTTATAGACGCCTCATATAAGGTATTTACGATTCTTATCCTTAAAGAGCTCGAGACACTTTTGCAAGATCATGATGTCTTATCCCGTTTTCAAACGGGATTTCGTAAAAATATGGGAATGGCATTGAATGCCACGGTTCTTTCCCATATTTTACAGACATCTAAGGCAGCCAACGCTGGACCTGTGTAAATGGCCGCATTGGACATGAGCTCCGCATTTGATTGTATAATTCGTAACCTGTTATGGGCAAAAATTACTAAGTATGGAATTCCCTTGTACATCATTCATATTGTTACCATGTTGCATCAAAACACATGTTATAGAGTTCCCGTAAAACAAGACGCTGCCTTAACTATCAAAATCACAACCTCCATCGGTGTGAAACAAGGGTGCAATCTGGCATCGACACTCTTCAGTCTGTATATATGTGACATGAACAACATTTGGGACCAGGAAAACACTTTCCCCATTAAACTGGGGTCGCTTCATCTCAACAGGTTAGCCTTTGCGGATTACCTCATCTTTTTTGAACGGACGCCGTTTGGCCTTCACAATAAATTTCACATCATCTCTATCTATGCCCATCGGTACTACTTGCATGCTAATGTAGCTAAATCTAAAATTGTGATCTTCACCGGGGCCAAAAGCACACTTCCTTTCAGTGGATGCTTGATGGCTTACCAATTGAAAATATTCCAGAGATCCGTTATTTGGGCTATAACTTGTATGACACAGCTTCCATCGCTATGAGGAAAAAACTATTAAATCAGAAAGCAAGACCTCTTATTCTGCAGTTAAAAATTGTTTATAGGAAGCTTTGCAAATTTCCGGTACTCCTGCCACTAGAGTTGTACACACTTAAGATAGAAACGACCTTGCTCTATGGGCTTGATATGTGTTTGATAGACATTGAGAGAATTCTAGAATCTCTACAAGGTCAAATATGGAAACGCACTTTAGGGATTGCGTACTCATTGACAAATGCCATACTCAGACATGAGTTAGGACTGTATTCCTTAGCATCAAGATTCAACTGGAGACAATTGTGCAATTATGCTAGAATGCTCAATCCACCGAGAAACTCATTATATGGAGCATTCTCAAAGATGCTTGGGGATCCAACTCCATTGTCTATCTTGCTATATGCTTAGAAAATGAAAAATCTAATGCGCAAAATAAATATCATCTCACATGATCTTATTACTCGGCATGCATATGTCAAAAATAACCTGTACCGGCACGGCTGGACTGTTACCATTGAGGCTCTTGCACAATACTCTATGTATCAGGAATATGCGCTTTTTATTAAAAAAAAGGATTCCTCGTATGCCCTATCTCTAATTTTTTCCGTGTGAGAAAGCCCTGACTCTTTATATGAGGTTCAAACTCAATCAGCTGTATACCAATGAGCGCATTCAAAATTGGAAGTCTGGGGAGACTCGTAATATGGGCTTATGTCGATTCTGTACTTTCAAGGAAAAGTACATTGAGACCCTGAAACATCTGGCACTAGAATCTCCCCACTTTAAGAATGCCAGAAGTACAATGTTAGGGAAATATATCATTGGGTATACTAGTAACTCCAAAGAACTCTTGTCGACAAGATTCATGTGGGGTACTAGTCAATCGTTGGTGCTAGCACTTGTCGTATGTTAACCATAATTAATGCTGACTTAGATACTATGAGAGAAGTATAGCTGTAAAGAAAATGCAACCTAGGTCTGCTTGTTGCGCACAAAGTGTGTATATACATTTGAATGTCATCAACACACACTGTGGAACGCTGTGAATTTTCGTGGCCTCCAAGGTGTGAGGAAAACAAATTCTGCTACTTCAGATATGTTACACTTTGTCTATTGTTAATGAATTGTTATTTTGCTTTAAATGTATTTTATGTGAATATTCATTAGATGTGTTGTCTTTATCAGAGACCAAACATCTTAATTTCCTTTGTAATGGTTTTAAAAAGGATAAGCCTTCAAACCCCAAGCCAAAAGGGTGACCTGTGAATAACCCCCAAGGCCCAACAGGATTCTGAGCTCAGAGAACTCACAACTATGTGCATCAGAATAGTGTGGCACATGTGGTAAGCTCAAATGACCTCTGAATCTGCAACAATCTGTGAACAATCTGGTATTGTGTGTAACTGAACTGTACATCTCCCTTGACTGGGGGTACTAATCAATGACTGTAGCCTACACATCAGACTGGGACTGTTTTAGAAGAAATTAACTGTCATCTGAAAGCCAAGCAATCAAAAAGAAGGCTTGGCTTAAGACAATGGCGGTGATAGATGGGTTCAAAATCCATGCATTGTATAGAACTGTGAGTGGGTTTGGATACAAAACCTCAGGCAAAGGTGCAGCCCGACCAACAACGTTTACAGGCCAGACCATTTGGACTGGTCCTACTGTAGACTAGTGCTATTTTCTGACACACATCCCTCCTAACTGTCTGCTCTTCCTAAATCCCAAAACTTTCTAATCAAGAAATATCCATGTTCATTGCTATCTTCACACCAATCCTTGTATTTAAATAGAATGATAAAGCCTGTTTGTCTCGTCATCCGTTGATCACTCAGTCTGTGGCACAGAACAAAAAGGATTTAGACGCATCAACGTTGAGAAGGGATGTTTGCAGAAAATGCTGATTTATTTTCTTAAATATTTATTTATTCACCTATTGTTTGTATACTCCATTGCACCACAGGTATAGAAGACACAACAGAGTGCTTAGCAGAAAGCTAGGTTAGAGAGGGAGGGGGATAGGGAGAGCAGAAAGAGCAGTAAGTAATTTATGGAGGTGAGATAGGATTTGAAGGGATCCAGAGCAAGAACTGCCACCTAAAGCATTGTACAGGAGGTAGTCTACCCCCCCACCGCCCCACTCAAACTGAATACAGATAATTTATTGGGTTGATCAATTATTCTAAATGTTGCGAAAATCAGAATTGTAGTGTCTTCCAGGAAAGTGCTTAGAAGAGCAATCTATTGTGTGGGGTCAGAACGTCTTGTGCAATAGAAAGTATGTTAAGTTGTACATGCTTGTCATAAGGTACTAAATAGCTAGATTGAAATCGGAGCAGGTGCCAAGTACTGATCAAGAATAGATTGATCCACCATTTTGTGCTAAGCCAGGCATGGTAAGGCAGTTTCTAAAATGGTGGATTTTTGCTAATTCATGATGACATCAATGGATAGCTTTTTCTTTTATAGAAGATCATGAAGGGCCAACTGAAGTAGCATGAGACAGATAAAACCTGTTTAGACTGGGTCTGAGTGACAGCTAAGGGGACCAAGCAGGGACTGAAAAAGGGGTTGTACATTGATCATGCCATTACCTCACCTTTCTAAATTGTATAAAAGGGGCTAAGAGCCCAGAGAAATTGGGGGTTTGCAGAAATGTCTTTGGTATGCTGTATGCTGTGTTTTGCCCTGCTGAGAAGAATAAACCTGATGTCTTTTGAAGTCCAGTCTCAGTGTCCTGATGTGCTTCAGAGTGCCTTCCTGACCCAGAGGTGCCAATGCCCGGTGAGAGGGTGATGGTACCCTCTGTTCAGTATATGTATAGAAGACACAACAGAGTGCTTAGCAGCAAGCACATTTAGAGGTTAAGGGGGAAAAGGAAGAGCGGAAGGAACCATAAGCAATATATGGATGTGAGCTATGATTTGAAGTGATAGGGATCAGGAACTGCAACCATAAACATATGTAGAGCAGAATTAAACTATTAAAAGCACTGTTTAGGGCAGGGGGAAAGGACAATCAACCTTCATATCAAGCTAAGCATTTAACATTAAACATATATCATATTGGTCCTGTTTAGAATATACGTAATATAGTGAAATATCATTGCAGTCATGTTCATGTTAGTGAGGTGTAAGTACAGTGGAAAGTTGTGCAGGTTCAATGCAAGTGAGTAGGCTGTCACCATGTACTGAGCTGCCAGGAAGTAGGCTTTTCAGGAAGGGAGTGCGTGTCCACCATCCTGGTTGGTTGTCTGTAGCTGTAGTGTTCTACTGTTAAGCCTCCCGTTTAATGTCTCCAAATAAATCTACAAATATGCTTCTCCAGGTCCCTGATCATAATAGCAGAAATGGGTATCAGGATCATTTGCGCTAGATAGATCAGTTTAGGTAAGGTATCATCTTCACTGCATTATTTCTGTCCGACAGCGACAGTGGAAGGATATTCATTTTAGTCAGATAATTTTTAAGTCTGGCTAGAATAGGGGATAATTTCTTCAGACGAGGTCGTCAAATTTGGCACCCACATGCACACCCAAGTATTTCATTGCCTGCATCTGCAATTTGAATGGGACAATCACATATATCCTGCAATTGGACCAAATTGCTGCAGTATTTTGTATAAGTAAGGCAGAATCCTAGACCATTTGCTAATTTGGGGGCTCGAATGGGAATGGGATGGGTTGGAATGGCCAAGGTTGCAATGGCCCGGTAATTCCCCATTCAGGGAACCCGGACCCAGAATGCGGTAAGGGGGTAGCCATGGTGCTAATAGCACCATGGCTACCTCCAACCTTGTAATGAGGCCCATAGTCCCACTACACATTGCCAGAGGCATTTTTAGCATAGAGGGATAATAGAATGCCTGCCTGAGTGGCAATAATATTCAGCAAGAGTCACATATTGTCAGAGGAATGCCTATTAAGTATGAATCCCGTCTGATCTTGATGAGGCCGGGCAATAGCTTCTCTAGTTGCTACGTAAAGAATTTGGCCAATATATTTGCATCTACATTTATACGAGTGATTGGTCTGTACAAGCTTCAGTTCATGGGGTCCCTGCCAGGTTTATGAAGGACCGCTTTGTTTGCTGTATGCATTGAGTTTGTGAGATATCCTTCTTCACCAGCTCCAGTATACACTGCTGCTAATCTGGGTGGGTGTTTCTTGACCATCGCCTAATACATTTCTATTGGCAGACCATCTGGCCCCATCACTTTCCAAGCAATCAGGCCAGCGACGGCCCTGATCACCTCTGCCTATGCAATTGTGACATTGAATGATATGAGCTCTTACATGGTGACCCATGGAGAATTTGCTGCAGAAAGGTGTGTGTTGTGTTGTCTTTGATTTTGTATAGGGGGTGAGTACAGTTCTAAATAATACTCAACAAAGCGATCATTTATAGCGGCATCCCCTGTGAGCATATTCTATATCCTGCATCTTTTCAATTCATTGGGTACACTGTTGGCATTTTATGGACATGGCTATTAACCTAAGAGGCCTATTCCCTTATTCAAAAAGGTGTTGTGATCATTTGGAGAAGAACTTCCATGAACTAGCATTGGAATCAGATCTAAGTTTCTTCAGTTTTGGGAGGAGGGACGAGTACCTGGTTCTTTTATGTGTTTGTTACGCATCATGCAATTTGGTCATCAGGCTCAATTCTTGAGTCTTCCATTGCTTAAGCTTATACACCCACCACAAGATGCATTGCCTTCTCAGGAATGGCTTCTACGCATCTCAATATTTAAGCAAACTGCATTCGCCAGCCAGGTTTTTGACCGAGAAGGTTTCAAAGCTTCCAAATAAGTGTTCTATGGAAACTGAATACTGCAGTGTCACTGGAGATGATCGGATAGCGTCATAGCAAAGAAGGCACAGTGCTCAATCATATGAGCATAGATACACCCATTTCCCTATGATATGGAGCGCGAAACACCTGTCCCATCTTGCCCCTGCATAGTTCATCTGATTGTAGCCTATTTAAGTGTGTCTGTTATAGGAATATCACATCTCCCTGGTCAACTCTCATGCAGTTTAATATCCTTTGTCTTTTAATCGGATCTCCTAATCATTCTATATTCAACGTTATGCATGTAATGGAACTCACCTTATCCCAAATATAGTGCTGTGTCGCGTGAGTATCCGATCTCCCTGTCCCCTCACTGTTATATATGTATTCAGAGCACTTTGGGGGTACATGGACAGGGTTTCATATGCAACCAAATAAAGAGTAAGATATTCCCTTGCCTTTGTATCACCTTTTAGTTTAACAATGTGTAATTCTATGCATTGGAGTTTTGACCCTTAGCTGTTGTGAAGTAAAGCCCTAAACAAACATATAACACAAACCCAATAAACATGGGTATCTTCCAGCCCAATAAGAAATTGGCGCAACACATGTCGCAGCCCACAGACAGCACCTGAATGCTCAACCATCGTCGCTCATCATATCCGATAAACCGTTAGGCTATTTACCACTCTACCTCAGAAAGTTTCCTAACACACAATGGTGCACAAATTTCCTAAGATTTCGCATGAACTTATACGTCACTCGTGACTTACTGACAATTAGGAACTAAGTGTTATTGACCGATAGTATGTGTAACCTGTGTGATGCGAATGTCGAAAAAAACGTGAAACATCTTCTAATGGGTTACCAGACATTTGATCGAAAAAAATTGGTCGACTGGACAAATGGTCAAACCAATTTGGTCGAAAACCAAATGGTCGAATTTTTTTTAAAATTATTTTTACCCCTTTTTTTTTTGGGGGGGGACCCCAACCCCCTTTTTATTCTAAAAGACCTTTTTTTTCCCTAAACTACAACCTTAAAAATATATATATAAATAAAAAAAAAATTCCACCATTTGGTTTTCGACGAAATTACGTCGACCAAATGTCCTGTCGACGAATTTTTTTCGATGAAATGTCCGGACACCCTTCTAATGCCATGCTCTGGCACAACTCAGCAAAGGGCTGTTTTGTCCATAACACTGAATGGTTACATTCAGAGGAATTTTGGAATCGTTTGTCAGAGGGGAAAGAAATATTTCTGTCTCTTGAAATCTTGAGGTTCTTGAATAAAATCGAACCACTTATAAAGGATTGCGGGTGGTCTAGATTATCTCGTATGTCTGACTATAAACTGATGAACGTGATCTTACTGAGTAATGCTATTTGTGATTGTTTTCTCTTTTTATTCTTGTAATCATGAAGTGGTTTTCCTTTTCTTTTGCATTTGTTTAGTTTTTCTTATTTCTCTTTTACTTACTCTTACAACTTTTGTATGCATTTTGTATGTATTGTGAAAAGTCATATATTGACTAACCACAAATAAAAAATATTTAAGAAATAGTGAAAGGAGAATGCAAAGAAATGCTAATAAATGGATACATATTGAGAGAGAAAGTATAGAAAATAATGGATGTTAAGGGGAGTACTTTGAAAAGAAAAAACATGACAAAAAAGGTAAATTCTTGTGAGAAGAATAATTAGAGGACCCAAAAGAAATAGCAATATAAAACTAAAATGATAAAGCATTGTTACAAAGTAAAGTGCATTTTGAAAGTGGAATAAAGTGAAATGGTAAATGAAAGAAAAACAGTTGGTCAAAACATACTTTTATTTGGTTTGTAACCTTCAAGTTCTAAAAATAAAAAGATAATTCATACATATAAAAAGCCTGGATACATATATATATACACATATCAAGGGTAAAACTGTAAAATAATCCATACCTGAAAATAAAATGTGTACAGTACTGGTTGATTCTGAGCATCCAGATTTAACAGCAAGTAAAGAGAAAAATGTGGGTAATTAATTGGTTTACAAATCACTAAACTACAAAATAAAATGTATACAGTACGGTTTCAATGCACAGCTGTGTAGCTAACAGAAGATTGATGCAATAGTAGTCAAGGAGAGCAATACTTGCATCCTCCGGCCACTATTCATCAATGTCCATGTTACCAGGGCCATACTTGATGATGCTGCCTCTCAACAGCCATGTCTTGTGGATAAAACGTGCAGTGCCAAATACCACATAAGGGAGCAAACATTCTCTTAGATATCTTATGCAGGCATTGCATGACGAATACCTACATTATTCAAAATAGATTGCAGGTGCATACGTCTCATACGGTCTGTTTTCTTACAGGTTATTAAAAAGTGCAGAATGTTTTCTATGCCAGATCCACACATTGGACAGAGGTCAGAATGACCTGCCACCTCTTAGTTGTACAGGCTAGTGGTAGAAATCCAAGCCTGAATCGGACACAGAGAGATTTCTCAAAAGGCAAGAGAATGGTCTCAAGATAAACCTCAAAACCTAAATCTACTGTGGTCTCAAGATATTAGACTCCAAATTTCATTTTTGTGGCATCGACTATAAGTTCTTCATACATAAGCCTTTTTGCCTTAATTCTCGGGGTATTCAAATTCCATAGCTGAGGTACCTGTGGTTTACTCCATATATCTGGCAGGCCCAATTCAAGGAGAGGTTCCTTCACATGCAGTAACCACTTTAGGCTTGTCCCCCCTTCAATGCACATAATGTGGGACAGATCATTCATATATACCTCTAGCCCCTTCCGATTCTAAACCCTGGCCCAAAACATCATGGGTCTGAGCAAGATCCGAGCAGAGACCCTGCTGTTATCAATTTCTAAATGAACCAGAGCTGATGGAGCTGACACAGGCAGGAGTAATAGTTTCTTGAGGAATTTATTTTCACATAAAGGCTGCTCACGGGTGTTAGTATGGTTCTACGTTATTTTGCTGCGGCATTTTTCGTCGCAGGACTTTTCATCGCCTTTTTTTATCGAAAAAAACTCATTGTTTTTTCTTTTTTTTTTCAAACCCCCCTTTATTTTATTTTTTAAATTATTCCCTTTCACCCACAAATATTTATTTAATTTTTAACCCCCCCCCAAAAAAAACGATGATTTTTCTTTCGATAAAAAAACGGCGATGAAAAGTCCTGCGATGAAAAATCCTGCGGCAAAAGAACTGTATACCGTTAGTATGTACCCATAGTTCCGAGCCATAAATGGATGCTGGTACTGCTTGCTTATTGTAAAGTTCCAAGGCAGGGGAAACTAAACCTCTACCATGTTTGGTGAAGAAAGACAAAATTCCACCACAGTATTTATTTAGGGATAGAGCTCATGTTGTTACCTGTGGCTCCAAGCTCCTAGAGTCCTCAAACGGTGCTCAAAGGTATTTGAAGCTAGTGACTTGTTCAATAATGTCACCACATGCACGCAACCTTAATAATCTCCTTTTTGCATACAGTGGCCTAAGGACCATCACTTTACATTTTGCAATGTTTAGGGATAACTGCAATTCTGAGCATTTACTTTCAAAAATAGTCAGAACACACTTCAGGCCCTGGGGTCTCCTGGTCAGGAGGACCACGTCATCCGCATAGAAAAGAGTGGGATATTTATCAGTATACAATCCTGGTGCAATCCTGGCACCCACTCATTAGTTCGTCAATGATTTCTTGCATATCACTGTTGAATAGAATGGGGGCCACGGTACAACCTTGCTTTACTCCAACATTTACCACAAACTCCTGTGTCTGCTTGCCCCCCAACCCATATCTGACAGCAGCCGCGTTAGCAGAATATAGTGAATGTGTAATGTCAACCAGGTCAGACGGGGACTTACGTGTCAACAAAATACTCCACAGTTGCTCTCTTGAAACGGTGTCAAATGCTATTTTTAGGTCCAAGAAGACCACATAAAGGTACATTTCCTTCATTATAGTGTATTTGGCAATAATCAGAAAGAAAATAAAACAATGATCTATTGTGCCCCTGTTAGACCTTAATGCCTGAAGCTAGGTAATCACCTTTCCACGATCCACCCACTCCTGCAGTGGTTAAGTATCAATTTACCAAAAGCTTACCACTCTGTCCAAAAGAGAAATGGGACAGTAGTTGGTTGGAGAATCTTTGCCAACCTTTTTATAAATCGGTACATTTGTCGCTCTATTCCATGAAGCCGGGATCTCACCGCTGTGCAGGATAGCATTGTACAACCTGTACAGCACTGGTGCCCATATCGCAACCTCATCCTTAAAAAGATCTACTGGAATCAAATCTGGGCATGCCGCTTGGAGTTTTTCAACTTATTAAGTGTGACTACCACATCCCCAACAGAAAATGAAAAGGAAGCCAGAGATAATGGTCTATAAACCACTGGGCTAGGGAGCGCTGAATTTCATCTCGGTAAAGATTAGAGAAATGTGTACGCCATTCAGTCTCACCAATACTACATAACAGGTCTCTATCCACATTCAGATTCTTATCAGTGACCAGCTTTCCAAAAAGAACAAGCATCCCTTGATTGCAGGGCGTCATGTAACTTGCCCAATTGCTCAGAAACTAACTCTTTTTCCTCTCGATTAACGCTTTATCAGACCCCTGTGGACTGTAACACAGGACACAATCTCCCTTTTTGCACGATGGCAGGCAGCATCATACCAACCTGCCTTGGGCAGAGAGTGTTTCTTTATTTTAGAAGCGGGCTGGGATACCAAGAGAACCAAATTCCTTTTGAGTTGTTCAAATTCACACATTATCGTATTATCACCAGAATCTTTATCACAAATTACAGTGACATTACTCAAAATGGAGGCCTACATAGATGATTTCGTACCCGTTTCAACAACTTATCCCATCTAAACCTTTTTTGGGCTTGGCGGGATAATACCAACGGCTGGTCAACATGATGCATTGTGTTCATGTCCACCCCCCACAGTTTCCAATAATTTCTGCTACTAATGTAAAACATGAAACTCATGGACTGAACGTAAGCACATGCTTAACTGTTCGAGGGGAACATTTTTTACTCTAGGGGATTATTTTCTATTTAATTGTTTATTTGGATTGATGCAAAAATACTTTTCAGGAGACCAATTAATAGTGTTGTCCAAAGAAAGTCTTTGCTTGGTTCTCATGCATTGCTATGAGACCTATTACAATTATTTCTATGATATGAAGTGTTTTCTGTTTCCTTGAGCTCATTATTTCACATTTGACAACAAGAGAATTTGTGCACTTTGCCAGGCAATTGGAAATCCCCTTGCTGCTCGCCTATGCCTCGTGCACTTACAAACCAGAAGAGGTATGACGCTGCTCGACCCTCTTCGCATTTATGCAGCAATTTTTCTGATGGGCCTCTGATTCTGAAACACACATTTCTGATAGCAGTAGTCTTCCTACTAATTACTCTGGTTAAACTGAAGTGGTGTAATTCCACACAGTTAAGTGTTTCCAGCCAGGACGAGAATATAAAATAAGAGGTATATCATGGAGCATGCATGGCTCTCATGCAGTAAATCGCATAAGAGTAGCGTATATGAGCAAGTCATGTCTTTATCTGGCGCAAAATGCCCACGACACAAAGGCCCCGACAGAAATACTGTGAGCAATATCTAATGGTAATTTAATCCATTCACAGTCTCCATATGAGCCCCCTAGCATGCTAAATCAATTGATGGCCCCAGAGTATGTGGCAGCTACGGCAACCTTTTACAGGCCTCATTGATTATTTCACGTAATGTTTTGGGTGAAGGCGCATTGATTGTGAATGTCACACAGCATAGTTTAAGACCGAAGCCAGGGAGAAACCATGTAGTGGCACAGCGGTTGTAGTACTATTATTATTCCTGGGACCAGACTAGACAAAAAAAATAATTTCGCACTATTCTTTCTGCTCATATAATACGGATTGATGCAAAAAAAAAAAAATCCTTTCCACAATTCATATTATCAACATATTTTGGCACTTGGACAGATATGAAGCAGACAGGTTTTTATACTAGGTTTCCTGCGTAACATAACATTTACATGCTAAGCAGCAAACACAGTAAAAAAATATGGGCCCTAGTGCAAATGTATTTAGGTAATACGGAATGGGACACAACCTGTATGCTCCTTTCAATGTTACCTAAGCAGCAAAAATGTTTAGCACAGGGGCACATGTTACATAATGTGGCCCAAGGGGCGTTGCTAGGGGGGGCTAAGGGGGCTATAGCCCCTGATCTTTTGGTTGTAGCCCCGGATAGAATCTCAGGAGCTACAGCCAAAAGACTAGCTAGCCCCCAGTCCCGACAGCCCCGACATCAGCTTAGCCCCGGGTCTTTTCCAGACCTAGCAACTCCCCTGTGTGGCCCACAGGCAGGCATGTCTTCTTGATGAGATTGTTAGTATTGCAGTCATCTATGCAGCCCAGTGATCTATATAGTTAGTACCTCTGAGCCAGTTGTGCATGCATTGCTTTTTTATCAGTCAAATCAGCCACTTCATCCAAAGATCTCACTGATGGTTTGGCCACAATCTATCTGTAATGCTTGTTGCACACATCCTTTTGAAAAAGGGTGGAATGTTGTTTATCATTTCACCCTTAGTGGCTCCTTGCCATTCAACTGGGTTGGGTGCACTCACTCTTTATTTTGCTGGCCTTGGCCAAAGGTGCGTTGCAATTGGGGGCAAAATGTGACAAACTGTGGTCATGGGATAAAAAGCCTACCTGTAGTTCCCATGATCGACTGTGGACCAGGGTTCTAACCTGTTGTGAGTCGGCATGATTGCAATTTTCAGCCACAAAGCAAACAGTGCAAAATTTGCACTGGAATCCGCTTCCGCCCATTCCACAAAATTAGCATAATGGTTCCAATGCCACTGAAATTGCGCCCGTTTTCGGTGGTTTCGCACGTAGCGTGGTGTTTTATTCCCATGTAGGTTTCGTGTAGCATGTAGCATGTGAAATTCGACCTGTTTTTGTTTTCGATCCATGCTAGTTTCGTGTAGTGACACAAGAAACTTCATCTGGATTTTTTTTTAACCGTACTGGTTGTGTTCAGTGCCACGGAAAACTTTACGCAGTTTTCCAATTTGCGATAGATTCACACAGTGACACAAAAAACTTTGTGTAGGTCTTTTTTCAATCTGTGCTAGGATTGCGACACTAGAAACATTGTGCAGGTCTTTCTCCGATCCATACTAGTTTTCTGCAGTGTCAAGAGAAACTTTGCATGGGCTTAATATTAGATCTGTTCTAGTTTCGCGGTGTGCATCTTTTTGTTTAATTTGTCGTATGTTCAGTTTGAGGCATGAGAAACTTTGTGCCACATTTTTCGATCCATGCTAGGTTCAAGCAGTAGCATGATACACTTCACGTGGCTTGTTTCAGTTCACGAGATGGCACGATAAACCTTGCACTGCTCTGTTTTATTCGCAGCAGTGGTGGAATGATGGATTGCGGCAGAACGCATCGCAATGTTACAGATATCACTTCTGAGACCGGCAGAATGGAATTTAGTAATTTCGCCCAACCCTATTTGTGAGCAACATCAACTGGGCTAATGCCTTATCATTTGGGTGAACCCTTATTCAACTGGACCCTTGGATTTGATCCACCCAACATTGCTACATTAAGGGGGTAATTCATAGAATTCGGTGCACAAGTGGCGCATGCGGCTGGCGCACAGTGTGCGGGTGCAGCAGTCTGCGCCAGCCTCGTGCGCCAAAACCCATTTCAGCGCACAGCGTATTCATGGATTTTAACATCCATAACCAGCCGTGGCGCAGAGTGGCGCAGTGACACTGCAGCAGCGCCAGTAACGCCCTCAATCCCGCCCTGTGCACCAAAAACATTGCACAAATCTCCTACATGGCGCAAAGGCCAGGGGACCAGCATACAGCCCTCCCCAAGCATGAAAACACAAGTAAAAGTCCACATGCACCCCTCGGAATACACGTAAAGCTCTTGCGCTATCGAAAATGCATGGAAAACTCCCTGCGCACCCCTTGGAATACACGTACCCCACAGGCACTATCGAAAACGCGTGTAAAAGTCCATGCGCACCCCTCGGAATACACGTACCCCTCTCGCGCTATCGAAAATGCATGGAAAAATCCCTGCACACCACTTGGAATACACATACCTTGCTCAGGGCCTGGTGGGGGTGGTACCACTGGTGCAAGTGGTGCAGTCCAGGGGCAGGGGCAGGAGACAACACAGGTTGCCGCGGAGGTGCCTGTGCATGTCTCTGTCCCTGACACTGTGACTACATCACCATGCACCAGCAGGGGTGCCCCGTCCAAGGCCCGTCAACATATAAGGGGGAGGTCCATGTCATCTGGCACTCCTCTACCTGCGGACGAGGTGTCCTGTGACCGGATGGAGTCCGTCCTGATTGTTGTTGCGTTGCGCACACGTGACATTCGTGATGACGTGCGTGGTTCCCAGGGAGACCAAGCACATCATCACGAAGAGCTGTGTGCCAACATGGCCCAGTTGGGAGGGTCCATGGTCGGGGGTTTCCTCCATGTGTCGGCCACACTTGCAGCCCTCTCCTACTCTGTGCACACCATACGCCAGTCGTTCTCCGTGTCGTCTTCCAGCCCAGATGCCACCAGGGCCCCCTGTGGATCTGCTCAAACCAACGCAGCCAGCCTGGTGGAGATCCCATCCCTGCCACAGTCGGGAGTAGGAGGTCCAGCAGGGGCGGACACCTCACCAACTGGACCCCAGCGGATGGAGGATGTGCCGGCATCATCAAGCAGGGCACATGCACGATGCCGCTGGTGGATTCCATCATCCCGAATGCCATTGTACTGGCAGAGGCAGTTGCATCGGAGGCAGTGGCAGGCTCAGCATGGGAGGCATCATGGCTCGGGGCCATCAACATCAGAGGGGCAGGCATCGGCCGGAGGGCCGGAGGACCCTGGAATGGGAGTGTCTTCCGTGTGGCAGCGGTTGGGCCAGCGGATAGATGCGGAGCAGCGGCGGGCGGAGGAGGCACGGCTCACTATGGTCATGACGGAGAACTCCATCCTCGAGGCCAGGGAAGAGGCCCGCCTCCGGGACATCGACGTGGAGTTCGATGATGCCCTGGCCCCAAACATCAACGAGTGAGCCATTGGACTTGCCCGCCACCATTTTACATAGTTCATTAGTGTTAGGTTTCCTTTGTTTTTACTTTTATTTTGGAGTTCATGGACATTACTCCACTCCGTGTATATAGTTTATTATTCATGGGACTTTTTTGTGGGTTTCTTTTTGTTTGTGGATGATGGACCATTTTGACTTCCATTGTATATAGTTACAGACTTGTACATACTATCTTTTTAAATGTTCCCATGGATCAATGGTTTTCTTTAATTTGGATTATGTTTTTCTAATAGACATTGGCAATGGACCACTTTTTCATCCAACATGACATATTTTATTTTTTCTTCATTGGATCAACATTTTATTTTTTTAATTTCTCTCATTTGACATTGATTTTCAAGTTTAATTTCTTCAATGTCAGTTCATAATGTTGTAATACATTTTAGCTAACTTCAAGATTGGTGTTGTGTTCTATCATTGGTTTTATGCATGTCTCAATGAACATTGCCTCAGTCATGTGTTGCCACTGTGTGGCTCCATTGTGCATTCCTGCATGGGCATGGTGGTCCATTTAAGACTGTGATGGCATGGGTAATTTGGGAGTGGGTTCTGTGGATGGTTGCATGCTTGTACTGGGGGGCAAGGGGGAATAGGGTTGGCATTAGGGACATGCGTCTGTTTTGTCAGGACATGTTGTTCGGTGGGCCATGTGTCGGGCCTGCTGGCAGGTGCCCATCACTGCTGGGTGGGCGGTTGGGGAACATGAGTTGGGGACTGCTGGCAGGTGCCCGTCAATGGTGGGTGGGTGGGTGGGGATTTAGGGGGCCATGAGTCGGGGCTTGTTTGCAGGAGCCCATCACTGCTGTGTGGGTGGTTGGGGGACATGATTCGGGGCTTGCTGGATGGTGCCCGTCACTGCTGGGCGGGTGGGTGGTTGGGGGACATGAGTCGGGGCCTGCTGGCAGGTGCCCGTCACTGCCGGGTGGGTGGTTGCGGGACATGAGTTGGGGCCTGCTGGCAGGTGCCTGTCACTGCTGGGTGTGTGGTTGGGGGACATGAGTCGGGGCCTGCTGGCAGGTGCCCGTCACTGCTTGGTTGGGGGACATGAGTCGGGGCCTGCTGGCAGGTGCCTGTCAATGGTGGGTGGGGGACATGAGTTGGGGCCTGCTGGCAGGTGCCCGTCAATGGTGGGTGGGGGTGCAGGGGGATATGAGACGGGGCCTGCTGGCAGGTGCTTGTCACTGCTGAGTGGGTGGTTGGGGGACATGAGTCGGGGCCTGCTGGCAGGTGCCCGTCACTGCTGGGTGGGTGGGTGTGCGGTTGGGGGACATGAGTCTGGGCCTGCTGGCAGGTGCCTGTCACTGCTGGGTGGGTGGGTGATTGGCTGGGGGACATGAGTTGGGGCCTGCTGGCAGGTGCCCGTCAATGGTGGGTGGGGAACATGTGTTGGGGCTCCCAAGTGCATGGTGCCATGTGGGCTGCCTGCGGGACATGGTCAGGCGTGTAGGGTAGTCTCCTGTGGTGTGGGCTGCCAACAGGTCATGGGGAGGGGGGAAAGGGCACACCCGAGGGCCCACCATGCCAATGCGTGTGTAAAAGTCCACGCACACCCCTCGGAATACACGTACCCCACTCGCATCAGGTCAAATGTGTGTAGAAATCCACGCGCACTCCTCGGAATACGCACAGGCAGCCCATCCTCCCTCCCCAGGCCCCACAGGCAGCCCATCCACCCTTCCCATGCCCCACAGGCAGCCCAAACCACAGGGGGGACTTTTTCCATGCATTTTACCTAATGCGAGTGGGGTACGTGTATTCCGAGGGGTGCACAGGGAGTTTTACATGCGTTTCTGCTAGCGCAGGTGGGGTACGCGTATTCCGAGGGGTGCACAGGGAGTTTTACACGTGATTTGGCAGTGTGGGCCTTCGGTGTGCCCTTTCCCCCCTCCCCATGCCCTGCAGGCAGCCCACACCACAGGGGACTACCCTACACGCCTGGGCATGCCCCGCGGCCAGCCCACATGGCACCATGCACTCGGGAGCACAGACTCTTGTCCCCCAACCACCCACCCACCACTGCTGGGTGCCATGTAGCAGGGCCGACTCATGTCCCCCACCCACCCACCATTGAGGGGCACCTGCCAGCAGGCGCTGACTCATGTCCCCCATGCAGTGACGGGCACCTGCCAGCAGGGCCCGACTCATGTCCCCCACCCACCCATCATTGACGGGCACCTGCCAGCAGGCCCTGACTCATGTCCCCCCACCCGACACGTCATCACACTCCAGCCGTAGCCCTCATGGCCACCCAAATCCCACCCCATGCCACCCCAGTCCAAACACCCAACCAAGCATTCCATCCACTCCATATTGAATTCCCAATGTCATGATAGAAAATAAATAACCAGAATGCCCATGAATACATGTCCCTCAGACCCACACAATGGCGACACATGACTGTGAAAAACCACATTGTGACATGCACAAAACAAATGAGGGATGACCACACAAGTAAAGTATAGAAAATAAGTGTATTGAAGAATAAACCAAATGAATAAAACAAAAGCACACAATAATAATACAAAATATTCCAAGTCCGGAAGTCCAAAAAAAAAAATGAATGCTGTAACCAATAAAATCCAAAGTAAAATGGCTCCAATGGGTCCGTCCATCAAACAAAAATCAGAGTTCCAAAAAAGAAAAGTATTCCACCATGGGTCCAAGAAAATGAAATCCAGGTCCAAAACTATTTACAAATGAACATCCAAGGGTCCATGAGCCCAACAATCTAAAGGAAACCTAACCTAAATCCTACCTAATAAATAACTATATACAAAAAGGTGGGGAATAGTCCATGCGCCCCAAAGGAAAAAAATAGAAAGGAAACTTACACCTACAGAACTATTTACAAAGGCGACGGGCAAGTCCAACGGCTCACTTGTTGATGTTCCAGGCCAGGGCATCATCGAACTCCTCTTCAACTTCCCAGAGGCGGGCCTCTTCCCTGGCCCTGAGGTCTCACAGGGATGCAGCCATGGCCTCCTTCAACTCCCTGCGAGTTGCCTCGAGGCAAGTAGCCTGCCTCAATGCCCTGCACATGGAGTTCTCCGCCCTGACCATAGTGAGCCATGCCTCCTCCACCCGCCGCTGCTCCGCATCTATTTGCCGGCCCAACCGCTGCCACACGCAAGACACTCCCAATCCAGGGTCCTCCTGCCCTCCGGCCGATGCCTGCCCCTCTGATGTTGATGGCCCGAGCCATCATCGCTCTCACCTTGAGCCTGCTGCTGCCGTGCATGTGCCTGCCTGTTGATGCCTGCACATCCTCCTCCTGCTGGGGTCCAGTTGTTGTGGTGGCCACCCCTGCTGGACCTCCGACTCCCAACTGTGGCAGGGATGTGTCCTCTACCAGCCTGGCCTCAGGGTCAGGGGCAGCTCGAAAGGGTGCCCAGGTGATACTTGGGCAGGAAGATGGCACGGAGGACGACTGGCGCATAGGGGGTTCAGTTGAGGAGGGGGTTGGTAGAAGATCCAGCACACGGAGGAACCCAGCACTGCTGACCCATCCTAGTAGGTCGACGCGGTCAATGAGGCATCTGAAATAACATGCAGTGTCCTCACGAGAACCCTGCCCGGCATTCCGAATGCCAAGTTGACGCAATGCTACCCCAGCCAGGACAGGCTCAACACAGTCCCGGATTGCCACGTCTGCAGGGAGAGGAAGGCCAGTTGTAGTGTACGCTTCCCCTCCCTGAAAACGGGTCTGGACGAAGGCATCCCTGCTAGTGCGGGATGGTGCAGTCACAGGATCGGGGACAGGATTACACAGAGGCACCTCCGCGGCCGCCTGTGCTGCCTCCTGTCCATGCCCCTGGACTGCACCACTAGCACCAGTGGAATCCCTCCCTCCAGACCCCATGCATGGGCCTTCCATGGCCTCCTCCTCAACCAAACCCCCCACCAACCTGGATGACTCCGTGCAATCTTCATCCATAGCCCCTGTGGGGTCTCAGCTGCCTCTTCTGCTGCCGAGGAGTCCACCTCCAACCTCTGCCTCTTGAACCTACCCTCGGCAGCTGCGGCCGCGGCCGCGGCACCAGTCTCCTCACTCCCCGACGAGATGACAACATGGGAGGGGAGCTGGGCCTTGCGTCTCCAGCTGGTGGTGGGATCCCTGCCGCTGGGCTCCACAGCACCGTCTCTACCCTCTTCATCAGTTGATGCTGCAGACAGGGAGAGACAGAACACAGGCACCAGGGCACTGTACAATGGTCTGATACACACATGACAGTTGCACATTAGTGGCAGTGTCAAACTTCACACATGGCATCACACTCCCCAACACACATATCATTTGAACCTGTGCAAATTAAAAGGAATGTTGCAGCAGGCAGCACCATCCATACACATACAACAGCATGAGCATCCGAAGGTTAGACTGACATCACATGCAACACGGGGAGTGCCGAACACATGCACGCACGCCACCAGACATACATGTATCTGTACATCTCCACCACCTGTCGCAGTGAAATCATCAGCATCCATGTCACATCTGCCAATCAGCCTCCTACATGTCGGTGTCACATGCATCCATGGTGTATCACAGTGGCACACATGTCAAATACACACACACGCACATGTACATTGTGCACATACATGAAGGAAGGTGGAACCAGCATCCATGTGTCACACCACAACCATGTCACAGTACATACACAGAAATGTGAACATGTGTGTACTCACACATGCATTTGGTCTTCATGCATTTGAACACATACACCATTGATGTGCCTTACACATTACTGGACTCACATGTGCCAGGCTCATGTCCCTGTACATACACATCCATACTTGGGCCTTTCAAGACATATGTCCAACCTGCACACTCCTGGCACACCTCAACATGCACTGCGTCCAATGAGTATGCATTGACACTTACCGCTCGACCCCGGATGGGTCTGCCTCTGAAGGACCTGGAGGTGGAGCGCTGGGTGGCACTGGGCCTTGCTAAGGGTCCTGGACCTGAAGTCCTCCCAACACTTCCGGACGTGTTGCATGTCGCGGGCTGTCACCCCCTCCACGTTGATGGCAGCCACAATGTCCTTCCAGATCCTCTTCTGTCCTTCATTGTCGGCGAGTGAACTTCCGAAGAGGGCCTCATAATGCACCAGGACTTGCTCCACCAGGATACCAACTTCTGCTGCACTGAAGCTGGTAGCCCTGTGCCTCTCTGGCTGGGGGTTGCCAGTGTTCTCCGATGTTGTTTGCCCCGACATTGCAACCTCCGAGGCAGGTGTGGGTGGGCAACTGGGTCCTGGTGTTGGGCTGTGTAGCGATGGAACTCCAGTTGGGAGTCTTCTGTTCCAGCAGGGGTGGTCACAGCAACTGGACCCCCTGCAGATGGCTGACGTGCAGGCACCAAATAGCAGGGCACGTGGCCAGCAGGCAGGCAGGCAGCAGCCGATGGCAGGTGGGAGCATGCTCGGGACTCTGGGAGGCAGGAAAATGGCCTTCTGGGCAGGAACATGGTCTTCCGTGTGTTGTCGCGTGGCCATCTTGATACGGAGTGAATTGCCACGTGAAAAAATTGTACACGTCAGTGTGTAATTTGAGGAAAGGCCCTTAGCGCGTAAGCGCGTCTGTGATGTAACACGCGTGGGTGTTTCCCTCATGACCGGTGCATAGTGAATCAGCATGTGAAAAAACAACACGTCTGCGTGTTAATGCGTGTAATTCGAGGAAAGGGCCTAAGCGTGTAGGTGAAGAGACGTGCGTGGGCGTATCTCTCAGCACGGGTTAAAGGTGAGCGGGGCCAGCAGTTCGCTGTACGTGCCTTTCGTGGAGACCGACGTGTGTGTTGCTACTTTTTGTTGTTTCACGCGCCATCACAACTTCACAGCGGATCAAGGACATATCTCTTCTTTTGGCGGGGGTATTGGCTACACGTGTTTTTCATTATCACGCTAGTCTGGCGGTGAGTCGCGCATGCTATTTTTCCCACTGCGGGTGCCCCTGTGTATCGCGTACCTGTTTTTGAGGTCATAGTAGCCTGCGTGTCCCACGCGTACGTGTTTGTTTTTGTCCCTGGGTGCCACCGCGTACTGCTGGAGGTCAATTCCAGACACGTGGGCTACCAGGGGTTGCGTGCATGGTTTTACTGCAGTTTTGGGGTGCCTGAGCGTTGCGTGACCCGTCACTTTATCACCAGGGTCATATACAGCCTTGCAGGTGCACAGGGGTGCTGTTAACATCTTGTATCCCACCCCCTTCACCCCAATTGCCCAGGACAATTGGCACTACTCCATCTGTTCTGGCACTATTCCATCTGTGCCATGGCTGGGAGGCCACGAAAGGTGAGGGGCACCTCAGCTGGGTGTACTCCACCTGGTGGGCGTGGTCAGGGACATGGCCGGGATGACCAGGAAGTAGGGGGACTCCAGGGTGTCCAGGGTGGCCGCAGAGGGGGAAGAGGCAGGGGTGCACCAGTTTGGCACAATGTTGTGCCACATGTTGGTGCAGTCATGACACCACCCCCTGTGGTTACGGGAGATGCAGCACTTGCATCTGGCACTGGCACCGATGTGACCCGGCAGTCCATTTCATCGACTGCCATGGGCCCAAGAGTAGTGGTAGCTGCAGGTGCAGCTGTGGACACCACCACCCAGGCTCAGGGTGGGGCAGCGCATGCTACATTGGCACCGGAAGAATCCCTGGATGATTTCCAGGAGTTCAGGAGGCACAGGGTAAGTGCACGCAGGGCTGCCCTAACCGAGGCACATGGTCCTGGGGCAGTATTGTCATCTGCTGCCCCGAGCAGCGGGGTGTTGGCAAATGCATGGGCAGATGCAGCCAACACCACCCCGGCTGTGAGTCTACCATCCAGGACAGTCCCGGTCAGTGACCTTAGCACAGCAGATGTTGCTGCGCAGGGTCAAGTCAGGGTCACCCAGCAGCCATCGATGCAAGTCAGGGCTTCCGTCCTTGTTCCACCTGCCAATCCCTTGGTTCAATCCCCCAGTGCCACTGCCCATACTGATCAGGGCGGTATTTGTCAGTCAGGGTCCGGACCAATGTCCAAGAGGAGGAAGGTTGCACCTGCAGTAGAGGCTGGGACCCCAGACACAGCTCCGGTCTCCGGCACGTCAAGTAGGAAGCCTTTCTGCGTGCAGGAAATAGACTTCCTTGTGGACTACGTGCGGGACCACAACCGTGATATGCTAGTGGGGCCGAATTGTCACACTACGGCTGCTCATCGTATGTCCCACTGAAAGCAAGTTGCGGATTGTGTGAGTGCAGTCGGACATAAGGTGAAGGGTGCCTCCAATTATGCCGTGACTGGGTGGACTGGGGGGGTCACCTGCTCAGGAGGAAGACAGGGTCGGATTGGGTCGTCGGCCAATCGGCCCGTGGCCGATGCAAAATCATGGCGAGAGCCCTGGGGGCCGGTTCCTGAAGCCCACGTGGGCCGGTTTCGGCCCAGGCATGGGCTTCACACTTAAGGAACCAGCCCCCAGGGCCTCTGCCTTGCCGGACGGATGCAAGTTGCAAAGGATCTGTAAGTAACTTACAGATCCTTTGCAACTTGCATCCGTCCGGCAAGGCAGAGGCCCGCCGCAGATGCAGAGAAAGGTAACACTGAAGTGTTACCTTTCTTTGATAAATGCGGTGAGTCGGCGGCCAACTGCCGCGGCCCGCGACACCCTGGCGCCAGCAGCAGTCAGTGTTACAAAACACTGGGAGCGAGCGGCAGGGCTGGGCGGTGCTGCCTCAGCCCGGCCTGCTCCCTCCCAGTGTTTTGTATTACACAGATTCTGCTCTCGGCGACCGCCTCCAGTGCCTCGCCACAAGTTGAAGCAGTGAGCTGCGTGGTGGACCAGCATCCAAGGCTTCCCATCTGGGCCCCCTACATCTCGCCTGATCGAGCGCTGGTCGAGCCTTCAGCCCAGGGATCCTGGACCCAGGAGACCAGGGTCTGGCCTCGGCTCGGTCATTCCCATGTGCAGAGAGTCAGCCTTCAGCTAATGCCTCAGCTGCTGTTTCTGGGCCTGCTTCTTTCCTGGAAATGTAGGCTACCGGCCAGGAGAAGGTAAGGCCCTCAAATACCATTGCCCTCCCCCTTCCAAAGAATCGAGGAGACCGGAGCAGGAAAATTGTGTGTGTGTTTGTTTATTATTTTTTAGAGGTGCTTTTTATTTTTGTAAGTAACTGACGCTTGGGTGAGTGCCAGGGTGGCTTGAGCTGAATTTACAGGCAGCTTCTTTGCATGCTTTTGCCAGAACCATAGCTTTATCTTAGCCTGGCATGCCAGCGTGTCAGAAACACAGGCCTGGCGTGCAATCTTGCCACTGTTCCATAGGCCAGGCTCCTCGGATTCCCCTTCGGTTCCTGGACTGTGGTCCTCAGGGGATGCGGCAAGCACTGGACCGGGGAGGCTGTTCCCATGAGTAGGGAGGGGGCGGCTCCCTTCTAGCGCAAATAACTGGTTATGAGAAATCGCTTTGGTTCCAAGGGAGAAAGCAGTAATTACATGCAGAGGAGAGTGGCCCGCTGATTGAGGGCTAGGCGTGTTTCGACCTCTTAACTTGGTGATATTGCAAATGTATATTACCTGCCGAAGCAAGGGCAGTGGCCTCTTACTTTCTGCCCAAATCGAAACTCTCACTTTAGCTGTGATTGACTCACTGGCTGTTTCTACGTGACCAGAAACTGGGATTCTGAAGATGCACGTATGCTATTGATATGTAAATATAGGCCAATAGCTGCTCACCATGTCCCTAGAATCAAGGGACCATGGCTTGCTCCCACTCAGTATACCCCAGTGGCGCGCGGCCACTGTGTTGCTGGGCTTGACACCTGCGGGGCCCAAAGAGCCGCCGTCCTTGTTGGGTTGGCACCGCCCGCAGCTGCAGGACGACATTCCTCCATTGACGTGATGCACCAAGCACATCAGCAACTGGTGCGGAGCGTGACCCTGCATCCCGATCCACCACAGGCGTAGGTCCCACCACCGTCTGGCCCCTCAGTGCAGGTGTCGCGGACAGAGCAGCGTCCACATCAGAATGACTCACCATTGATGAATGGACCCGACGCACATCCAACTCGACATTTTCATCAGAGTGATCATCTGAGCTAGACTCATTGCCAGCCCTAGACACGATAGTCTGGAACACAAGTGTGTTCTCGTGGTCTACCACCCCACGACCCCCACTTGTGCTGGGTTGCTGTTGTGTTAGCAACCCTGTCCCTGGCATGACAACATCATCCTCTGGCTCCATTGTGTCATCATCTGAAAAGTGGGAAAAAAACAAACATGAGTACACATGTCAGAAGCACACAACCCACACACACATAGACATCACACTGACAGCCAACACATGAAGCAGACATATCACACACAAATGAGAACCTGGCATGCATCCTGTGGCCTTGATATGCAAACACATCCCAAAAGCAGAAATGGATGTGTCTAAATAGCAAAGCCTACACAAGTACAAAATGTAGTATATGAAATCCATCAGACACCACCTCTGTCAGGCACATGTCACAGGCAGAAAAGACTGATGGCAACAAAGAGATGGAACATAACATAAGCATGTCTGAACTGCAAATTGACCACTGCTGCAAGTGAATACAAACACACAATGACACACGTAATATGCATGTAGACATGCATCACTAATGCATTGTCAGCAATACAGCTCCATCCATCTGCAGCTTGACCCGTACCGGGTGGCATGGGCCATGTAGATATAGTGAATGTCCCAAGCAAAGCAAGGGCCTGCAACCAGGCATGAGGGACCATAACAGCCAGTACGGTCCGAGCTGCAGGACATGAGGCCTACACAACACCCCTCAGGGCCTACAACGCTGCTTGCTTTGATGTATGGGAAAGTGTACACATACACACGTGAAGGCAGCTACACAGTCATTACAACCCGATTGGCAGGCTAAATTAAATCTGCGCCCTATGCCAGTTGGTATGGGCCGCAGATTGACCAATCAACTTTGCTAAACAACCACTAGGGAGTTCCAATACTGAGTACATGTGTCACAGGATGCACCTGTGCCCGTGGCATTCATGACAGAGCAGGGATGAAAATCTGACCATACATGCCAGGTGACATTGACATTGCAGCAGTGAGTAGGCATGTAGAACGGTGTAACATGACTCTGAAGTGGGTTGATGCAGTGCAGAACACGTGTACGTTACCCACTATCTACATGAATTAGTACATTATGATGTCTATCAATAAACATGAAGGCAGTGTAAGGGCAAGTTCAGGCATCACGTGCAATGTGCATGCAATGGGTTGCATGCCTACAAGCAAACCCGCCCCCCCTAAGTGAAAACGCAGGGAGCCATTGCATGGCAGGGAAAGGGTGACCAGAGATCTGTGTATTGGCAGACAGTGTTGACTAGCGTCAATTGCATCATCTGAGCCAACCAACTGGCAACACAGCAGATGATAATGGGACAGTAAGCAGGAGACATGGTGAACTCTCAGTAGTACACCCATGTGTGCAGAAGCCACTACATGAGTTGAACAGAGTTAGGGGGGCCTGAAACAGGGGGAGGCCTGTGCCCCACAGAGACTGTGAGACCCTAAACATGTGCGTGAGGCAGGACTGAGCCAGAGTGGGCATAGAATGGATGATCAAATGCCATGAAATGTAGGTCATCCTGGCCACGTACTACAATGATCATCCAGTCAAGGACACATAGGTAAAATCATGGCTACTAGCCTAAACATCTAGACTCTCACCGACACGACCGGCCAGCCGCCGCTCTCTACCTGCAGTAATGTTTACTCCATCTACAGCCTACTCAGGACCAACCTGTAACCCGGTCCTCACTCGCCACTGCAACTATTTTTGTGCCTATTCTCAGTACATACTATTCTCGGTTTATTCTACTCTTGTATGTAAACATTCAGAGCCTGGACTAATGTATGGTCTGTCTGTTGTATATTGATGTCCGTGTGACGATTTGTAACTATGTTGTGCACATGATTATGCGCCCAGCTACCTGAGGGTTCGGACGCGCTTTACAAATAAACAAACTAAACTAAACTAAACTAATAGGGGCATGCATGGAATGCACATGGAGCATGAATGGGCACTCATGTGTACCCCACTGTATGTGTCTGGCAGGTTGGCTTGGGGAAGTGTGCATGTACATACGAGCCTTGAACAGGACATTGCAGTAGTCCAACATGATACACACCAGTGCCATGGTGAAATTGGGGTGAAGGGGGGTGGAGGGGCAAGGGAGCATGCCTATGTAGAGTAACCGCATGCAGGCAGAACACACATGCACGTCAGTCATGCAATGACATAGTCCCAGTGCTGAGAGGAAAGACACCCCAGGCTACATGCATAAGGGCCAGTGAGCTTGAACATGGACCGGAGGGGCAGCAGGGTGACTAGCATGTGAGTAGGGTGCAAGTGTGGTGATGAGGACAGTTCCCATCTGCTCTACATGTCCAGCATGCTGCACAGCATGCTGCACAGCAGCCATGCATCAGTGAAGCATTGCATGACTCGCACATGAGAACCATGTACACATGACATGTAGTGGCAGTCAAGCACAACACATCACACAAGCAAAACACACATGGTCTGGACAAACACACAACAACACTCACTGTATGGGGCATCTAAGTCCTGCATCTCACCCACTCCTTCGACCAATCCTGCCGGTATGAACTCCGCAACGACTGACTCGTGCGAAGTGAGGTCTTCCTCCAGGGTCGGACTGGGACAAGAAATAGGCCCACACCTCGCCTCAAAAAAGTGGCCCACCCCTCGCCTCAAAAAAGTGGCCCACCTCTCGCTCCAAAAAAGTGGCCTACCCATTGCCCCAAAAAAAGTAGCCCTCAAACCATCATCCGTGAATGGCGTCAATTCACAACTTTACAGAAAATGCTGCTTATGGAGGCTTCATGTGTCTGTTACATTACAACACAACTAATAAAATAACATAACTTTGCATACAGTTCTGTGACAGGGCCACAGCTTGTTGAGCCTCCATCCAGGGCCATAACGAAAAGAAGACCCGGGGCTACAGCCTCCCCATATCCCCCACCCACCAGCAACGCCCCCGCTCATGGGAACTCCTCGAGCTCACCCCAATCAGGCCCATCAACAAACCTTGCATGCAAAGTGCCCCCGCCAGCACGTTCCTCAAAGCCGTCCTCTGAGAGCCAATAGCTCAATTGGAGTTGCAAACCGCTACTGGTGCAATAAAAATGTCTTAACCAGGTCATCCCAGAGCCACTCGACCCATAGGCATTCTGTGTGACCTGCTCTGAAGTCCTGTCGAAAACAAACACTGGCAAAGCCAACAGCCCTGACCTGTGCACAAGTGGCATTTCTCAGGCACTGCTATTATATGCCCAAGTACTCGCTCGCACCATTTTGCACCTGCTACCATCAATGGGCAGGTAATACCACTACAACCGTGCCTGGCAAGTGCCTTGGCCATGCCTACACAGAAGCCCAAACTGTTGGTAATGCCAATGTCTTACACTTGCATACAGAATGCAGCCCAGGACCACTCCCATTCTTCAAAAGGCCTTTGAACATTTCACTCAAATCCAAGACTTGTTACTTTACTGGCTGAAACCCTTATGAATGTGATTGGCAACCGCATAAAACAACATTACAAATTCAAAGAAGTAACACCCCATGGGCCACAAGAAAGGAAGCGCCCTCCTGCCCCCTAGGTCACAACATCCGACCACATCTCCTTCAAAATATCACAAGGACAAAAGCTTTGCCTTTAAAATGACTGTATTTGTCAATGGGGGTCTGAGTAAGTATTTTTGTCCGATCCAACCACTTCATTCTCATGTTATCTTTTCACTGCTAGCACGTCCCAAGGCACCAATGGTAGCAACCTCTGGCACCCAATGACCCACTTGGTGCCCCGTCATTCCCCCCCGTATCACCTCCACTGTACAAAGATCCATGCCACCTGCCTTTTGCCACAACTGCTGCACCCACCCTACCTCTGCACGTTCTCCACACAAGCACGTCACCCCACGCTCGTATAAATCCACAATAAACAAATACAGCGTGGGATTTTCAGCAAGCACAGTTGCACTTACTCCGGTGATACCAGGGTGACTACTAGCTGCATTCCCTCTATTGATAGTGAGTGGCTCACACCTGCACTCACTACAGTGGCACCCGAGTGACACACAGCTGCACTCACTCCAATGATACCAGAGTGACTCACAGCTGCATTTAGTCCATTAATAACCAAGTAACAAACAGCTGCACTCACTCGATTGCTCACAGTTGTACTCAATTCAGTCATACCTGAATTGCTCAGCTCTGCACTCACCACAGTGGTACCCGAGTAACACACAGGTACACTCACTACAATGATACCAGAGTGACTCCAAGCTGCACCCACACCGTGATACAGTGGTGATTCACAGGCGCATTTACTCAGGGCGCTCAGGTTTTCCGTGGTCATGCGTGAGAAGGCAGTCCAGACCTGTTTTTACTTGGAATTCTGGGGGTTGTAGTTTTCCATCTTTCAAATCAGAAATAAAAAAACGAAAAGTTCCAGAACTCAATGGGGAAAAAATGGGACTGGATGGCCAGGGGGATCTTGAGAGCTCTGGGTAAATTGCACTGATGTCCGAATAACTGCAAACTCACTGGCTGACTGAAGTCACAGCTGATCAAACCACTAAAACAGAAGTAACCCACAAATACTCTCACTAGTGCACCCTCCCTCACCTCCCACAGTAGTGCCAGAGCACCTCATAGCTGCGCTCACTCGTCCCAGTGATTCTGAGGGGACCCGAAGCTTCCCACACTCTGCAGTGATTTACAGCAGCTAGGAATATACCAGCGTCCCAACCCCCCCACCTTGAAGGCTGGCATCAGCTGAAGACTGACTACTACTCCAGTGCTGCTTCAAGTTGTTTTGGAAACATACACGGTTACATACTTACAGTTAGTTACAGTATGCTTACTTTGCTTGCTGTAGGAATACAGGATGGTGATAGCTAAACAAGCAAGATTGGTACATACAGTGAGAGAAAATAATTGCACGTATAGCTGATCCTATAGAGATATACACACACAGAGCAAACCATCTGTGCAGATTGTGGCCTCAGCGCACATGGCCTTTTCTCTGCAGTCTCCTCTCTGATGCAGCCTGCGTGGACCTGTCCAAAAGTCCTGCCAACATGCCCCATCCTACTCAGATGGCAGTCCAGTTCTGTTTTCCCCCTTCCATTTTCCTGATTTGTGGTCCTGAAGTTACCCAATTTCAAATCAGTGCTACAAACCATCCCCTGAATGGAATGGGTCGTGTTGACATGTATGATGCGATTAGTCCACACTGCTATTGAAAAGTCTCGAAAGTCTTCACCCTTTGGCTGTCAAAGTCACACTGATGGTGGGAGGAGGTTGGATGTACGTCTCAAACATGGCCCAGTGAAAACCAGCATGAAGACACACACACAGGGAGCTTCCCAGCCTTGTTAATAGCTTGTATGCCCTTTCTGCAGGAAAATGAACCTCCAGGCTACCTTTCCCAGCAGAAACAGGGCCAAGAACTACAGACACCTGGCCACGTTGGGTGGTGCAACCGTGCCCATGCGTGCGTAAGCAGAAACACAGGGCTTGTGCTCAGACGTCCAACAGAGGCAGACGTGTTTCCAGGAGCTCCAGGCAAGGTGAGCAGCACGAGGGGCCCACCCCAGCCGAACTTCCTTCAGGCCCTTTGCACATGCATGCTAAGTAGCGCCAGTGCTGGGGAGCTTGTCCAGGCATTGGGGATGAAGCGTACAGTACAGCTAAGAGGTTGGGGTACAATGCAAAGTAGCTTTACAAGTTGTCAGGGGAACACGCAGGAGGCGTTGCACATATCCTCGAGTCCCCCCTGCTCCATATGCAAATTGCCATGTGCACTACCTATTGAAAATCGCGGCTGGCAGAACACGACTTGTACTGAAGTCGCACCTCGCCAAATGCGTCTTGCAGCTCACCAAGGGACCTTTCTATCATGTGTGATTCTTGACACATTGGTCTTCCGTTTACCGCGTGGCAACATGCACCGGCCTCACTGCATTGACAGCGTATGAACCATCACGGAGGCAAGCTAACATATACGAACAAAGCAGCAGACAGCAGAGTTTGCTTGTGGAGAAGTCACTTAGTTTGAGGCATGAATGGTGTTGTGTGTGTGTTTAAAACACACACAGATTAATAACTCATGCTCTCTTTGCAACATTGAACTGCTCCTGTTAGTGTGCAGGCAGGGGGCCAGCACTCACCCCAGAGATAAGTCTCTCTTTGGCTTGCATTTGACTCATTTTGTACAATGTTCATGAAGAACATGGTTTCTCTGATTGAGTATGTGTTATTGTCAATAGTTGTATTTTGTGTTTTGCCTACTTTCCCTTGCCAATCCAACTCCCCTCTCCTGCCCCTCTTTCCGGTTATCCTGAATACCAATGCCTATCCAAGCAACGGATCCCTGACCCTCTTTCCCAGCCGGGGTCTCGGAGGTCTGTAAGTTTTACCTTGCAGGCACCCAGACCACTGAGTGGGTGGTTGGTTCGTGCCACTCCTGCACCTGGAGACCAGAGCTGTGACACTACCCATCAGTTGTTGCATCCTCATTGAATATTGTCTACTGAAAATGGTACCCATCCTGTTGAACCATTGTTGAACTGTGCTACCTTGGTTGTTCTATCATTCTGCTTGGACATGTGCTTGGACATTTTCGGCAACTTCAAGTCATCTACTGGAGACTCTTCCAGGGTTTTTTGGTGGCTAGAGGCTTTTTCCCTGGTTTGGGGGTTTGGCTCCTTGGAGTTCTCTGCGATTTGGTATTTTTAGCAGTCAAGGTGGCCTCTCAGGGGGCTGGACCCTATTTACAAGCAAAGTGGAACATGGAGACCAAGGGTTAGGGGTATCCTGTTGCCAGGTAGGCTAGAAGGAAGAAGGCTACATACCCCAGTCACAGTTGTTCAGAAGGTCATGGTGATGTGTAAATAAGGGAGGGCCTTTGTTGTTGGACAGTAAGTTTGGGCTACAGTGTTTGGGAACTCTCTGACATTGTCATTGTGGGGTACTATGTACAAGATGTGTTCTGCTAGTCAATGGCTGTTTCTGTATTGTGTTTACTTTTCAGGTGTCAGGGGATTGTTGTGGTTTGGCATGTTGAGGTGTACACATGGGCAATGTTTGCATGTGATGTGTACAGGACACTGACGGTCACTGGATTTCACATGCATATATTGAGTGCATGTTCCTACTGACACACACAGTTACACAATGCTCCACCACACGTACAACCACCCTTCCATGCCCACAGGTGCACACAGATTGCCTTCTTTGGCACGCTGTGTCCCTGCAGTGCATGATCGATTGCCATTTGGGGATTGTGTACATGCATCAATAGTTTTTTTTTTGTCGTTTTTATGTGATGCTCAAGGTGTATCCCCAACACAATGGCTGCTCACTGTGCTGTGTGCTGAACAGTGTGTTGCAGGAGACACACACAGCACACAGGTTAGGGAGGAGCGAAATTGGCTTGGCCAATGTGCATGTGAACTGGCATTCAGTCTTTTGTTGATGCTACCACTGGTGGCAAGCATTTGTGTATGACTTGGTATTTGTGGCAGGTTGTTGGTCAGTCATTTCATCTGATTCCATGTCAGGCGTGATTGTCTTGGGCCACTTTCCATTTATGACATGGCACTTCCTATGTAATTGGTCATGTGTTGGGCTTTTGCTGTTGCATGCCATGTCATGGTGTGGCAGACAAGGGTGATGTGGGTTGGGAGGGTTTGGGTGACATACCAGTGATTGTCATGGCCTGTTTTGCAGGGGGTGGTGTGATACACACCTTGCATGTGTTCCTTTTGGTCACCCAGGATTGGTTATGTTTAATTAGCTAGGGATGCACACAATGTAGCACTTCTGTGGCAACATTCTCAGGGTGGTAAGGTTGTGACAGTTGACTGTCTCTCTGTCATCATCAATTGTCACCTGGTATCTGCCAGGCCTGTGTGCACTCCGCAGGGGTGGGAGTTTAGGTGAAAAATGTGGCCACAAGCTGGGTCCGGGCTGCCTCGCCACGTGCTCTTTCTCCTCCCATGGGCAGCGCCTGTGCCTTGGGTTGGGGATGTGGGGGCATCACCATGTCCACCGGTACATCCCACCGTGTTGCAACATTGTGCAGGACACATGCTGCCACAATGATCCTGCACTCTACTGGGGGTGCATATAGTAGCTGGCCGCCAGAGCGGTCACGGGAGCGGAAGCGTGACTTGAGCACTCCGAATGTGCGCTCCACTATGCCCCTGGTTGCAATATGGGCAGCGTTGTATCTTACCTGGGGTGGTGTGGTGGGGTTCCGGATTGGCATCATCATGTGGTTGCTCAGAGGGTAGGCACTGTCCTCTGGGGAGGTGATAATGGTTGTGATTAGTTGGGTTTGTGTATTTGTCTGTGTGTGACATGAATGCATGTGCACAGGCATTTGTACTCACCTAGGAGCCATGTGTCGCCATGCTTCCCAGCTTCCAGGCCCGGCTCAGGGCGGACATTCTGTATATGAAACTGTCATGGGTGGACCCAGGGTAGTTTGCATCGACAGAGGTGATGATTCCCTTGGCATTGCATACAACCTGCACGTTGATGGAATGCCAGTGCTTGCAGTTTCGATAGATGTGCTCAGTGGACGTAGAAAAACACTTGTGTATAGGCGCGTTACAAATGCCATATCATATCATATCATATCATATGGCACTGAGCACTTTGGGAAAGTGTACCACCCTGTAGAAGTCCTGGAACACCGCCTGCCTTTCTGCGGGTGTTCTGGGCATGTATATGTGCCTGCGGACTGAGGGGTGCGCAGTCATGATTGCCAACACCTGGTGTAGGCAGCATGACTGTGTGGCCTGTGAGACCCCCTCACTATGGCAGTTGTCCTTTGAACTGACCCAATGGCCAAAAAATGCAGGACATTAAGCACCTTCTCCAAGGGGCTCAATGCTTGAGAGCACTGGTTGGGTGATGTAAGGTCATCTTCCCACTCCCTGACCAGGTCTAGGATGATACCAGGTGGAAACCTATACCTGCCATAGACCTGGTCGTCAGACATCCCAAAAAGGCTTGTCCGGGGCAAAAAAATGTGGGGCCTGGCTATTCTCCTCCTCCTGCGGTGTCCCACGATCAGTGCTGCGACAAATGGGGCATTCATCATAGCTGTATATACGTGTTTGTTGTTTGCGTGCACTTTTATATTGTGCACGGGGAAACTTCCGCCTGCCTTCATGTGGCGGACGTGTTGACGCCTTTGCGCGTCTTTTAGAGTGCGCGGGTTTCCCGTATTCGATTCCATGAATACGTGCTGTTCGCGTGCGTGTGGGCGTTCCGTGCATTTCCCTGCAGTACTTCCCCAGTTACGCCTTCTTTTTCACGCGTTGTTCCCCATTCCGCGTGTTCCACCCCGTGTTCCGCCCCCTTTTTGGTGTGTGTGCCGATGTTGTGCGCTTTCGAGGTGCGCATTGCACACGGTATTCGGGATGTTGCTGTGACGTGTGCACCTGTGCGCGCCACGCTCAGAATTTGGCGCACATTCCGGAATAAACACGCGCAGGCCCTTTCATGAATCGCATGCGTGCACATGCGCTTGCTTTTTCATGCTTGCGCCAAGATTTTCGGCGCACATTTGTTCCATGAATCGGCCCCTTAATGTGTTCGTTAATTCATACATTTTCAACCTGTGGAATTTTTTGTGTATGTATGTATTTGTTTTTTTCATTTACCTTTTGCTTTTGTTATGTGTTTTTATGTACTCTTTTACTACAAACATTATACTTTTCTTATTGTTTTTTGATTGTAATAGTATTGCGTAGGGTACCACTGCGGAAGGGTCAGAAGGACAAAACTCAGGAATCGGGTGTGAGGGTGGTGGCAGTTAGCATACAAACCTTTTTCACCAACTTCAGAAATATAAATACATGAGTAGCAGCTCACCCGAGCCACTAGTCAATGCCTCTTCGCTCTCCAAACGCCTCTCTCATATAACATTCTGCGGCCCCCTTCCTTGAGATCAAGAATCTCAGCATACCTTAAGAAGGAGAGAGAGGACAGCATTGGACACAGGAATCAAAGGACAGGAGAAGAAAAGGGAAAGAATGACACACAGGAGAATCTGTACAATGGCGAGAGAGAAATAACAAAGCTGGAGAAGCCCAGACAAAGTATGTGGTTTCCAAAAAATTACGACATAACCCACTTCCTCCCCTCTGATGGGCAGCTGGAACATAGAGCCAGCATTGAGGCAAGGGGTACAAAAAACACATCTACGTCCCCCAGGTTTCTCTCCTGGGATATGAACTTCCCCTACCCTTGGGCCTAGCCTAGTAGCCTGTTCAGAAAATCACGCCCAACCAGCGCTAACTAGAGCCACTCTCTATTTTTTCTACACTTTAGCATAAGTTGTGCAAGCTGCACTACCCAAGTCTTCCACAACCACCACAGTCCCAGAAAAATATGCAATCACGCTTGTGATTGCACTGATTTTAACCATGCTCCCAGCTGCAACTCTGCTATCCCCACACACTTTGAGTGGTCAAAAGGCAATACAGCTCAACTGCTGCTCTCACACATCTTACCCATCACCACCTCACCTTCCACCTGCCTGCTCTCTAGCCTTTCATTCCAAGGTATTTGGCAATTTGGTATTATGGCTACACATCCTGAATCCCTCGTATGGCCATGTCCCAGTGATGGAATGAGGTGCAATTCTATATTGGAAGACATGTAGTATCACTGCCCTATCCCATTCCTGGCCTGAATACACAGACATGCGTATGCTATCAATATACTTCCTAATAACACGCTTTATTGATCAATTGTCTCTGGCACAAAATATGGCCATGGCACAATGCTGAATGCCATGCATTTGGAAAACCTGCATCTCCCTAAAGTTCATTTGTTGTCGATTGTCAGAAGTAATATTGCAATTAAACCCTTCTCTCACAGATTCTAGAAACCTATTGATGCTCCTACAGCTCATATCACAAGTCAAACACACCTCTGACCATTTTAAATACAAATCAATTACACCTATCAAATGAGTCTCATGTGCCCATTTGAAATCTAGGGGACTTACAAATATCTACTGCTCATACCACAGAATACTTTGAATAGATGAAAAGACTCTGGTAGGTGTCCTAGTTATAGGACCTTGTAAAGATGTACTAGAATAATCAGAAAAACAAGAATTATATAAGACGGAGGCAATGGCTCAAAAGCAAGATCCCTTAATTTCCCGACTGGGAGAATTTGTACTGCCACACAGGGCTGTAAGCAAAGTCTCAATGATGTCTGAATCAACAAGCAATTACTGGAATCACATTATTCTGCATTATCCTCGCATCCCTCTTCTTCATACAACTTTGCAATTATAATCTATATTATGACTCCAAGACTTACATTCCTCATCCCATTACCAAATATCTATTTATATTATTATCCATATAACACCCTTCCTCATCCTATAGCACACACAGTACCACTCCGCAAAACTAAAGTACACACTTTCCTTTCTCCAACATATACAAAACAATGCCTACTAAAACTCATCTACTTAGACTGTAAAGAAAAGATTGAGTAAATAGAAATAAGGAAAGGTCATAAACTCTTCCTCCACTTAAAAAATGTATAGGAAATGTACCAGTGAGAGAAAGAGTAACTGTGCTCTTGCAAAGTACAACCACAGTCACCACTAACATCAAAAAAGAAAAGTATTAAAATATGTGGTAAAAATTCAACTGAAAATGACCCGCAAACAATACATAGCAATGTCAAGTCGTCACAATAGGACATAACACATGTTTTTTCTTTTACAAATAATGTTCCGGCACAGAGTTCTACCAATCTCATTAAAAGATCTGAAATGTCACATTCCTCACTTACAGATTACAAAACAAAACTGTCAAAGGTTTCCCCCCAGCTCACCTGAGTTCTCTTCTTGTGGCGTTCCATGGAGGACTCCTTCTCCCGACCGGAACGGGACTTGTATAAGTGCGCGCGAGTCGAGTCTGACTCCAGCGCGAGCGTTCAAAGTTCCAGGAAGTCTCGTGTTCCAGGATGTCCAGGAAGAGGATCGAAGAAAGGTAAGAGATACTGGAAACAGGGGAAAAGGGAAGAAAGAATAAGGGAGTTGGCCAGGAACTTGGAAGGGTAACGCCGAGCAGCACACACACGTCGAGACACTACCTAGAGATAGCGTTGAGACGCGCAGAGACGCGGGGGCTTGGCCCATTTATAGAACGTGCCGTGTCTGACATACAGGCTAGTACGGAACACGGCACTGGGCACGGCCATGTTGGAAGTATCAAGGAGCACCCTCTCCATCTGGACCAGGACCAGGAAGACCAGAAGGGGCTATGTCCATGGTTCATGACAGCATGCCTCCTCCGAAACTCCGTCCTACCAGGCTTGCCAGGGTGTATGAGATGGAATCTTCTCAGCAATTGAGGGGTGTTTAGGTTGGATAGTTGTTCCCATGTTCTCTCGCTAGGAGGATAGCCTTTCCAGTCGACCAGGTATTGAAGCCGACCCCGTTTGTACCTGGAGTCACATATTCTGGGTACTTCATATTCCAGCTGATTGTCCACAATCACAGGACTGGGTCTGCCGGTTTTCCGGGTGGAGTGGATGTAGGGTTTGAGTAGAGAAGTGTGAAAAACTAGATGTATTCTCTTCCAGGAGTCTGGTAGCTTGAGCCGATAAGAAACAGGATTGATGATTTCTTTAATGGAAAATGGACCATAATATCAGGGGCTAACTTGTTGGGCGTAGATGTCGTGGTAATAGTTTCGAGGAAACCAGACCTGATCACCAATAGAATAGGAGGGTGCTGGTCTTCTTTTGGAATTAGCATATCGCTTAGTGCGAATCTGGGCCTTTCCCAATTGTTCCTTGGCTTCCTTGTGGATGTTGAGGAGAGTTTCAATCCAGGAATCAAGCGAAGGTACTGGAGTTGGATGTGGTAGAACTGAAGGTAACACGGAGGGATGAGAACCTTGACTGCAATAGAAGGGGCGAACGTTGATCGCTGAGTGATCTGAATTGTTATAGGCAAATTTGGCCAAGGGTATAAGGAGGGACTAATCATCCTATACCTTGGTTGCGAAACAACGAAGATATTGCTCCAGGGTTTGATTAACACGTTCTGTGGCCCCGTTGGTCTGTGGGTGATATCCAGATGAAAGAGCGCGTTGAATCCCTAGAACACGACAGAGATGTTTCCAGAATTGTGAAATATATTGCGTTCCTCGGTCCGATATGATCTTGGAAGGGAGTCCATGAAGACGGAAAATTTGTTCTAGGAAAATTCCTGCGAGGTCTGAAGAGGAAGGAAGTTTATAGAGAGGCGTGAAATGTGCCATATGAGTAAACAAGTCTATGGTTACCATGATGGTCGTGTTACCCCGGCAAGGTGGTAATTCCACGATGAAGTCTGTAGCTATACATTCCCATGGTCTTGTTGGCAGTGTAGGTTGCAATAGAAGGCCCGCCGGTCTCTTATTGTCGTGCTTATTCTGACTGCAGACAGTACAGGTCTTGATGTACTCTTGTACCTTGCATTTCATTTCCGGCCACCAAAACTGTCTTTGTATAAGACGGAGAGTGTTGGTTATACCACGATGTCCAGAATGAAAAGTATCATGGCAGAGAGTTATTATTTTATGTTGAAGTTTCGGTGTGGGAATGACCAAGGCATTGTCCTTGAATAAGTATCCTTCCTTGATTCTTAAGTTCCAGGGATTCTTCCTAGAGACGTCCTTCCAGAGGTCAGAGGACTGGGTTTTGGCTCGAATCTCTTCCAAGAGGTTGATCGCTTGAGCTATAAAGATTGTGTTGGGAAACATTGTAGGATAGGTCCTATCTTCAGTAGTTAAATAGTCAGGACGTCAGGACAAGGTGTCCGCAATCATGTTTTGTGATCCAGGAACATGAGTGATTTGGAATTGTTACTGGGCGAAGAAGTAGGCCCAACACGCCTGACGACTGTTCCTGCACTCCATAGATTGGAGAATTTGTAGATTTCGATGGTCCGTACGGACCTGGACTGGATATCTAGCACCCAGGAGTAAATGTCCCCAATCTGTGAAGGCTTGGCGGATTGCCAACAGCTCCTTTTCCAGGACGGAGTAATGGGTTTCGCTGGTTGTTAGGGTTCTAGAGAGGTAAGCCTCTGGGTGGTCCATCTTGTCCTCAAGCACCTGTTTCAAGACTGCTCCTATGGCATGGTTGGAGGCATCCGTTTCCACTATGAAAGGGCGATCTAAGTCAGGCTGAGCCAGGACGGGGGCTTGCGTGAATCTTGTCTTCAAGCGGTGAAAAGCCTTCTCTTGCGAGGAAGACCAGATGAAGGGAACATCCTTCTTCAGCAGAGCAACGATCGGTTGGACGAGCTCAGAAAAGGTAGGAATGAACTTTCGATAAAAGTTAGCAAGTCCCAAGAAAGATTGAACCTGTTTCACCGATGTAGGAGCAGGCCAGGCCAGTATGGCCTTTACCTTTGAAGGGTCCATTCCAACTCCTTCTGGGCTGAGGATGAATCCAAGGTAATGAACTGAAGTCACGTGAAAAAGACATTTCTCAGGTTCGACCAAGAGCTTGTTTTCACTGAGCCGTTGTAGTACCGCCATGACATGTTCTTCATGTTTCAAGGGATCCTTGGAATAAATCAAAATGTCGTCTAGATAGACAATGACAAAGAGAAAAAGCATGTCAGAAAACACCCTATCCATGAAACGTTGAAAAACTGCAGGGGCATTAGCTATCCAAAGGGCATGACTAGATATTCAAAGTGACCAAAGGGCGTTCTAAAGGCGGTCTTCCATTCGTCCCCTTCCCGGATACGGATTAAGTGATAGGCACCCCGGAGGTGCAACTTTGTGAATATTACGGCGCCTCTGACAGCTTCCAGGATATCTGAAATCAGAGGCAGAGGGTACCGATCTTTGAGGGTGCATTGATTTAGACCACGGTAGTCGAGGCAGGGTCAGAGTTCCTTGGAATCCTTCTTAGGAACGAAGAACAATGAGGCACCTGCTGGAGATTTTGAGGGTCTTATGGTGCCATTTTCCAAATTGATGTCCAGGTATTCTCGGAGGGCCTTTTTCTCTGGTTCTGAAAGGATAAACATTCTGCCAAAGGGAATTACTGCCGAGGGATCTGTCTCAATGGCACAATCTTCGGGTCTGTGAGGGGGTAAAGCCTGGACTATGGCAGTCGAAAAGACATCAGTATATCCTTGGTAGACCTCTGGGACTTGTACAATGTTGGAAACCATGAGTGAGGTTTTTTGCTCTCCTGAATGTTCAATAGCTGGTGTTAAGGAGAGATCCAGGGATAAACAGTGGGACATACAAAACTCAGAGCCCAGAAACAATGACCCTGCTGTCCAATTAATGTACGGATTATGTCTTTGAAGCCAGGGCATACCCAGAACCATTGGGTAATGGGATGATTTGATGATGTCGAATGTAATCTGCTCTTGGTGGTGGTTTATGGAGAGACAGACCTCTTTTGTCTGTAGGGTTATGGGTCCTAAAGAGAGAGGATTGCCATCAATTGCTTCTACCGGCTGTTTAATGTTCCGTGACTCATATGGTATTTTATGTCTGATAACCCAGTCTTGATCAATGAAAATTCCCATAGCTCCACAGTCCACCAGTGCCAGTATGGGATAGGTCTTGTGCTTGGAGGGCGATAGAAAGGCCTGTAGCACCACCAGGTTATTCTGTCCAGGAGAGTTCAAGGATGTGATTGATGTGGAGCAGACATCTTTCTCCCAAAACCTCGCTCTATCTAGGGCCGGGAGCTGGCGTTTCCCGAACGCCGTGGAGGGGCTAAAGGACATTCTCTAACGAGATGCTTGTCTGAGGCACAATACATACACAGGCCGGTGTGAATTATTCTCATCCTTTCTTGTGGAGTAATTGGCCCACGAAAGGCGCCTATTTGCATTAGTTCGGAGTCGTTATCAGGGGCTGAGACAGGAGCGGATTTCACTGTCGACTCCGGATGGTTTCGTTGAAAGGCAGTCTTAGCCTTTTTCCTTTCAGCCCTTCTTTCCTGGATACGAAAGTCTATTTGTAAGGCTAGATCTACCAAAGCCTGAAACGAACTGGGGCGAGCTACTCTGGCTAATTCATCCTTGATATCGTCATTTAGACCCCTGCAAAATAAGGTGAAACTCGCTTCAGGGCCCCAATCAGCCTCCTTTACCAGCTGTTTGAATCTGGTAACGAACGTTAGCATATCCTGGGATCCTTGCCGAAAATCAAGTAGGTGTTCCTGGGCACTGAACACTTGTTCGGGTCGGTCAAACATAGACTTGAGCGCCTGGATAAATGCATCATAATCATCCAGGACATCTCCAGAGTTCACTAGGGGAGTGGCCCAAGATAACACATTCCCTGTGAGATGGGAGATTATGAAGCCCACCTTGGCCCTGGAAGTTGAAAAATAATAGGGCTTTAATGTAAAATGCACCAAGCAGGAATCCATAAATCCACGTAAGGATTTTGGCGAGCCATCGTATTTGTCTACCACTCCACCCAGTATCACGCTTTCCTTATTGGCAGAGTCACGTGACAGCACTAATTGTTTCAAGGCTGCGTTCTCTGCCTTTAAGTTCTGTACCTCGGTTGTTAGCTCCTGCATGCGGCGCATGAGGTCCTGGACCGCTTTCTCCATAGCGGTATCAGTGTTGATCGTTTGGCGTCTCAATCTGTCAAAGGTTTCCCCCCGGCTCACCTGAGTTCTCTTCTTGTGGCGTTCCGCGGAGGACTCCTTCTCCCAGCCGGACCGGGACTGGTATAAGTGCGCGCGAGTCGAGTCGGACTCCAGCGCGAGCGTTCAAAGTTCCAGGAAGTCGCGTGTTCCAGGACGTCCAGGAAGAGGATCGAAGAAAGGTAAGAGATACTGGAAACAGGGGAAAAGGGAAGAAAGAATAAGGGAGTTGGCCAGGAACTTGGAAGGGTAACGCCGAGCAGCACACACTCGTCGAGACACTGCCTAGAGATAGCGTTGAGACGCATGCAGGTGCGGGGGCGTGGCCCATTTATAGAACGTGCCGTGTCCGATGTACAGGCTAGTACGGAACACGGCACTGGGCACGGCCATGTTGGAAGTATCAAGGAGCACACTCTCCGTCTGGACCAGGACCAGGAAGACCAGAAGGGGCTATGTCCATGGTTCATGACAAAAACTGAATCTTGAAGCACTGATTGCAAGTGCATTCAAACTAAAAAGACAACTATTTACCCGTATTTCTATGAAGAAGGATATAACCAAGAACAAACAAACCCATTTGCCATGGAAGAGGCTATCAAATAGTATCAGATACCATTATGGCAACAGCAACATTTTTTTAGAAAAATCTTCCCCAACACATTTTCAACCAAATGTCCCTCATGTCCACAAAGTTTGTCCAATAAAAAAATGGACATGCAGCTCAATATGCAACATGCACCAACAGTCATTTAAATCAATTCCTCAATCACTATCTTAAAAGAAAAGAAAAAGTACAAAAAAAGAAAAGTACAAAAATAGTAGAAATGTCCTACAATATAGAAGACAATGAGGAATCACAAGGGTTCCAATTGGCCTTGTATTTAACGGCAGAAAAGAAAATAACGTAATTGATCCATTAATAGTTTGCATATACTGTAATAGTAAGCTCGACGATAACTAAATTCCATCTTGAGCTATCAATAATAACTCACAAATCTGTTTGACTTTGAAATGCTCTCCATCAACTTAATCTATGTGAGAGCATCATAATTCAAACAGTACACCCATTCGAAACTATAATATGTCTGCAGCCATAGACTACCAAATTGCCTCCATCAGAATTACTCAAAGGCATTAGAGGCAAGGTAGTATACTTATCATTAGACCTTAGTGAAAATGTTGAAACGCCAGGAGTAGGAAAACCAGTACAACTATCTATGATTGTACTAGTTGATGGTGTTCCAACAACAGTCAAAAAGACCTATTGTAGCAGGGATAAACAGTATACTAGAACCCCTAGGCAAATATGTGGATTATTTTTTACAACCACTCATCCAAAAAACTAATACATACATCAAGGACTCAACCCACTTTTTACAACTCTTGAACAGAACTCCATTCAATTGCAATAACATCTGCTTTACCATTGATGTTAAAAATCTCTACACATCGATCCCCCACGATTTAGGGGGTGAGGCGGTGGAATGGATGCTACTCAATGCTGAAGAGATACCAGCTCAGAAATAATTCTTAATGGTACTTCTGGAGTTTATTAGCAATAACTCGTATTTCCGATATAAGGACACTACTACCTCCAAGTGGCTGGGACAGCCATGGGAGCCACTATGGCCCCTTCCTATGCTAACTCATTCATGTACACATTCAAATTTGAAAACATACTACAGAATGAACACTGGTACCCCAAATTGGGCCTTTGGATTAGGTATATTGATGATATATTTGGAGTATGGAAAGACACGGAAGAAGAACTGCTCAACTTCTTTACATATCTCAACAGCATAGATGCCCGCATCCAATTTACTCAGGAACACTCCTTAACTAACATCCATTTTCTGGACGTAGACATTAAGATTACCAACATAGGCTATCAGACCACCATCTTTCGAAAACCCACAGATCGGAACAACCTTACATATAGCCAGATGCTCAGGGTAAAAAGATTGGTAAGTGACCCAGAAGACTACAAGATAGCCATCCAAGAGATGGGGGAGAAGTTCCTGGACAGGGGATATTCGGAAGAAGAAATAAACACAGCTCAATCACGAGTAGCCTCACAAAGCAGAGAAGACTTATTGAAGATAAAGACTAAGCAAGAGTCGGCTTCCCCACTCGTCTTTGTGTCCAAATACTCACGTCAAAGCAACCGCATTAAGTGCATTATCAAAAAACATTGGAACACATTATTATGTGATCAAAGAGAAGAACACTTGTTTAAGGAAGTACCCACATTCGCCTACCAGCGGAGTCAAAACCTAAAAGATAGACTAGTTCAAACCAAACCAGCACTTAAGAATAAACTCACAGAAAGAATTGGAACATTTCCTTGTTTGAATTGTAGCAATTGTGGCTATGTGATGAAAGGAGAAATAGTAAAACATCCCCATACAGGAGAGACAATCAGATTGAAAGATTTTGCTACATGCAACTCTATTAACGGGATTTATGCCATCAAGTGTCCGTGTGGACTGTACTATGTGGGTCAGACATTGCGAGTAGCAAAAATTAGATGGAATGAACATAGATCATGCATAAGGAATCACAATTCGAACTCAGCGGTGTCAAGACATTGGGATGAGAGGAAACACAACCTGGCTCAGATCCGCTTTGTAATTCTAGAAGTGGTTTCTAAAAGAGACACCCACGAGAACATCCAAAGGTAAATGGACCAAAGAGAAACCTTTTTGATAGACCGTCTGAGTTCTCTCATTCCAAGAGGGCTCAATGAAGAAATAATCTATATGTGTTTCTTGTAAAATCATTTTTGTAGAACTGAACTGTCTTTATATTTTATTTACAGAATATTGACATTTTTCCATGTAAACGTGGAGCTTCTGTTCCTAGCCATCCGTTTTTATGGCTCCGCTATATAACTGCACTTTCCAATATTTGCCGTAATTTTTTATGATTGGACTATACCTGGGTTGATTTGTTCATAAGAGAGGAATGCTCTGAACTCATTGCTTAAATGACATCATAACGATCAATGCACAATTAACAGAATACATCTCCTAGTGATGGATTACACTGGATCAACTAATTCCTCCATACGCTCTACTTCCTATATTTAGTCGCTGGTTCAATGCGGACCCATAGTCTTTAATACATCATTGCGATCCATGCAAAGAATACACATTTCTATTACCCTTCCTGCACAAGTAACTGCGCCTTTAAGGCTTCGAAGACATGAGATTATAATCATGCGCATTGAATCCCAATGCGACGGTCACCATGGAGACATCCCCGCCCCCTGGCTCACGCCCGAGGGTGGGGCGCGAGGCGTACGTGATCCAGTTGGACCACGACGCCTCGCACCGTTTCCATGGTAACCTTTAAAACGAAAGGGAAACTAACGCAAGCGCGTTGCAAGTGGCTCACTCTGCGGTCACGGCTTGTGAACAGCAGATGCTTAGTAAGTACAGCAGCAACAATTAGGATTTACATGCTTCACTTACTGAAGTTCTTGAGGATGACTCAGTATTATTGTTTAACTTTCTTGTAGATCTTGTTGTACTACCGTACAATACCACGATACAAGTGTTCGGTATGACCAAGGTAGGACATGCACATATAGTTTAAAGATAGAGAGAAAATGCACATTTACTTCAGTTAACTAATTGGGATGCCGTTTTGTTTTATTTTTGTTCATTATCTCTTCAAATGGACGTGGCTCGCGGATTGTTAACAATGATGAAATATAAGTCATGCTATATAATTTGTTTTTTGCTATAATACCGCCCTGATGAAGGTTTTATCCGAAATGCATTGGCACCAGAGTATTATGGGCAATTTGAGATGCAAACTCATTTTGTGATTTACAAAGACAAACTTTGGCAGCAAATATTACAGGAATGTGAATTAAACAATTCCTGCCAAGAATCAATCAATTCTTTGAATTTCATTACTTTCATATGGAAAACTTGATACTTAATCTACAGCATACTTAATATTAGCAACCTAACTGGGGCTAACTGTGAAGTGCCTTTCCTAACAAAGTGGAGTCACTTTGTTTCCTGGAAGCGAGGCTTTCTATGACATTTTCCCCAGGCATCCTACAGGCAGAGTAGACTAAACAAGGTCTTACAGGCAGCATTCTACAACCCTAGACTTACACAGTAGCCCAGGCATTTACAAAATGGCTGATCCTAGACACACAAATGCCAACACGGGCAATGAGGGATTGCTTTTATGGCCAAAGTGTGCACTCACAATAGCTGAATAGTCCAAGGAAGAGTGTAAGATAACTGCACTGCCTTCTATGACATTTTACTTCAACATCTTACCAACCTTTTAAAAATTGTAAATGCAAGAGTACAATTCAGTCAATACCACACTTATTTCAGGAAGCGAACCTCTCTCCCCCTTCCTATATTCTCTAGTGTAAATAGCTTTTAATGGGAGAGGTAGTAGCTTGATAGGAACCAGGAGACTACCTGTGGGGAATAGCTTACACCTTGTGCATGTGCAGAACGTTGTAAGTCCCTCCCTACTCTTGGAAGGATGTCCCTTAATGTCTGAATTGATAAGTAACGGTTGTTTTGGCCTTGTGCCATAATTTATGAGAAATCACTCCTCTCCTAAAAAAAAACATCTCTTGATCTCATACTCCCTGTTAATTACAGCCCCATCTCTATCCTTTCATAGCTCGTCAGAACCATGGAACACTTCATCACTTCCCAACTCCGCAAACAACATACTCAATCCTTTTCAATCTGGCTTTTGAACTGTACGTAGCACAGATACAGTTACACTGCACAACCATGATGAACTTTACAACATCACAGACAAAGGACACACAGGGTTACTCATATTCCTTAACCTCTCTGCTACCTTCAAAACCATTAACCACAGAATTCTACTCAACACCATATCCTACAAGATGAAACCTTCAGGCAGTGTCCTCTACCTGGTTCACCAACTTCCTTACTTGCAGGACACACTTTGTCTCCATGCCCTTTTTCTGGTGCAACCTCATGCAGGTCAAGTATGGGTCCATCAAGACTCTGCCCTGATTCCCAACACTCTTCTTAAAACAATATGTTTGAATCCCTTGGACAGACCTTTAGCTAAACCAATGTCGATTTCCACTAATACGAATATGGCAGATAAATGTACTTCCAAATCTCATCCTCCCCCCAGCTCCACATCCTCAAAAGCTGTCCTTCCACCATCACCACCTTGATGGCCACTCACTTCCTCAAGCTAAACTCTTGCAAAATGGATTACCTATGGAACACCCCCCGCCCCCCACCTCCCACCAGACACATAACTGAACTCACCCTCTGGATGAAAGAACTCCCCACTGACAACCCACAAATATCTTTCTCCACACCAATAAAAATCCCTTGGCTTCATCATCAACAACCTCTTTTCCTTCATACACTACATAGCTGCTGTCACAAAAACATGCAATTTACAACTACATCGTCATTCAAAAGATCAGATACATCCTTCCACCTGATGACATCTGTAACAAAGTCAAAGCATTAGTTCTGTCCACATTGGACTACATCAATGCTCTCTTCACATGGCTCCATAGCAGCACCCTCGTCCCACAAAACACAGCAGCCAGACTCATCCTCCACCTAGCCAAATATTCATGCATAACCCAGCTCTTTAACAGCTCCACTGGCATCCCATAGCCTAAAGAATGGCCTTCAAAGAACTTGGCATCGTTTCTAAAGCCGATCACCTCAAAACCCCATTGTACCTTCATGACAAACTCAAACCCATCACCCACACAAGCACCAGGCCAGCAGGTCAGCATCTCCTACACATTACACTCTGAACACTAACATCCACACAAACACAAGCATTTTCCCATTGGGTACCCAGGGTATGGAACATCCAACCTCTTCATATCTGCACTGCACCCTCCATTGCCACTTTCAGAAAGAGATTCAAAGCATACCTGATTCCCAACACATATCATGCCTCTCCCTCTCCCCTGCTACCATGTGTCTATCCTAATCTTTCTATCCTATCCTGAAAATGTTTTGTACCATCTGTTTCATCTCCCACCTTTTCTACCTTTGAACCTTGTAAGGCACTCCAAGACTCAGTGTATCGGGCCAACGATGAACACAAATTAAAATAAATAAAGAAAGAAATATGTGGGGCCCACAGATTTGTTAGGATCCCACTGTGGCCGCAACAAGGGTCTAGAGAGATAGCAAACTCAAGATTCTATTGCTATAGAAAAGTTCATCCTATCCCCCACCCAAAACCCCTTTCTGGCACTACCAACATAATGCTTTTCGCGATCCTCCAGCCACTCCCCCCCCACCCACCTCCTTTTTAGGCCAAGGTGCTGCACATGTTGAGAAATCCACACTTGTATCTTTTCTGCTCCTCGTTTTCATCAAATCAACAGGGCACATCATCACCACAGCAACACTTTTTAGCTGTTTAGGCTGTATGGCTGTGCAACAAATGTTAGTTTTCCCAAGAACATCAACGCAATTTTTTTTAAAAAAAAACAGCCTTTGTTCGCTCTTTTTGACTGTAAATCATTGTATGAATTTGCACCAAACTTTGAAGTTTTGTGCGTCCCTAGCCCCAAAAAATGTGGTCTTTTTCATCAAGATGTTTCAAACACATATATTTGTGATATTATAACACATTGTTTTTTTTTGTTGCAGTTTGGCCCATTGAATGAAGGATTCACATGACCAGGGCATCTCTAGGAGTTCAAATGTGCCCAATGAACTCAGAGGGTATGTACTGTGGCCATCTGAAGGGGATGTCTTGGTAATGGGTCATTCCTAAGGCACCTCAAAGAGACCCATTGTGCCACTAGGCATTTTAAGAAATCCTGCCCAGTGGACACATTGTCAGGAGTATGCTCATCTTCCACCACAAAGATTCCTGGTGTGTCTACAGAAACTGTGAACAGGGCATGGCTTATTGCTGGACTCAAATTGCCCACTGGGCATGGTCTGCAGTTGCAGGTTAGGGTCTACCCACAGTGAATTTATTTGCCAATCTCTCACCCAATTTCAGTATCTATTCATTTAATGGTTTATGCGTTACACAAGGTCGTAATGGTCCTACAGGGATAGGCTTTTTTTTTAAGTCCCCTTCCTAAATGACTATCAGCCAAGTGTCTGCCCAAAGTGTGGCGTGTGGCATCACAACAGCCACCATCCAGGTGGTGGATAATGCTCTTCAAATCATGGATAAGGCAGAATGCCTCCTTGTTCTCCTTAACCTCTCGGCTGCATTCAACACTGTCGACCATTGCATCCTTCTCTGCCTCCTTGCTGACAGGATGGATTCTCTGGCACTGTCCAGAATTGTTTTACCTCCAACCTCTCAGGCAGACACCAGACTGTCCAGATGAACTTATAGTTTTCTAACTGACTCTAGGTTGCCTGCAAAGTCCCCCAAGGATCCATCCTCTCACCAAAGCTTTTTAAACTTTACATGGAGCATCTTGTCACACCCCTCAAAGATCCCAATATAGCCAACCATCAAAACGCAGATGATGCTCAGTTGTACATGAGAGTAAATAGCATGCAGGACATCATTCCATTCCTCTATGTGACTACCTAGCCATCAACCAATCCTGGATGTTGACTGCCTACTTCAAAATAAACCCATCCAAGAATGAATTCAACCTCATCGGTCCACCCACTAAAAAACAACTTGCCCAACAATGGCTCAATGATATGCACCTAGAAGGATTTGATCCACAACCCTCAAACTAAGAAAAATCCTTAGGCTTCACCATTGACAGCAATCTGTCCTTCCAGAAACACATAGCCAAGAAGGCTCAACTATCCTGGCACAGAATCTCTGCCCTTTAAAAAATCTAACCCTTCATCCCACAGCAGACCTCTGGACCATACTGCAGGCCCTTATGGTCTCACACATAGATGGGGTAAATGCTCTCCTGACAAGGCTCACAGCTGCTCACTTGGCCCCCCTAAAAGCAGTCCACCACGCTGCAGCATGTCTTAGTACAGCATGGAATTTGACTGAAATACCCCCATCCTAGTCAAACTAAATTGCCTTCCTCTCCAAGCCAGGATACTGTTCAAGATGCATGTATAATCTCCAAAGCAGTCACGAGTAGCACACCAGCGTACCTGTCGGCTAAGATCCACATATCTGGTGACACACGCTCCTTGTGCAGCAAATCGACCAACCAGCTTGAAAGACAACTCGTCCGCAAAGAGGCAACCCACAAAAAATGCTTCTCTTGTCATGCACCCACCCTCTAGAACTCGATCCCGGTGTTGGCTCGGAATCCCCCCACAATTCTCCAATTTCGCAAATCTCTCAAAACATGTCTCTTTCAACATCAACCTGACCAAGGAATAATTCCAATGGACATACATACCGATGCACAGACCTCACAGTACTGCGCTACTTTTAAAAAACGCCAGCCCAAATGCTGGCTACCCACATTCTGTACAGCGCTCCACTGCTCTCAAACAAGGTCCGCGCTTTAAACAATACAATTGAAAAAATACATCTTCCCTGCAACTTACTCCTTTTAGATTAAATTTTATTTTCAACAATAATCTGCGTGCTTTAAGTATATTTTCTGGAAGGTTTCATGCAGTTCAATGCATGGTAGACAAAGTTAAAGGGAAACATTTATTTTCAGGCAACCCTTTTAAGTTGTTCCCTTCTGCATTGACAAACAAGAACTTTCCAACTAATGTTTAAAGTAGGCTGTATATGCATTGTAGTATGTGTCATGCAATTCAACTCACGGTGAGCACAGTTTTAATCCAATCAAAACTGACATTTCTTTTAGTTCAAACTAAATTTGTCAGGAGATATTTTCAAAGCCACCGGTGATGCAATAGAAATGTCAAAAGGTATGTGAACCACTTTACTGAAAAAATAATGTTCGGCCCTTCTCACAACATTCTCCATGGGGTGGCTATACCTGAATCGAATCGAAGATGGAAACAAGAAGCACATTTTTCTGCCAGGTTTTACTTTACTTGGGTTTCTTGAATTTTATCAGTTGGGTTTGCAAACTTCTATCCTAATCCAAACTCTTTTTTACTCCTTTGGTCCATTTTAGTATTTTTTCTGTAAACTGTGGACACATTTGTACAAACTAAACAAAAACTGAGTTGGCTCAGAAACTAGTGCCTCGTGCAAATTTGGTGTTAATATGAGCAACAACATTTTTGTAGGTGAAAGCAAAAATTCCCTGTACGAGTTTGCAGGGGAAAATGCTCATTTTGGGACCTGCCAATAACTTAAGCTCACCTAAAAGAAATGTCATGCTATGTAACCAAAAATGAAAAGTAATTTTAATATTTGCTGTTCAATGTTTTGTGTAGTTTTTTAGAACGGCACCACTGCAGTAAGCATATCAAAAAGTATTCCTCCTATGAGGATTGGCACTTACAATGGCCGCCCCTAGGCTAACATTTTGGGATGGGGCTAACCCTTCAAATGTTAGGAGAAGCGCTAACTTCCGAGACTGTGAAGGAGGGACACATTTACTTGAAACTGGGCATCTAACTTCCTTACAGATTCTAATTAGTCTATTCTGGTGAAGAATCAATGTTACAATGTTACAAACAGTTCATTTTTTGAAACATCACACTTAATAGCTACTTTGAGAATGAGCTGTCTCCTGTCACCACTACCCTTCTAATCACTAGCCTGGCATGCAAGTGCTAACACCACATCACAATTGCTAAAAATGTATGCATATGAATGCAGGTGCTAACAGTGAAATGCGTTATGTTAGTAATTGCAGGGCCTTTATTAACAGCAAAGCCACAGGCAATGTATGACTATGGTGTCTTGTTCTGTCCGTCCAAGGCTCTGTAGGTCAGCCAGGTCGAGTCAACATAGCTTGAAATGTCAGGGCAGAGCCAGATCTGCTCAATGGTGTTGCGCCACTGACACTTACAGTCTAGTTGTCACATCAATACTCAACAGTAATATGAACATGTAATCCCCATCAACTGCAATCTTTGTTTTTCCATATCAAATTATCTGGCCAGCACAGATTAAAATTCCAGCTGTCACTCGAGATTTTCATGAAACGTGAGCCAAACATTCCCGATTATTTTTTTGTATTTCCTTTAAAAATATATACTTAAACAAATGAACAGATCAAATTAGCACCCAGGATGGACGCTGCAGCCAATCAGCTTGCTTGGATCACAGACTGCATCTCAAGATCCAAGCATGCATTCTGAGCAAACTGTGAGGGCCTGCACCACCCTGCCATCTATCCCCCAACTCCCTTTGCCCGGGGTCTCTGTGACTTTCTACCCACCCAACTCACCTAATTCCTCTGGTAGCATTGCCAGTATTGTCACTGCTCCAGCATCCCGGGATGCCCACCTTACATTTCCATGGTGGCCATTTTAGCTGAGTATTTGAATTAACTGGACGGTGCAAGTGCAGAACCCTTTTATTCGAACAGATGGATTGTTATCATCTGAGATTAAAAAGCTGTGGTGCTATTAATTATAATACCCCTGGATTGGGAGGTAAGGGCACCGGGGCCTGTCATTAAGGTCCTCACAATTATGGAAGTATTCTGTGTGCTGTTAAGGATTGTGCCTGGCAAGTAGCAGAATCCTTAGCTGGAATACCCTTTGCAGGCTGGGGATAATGTTAGCCATACCTAAAAAGATAAGCTTCTTCGATAAATATACATTATCCAAGCTCTGGACTTGGGTCACTGCGTCAGTTTATTCCTCTGTTCAGTGGATCATTAATAAAGCACCTGTTGGCCTCCTTTCAAGGATGTCTTGAAGTCCTAATGTTTGTACAAATGTATGGTTTTCGATGTTTTTAATGTTTTTAGATAAAGTTAAACCTTTTTTCAATTAACAATATTGAGTTTTGGTGCCGGGTCATGGGGTTCATCTTTTGTGTTTATTTTTCTATTGCCCAGTAGAACATCTCGTCTACATCCATTCATAGGATTTGTACAATGGTTTACCTGTTTTCTTGATCATTCTTGTCTTTCCTCAAACTGTGGTCCAGTGTAGAAATCATAAGCACTCATTCATATCATTAACATTCTGTAAATAAGACAAAAACAAGCAATACACCGGTATGACTTTTCTTTATTTTGACAAATAAAATAAGGCCATTTCACACCCAGTTTATTCTTGTTCGTGGCTTGACCATGTGCTTATTTCAGGACACATCAACACCAGCAAATGGGATCAACTTGAATTACAAGTGAGCGGCCCACACATGCTACAACACAGAAATACATATTTGGCGTGTTTGCTAATTGGAACGACAAGTAATGTTTTTTTTTTTCTAATTACTGGAGTGAAAACATTTCACTAAAACAGCTGTATTCTATTCTAGGCAATGGAGTTAAAAAATAGGCTCAATTGTAAATTAAAAGAGCATTTGATTGTGTAAAAAATAAAATTATATATGAAAGATAAAATGTCTTGTATGTTGTCAAAAATCTAATTTTCTTTAAAAAAAAGGGGAGATGAGAGGTATGTAGTTGGCTAACAATTGTGCAATATGAAAGTACATCACATATTAACACACACTTAACAGTTAACATATGACAGGTGCTATACATCAATGAGCCAGTACACGCAACACCACCAGGGTGAAAGGAACAAAACAAGTTGACTGAAAGGTAAAATATGCGGAAGCCATGTGCCATATTTGTTGGCATTCAGTTAGTTTTGGTCGCGAAACTATCAGCAAGGGCCTTGTCAATCAAATAATGTTCACATTCTTTATGCAAAAAACCTTTTGATAAATAGGCGGCAACTATTTGATTTGGCAGAGACAATAGGTGTACATTCAAATGTGTACATAGATGTCATATAAACAGTGACATAAATCCTGACAGTAAACCTATGAAAAGGTTTGTATGGTAAAGTAGGCTTTTTCTGCTTCCAAATTGTGCTACATAAGTGAGATATACATGAGATTTGTGAATTCTATAGTGGTATATATTGCTTAATAATTGGTAAGTCCCTAAATTCATACACATAGAAATACCTGCAATAAACATTTGGAAAATACAAATTGAAATGTTTACAAGCAACTTCTAGCCTTTAGAAATGTTCCTGCCCTGAATGCAATGTCATGCCTTTATCATCATCCTATTATGATTCGTTAATCCATAAGTACGAGTGTTATGAAGAAATAGCTCTAATTCAGATATGTAATTGCAACACTAGAACACAAGGATATGCATTAAGATGTGCATTTTAGGCCAGCTCATATTTCGCCTGTGAAAATGGAGTGTTGTGCATTGAATATTTCTTTGAGAACTGTTGACGTATGACAAATATAGCCAACAACATATATTTGGCAAGGCCTGCATCACCCAAAACCCAAGAAAGGTAGTATATACTTTGGCAGTCTTTGTTGTGCAGACTTTGAAAATAGAAGGCTACATCTTTTTGGAAAATGAATTGTAGAAAAACTTTCCATTCAAAGAGTTGTGTGTTTTGATGACCTCCATTGCAGTTTTGCATACAAGATGAACGTCCAGTTATATGTAGTTGTCTGAGTCTATGAGAGTTTGCTATCATCAATACTCATCTGTTGCTTAAGCTCTATAGACTGCGTTTTTTTTATAGGGAACAGCGAGATTTGAAACGGGGTAAAAAAGTGCATGCAGATGATAGCGCATCATGATCTTCTTTTATGTTGAAAATTGTTCAATCAAGTAAAAAAGGGCAACTAGCTACTGCAGCCTCTCGTGCAGCCATGCCCAAGGATATTGTTGTTGCGGCCATCTTGTAGTTTTCCATGAGGATGGGAGGATGCTCTGCTTTCAACACTAGATGTCGGCCCACTTTGCTCTTGTTGTCTTCGAAGTCTAGGAAAAGAGCAAATGTATATTAAAAACATCTTAAAACTCGAAGATCACAACCTGCTGTTAAATGTAAAGAAAAACTCTAAGCAGTATCGTTAAAATAGACATTGTTTGTATTTTATCTATGTAAACATACATGTAGCATTCCCATTTTTCTGTGGAACAAGAACAGAAGGATGGAGCACACCTGACAGAAAAATGTATACGTGATTCAGAAATCTGCTTACTGCTGACAACTACAGAGCTATAGGGCCGAGGTGGTACAGATTGCATAGAATGTGCACAATGTTCTCAGATGGACATTTTCAAAATCATTAAACTCTTCAAGGACACATATCCCTGCAGCCCCACATCTATCATGTTAATCATATTAACTCAACAACTCCATGACTCCATATTTGCCCACTTTGCCAACAAAACCCTACATTCTTGTCCATCTAGACAAAATGACGATGTACCAACACCTAATAATGAAACTCCAAAATCACATAGTAAAGCATCCTAAGGGGCTCAAAGAGGCTTTCACTCTTTTTATGTAAAGGTATTTGTGACTACAGCCACCTCTAGATACCTACCCTACTCACTGGAAGACCCTTGACCACCATACATCTAAAAAAGCCATAACAGAGCAACCAGAGATCTCCATCGACTTAAAATCACTCATCTATTGATAAAGGTACCATTCTGGAAACCGTCAAATCCCCAACACCTGCCCAAGTGAAGTTCTATATGAAAAACATTGGAATTATCTGAAGAACAAAACCATAATGCACCAATACATATGGATTCAAAGAATTACGGGAATTAAATCAACTCTCCCATTGATCTTTGACACAATAAAGAGCAATTTTGCTATTTACAAAAAGTACAACACCATAACCACAAAGCCCACCAAAAAAAGACTTATGGACATTGACATGGAAGTCAGCATGCTACGCAGTATTATGCCATTCCTTTAAAACAGAATGGGCATGCCCCTCTTAAAATCATCCTGCCATAATTGCCTTTGGGTGCCTCAATGCTCCAGTTTAACATTTGCATGACTATACTCTTGCAGCTCAGGAGGAACTCAGGCCTAACCTGCTATAATGAAATGGATGACATACAAGTTGTCTACAAACATATGCAAGCCTCAAAATATGATGTGATATGGCATTTATAACGTGCCTATGCACAAGTGTTTCAAGGTGCGACGAGGAAAGGGAGGTGGAAAAGAGAGAAGACAGAGACAACAATCTTACTAGGCCAGGTGACATAGAGATGGCGCAAGTGCAGAGGAAGGGGAAGGGGAAGGGGAAATGTGCAAGGAGAAAGGGGGAGGGACAGTGCAGTACATAGGATAAACCGTAAATAAATAAAAACAATAAATAAGAAGTGCGGCCAGCTGGTGGCAAGTGCAAGGGTAAGTGCAGGCATCAGGTGTCAAGTGCTGGTAGGGAGCTGTAGGGATACAGAAACAGCCCCCGAGTGCAAGGGTTGCCAGGGGGGCAGTGCAGGTGTGCAACTGGCGGGATGGGACCTGGGCCCGAGAACAGAGGGTAGCCAGGTGACCAGTGCAGATTCAGTTTCAGCCAGGAGTTCAGAAGGAGAGAGGAGGGGAGAAAACAGAAGCAAAGAGGAAGGTCTTGAGGTGGTTTAGTAACCAGAGATCATTCTCCTCAAGTTTCACAGAGGCAGGGAGGCTGTTCAGAGGGAGGCCAAAGATGACGAAAGAGATCTACCACCAGCTCGTTGCTTGGAGAAGCGACTGACCCTTAGGGAGTTGGAGGTGGATGAGTGAAGAGCTCGAGAAGGAAGATATTTTGGAAGCAAGAGTTGAAGGTATTGAGACCTCAGACTCCAGAAGGCCTTGTGGACAATACAGAGGGCTTTTAACTTAATCCTCACAGCCACTGGGAACCAGTGCAAAGATTTGAGTCCTGGAGGGATACAGTCCCTGTGCTTGAGGCCAAGGGCAAGTTTCATTTTGGATGAGTTGCAGAGAGTGGAGATTAGAGGCAGGTAGATTTAGAAAGAGGCTTTTGCAGTAGTCCAGCATAGAGAGAACCAGAGCTCTCGAGACAGTGAGCTTTTGGGAGAAGGAGAGGAAAGGAAGAATACCTATGAGGAGGTGCAGCTGGTAATGTGACTTCTTAGAGATATCAGAGATGTGAGGAGAGAAGTAAAGTGTGGAGTCAAAGATGACCCCAAGATTTTTAGCCTCACAGGTGGGAGCAGGAAGAATGCCAAGAGAGGCTGGCCAGAGAGTGACAGGAAAGGAGGGAGTGGGTGTGCCAATGAGGAGAATCTCAGTCTTACTGGAATTAAGGCCGAGATCATTGGTGGCACACCAATCCTGTATAGCATACAGACAGTCAGAGACGAGAGAAGTAGAAGAGGTGGGTGAAAGGAGCCTGAGAATGAGCTCAGTGTCATCTGCATAGCACTGAATTTTGGGGCAGAGAGCCGCAATGCGGTGGGCAAGAAGTGCCAGGTATTGGTTGAACAGCCAAGGACAGAAGTTAGACCCCTGGGGAACACCACAGGTAGAGATAGAGATAGAGAAGAGTAAGGACCTAAGTTGGACCTGGGAGGGTCGATCAGAGAGGAAATAAGTCAGCCAAGCCAGTGGCCTGATCGGTGATACCCAGGTTATCACAGAGATGGTTGCCTAGGATGGCATGGTTGACTATTTCAAAGGCAGAAGAGAGATCAAGTAAGATGAGGACACAGGGGGTGTTGGAATTGAGGTTGGAGAGCAGGTCTTCACTTATGTACAGGAAATCAGTTTCTGTGCTTCTGGCAGCACTAAAGGCAGACTGATGGTCATGGAGACTACCAACAGATACAGTGTGAAGATTAAGCTGGGAGATGGCCAGCTTTTCCAGGAATTTGCCCAGGAAAGGAGTTAGCCAGGCCGAATGGGTGAGCAGAGGGTTTCTTAAGAAGAGGGTGCATACGGGAGTACTTCAGGTGGGAAGGAAAAACTCCAATGGCGAAGGAGTTGTTGCAGAAGTCATCCAGAGCAGGAGTGAGGGTATCAATGTGGTCCTTGATGGTTTTGGAGAAACAGGGGTGAAACTTCATAGTGCCAGACTTGTCTAGAAACCTTATCAGGGAAGAACAGGGGAAAGGCAAATAAGGACAGAGTAGAGGTGGCCAAGGAAGGGCCAGAGAACAAGAAGGGAGTAGAGGGGGGAGAGGAAGAGAGAGAGGACAGGATGTCCTGAGTTTTAGTGATGAAATGAGATGCCAGAGCTGTGCAGATGGCCTCGAAGGGGATAGAAGTGCTAGAGACTGCAGCAGGATTGGCCAGCTCCTTGCAGATTTTAAAGAGTTCGGCTGAATTGTTAGATGCCACAGAGATGCAGGTTTGGATGTGGGCTCTCTTCTTGGTGCGGATAGAGAGCTGGTATTGCCTTTGCAGCAGGCGGCACGCCAGTTTGTCAGAGGATGCACCAGAAGCACACCATTTCCTCTCAGCCACCCTGCACTTGCATTTAAGGGTGACAAGGTCTGTGTCATACCAAGAGTTGCACTTGGCTTTGGGCTTCAAGCGGATCCTCATGACAGGGGCAAGAACATCAAGAGTATCATATATAGCAGAGTGGAGCATAGTAAGGGCTGTGCCAGGGTGTGAGTCACGCAAAGGGGGAGGGGGAGTGAGAAAGTGGCAGCTGTTAGGCAGAATCACCTGCAGTACCCTTTGGGAACACTACAGGCAATTAGGACTACAAGTGTAAGCACAATTTCACATTTGGTACAAGCCTGTACTACACAGTGAGGTGGTAGTGACGGCTGAGCAGCCAGACTTATCTCAAGAGTTTAAGTGAGCAGTAGAACAAGTTACAAAAAAGAACCAACAAATACATTGATTAAAATATACACTTACTCAAGGTTTCTTGATAAAAGAATATACATTTATTTACTCAGTCAGTTAGAAAACATTACACTAGCATAAGAAGCTCAATATCACACACTAATAAACCACAAAAATACAACTGGTAAGTAAATGAACAAGTTTAGCTCCAATGAAGTGGGAGCAAAATCGCACTTCAGATACTTATTAAAGGAGTAAAAAGACAAGGTTTTAAGAATAGACAGCCTAAATACATCCATCGGCAGGGCAAAGGGTTTCAATTAAATACAACTAGCAATTCTTCTCAATAGGCCTGGGCCAAGTCTTTTGTATAGGACAGCACAGTTCTAGTAAATAACGGTTAAGTCTTTGCCACATAGTTTAGAAGAATTTGGCTAGACAAAACGTTTGACGAATGTTTAGAGAAGGACAAGCCTTTGTAGTCGAGAAAAGTTTCACGCACAGTACCTTGTCAATGAAGAAAGATGTAGCTGAGGCAATTGCTCATGGCAGTTCGAGCAGATCTCGCTGTTCCAGAGTTTCAGTCATGGGGACAAGAAGGATGACGTTGGGAGGTTCCTGCACTGCCCAGGGATGAGGCCAAAAGCTGTAGCATGTAGGTTTAAGGTGCGAGTGCCTTAAAGTCCACAAGTTGGTTTCCTTCCCTCTGGCTATCTGGTTTTCCACAGCACTCTGATGAAAATTCGACCAGATGGGGACGGTGTCCAGGTGGCTTGCGAGTTGGTTGTTCCCACCAATCTCAAGGGAGGAAGTTAACCTTGAAGGGCTTGTCCGTCGATGGAGTTTCAGGCAACTCAGACCTGCAGCAGGTCTTCACCGGTCGTCCAGGAGTTGCAGCAGTCCTCCTCCTTCAGCTCGTCTTCGGTTCTTTTGTTCCAGTGGTCGATTCTGCTTTCCAAGTCACAGAGACCTGCTTTTAAACAGTTTTCCCCCATTCATTCCAGCCTGGCTGTCACTCACACAGCAGAGTGGCTGTCCTTGCCAGACAGCCAGACAGCCAATCACGCCAGAGTGCATGAAGGTCTCTAGGAGACTAAGCAGAGGGAGTTTCGTGCACCTCCCTCACATCCTGTCCACCCACGACACTCGTGCGCCAGAGGAGGGCTTTAGCACTGAACCTGGTTTGGTGCGCAGAGACAAACACAAGAAGGACCTTTCCTAAAAGAAATGGCGAAAAAAGATGACCAGAGTCTGTTTTTACAGATAGGTCTTGGGCGTCATATTGAAAAACATGGCTGACCCGATTTTTAGCTACCATTGTTAGCGGTCGGAAAAAATCATGGTAGTTTGATCTAAACCACTGCCACCAGCCATTTAAAGTAGGAAAGGGTAACATTTTACTGTTACATGAGTGTTTTGACTCGGGGGAAGCTAAGCTCACCTGATCTCTGCCTTATCTCCTCATTTCCAGTGTTACGCGATGACACACAACTCTTCTTCAAGCTCCCCTCTTCCTCCTCCTCTTCCTTTTCTATTATCCCTGACTGCTTGTCTGCTATTCAGTATTGGTGCACCTTCAATGATCTCTGTCTAAATGCCAGCAAGACCCCGATCCTTCCTATCAGGACACTTGTTACCAGTTTGCCTCCTGCACTCTGTCTTTCCTCTATGGGCTCACCTCCATCTCATTCCACGGAGGCCAGAAACCTTGGGGGCATCTTCGATGCCTCCCCCTCCTTTGCTCCTCACATCTTGGACCTTGCCAAGAAGGCCTGCTTTCAACTTCACCTCCTTAGGGACATTCTCCCTTTCCACACCTTCCCCCAGAAGCTCAATGTCCATAGAGCTCTGGTCCTCTCTAGGCTAGATTACTGTAAAAGCCTTTTCCTCAATCTTTCTACACTCTATCCTCTTAAAATAATCCAGAATAGGGCTGTGAGATTTATCCTTGGCCTCAAGCCTGCAACAGCAACGCTCAGGCGCTAAAATCTCTCCACTGGCTTCCTTTTGCTGCAAGGATCAAATTTAAGACACTTTGCATCATCCGCAAGGCTGCCTGGGGCTTGGAATAATGCTACCTGCAACCCTCTCTCACTAAATACTCCCCTTCCAGATCCCTTTGATATTTTGACTCCAACTCTGCTGATCCAACGCTTTACCAAGCAGAGAGCTGCCGACATATATCTGTCCTCAGCTGGCTCCATCCTATGGAAATGCCTCGCTCCTCTCTGCATCTTGAATAAAACCACCTCAAGTTCAGCAAACAACACAAGACCTTTCTCTTCTCCTCCTACTTCCCTCTCCCCCCCATGCTAACCACCTCCTTTGTCACGGAGATTGGCGGCCTAGTCCCTCATGAGTTCAATAGGGTCCTGACTTTCTGCCCAACCGCCCCAGCAATCCCCCTGCACTGCAATGCCCCCCGGGCCCGCCCTCACCTGTCCGGTGGTTTTCCTCTGCTCTGAACCTACCTGTTATGTGGTGCCGCCCCCATCGCGCACCTATCGCACTTCCTCCCCTAGGGGACCCTAATAGCACTTATCCCCATCCTACACCCCCCTTTTTTCACTATTACTTCATTGCACTTGCACGTTCCGAATGTCAAAAAGGCCTAGTAGGACCATTGTCTGTTTCTATTCATTAATTGTCAATCTCATTGTTTATTTGCTCCCTTGTTCCCTTCCCTTCTGTCTTGTGACGCTTTGAAACACTGGGACACATTTTAAGTTTGCTGGTCCGGAAACAAGGGTGCCGCTAAATTCACCAGCTTTCATGTTTCTGGACCGGCAAACTATGTGTCTGCCTGCTATATATATATATATATATATATATATATATATATATATATATACATAAAATTCTATGATATCGAAAATAAATATTCACACCTCATGTCTACAAAAACATTTAAAGTCAGTTTTTGAAAATATCTTACTATCTGCATAGGTTTGCTTTAGCAAGTACCATATCTGTTGTATTACATGAAAATCATTTTTACCAACCCCCTGTTTTGTACACAAATTTGTATGATTGAATGCATTGTGGTTTTTCATTTAATAAATCAGAAGAAATGTATAGGTGTTGAAAAACAAAAAATATAAAATGTACCTATATTTTTCTAGAGAAAAAGTCTGAAGTATTCAATATACAGGAATTGGAGCATAAAAAGTTGTAAGGTGCACAAGTTTATTATTTTTGAAATCGTATCAGAATTAGGAGGAGAGGCTAGTGTGCGTTCAAATCAACAGACATTAAACATCAGAACACTTCACCTCTCCAACCATCTTATATACAAAAGTCCAGACCAGCGGCTCCTTCAATCATGGGCACACAAGGCTTCCTTAAAACAGATGCCTGAATTGCTGCTTTGCAAATATGCCTGCATCCCCACATGGTATCATTCCTTGTCCATATGTGCGATGATTTGGGAAATTGCAGTGTTGTTTAAAGGGACCTGACAACCACCCAATGCTGGGATGCAATAGGGTGTGGTGTAATCTACCCACATGTTTAAATCCCCCTAGAACCACCCTATGCACTCTGATGCAAATTCCCTCGTGACCTTGTAGTTTTCTCTAATTCACTCTGCCCCTCTGACCTCTCAATTGAACCCTGTCCCTCTGATCACTTCAACGATTACTTTAAACTTAAATGGTCCCTCCACCTTCTACTCTTTTTCTCCCCTCTTCAAGGACTAAGAGGAAAGTCAGGAAGGAATCTCTCACCTTACCTTGATGATCTGAGCACCCTCTCTTCTGTCTCTTTTCCTTATTCATGCTTCTTACTTTGACCAGGCTTGCTCTGACTGTCACTAAGCAGTTATGACTCTATTTGACCAACACTATCCTGCTTGCACTTTGACACCTTCCCCTTACCATTCTCAGCCTTGGATCACCTCTGAAATTTGACCCTCAAAATAAACATGTGCTGTGAACTACAATGTAAATTACGAACACCTACCCTACCAGCCCATCTTGTGCACCTATCAACCATTTTGCTGCTTAAATAGTCAAATGCTTAGGGCCTCAATACAAGTATGGGGGTCAGGAAATAAGGGTGCAGGTAGCAATGCACTGGCACCCTTTATGGACCGATATACTACAACAATACCGGTAAGAACTACGGATCACCCAGCAGGCCTGACCTGTCTGGTTTTCAGGCCCCTTCCGGCATGGTTGTCATGGAAGCCGCTGCTGCCGTGTCCCCATTTCCATGTAGTCCCATGCAACTCCATGGAAATGGGGAGCAACCGTTACCACTGCCACTTGGGATATCCCAGTTACACCGGGATATCAGACGGCACTAGGGCTGTTACGGGGTTGTCGGAAACATGCTGCCAAATGGCAGGTTTTCCAGCAGCCCGTAATCAGGGCCATTTCAAACACTTGCCCTTATATCTCTCAGTTCTTTAACCTCTGTCTCCTCACTGGACTCTTCCCACCTCCTTCAAATCTGCATCTCTCTTACCACCATTGAGGAAACTGTCTGTTGAGCCAAACATCTCAGTAAACTATCGCCCAATTCCTCTACTTCACTATGACTTAAAAGTCCTTCAAAACTAAAATTTGTATTATCTGTCTGGGGCCTGCTTAGTGCTAAATGTATGTGTATCATGACATCAGGCCAAACCCTTAGGAAAGTAACTTAAGAACCTAGAAAAAGGCCAAAGTCTACATATACAGTATCTTTGGAGTATGTGTATCATGTTGTCAATGCAGTAGGAACAGTCCTCTGCTTAAAATTCGTACTGTCACTGAACAAAAACATCTTCCAAGGATATGTGATGTCATCAGTGATTTCATCGTTGATGCCATTTTTGATCTCATCTTTGATGTCCTGGGTGTTAATGTGAGCCGTGTATGGTTGTGGTGTAAGTTATTGGGTGTGCAGCATACCATAACTGGAGAATTTCTTTGGTTTTTCGATTTTACCTTGCACCCATAATGTCACTTTAACAACATTTTTTCATTGAATTTCATAGGTTTTTGTTAGTGCAACTTAATTATAGCATCCCTTCAACAAAGGTTTTTCACTGAATTTCATAGGTTTTTACCAGTGCAACCTAATTTACCAGCAGCTTAATAAGTAATCTTGACAAACTATACACCTAAAAATCATTCTTCCCTCCCATATTTTAGCTATTATGTCCACGAATAGTGTCGCCAGATTGCGGACGTACCTGGGTACAGGTGGCATCAATATTACCCAAAATCACATGGAGAGACAATACTCTGTATTTGTTTTAATAGAAAAGGTATGTGTTTTAGCAATAATGCAAACATGTTTTACATCCCTTATGAGTTTGGAAATGTAAATATTTTGTTTTAAAATTATAGCATAATATATTGCATTGTACCATATAGTGAAGAAAACTATACACCCTGTATAAACAATTCACTTCAACACCTGGCAGTCATTGAAACACAACAGGTATTCCAGTGAGGAAAAAGTTTAAAAAACTTCAACAAGTAAACAGTACCTTTTAATTTCATTTATAAATATGGAGCATGTAATGAAAAACAGATGAACAAATTATGGGTAGATATAAAAAGAATTACAAATCAAGTTGCAGAACTGTGCACATATGTTGAAAATCATGTGATTTGAAATATTGATTTTCATTCAACTACCTGTGCAGAAGGCCTTCTGCCCCATGAATAACCCCAATCATTTCAAGAGGACATTACAGATCAACGTTTTGATGAGATCCCAAACCTGAATTCTCCAAATCATGAAAATATACCCACAAAATACCCCTATTTTATTTCTCACAGTGATTCTCCCTCCCTATTATAATGTATTATAATTTAAATGTAATGTAAATATATGTCATTTTTTTAAAATAATAATTTAAAGTCTGCGGACTATATAAAAGTGTATGTCTGCAACATTGTATTCCAGTGATGTTATGCAGCGTGCTGACGTACATGAACAGACAGGCATGTCTGCAGCAACATGTCGCAATATTAATTGCAAACGTCGGAGCATGGTTGAGGTCAGCGCACCATGTCTGAATGATGTCACTTGGCTGCACAGGCATTCACAAAGAACGATCTTGTCCACAGTGGCATGACAACTTCGAATGTCATAACATGACCAAATTTGTGCGGCGGGATGATGTTTTCTGCAGTCAATGTCTGTGCTTTGTGGATATTTTAAAATCCATTTTGTGCCCACCCTACCAACTCTCACGTTGAAATTGTACACTTTCACATCCACTACTAACATTCCTCAACTTTGTTCAACTTTGTACAACTTTTACTGTATTTTTTGGGCTCGTAGTTCATGGACAGTTCCCCCGAAGGAACCCACCCGTTTCTCATACTCATTCACAATCTGGCAGCGGAGAGGCCAAGACGGACCTTGGAGCTGCACAACTCCAACACCTGCTACCACCAAATGGCATCAGTCATGGCCATCGTTCCTCCTCAGGGCCCACCCCCACCACTGGGAGGACCTGAAGAAGGGAACCGTGGCACTGGAGTAGATGAGCTGCAGGAGGAAAGGAGGAGGATGATGCAGTATAAGAGGAACCTTCTACATCTGGTGATCAGAGAGAATCCTGGGTGTGGTAATTTTTAACCACCGTTGAGAGAGTGCTAAAGGCTCAAGCTGCCCATGTTGCACTGCACTCAGTGTGGTGTCTCACTCAGTCATGGCTAGAGGGGTCAGTACTCCTTCTGCACTACCTCCTTGAGTCACCCACCCAACTGCCCTGAAAAGGACTTTGCTTTACTCAGGATGTAGAAGCACCTCTTCTACTGCAACATCACTTTGTACTCCTCCCAAAATCGTTCCACCTCAGTTGGGCAGAGGATTCCTCCTGTTGTATTGTAGGCTATTCAAGAGGCAGTGGATCCCTACCTTCAGAGGACAACTGTCCTCTGTATATACACGTGTTGCACTCATCTGCAGGGGGGGGGGCAATTCCGCAGAGCCTTCTGAAGGGGCATGAAAACCATTGCCCTCTACCTTACTTTCATCAGCAGTGCTCGGCATTTTCCTTTCTCTAACTGTCCCTCCTTCATAGTGGTTGGTGCCCATCCCACAGCCGCCCTCTCTCCTCCTCCCCAAACCAAACCAAAATAAATGACAAAAGAACAAAATAAAGTAGTTTCCATGGGAACCACCTTTCAAAGTCTAAAAATAGAAGTTTTAAAAATGTGTACAGTACTCCCTATGGGGTCCACCTGCTTTATGTTGAGTACATAAGAATCTCTTCCACCCCTCTTCTCTGAAACGCAAAGAATTGAAAATTCAGTGTTGTGTGATAAAAAGGCTCTAAAGCCTTACTCAAGGCTCTTACACCTTTCATTCACTTTTCACCGAATAACATGATCTCCCATTGTGTGTATTTCGAACTTAGAAGTCTGCGGACAGGCAACTATGTCCGCAAACTATATTATCAAAAAAGTGGAATGGATTCTGTATCAACTTGTCTCATTTTATGGTAGTCTTTTGTTCTTATGAGACTCTGATCTTAATATATAAACACAACATATGTACTCGTACACTTTTTCATTACATACTCCTCTTCTTCCAATTTAATATCTTTCACAAAAAAGTTTGCACTGCTTTCCGAATATTGCAAAGAAAATGCTCATTTTCAACACTTGTAAAATGTACGCCATCTTTTCTAAAAATGTTTACTAAACCATGTCGTATATATTGTCATTTTCAAAAGATGACATTCTAAAATCTTGAAGAAATGGATATACAGCTTTATTCATGCACTTATCTGTGAGTAATTCAGGAAAAAATAAACTTTGTGGAAAATATTTCATCAGACTTTTGAAAGTATCTTTAATAGCAAACTGCAAAGATACACCAGTTACATACCCTAAACTATTACTTCCACAATGTACAATGTACTATAATTTCTGGATGTTTCAAATGCACCGTATCTTTTCACATGGGTAATAGGTGATTTCAGTTCATGCTATGAACTCTATACAATACCACTTTTTCAAATACAAAATTATGTGAGATGTCAAGCTGCTCTGAATATATTTGCAGCCATTTCACCTACGGATCTCCTATAATCCAAAGAGTCTTCTTGTCGGGCCCAACACTTTCAGCAATTCCAGAAATTAAGCTACCCTGCCCTCCTCTGCAGTTTAACAAAAGAGAAGGCCTGATTTGCTGAGCATCTCGCTGTCCACGGACATACGCATTGTTGGCGGCCTCTGCAGGCCTCTGTCCATGCCAGGCATGGTAAAAGAGCCTGGATGGAATGTGCGGTCTGTCCACAAACAGTCGTATATGTCCACGGATATCAGGGTATAGAGCAGCCCTTCTTCCCTTTTTAATCTTAACGCTGTAATACTACCTGATTGGCTACATTCAAACACTATCTCACCTATCCACCAATCACATCCAAAAACCCTACATCTAACCCACTCACCTTAGTTTTACAGTTCAGAGGTATCTTTGAACACAAATAGTGCATGTGTGCTGTGATTCAGAGCCTGTGCTATCACAAACTTCTGTACACACTTTTTAAAATGGTATTGCATTTGTTATTTGGTTGTAATGCAACCTTTAACAACACATGCAGATTAAAACAGATTCCAACATCACAACTAAATTAGAACAGATCACAAATCACACTTAAAAATACCTTATTCATTTCATAGATTTTCAACTAAAGTTGATTTTCGTAGCTAAAAAATACAACACACTTCTAAAATAATTAGTTCATATACAAATAAAAAACAAACCCCTAAATGGGCTCTTAGGTAAAGGCATTATACATTATCCTATTTCACGGACATTACCATAAAAAAACAAAGCTTATTAAATTGCGAATGTACACATAAATAATGTCCCTTCTCGGGAAACACAATTTACACAGAGTCTTATTTCATTGAGTCTAAAAAAACAACTACAGCAATTAAATCCATGGTTGAACGCCAATCAAGGCACCTATTCCAAAAATAGTTCCGTCCCAAGCAGCCCCCAGTATAGAGGAAATTAGCAAAATATTTCTGACACCGTTGTATCAGTGCAGGACATTCCACTAAAATATGTTGCGTGGTTTCCTCCACATTCTTGTCAATACAGAATCTCCAATCCGTCTCTGCATAATTTCCCAGCCTATATCTAGAGAGGATTTCCTTTGTATGGTGAGGTTCCAACGGAACCTCAGAAATTCATTTCTGGCTGCCAGACTAGGATATATTGATAAAAATGTAGCTAGGACTCCTGACTTCTTGTACTCTGACCATAGTTGTGAGGCGGGAAGGATAACCATGCACCTTTTCAATTGCATCAATCCAATCCCACATTTTAAGGCTTTTTTTAGTTAACTGTGGCCTCATTCATAATTCCTCCTGATACAAACCTATGTCAGACAAAGGAGTATCACACTGCTTTTCAAACCTAAAAGGGCAATTAAAATCAGCCCCATTTTTAGACTCTTTTATAGTCATCAATATGTCCCTAAATAATGATTCACCCTTGGCGTCCAACATTTTTCATAACAGATTTAAGAAATTCCATAATTCCCTTGAGCTAAGCAATTGAATGCCCCATTCATATCTGATAATAGCCACAGGAGTGAATTTGGAACATTGAATATTTTTCTCCACATAAAGGCGTCTAATACTGGGAGCATATCATCAATTACGATGTCGTGAATTTCTTTTCCACACAGCAGTTTAGGGACAATTTTTCCTTGATAAAATGTCAAGGTTGGAAGTAATGTAAACTTCCCAAATATCCCATCAACCTGTTTCAGTTGATTAATCAGGCCATTTGCTTTCTGTACCAAATTGGCCTTCGTTTCCACCTTAATAAACTTCTCTGCTATACGGAAGCCAAATACACCATTAAATTGACTATTTCCAGTGGTTGTTCTCCTATCTGCCAAGTTTGCGACATACTGCCTCTTTTCCTAGTAAATCAAATTACCTTGGACTTGGCAGGATTACTAACCAGGTAACTGATCATACAGTAAGACCCAAAAGTGTCGCTCAATCTTTGTAGACCCCTAGGTGTCTGATCATATAACAAAAAATCACCTGCATAAGAAATCCAAAATAAATATTGATGGTTTAGCTTCAGAGAACCAAAAGCACTGGCTTCCAAAGCATGCCCCACATACGAGGTATACAAATTGAACAAGCAGATTGCCAAAGTGCACCCTTGCCTAACTCCAGAGAATGTCGGAATGTAACCTGAAGCATCTCCCTGAATATTAAATCTGACCCTAATGTTTGAATTATCATGAATGGCGATTATGAGTTTTAGGAGACCCCCCTGGAATATTCCAACTAGTTAGCTTGTGCCAAAGCCTGTTCCTGTTGACCGTATTGAATGCCGCTGTTAAGTCAATACTTGCCAAATACATAGCGGTGCATCTACCGGTTAGAGCTAAAGTTTGAACATGTCTTAGCAGAAGTCCATTCAAGCTAGTACTGAAGTTCTTACAAAAGCCCTTCTGCCACTTTTGGATGCAACCAATCTGCAACGACCAGGCCTCAAGATGTTTTAGCAGCAAGGTTGGCAGGACCTTGATGTCTGCATCCAAAACGGAAATCGACCCATAATTAAGGGTATCATTCCGATCACCTCTCAGATCAGAATCCTATCTGCTTTTTGTCATCTTATGGGAAGTAACTATGTTTTGATAATTTGTTGAAAATATATGGTAAAAATAGAAGCCCATAACATAGGATCGTCCTTGAAAAGGGTGTTAACGGGTCTATTTGGCCTCGGGACTCTAGATTAATACTCTCTTTAATGATGGCTACCACCTCCACAACTTTAATTGGGAGATTCCATTTGTCACCAATACTTTCAGAAAGAGGGTCCCCCAAAACTGATTCCTCACCAAAATGTGCTTTATATAAAGTAACCCACTGTTCTTCAATGATTGGGTTCAGTTGGAGGTACACTTGGTTTATCCACATATTATTTATGAGACAACAAAGAGTATGTAGTGTCAGTCTTACATAACGCGTCCATTATTAACTCTGCATCATTTTGGAGTAGCTGTTGCCTATGCAATCGAATCCAATTGTGATACCTTTGTGTAACCCTCCTAATTTCTATCCCCAGGGTAGGGGTATCGTCCCGATGATTACATTTGAGGTCTTTCATGTTCTTTCTCATTACCCTTTTTCTCTCCATAATCACAGGATCAAATTGATGGGAATGTTTAACTGGGTCCGTTTTAGGTTTTGCCCTGGCTTTCCCTAATAACTCCCCAAGAAATAGTCAAAGGGCCACATTACGACTTTGGAGGTAGCCATGGAGTTATTATTAGCACCATGGATGCCTCCAAAATCGTGTCCGGGTCCGGTCTGTGGAGTGGGGACTTACTGGGACATTCCCTTGGTGGACCCAGTAAGTCCCCATTACAAGGCCCCAGGCCTTCTGGGGACCTGGGGCCTAAATACCTGCAACTCTCTCTTCCTAAATATCTTCCTTCCCGAGCCCTTCGCTCATCCGTCTCCAACTCCCTCAGGGTCAGCCGCTTCTCGAAGCAACGAGCTGGGGGTAGATTTCTCTCCGCGGCAGGAGCCTCCCTCTGGAACAGCCTTCCTGCCTCCCTGAAACTTGAGGAGAACCATCTCCGGTTCCGGAAGCACCTCAAAACCTTCCTCTTTGCTTCTGCTTTCTCTCTCCCTCTCCCCTGCTAATTCTTCACTAAATTCTGCACTGAATCTGAAACTTGGCCACTCTCACCGACCTCGGTCCTGGGCCCAGCCACTCTCCACTTGCACTGCCTCCCTGGCAACCCCTGCACTGCGGGACTGTTCTCTGTATCCCTACAACCCCCCCTTCCCAGCACTTGTCTGCACTTACCTTGCACTTGCCACCAGCTGGCCCTATTTATTTATTTATCTATTTATTTCTATTCTACTTACCTTGTACTGCACTTTTCCCTTCCCCCTACCCCTGCACTTGCGCGGTCTGAATGACACCTGGCCTAGTAGGATCGTTGTCTGACCTCCCCCTGTTCCACCCTCCCTGCCTCGTCGCGCCTTGAAACACTTGTGTATAGGCGCGTTACAAATGCCATATCATATCATATCAAATGCCATTCCCCATTCCCATTTGAGCCCCCATAGGGCTCAATGGGAATGGTAAAGGCGCTAATTACGGGCCTGCTAACAGCAGGCTCGTAATTAGCGGCTTGGTCCCCTAACAGGACCCGTAAGGGACGTGTGGTCCGACCACACATCCCTTGCAGTTTCCGTTAGGGGACCTCGGAATTGGGCAGTAAGGGATCACCGGCACCGGTCTCCTTACCGGTGCCCGGTATCCCTTACCGTCCACCTCGGAATGAGGCCCAAACTGTTTTAGGTTAAAGCAGTCCATTTTCCATTCCATGGAGGTGGTTGCCAAAGTCCGAGCCACCCTTTTGTTTGTAAGTGACACTTTATGTTTATTCCAAATAACCCTAATCCCGCCTTATTCCCGCCTTGGTTAACTGTACAGGTGGGCTGAGGCTGGGTGGTCTTCCTATTCAATGAGATTTTAAATTCTGCTGAAATCATGCTATGATTGCTCAAATCAGTGAGAAGAACATCAAAATGAAAACACATACGGAACATGATCTCATCAACGAACAAGCAAAATCAATCTCTTGTTACTACTTTCCCATGTTATTTGGATTGGTAAATATCCTGTTATACATCCATTTTATCAATGTTAACCAAGAGATTCTAAACTCTCTAGCCATTTCTTGCCATGTTTCATTTTATTTGGGGAAGGAGATTCCCCCGTCAGAGCACAGTTACTCCGCTCAGAAAAGCACAAGGAGTTCAGATCCCCACCCAGATCCCCACCCACTACTATTAAACCGTTAGTCCAGATGGATGACCAGTTGGTAATAACATCTGTCAGTTCCTCCAAAAGCGCTTAAAACTTACATGCAAAGCTATGCCAATATACACTCAGCAATAATATCCTCCTCTTAATACTATTAATAGTTGTTAAATGGATAGCCACCATATTCTTGGAACTTAGTGTTGTAGCTCCACCTCAAACGCCAAACCATCTTTAACAAGTATGATGAAACCACCAAATGGTCATCCCTTGTCCACCTTATCTGCAGCCTGAGAGGTGATCATATAGCCATCTACATCCAGAGCCTCCGTTAACCATGTTTCTTGGATAAAAATAGTAGGATACTGTTGTAAAAAGACGTACTACCTTGGTTAGTGAAAAGATGCACATGCCCACAACTATTTCATGATAAAATCTTTAATTTATTAGGTCCTTACCGGAGTATGGTCAAGGATATTTCTATGGGAGCCAACCCCTCCTTGATTATGGGCAGAGGAATGTTGCTTATTTTCCCTTCTCACCAAAGGATTTCCCACCCAGCCATTTCTGTCATTATGGGCCAGGTCCCATCCCTTATAACCCGTCTCCCCCTGATTTTCCACAGATAAAACACCATAAACCAATTGGTACAGTGATGGAAGTTCTCTAAGTATAAGCACAACCACAATCTCAGACCGCAGTGTCACAGTTACCAAATCTGTTATATTTCTCACAATAAAGTCTACTCTGTCAATGTCATTCGAACTGATTGCCCTTGGGCAAGGGATCTCAGACAACAGTGGTATGATCCCTGACCTGTTTAGTGCCATGTTTCTAGTATCCTGAAAGATACATTCAAATATGAGCTTCTTACCCCTCTCTGGAGTCATTGGGCACTCATTTTCTCTTTTTTCGTGACCGTTATAGGACCAGTGTAAATCAATAGAGATCTGTCTGCCAAACTTATCATTTTAGGGCCTCTAAAATCCCTCTGGTGACCCACTGATAAAGTTTCCTGTCTGCTTTAAACCTTTCCCCATTCCCACATTGCATTGTTTACACTTCTGACCCCTGCCGACTCTAAATACTTTACACCATCACTCCTAGTTCTTTCCTCCTGGAAAAAGGATCTAGATTTACCATTTCCCGCCCCTTTGTTATCTACTGGAGAATTACATTTGTTCAAAACCACATCGCCCAGGGAAGAACAAATTTCCCCGGGAGGCTCTCTCAGACAGGCCCCTCTGGCTCTTTTTGAGCCCACCTGAAACCACAAGTGGGAGAAGCTTTTAATTTTGTATTTGGTTCTCAAACAGAGGAATGGTTTGTGCATCCAAATCTTTATATATTATTCTTTGCTCGCTCACGCCATTAACATCCTTGCTCGCAAGGCTCAGTAGTGCCGTTACAGTTTGCTTACCCAGCACTTACCCACTTGCTGCAAAATGTTTTCTCTATCCACCTCAAATTTTGAAATTTGATCATCCCTTATTGGCAAGGTGAGGGATTTAAAAAAGAACTTGGCAATCACATTAGATCATTTAGGCTGTTTTTCGTTCTTAGATTTTGGGTCAGTGCTCTCTTCTTCAGAGGCTGGCTCTACTGAAATGAGATCAGCAGTTTTTAGTTTCACATTCAGTTTTGTTTAATCAATTCAACCCAAGTACATGTAAAATGTTCATCCCCCCCGAATGCCATCTCATCACTAACCCCTTTGCTTTGGTAAACATTAACCACACACAGTGATTCTACTTTGCCCCATATTAAATCCAATGATGCTGTGTGCATTTGGGAGGCTAGGTGTAAGTTCTCATATAATACCAGTAAGGAATAAAGGTCAAGAGATTCCTGCAAAGATAACACGTTTTAATAACACAAAACATTGGTATGCCAGCAAAGAACTCTGCTGCTCAAGAACGTTCTGCCGAAAAATGGTACAAACAGATTTTTATAAAGAAACAAATCATCAACAGTGACGTAAACATATACAGTAAATGCCCCTGTGGCTAGTTGGTGAGACCGTATACATGCTCTGCCTGGTCTATTGGAGATGCCAGGCCATTAGCCCCCATCCCGTGCATCCATCTTCCATCTCGTGGGGTCTGCTGGGCTCATCATCACCAGGGATCAAAGGTCGAGTTTGAGATTAGTTACTATGTAAGACAATGCTACTCTATCATTATGGCGTGCACCTGGAAGGCTCTGGGACTGGCACAGGGAGAGGCTTAAGATCAGGCTGATCCACTCATTCTGTATCGCACTATCTGCACCCAAGGCTTCCACCCTTGCTTTGGACTATAATGTATTCCACCCTGCACCTCGCAATACACATCTTGGCATTGTGTGATAAGGCGGTATGCTTATGTTCTTTTAGATCTTTTATGGCCAGTGGGTTTATGGTTGGCGGTCTGGGGTCACCTACTCTTGTGGAATTCAGGGCTCTTGGGACTGGGACAGTTGTGGGTGCCATAACTCATGGTTGGTTGGGTGGGGCTGGGAGGCCTGCTTTGGCCTGGTTGGGATGAACGTGCACTGTGAGGTGCCTGGTACTGTCTCATGGCCTTGCAGGGCACATTCCTTCTCAGGTTAACACGTATTGCCAACAGGTGTAGAACAGGGGAGAGTTTCTATGGGAGCTAACCACGTGGGTCTCTCTATCATCAGAGCTTGGGCCTATTTAGGTTTCTTCATTAGCTCTGTCTTTACCGTGTAGCCATGCAGGGCCGAATGTTTCTACCATAGCTACAAAAATGGTGCCTACTTATATGCATGTACTAAGTCTGAGCATCTACATCTTGCATAATATTGTGTCTGCGCAGGGTCTCTTAGCACCATGGCACATTGCAAGTGTATTCATGGGATTCACCTTACTCTAAAGCGTCTAGTGGGAGAGGTTTATTTCCTTTCCAACATTCTCTAACATACCTACGATGTTGCATTGGCGCCAGAGTAGAGATGTAAGACAAAGTAGTTGAGTCTGAGTCAGTATCCAGTGCTACAGAAAATATTGGGGGCATATTCTGGAAAAAATCATCATCGTCTTCTGACCCTGAACTCCCATCCATTACATCCTTTTGCACTGCTTTTTGCATTGGAGCTGTGCATATTTGGTTAGAAACAATGACCACCCCGGATGTAGATGGTAGTTGATGATCAGGCTTATTAGTTATGCTAGTTTTCTTTAAGGTTGTAAAGAACGATGCTATAGATTTTGTAACCTCTTGCTCTCCCCATCCCACCCTTAAGTCTAACTCTTGATTTTTTGTTTTACGTTCAATAATGGGCAACACTTGTTCAGGTTTTTTGATTGATTGATTGTTGATTTGTATAGCGCCTATGCACAATGTGCTTCAAAGCGCTGAAGTAGGTTCAGGGAGGGAAACCAGAAACGGGGAAGCTGGTGAGGGTAACTGCATTGCGAATTGTATAGATGTTAAAATGTCATCCTCTGCCGCCCTTAACATAGAATTTGTTGCTATTAACTCCCCTGGGCAGCAGAAGCATCCAATTTCTGAGACTGATACCAGGGGGCCGCCTTTTGAGCCGTTCCTCAGGTCATATTTACTATTCCCAGTCTGGTTTCCCATGGCAATAATGTAAGCGTTTCACCACTAATCACCACTTGCGTTTTAAGGCGGTGCGAGGAATGTTCATTCAAGGGCCACAGCCCGGTCCAGTGTCCGCCGAACTCTGCAGAACTGAAGAACTGCACATAAGACTTAAACCATGACTTTACTTTGTTATAAGCAAAAAACAATCCAATATGCAATGACAAGTCAATTGGAATCGAGCAGGCGTCTCATTGAGTTCAAAGTTGAGGAAGTCTGTTGCTGGGTTCTCCACCACCCCGACCCACAGAAACACATAAACACTCTGCACACTCCTCCTTGTTCCACTTGGAAAGTCGGTATTTCAAGGGAACTCCCACCTGTGATAATGGAAGTAGAAAGCAGACTCAATTCAGGGAACACAGATATGTTCAATCCGCTGCACAAAAACACTCGGCACACTGCAGCTTGCTCCAATTGGAGAATAGGTATTTTAAGGGAATTCCAGTATGAATTATCTTTCTTGCTTAGCAGTACTGGGTCGAAGGCTCAAAATTCAGAAAGGTCTTCATTCTTGTCATTTCAAAATCTGTAGGCAGTAAGCCAATTTACAAATCAGTAGCCTACTACCTAAATTAATCTGTAAGGTTAGAAAGTAGTATCAAAAATATAATCTGTTTTACAGCAGATCTGCCTTGGATCCTCATATGGAACTGGCTGGAAACGTCTGTACACAAGTTCACAGATTTCTATTTCCAGGATGTATCCGACCTACATTACAGAATCTACATCTAAGATAGTTTGTCAGAGGATGTACGAGAAGCCAACCACTTTCTTTTTGCAACTCTGCACTTGCTTTTCAGCGTGGCTATGTCAGAATCATGCCAACTGTTGCATTTGGAGGCAGGCTTCATGCGGCTCCTCCTGGCAGGCAAGTATGTCAAGAGTATTGGAGATGGAAAGGTGAAGGTAAGCAAGGACTGAGTCAGTGTTAGAGTCAATGGAAGGGGGGGAGGGGAAATAAAACAGGCGGGAAAGCCGGCTGCTGACACTCGGTTAATCGGTCGGAAGACGGAGAAGGGGGCTGGCAGCGTGGTCAGAGGCTTAGCTGGGGAGCCCAGGAGCTCCAGATCGGAGAAGAGGAGAGAATGATCAGACCAAGAGAGAATAGGGTATACTGAGAGGGTTAGAGAGAGGTCACCAGAGATTAGTGCATCCAAAATAAAAAACGAAAGTACTGCATGTACTACATAGTACAGAAGTAAACCATTACATAATTAAACATACCTCAATTACCAAGCTATAGTACACAAATAATGACATATTTTTAAAAAATCACCTGTCTTCTGTCAAAACTATAGCACACCTTCATATTACAACCTTCCCTTTAACTTTTTCTATGCTGCAAACCATACTTATTTACAGAAGCCATCACAAATGTTTAATAGTGCTTTCAAAATGACTTCTGGTACCTTAGTGAATGCCATCCCCTACTACTTATAGCAGTACACAAGGTTTGGCAACAATCTTTCTTTTACATTTCCAGAAAAAACGACCAATTAAACTTACTCAAGAAAGCAAACCCTTCCATTTGTGCAAAAGCCTATGACGTAACAATTTTAATAGCTTAACTATAATGCGTATGATCCTAAACTAGCCACTCATACTATATGATAATTCACTCTTCCTTATTCTATTGCTGCAATCACACTCTTCTCCATTACAGCACACCAATCCTCCTCATACTATATCACCACCGTTCTGAAACTCATAACACTACAAGAATGTTATCACACAACCCCATCACTTATATATACCTCTTCCACAAATCCCTTTCCGATTACAATCTACTTCATTTACTACAGTCATGCAACCACTCACTCTATAAGTCTTTTTTTTACCACACCTCCTATTAACTATGCATCTATCTGCCTCGTATTATTTCCTAACATCGAGTGTGTATCATTTCAACATTAATCTATATCTTTCTACTTGCACCACTCTCCATCATGTGACTTGACTAACAATACTGCATTCATTGCCCCACACATTTCCACATCTACAACCTCTTCCTTTGCACATACTTTAGTCCACAGCTCCTATTATCTATACATTTCTCTTCCAACTGCACAATTAAAATCTATATTATTACTCCAACACCACACTCCTGATCCCACTACCCACCATTAATCTATATCTTTATGCTTAAACCACTCTCTGTCGTGTGGCTTCACTAACAACAATGCATTCATTGCTGTATTTTCCCCCTCCACATGCCATTACTGAAATCACATTATTTACCATTATCTCTACATCTCTATCCCTCATACCACTACATCAGCGGTCTACTACCTTTTCCATCTACACATATGATAGTCTACAACTTCAAGTATCTACACATTGCTCTTCCACATCCTACTTAACTATTTTAATATGTATTAAACAGTCCCCACCCTCATTCAGGGGGTTTGACCTTCCCTTCTCCTCCCACGGATAACATAATCAATAAAGCTACCATTATGGAAATTTACCGACTTTCAGTGCACTCTGAGGACTGGGCATCTTTTGAGCGTGCACCAAAGCTGCCTCAGTCTGGCGTGCATGCAATGGTAGCAGGGACTGAGCGGCTCCTCCTCTGTTACACCAGATAGGTCGAGGGGTCCCATTCAGCCATCACTAGTCGGCGAAGGCAACTCCTTCAGGAAAAAACAATTTCCATCTACAACAGCACCTAGAGATGTAGATGTATACACGTCGCTCTACAAAACGCTTAAACTAAAGGTAACTCCTGAAAATCCCAATCCTAGAACTCCCTGTGCTGCCCATTTTTCCCCATTGTCTTCAGCACTGCAGAGAGAACATCCGACGAAAATGCATGCCAATCTAACTAGGGATTCCCTTGACAAGTCTGTTTCATTAAACATCTCAAGTTCAACAAAATGTCCCAGTTTGTTCTCCCCAAATAAACTCATTCAAAGGTCAATTGGCACCCCACTGGTTTAACCTCGTGAGATCCATTGGCCAATCAAAGATTTCAATATAAGAAAACCATTTCTGAACCTGGTTTGAGTAGGACCCTACGTCATCATCACAGCTGTTTCTCCAAGTGGACCTGAGGGGTGAGGTACCGGACTGTCATGGCCACTGGTCAAGGGCCATTACCTTCATGCCCTGCAGGGTCCCAATAGACCCAGTCTTGGTGCCAAGCTCATTTAAAAATGTGCTCTGCACACTGTGTGCCTAATGCATTTGCATCCAGGCCGGGCGCGGCCCTCCAAAGACATTGGAGTCACGTTCAGAAGTCAGAGGGAAGTCAGAGGGAGTGGTAAGATGGGGCCACAAGGCAGGGCCTAAACGGAGTGGCAGGGGCCAGGCTATATAAGCCAGCCCCACCCACATGCTGGCGCTTTGCGTTAGTCTGCTGGATGCAGCATAACATTTACCACTGCCTACAGTTCCTTACCTGTTCCCAGTTCATCACCTTTATCTTCAGTCGCTGGAACTCCATCCTACAGCTATCGCGCACATCTTATCTGAGACCACCCACGCCATTGCTCGAACCACTGCCACCAATCCAACTCTGCAGCTTCCGCACACCTCCTACCTGGGACCAGCCACGTCATCGCTCAAAGCACTGTGTTGTATTCTAGTCTGCGTATTCTCTATGCTTTATAATAGGTACATGCAAGTACTGTATGGAAGGTTTGTAGCCTGCATCTGCGTGCCTGTAATGTTTAGATTAGAAAAGGATGAGAAGGTTCCCTAGGAAAGGAATGTGAGGGAGTTGGGGAGTGAGATAGGAGGCAGTGGATGAAGGCGGGGCACCGGGTTATGTAAATAATAAAGTTCATTTGAATCATACCTCCAGGAGATTTGAGTTACTTCATATTGCAACCCGACGCCAACTCTGCAGCTACCGCGCGCATCTTACCTGTCTCCGCTGATCCAACTCTTGCAGCTCCATGCATCCTTACCTGTTCCGAATGCCCAACAACACGGGAGTCAACTTCCGGCTGAACATCCTCGCGGATCCTCCATCTATCAGCCGACTGGTGTTCAGAACATCGCTCGCCATCAAGCACTGCCTGGTTGAACCTGCAAGGGAGACAGAAAGTATAAGGTTAGCAACTGCATAAACTTTTAAAGACTTGGCCGCGCAACTCACACACTTGCGCTTCACCCAGAAACCCAATTTACCTACTAGTGGGCTCTTCTGGATCCTCTTTGGCATCATATAGAACCCTCTTCCATCACTGCGACTCCACGGGCCATCTTCATACCTAAAGGGAAAGAAAGGACATTACAAAGTTACGGACAATGATCATTGGGAAAAAAGGAAAAACAAAGGTTACGGACAATAATCATTGTTACAAAAACTTACCTCCAAGGTGGGATTGGTTGCAGCCGATCAGGGACAGCACGCATAAGGACCAGTGGCGCAACTTTGTCCGTCCACGGCACCCCTGCTGAGAGAAAGTAGGATTGAAAGCTCTTCATTACAAATGCATGCTCATATCATTCTGGTACGAAGGGTCCGAAGGGGATCGCACTTCCACCGCAGCGTTCTCATTGCCTCTTACCTTCTCCCAGGGGTATAACCAGCAACTCGAGCAGTCTACACTATCGGAGACGAGGGAAGAGCTCGAACCTGACGAGTCTAGTCCAGGGAGGGCTCCAACCGTGCCCCAAATTCCCTCCAGCGACCAGGTGACCGGAACACAGACACTGAGCTACTAGAAAACCTGAGAAAATTAGAAGCTGGACTCCTGATCAAGAATCTCACCAGCCGCCAATGGGTAAGGGTGGTGTTTTTCGATTGGAAACGAGAGCAAGACAGCAACGATTGTAATAGATTCAGATGTACCCAACTTCCACCGGGTTCGCAGAAACAAACTGCAATTGCTTCCTAGGGCTAGCCATAATGATATAGGCAAGCAGAACATTATACTGTGCTGCCTGGACAATTTTAATCGGCTACAGCACAATACTAACACATTTTCAAGCAAAAGACCTCGGCTATCCTCTAATCTTGGGAACTTATCACATGAGCAGCCATGGAGTAGGCTGTGATTCCTTGGAGCTCCGTGATCCGACTTATTGATCCGAAGCAAAGCGCATGTGTTGACGGCTGATTCCAGCAGAAAAAAGATACTGTATCTGCGTGAATACCTCAGGCAGCAGATGAGCGTAACGGCGGGAGAGGGTGGACACAGTAGCGGGAGTTAGGCTACTTTGTGTCCTGATCCGGGAGCGGCATAATTGATACTAAAATGGCGGCGCGCCAACACAAAGAGGCCCTCGTGGCACTTGAAATCGGGTGCCAGGCGGGTAGTGAACGCGCTGTAGGCGTACAGCAGCTGATGGAACAGTGAGCGGCCGACTACCCGAGAGAAGCTCACGAATAGCCCGGGCTGACGAGGGGACGTATGCAGTGTCAGGCTAACTGGCCATGAGATAGGCGGCACGTCCTCGGTGCTCCCACCGAAGCGGGACGATGTACACACGGAACGGACAAGAGGAATGACAACGTACCCGCAATAGGTTGGAAGCAATGGGCACGCAGGGATTACATCCCGAAGCCGCACTGAGGAGTGGAAGAGCAACGACGGACAAAACAAGCGACGCCGAGACCCGCACCGTCCGAAACAAAATGGCGACCGATCCTGAACAAAGGATTACACTGATGGACTGTGAAGTGGCCTCATAAGGATTGGGACGCACATGTTGTTTAGATCAACCATTGCGGCCTGTAGATGCAGCAAGTGGGCATATGCACCTTGTATGTACCACCAGCCTCTGATAGGCACAGAGACCAGAAAGAAGCATCAGGGATGCAGAAGCTAGCACCCTGCTGACAATAGGCACGGACACTGAGAGGAAATTGTGACGTGGGAAGTTACAATCCACCCGAATAACAATTTCATGTGCCACAATAGATGTAGGTTGGCATACAGAGACCCCAACGACTCGAACAACAACTAAACAGCACCGAGCCGGAGCCAGACACGTGGGCAAGGTAGCATTATGTCGGTAAAAAGTCTGAGAGCGAAGACCAAACAACCCACAATAGAGGTCTTCGCGAAAACGCAGAGGACCCCCACAACATCGGAGCAGAGCACGGCTGCGACTACTGCGGAAGAAGCCCCAGAAGGAGATAAGCACAAGATCCTGGAGGCTATAACGGAGCTGAGCACTAAATGGGGTGCGGCAATGGCGGACTTACGGACAGCCCTGGAGAACAAAATTGATTCGGTAGGAACTGAACTTACCCTGTTACAGCAAGATGTCAGGGGGCTGGCGGAGAGAACAAGTGGTCTGGAAAGTGCTGTAAAGACCAATACTGATGTCAGCACAAATAATGCAAAGGAAGTTCATGTGCTCAAACAGGAGGTTGCCAACCTTGAAAATCGGGTGGAAGAAGCGGAAGGAAGAGCGAGAAGAAATAACATACGGGTGGTCTGCCTGCCGGAGGGGGAGGAGGGCCAAGACCCTACAAACTACGTGGAAAACATGATCCTACAGGAAATAGGAGCAGACAAGCTTTCGCAGGGATTCACTGTGGAGCGGGCGCACCGCGTCTTAATGAGGAAACCACGACCTGGGGCTCCGCCGAGACCCATCATCGCGAGGATCTTGAACTATAGAGACAGGGAGAAGATCCTGGAATATTTTCGTAAAGGCAGAGCAATACAGAAAGCATCCGCCAACATTAAGCATACCCGGATTACACAATGCTGGTGCAGAGACAGAGCTACAGCTACGTGGCCGTCAAGAGGAGGCTGCGAGCAGCAGGCATCAAGTACATGCTTCTGTACCCGGCAAAGCTGAAGGTGCTACATAAGAGCAGAGCGCTTTTTTATGACACTCCTGAGGAGGTGGTAACATGGCTGGATCTGCAAGGCTGTCCGGAACAAGAAGTGGGCCGTGACCGGCAGGAACAGGACGACTGAAGAACTGGTGCCACGGACATTGAGGGGGTAAGTGGGAGGGGGTACCGGATTATACCGGCAAGCGGGAGCGGTTGAACACTGGGTAGCATTCGGGCCTTGTGCTCGGCATGGACTGGAATATAGTGGGCAAAATGTAATTGGAAGCTGCATAGGGTTAACACAATGCGTAATAAATTTGGAAATAGGAGCAACAGGATGGAAGCAACCCAACCCCGAAATACTAATAGTTAAGTGGCCATTAGGGCGACTTCACCCTGCTGAGCCCTGAGCATAAGCTTGTGCTGGACAGGGCTAGATGTGGGGGTGCCTGAGATCCAGGGATGGAGCTGGGCAACAGTTTGGGGGGGGCGTTGTTGGGGTAGGGATGGGTGGGGGGAGGGAAGGGAGGTGGGAAGTTTGGGGTGTATATAGTTATGGGGAGTTTAAGTTCAAACATGAGCCTACATGGAAGAGCTGAAGGGTTGTATCTGCATAGCATGACTGGGACGGTTTGGTTGGAAATGGGGGAGGAAGATATCAATGCGCTATGGGAGATCTCAAGATATTAACGTGGAATGTCAGGGGACTTAACAGTTATATGAAGAGGAATAAGGACATGCTGTATTTGAAAAGGCAAAAGATAGATATTGCACTGTTACAGGAGACGCATCTGACGCGGGAGAAGCTGGAGCTAGTGGGGAAAAAATGGAAAGGGATTGTGGTGGGTTCGTCGTACTCTGCTTACGCTAGGGGAGTGCTTGTCTGGGTGTCGCCGCATGTCCCGTTTCAGCTATTACAGAAAGTGGCGGAAACTGATGGGAGGACGGTTATATTGAGAGGGCTGGTGGAGAATAAAGAGGTATGCATCGTAAATACGTACGCCCCCAACCAAAACATGTCGGCATACTTCAGAACTCTGTGCACCAACCTTAGTTTGTGTGTGGGAAACGCGTTTTTTTGGGGCGGGGATTTCAATTGTGTAATGAACCCCAAGGTGGACAGATCTGATAGCAGGATTGACAGGCCCACCCCAGCGGCGAAAGCATTGCAGGTGTTACTAGATGATTTTGGCTTGGTAGATGTGTGGAGAACAAAACATCCTACTCAGCCCCGCAACAGCTACACACGAGATTGGATTATGTCTTTGCCATGCCGGACGTAATGGCAGAGAACACTCAAATAGAATATATGCGAGGGTCTTCTCAGATCACTCGCCCCTGGTCCTCGGGTGGCAATACTGCCCCCCGAGGGCGCGGATCCCGACATGGCACCTCCGAGCGGAGGCACTCAAAGATCCGGTCTTTCGGGAGGACATAAGAGATGAGATCATTAACTATTTTGAAGCGAATACTGGTAGTGTTGACTCGGCGGGTACACTATGGGAAGCTTTTAAGGTGGTGATGCGGGGGGTAGCCATAGCTAAGTCAAAGGGCCTGCAAGGTGGGGTTCTGGCTGACCTACAAAGAGTAGAAGATGAGCTAGAAAGAACATTAGAAAATGGCATTGTGGACACAGAGCTAGTACTTAAACTACAGCAGCAGTGTGCGGAACACTGGGAAAGGCTCTGCAACCTCAATTATAAAAAGTATGTAGAAAGACAGCACGCAGGAGGGGATAAAACGGGTAGGCTTTTAGCGTGGCTGTACAAGAGCGAAACCCCTAGACCCCCGATTAGGACAATAACTAGAGAAGATGGCGAGGTAGTAGACACTCAAGAAGGAGTCAACAAGGAATTTGCGGATTATTATAGGGTGCTATACGGGGACAAGGAGGGGGGCAGTCGAAAGGAGATAACCGAAACACTAGAAGATATAGGACTGCCCAAGATTAGTGATGAGGAAAGAGATGAGCTTGACGCACCAATTACCTTGGAGGAGTTGGAGGAGGTTGTGAGGCAGTTGCCCACCAATAAGACCCCAGGAGCAGATGGGTTCCCTAGCGAATTTTATAAAGTATATAGAGAAGAAGTGCTCCCCCCAATGCTAGAAATGCTTAATGAAGCGTTTGAGATGGGAAGGTTGCCGGAGTCACTCAGAGAAGCGATTATAATACCGCTCCCTAATCCCAACAAACTGGGGCCTAGCTGTAGCTCCTACAGGCCTTTGTCGATGCTGAACCAGGACAGCAAGATATTGACGGCTGTCCTGGCAAACAGATTGCAAAGAGTAATTAGCAAATTAATCCACCCAGACCAAACAGGCTATGTCCCGAATAGGAATATAACCCACAACTATAGGCGACTCCACCGGGTGATCGAATGGGCGGATAGGAATGAAGGCGAAATGGCGATTGTATCCCGATTGTATCCCTAGACGCAGTAAAAGCTTTTGACTCCGTTAAGTGGCCATGGCTACAGGCGGCCCTGGAAGGATACGGAGCAGGGCCAGGTTATATCAGGTGGGTGAAAATGCTATACATCGATCTGCTAGCCATTGTTCGAAGGGGATCAGTGATATCCGAGAGATGGCAGCTTAGTAGAGGCACCAGGCAGGGGTGCCCCTGGTCCCCGATGCTTTACATTCTAGCCCTGGAGCCCCTAGCGATATACCTCAGGCAACAATATGATACGATAGGCATTGAGGTTGGGGGGGGAGCGGCACCTAATATCCTTGTAGGCGGATGATTTGTTACTATACTTGAAATACCCGGAAGAAAATCTTCAATATATCCTGGAAGGGATGGAGAAGTATGCGGGGTTGTCCGGCATAGCAGTGAATCCTCAAAAATCTAGTATATTCCCGCTAGGTAGCTATAAGGGGGCCCCTGTGGAAAGGTTACCGGTGTTACGGATACCATGGGTGATTAGTTCTTTCCGTTACCTTGGTATAGATGTGTATCATACGGCAGAAGAGGAAAATAAGCACAACACTGAGGTAGATATTGAGAAAATCCAGAAATGCATGAAGTTTTGGGAGAAGTTGCCCATAGCAATGATGGGACGGGGGCAATGCTTAAGATGATGGTCCTACTTAGGCTTTTACATTATTTTAGTAATATCCCACATATGATACCCAAGAAGTTTTTTGCTAAACTGAATAGTATGTGTATGGACTTCCTATGGCATGGTACCCGGAATAGAGTAGCGCTATGGAAGTTGCAGAACTTCTACGAAAGGGGGGGTATTAAACTGCCCAATTTTGAGTTCTACTATGTAGCGAGTCAACTACAATATGTGGCCAATTGGCTCTCCGACGAAGTGATCCCTGAACTTAGGTTGTTTGGGCAGGATTGTACCCCATTTTACTAGTCAGATATGAAGGAGAGCCCTAGGATGATGATGCTGGGGTGGAAAATGTGGCGTCAAGCGTGTCGGATGATGGAGGACCCATTCCCATGCTCCCCGCAAGTACCGCTGGTTGCTTTAGCAGGAGGGGATAAGCAGCTGAGGGTGATTATCAGAACCTACTGGGAATCGGTGGGGCTGGTAACGTTAGAGGACATCTGGCAAGAGGGGACCATTAGAGATTTTGAAAAACTTGGGGAGGAGGTGGGGTTACCTACTGGCCAATATGTTACATACCATAGGATGGTTCAGAAAATTCGGAAAACGTGGCCTGAAACAGTATTGGCAGAGGAACAAGATGCTACTGTGGGGGCAATATATGACATATCGGAAGGGGGGCATGAGATTTCTAGATTGTATGAGATGGTGATGACCAAGGTTGGGAAGGAATTGACACATTTGAGACTGGATTGGGAAGAGGAGGTGGGGGCCCCAATGGGAGGTGGGATGTGGGAACGCACCCTGGGATATCACAAGAAAGTGTCAAGAAACGCCAGACTTAAACAAATACAGATGTATATCATGCATAGAGCATACATGACCCCTCTGAGGATATCCAAGGTCAAGAAACGTTGGGCGACAGGCATGTCCTAAGTGCGACATGGAAAACGCTGACATGACACACATATTTTGGTCATGCCCTGTAATCGAATGTTTCTGGGGTGAAGTGGCACAAAAATTAGCGACTAAGGGGGTCACGCTCGTTATAGATACGGTCTGGGCTTGCTTGCTGGGAGGGTTCCCCAGACCACGGAACCTTAAACATGTTGAGAAACTGAAAGACTTGGCATACGTGCTAGCAAAACGGAGGATTGCAATGGGATGGAAGAAGTGCCACAAGCCACGGGTGGAGGTATGGTGGAAGGAGTTACAGAAATGGGAGGAGGCCGAAACGATAGTATGGCAGGAGGCGAGCAACATGAGTGGGGAGGAAGAAGTGGGTACCCTGATGGCATGGAAATTATTAATAGCGGAACTGTTCGGATCTATATCGGACCCAACGGAATCCGAGGATAGTGGGACCCGGCCACATGTAGCAGATCCTGAATGCGAAGTACCAATAGGCTCATAATGGAGGGTGGGACTATGGGAGCAGTGGCAAAAATGGAAATACAAATGGTGTTAAATGGAATAGTTGTAAACTGCACTGCATGTTGGGTTTGTTTGTATTGTTGTTTGGTTTGAATAAAATTAATAAAATGTTTTAAATAAACCCTCATCATGGCCCCAATTATGAAGCTCTATGAAGCCTTGAACGAGCAACTAAAAGACAACACTACAGTCTTGGCAATACTGCACTCATAAAGTACTTTTTGTGGAAGGCTTTCTGAAAGCCTTACAGAAGAATCTGGACTCCAACGCAATAAAGACTACAAACATTTTACTCAGCATTCTTGACCCCATAATCAAAGAAAAGGATAAATGTTACATGGCAAGATCCTTACTTAATGCTGGACCCCAGCAGGACAATATTAGACATATCAACTAAGATCCACCAGTGATGCAGAGCATTGACCTGGGCGGGAGTTTAAGACACTCTCCTGTCTTGACACTATCACTATCCAAAGCATCTCACAAGCTGATACTATATCCTTGAGAAGCAATGAAACAAGCCGAGCAAACAGATCAAATTGGTCTGTGATGCATCAAGAATTGATAACCTCTGATAATATCGATGGATCAGAGGTGAAAATGATTGAACAAAACCAATAGTGTCATTGAGTTAGAGCCTGCAGATTGCAGTCAACCGTTCAAAGATCTGGTGCCATCTATTCCTACCTCCAAGTCACCTGTTTCAGACTGTATAGGCACTTCAAGTAAAAAGACACTGTGCTGTACAAAGACTATCATATATGTGCTAAGAAATAGGACACAAGGACAGAAAATCCAGCAGAACCCATTTTATTATCCACAAAAGTCACAGTTAAGAAGAGGGTTACATAAGTGAGGAAGTTTCAACAGAAGGTCGTATCAACAAAAAAACTAAAAAACATTGAAGTCCCTCCTAAATTAAGATCTAACAAAAGTAAATCATTCGTTATGAATATAACCTTACCGACTAATCAAGGTAACTCACCAGCAGGCAGGAGCCTACCAAACAACTCGACTGGCCTCTGCCCTGATACACACCACACTTTCTCAGCAGGCGATTACTTGCTCCTTGCTTTCACCATCAAGTATTGAAGCAATAGAGGAGCTGATGGACCTGTCAACCGACACTATTTCGGATAATAAAGACACTGCTCTGGATGAAAGTTCTACTATCCCATTGATGCTAGATGATGATGAGAAAGTTACAAACACTAGCATTTGCCGGGGGAGGGAGTAGAATCTGAGGCTGTGAATACCAGCCAACAATCAGAGACCAAAAGCACTCTAGCCCCCCGTATACAGCATAACCATGGTTTGGGTGACCCATTGAAGGGTTGCCCGTCGTGGCTTGGACCCTGCAAACCCAGGAACTCTCAAAGGGAGGATTGTGGACAATCAATTGGTGAAACAGGTCAGTCCTTTTTAACTATGGCTCAAAAAACAATACTGCTTCAGTCGATGGATCATAGTATTGAATCAATCACCTTTAGTAGGCAACTTACAATGTCTTGAGGTATATCGTCCGTGGTCACAGACCTGGAAAAAAATCACTTAGAAGGAGAAAGCAGACTACACCGATTTCCTCAGAATAAAACCATCAACCCAGTAGAACTTGGAGGCAACAGTGAAACTGGCAAGTAAGACAATTACCAGTCGCTGGCAACCAACGAGAAAGCACAAAAGCGAAAGGTCGAATCAACCGTCAAGGAACAACCTAAGAGCATTCAAAACACTGGAGGAAAAAAGAAACCATCACCATCAAGATGAAGAATCCATCAAATTGGTCATTCTTGACAAAAGAAAGCCTTTAGATCACCGGAAACCAACTGACAAACTTAAAGCCGGATGCACAGAAGGGCCCAGCTTTTTTTTTTTTTATCGATCCTCCACATTAAAGACGGCTTAATAATGAATCAAGCTAATGTGCTGAGACTGTTGCGCAATGTCCTGTCGTTGAACCTGATAACAACTAACAATGTACAAAATCATCGATTGGATATGGTGATTATGCATCTACCTTCCGTATTCATAAAAAAACAACTACTGGATGAGGCACTACAACTATTATGGATGGGTTTCGACCTAAGAGAATTAACTAGCACTGAAGAAAAGTGGAAAGAAGGAGGAAACCGGAGAAGGGCAGACATATCCTTGGGTGCAGCTGCCAGGAGATTGGTTGCAGGGGAACATGAAAGTCACTTAGCGCTACAAGCCCCAAAATCTACACAGGTGGGGACTCGTTCTAATAAAGATGAACTGTCTGTTACCTTCACGGTCAAGAAACCATTGAAAATCCCTGCAGGACTCTCCCACACAACACCCAAAGAGAACCTGACTGAAGAAGACAACTGGAGCTGGCTGGCTGAGGCTCTAGCATCGGACTCAAAACAGATCATAACAGCCATGGGTGACCAGATTGTATAACCTCGTAAATGGAAGCTGGAATACACAAGGTTTTGTCCACCTGTTTACCAAGGGGGATCTAGCTCAGGGTACCTATGATATGATCTGCTTGCAAGAAACCTGGCTTAAAACTGCACTTATCCTGCCTGGCTATTCAATTTACCTTAACCCAGCTATCAAGGCGTTAAAGAGTGGACCTATGTCAGGACTCCTAATAGCACTTAAGCACTCAGCGAACTGGCACGTCGTGACCGAAGAAAACCCCACCCGTAAATCCAGGTCCTCACGATCAAGGTTGGTGGGTCTGAGGTAATCAAGCCCAAAATGATGATACTATGCAACTTCTATTGGAACACTTCATCACCAAAGGCAGCCTTACTCCTATCAACAGTTCAGACATCGTGGATAGATCAAGAGAAAGATGGTTCGATCCTCACATAATCATCTGTGGCAATAGAAACATCCACTGTTTAGACTCGAATAAGCGTATTATCAAGTTCAGCAATCAAGCAGTGACTGAAGCAGAACCTAGAGGCTTGACCTGGAGACAAGACTTGCTACTAAGAAATGTTGACAACCTGAACGGAACTACAAAGAGTGACAACCCAGCTAAAACGACATGGAAAAACCCCACAGGAGGCAAGATATTTGACTTTATGTTTGTCTCGTGTAACATTCAGAAACATGTCAAAGATCTTGAAGTAATGGAAACCTGGCAAAGCGACTATAACATGTTAAAACCTACATGCTCAGCTTTGAGTGAAATATTGACCGAGACTTACCCAGTTGGATTGGGGGTAGGCCCTGGTAGAAACTGATTAGTCATCAACTCTGTAAGAATTGAAACCTTGATCAACATATTTACTGCTCAGTTAAACCAACTTGAGACAGTTCCAATTGAAAACCTCTTGGATTACCCCAAATTGATGCTTGACATTTTTGGAATACTGGATTTATGGCCAGAAAATCTCCATTTATCCTTTAGATACATACAACAAATTACTGGCAAGGAGGAAGACCTTGAAGGGCCTGAAGCAAGGATCCTCATTACCATTATTTAACCTCTTCATATCAGATGTTCGCAACACCTTAAATACAGTAACGTGCTTTCCACCGAAAATTGCTGGGGAGCAACTTGACAGACTTCTGTACACTGATGACCTTGTCCTGGTGGACATAACACTGACTGGTCTACTGAGACACCTGGATGCTCTACAATATATACATATAAACATATATATATATATATTAGGGAAAATTTCCTCATAATAAATGCAAAAACATCATGAAAACTGATAATAGACCCACCACGGGGAAGAGCTAAATACAAAGGTTGTTGGTTTCTTAACGGAGAGAAATTAGCCAAGGTAAGCTTGTTGATGTACCTGGGAATGTGCCTCAATGTCAGTTCAATCAATGCTCCTAGACAGGCCATCCTTCATAGTAAAGTGGCAAATCTATCATCACAGACAAGGATTATTCCAAAAATCGCCCCATTCCTGTCATTCTATTGTATGAAGACGGTTCATATTATCACATACAGAGCAGAAGTGTTCTTCTCTCTTCCAGCAGCTGTATGGCCATTCATTTCGGGAAGGATCGGATGCTACATTAACTGAATGGAAAACCATATGTACTGGAATCTTGAAGAGTTTAGATACCACTGAAGAAACTTTAATAACCAATCCTACCAAAGTGAAGTGAAAGTTCCTAGACCAAGACTGGATAAGAACACAGCAGGAAAGATCTGAACTTAAAGGCTATGGGAAAATGTGCTATGAAATTCATTAATTACATTTACCTCCAAAGTACTTGTTAAAATTCCCAAGTCTACATCACTGCTCACAGCTCTTGCGCTTCAGACTCAACCTATTTCAACCTGTGAGATCTTGGGGGTTAGGTCTGCCAGCAATCAAAGTGAATTTAGCTGCAGACTGTGTACACAAAAGGATTGCAGAGAAACTTTGAAACATTTATGCTACTCTGTCCAGCAATCACTGAATTAAGCACAAAATGGTTGGGACAGTTTATCAACAACAATCCGTCAATATTTGCTGATCAGAGATGGACCCTATTGATGCAGGGGGAACATATATCTTTGACATTGAACCTCAGGCTATATCTAGCAATGTCAATGTAGTCAAAATAAACCATTACAAAATCTCCAAAATTTTCCTGTGCATATTTTTTGCCAATCTCATAAATAAATCTGAGAAGTCACTTTCCTCACTTCAAAATTCTGAAAGAGAAATGATGCTTGAAGCACTGATTAACAGTGCATTCAAATAAACAGAAAACTACTTATATTTAAACCACTAAGTAAATTATTGAAAAACTTCAAGAAAACTTGTAAACATGAACAATGTAAACACAGATACATTTTCTAACTTCTGTACTTGCAAATGGTTTCACACCAGTAGCACAGAACTGTATTTCAGTGAATAAGCATACAACCAACACCAAACAAACTCAATTACCATAGATACTAATGGAAAAGGTTATGAAATAGTAGGAAACACCATCATGGCAAAATAAAAATTAATGAAAGATCTGTCCAAACAAACATTAAACCAAATGTTCCTCATGTTCCTCATGGAACAATCAGCGATCACAATGTTACCTGGCCTAGTAAGGTCTTTGTCTCTGTCCTCCCTCTATTCCCCCTCCCTTATCTCGTCGCATCTTGAAACGCTTTTGTATAGGCACGTTATGAATGCCATATCATAACATATTATGTCATATCATGTCCACTCAGGTCCTCCAGTGTAAAAATGTATATGCGGCTCAATATGCAATGTGTGCCAATTGTCATTCAAATGTTTACAATTCCTCAATCGACATATTAAACCAAAAGACAAAAGTAGAATCAAAATGTTACAAAACATGAAAGTCCTTAGCCTGTATTTCAGGAACCACTTGTAAAAGCACCTTTAAAAACATAACAATGTTAGCATTGCCAAACCTTGTCCATAGATTGTACAGTGCTAAAGGTCGCGCTGTAGAACTGCAAAAACCCAATGACAATCTCTTAAATTGAACAGCCCAAGAAATGCAGAGACAAATAGAACACACACAAAGTATATATTTCATAACTGAACAAAAATTGGAAAACACAGTTAACCTGCAAAGCATTAACTGACACACATAACTGATCCTTTAATCGTTTGCATACACTGTAATAGTACGCTTGATGATAACCAAATGCCATTTCAAGCTTTCAATAATACTTAAATATATTTTGAATTCTAATTGCTCTCCAACAACTTAATATATATCAGGATATAATAATTGAAACAGTACACCCATTCTAAGCTATAAAACTTCTGTAGCCAACACTGCCAAATTGCCAACATCAGAATTACTCAAAGGCATATGTGGCAAGGTAGTATACTTACCATTACACCTTAACGAAAATGTGGAAACACTAGGAGTAGGACGATCAGTACAACAATTTTTCATTGTACTATTTAAAGATGTACAAATAAAAAACAAACAGATTTGGCAACAACTAGTTGACTTAAACAATGTTAGAGAAGACCTACAGTATGCTGAACACAAGAATGAATACTACAAAGATATAAGCATAGAAGACAATTTAAAAGAAACAACACATATGAACATACTCTACAAACTGGTCATCTTGATAATGTTGATCCTATCAATACAGCGATCATCTTGTAAAGTATACAATTTACCCACAGATTTCCAGAGACACCATGGAAAAGGCATTCGAAGTATATCAAATGCATCATGTCAAAGGGTCTCCAATGAGTATATGGGAAACACCTTTAGAAGCATGTTGTTTTCCACTACTCTTCCCTACAGGAAAAGGAGGAAGACATAATGAAAGACCCCTAAAGATCAGTGCATCAGAATAGCGTTCTCTACAAATGTATTTTGAAGATCCGAGATACCGGCAAAATGTTGAATACATTTTCCCTCTGTTGTTTAAAAGCGAGCTAGCAACTCAATGTTACACACTTGCACACTCACTAAACAAAGGCACCCATTTTCTAAACATGTCGGCTACTGAACTCCTTCAGAAGATAAAAGAGAAAGATGAAGTGTCTACTTCAAGTCCTGGACAAAGGCTGACCAAGTCCTGGATCGAGGCTGACCTTTAAGGCATTTAATGGAATGCTCTATCTGGCCCTGCAACAATTACTTCTCAGTACAGGAGTGCCTGCCTGAGCCCCGCAGATATGCTCCAGCACACCAGGTAGGCCCTGTTGGGCTCTGTTGCATGGAGGATGCGAAACATTTACAAATGGCCACCCAATTCTGCACTTTGAGTCCTGCTGATCCCCGAATGCCTGTAGGCCTGACTTCACTGCTAGTTTATAGACTGGACCTAAATACAAGGAGACTTCCTCTCAGGAACTGGCAGGCAATGCTGCCCCCCCTTAAAGTTCGGCCTTTAAGGGGATCCACTGCGTGGCCCTGTCTGGCCAAGTATGGCAATAGGTGAAATCATGCTGCCCTGGCATCACCTTCCCGGCCAGTTTTCTCCTACCCATGCTGCTGCCTTCAAGCATCAACAATGGCACATACGGAATCCCACTCAAGACCACACGTCACCGTACTCCCTGTCAGTGCCTCCCAATGTACAACCCAGTCTAAAGGAGCAGAACGACACCCTCCTCCTCATTCACCTTGTCCAAGCTCATGGCTCATGCTTTGGCTGCGCCATATAGCCATATAGCGCCTTTTTGTACTGTGTATCTTGTGCCAGCTATGTCCCGCTGCCATGCCCAACTCCCTTCCTTCTCCCGATACCTCCCACTGCCCCTTTGATCTTGACCACCATCAGCTGTGCACAGCCTATCTATATAGAGTCTGCTCTCCTACTGATAGCTCTGTGCTCACCTGCTTAGCCCAGCCAAAACCTGGCTTACTGACACTACAAACCATGCAGCCTTCCTGGATACTCTATCAGGGTACAGAATGTTCAGGACTGAGCATCTGCAGGGTACAGGTGGGGACACTGCCATTATCCTTAGAGATACTTTAAATGTACATGTATGCACTCTTTCTGCACTGGATAACTGTGAAAATGTTTGTATTAAACTAAGTGTTCACAACAATACCACTATTTGTATTTTTGTTGTTTACCAACCACCTATTACCACCCCTTTATTCAAAGAAGAGCTCCTCACCCTAATAGGTAACTTTATTAGTGCCTTTACATATATGGTTAATCTCAGTGACTTCAACCTTTGGGCATATGACAAAAATGATTCTGAGGCAGATTCTCTTCACACAGCCCTCCAGGAAATTGGGTTCTCACAACTAGTTAAGGACCCACACACACAGAGGGACACATTTTAGACTGGGTGTTATCTTACAACATTCTAACTACAACTCCTTTCATTTCTGCTAGTCCCTGTACTGACCATTTTTTGATTTCCTTTGGACTCCTTCTCCTGATGGTGTGCAGAAATGCCAATTATCACACAAGATTAGAATCTAAAGTAAGAAACTGCCACATGATCTCTCCTGAAACCTTTGTGGAATTGGCCTGCCCAATGATTAATAACTTAGTCCAGTCCAACAAGACTTGTGTCATTGTGAAACAGTTCAGAGATATTGCCACCTGAGTAATTGACACACTGGCACCCATCACTATCAAAAAGCTAAAGACGGATACCCTGGGTAAAACCTGAGTCTCTGAGGACATAATAGAATTTAGGAGAACTAAATGACTCTGTGAAAGGTTATTGCAGAAACAGCCTTGTTGTGAGACTCTTGCCACTCTTGCTGCTTACCACACTGCTGCGGCTAAATACAAAAATACTATTCTCATAGGCAAAAGAGACAATGGTGCCTCACATTACTAATACAGTTAATTCCTCATTCCACACATCAGTGGTACCCCCAGACCTCAAGAAGGTATGGATAACTACTAGCCGGAAAAGGGAAACTTTAGATCCTGATGTTTCTGGTAATTATGGCCCGATCACCAATATTGCCAATATTGTGGATTCTGGCCAGGTTGCCTTACTGGTGCTTCTTGACCTATCTGCCATATTCTGGATGGCCTCTTTCTTGGGTCCGCGTATGCCCAAAGTGGCCATTGATGGCTTCCAAGCCACTCCAGAATTGGAGTTCCTCAAGGGGCTTGTCTTTCTCCCACCCTGTTCAATATAGAGGGCATTGATAAGCAAGAATATAGCCACCCATCAATAAAAGTTTGGAGTGGATATACGTGAAATGACAAGTGTGATACTTTTTTATTGGTGGCACAAAAATATATGAAACAATCCTGTACTACTGTTCAATATATACACTCTGTTCTTTGACCTCCTGGATGGCATTGGCATTAAATATACCAATTATGCTGATGACACCTAGGTGGTCTTTGAACTTACCGCTAATTATGAGAGAGATACAGATCAAATCAACCAAACATATTACCTGATTCAGGAATGGATTACTACCAACTTGTTGGCCCTAAACAACAACAAGATCGAACCAATGTTGGTAGGCTCCAAACAACGTATACAAAAGTTAGAGGGCAAGTACAATCAATTTAAAATTGCAGACTGTACAATTCAAGTTATCCCCTGGGTGAAAACGCTTGGAGTTCACTTTGATTCGGATCTAAATATGGAAAAGAATGTTATGCAAAGCTCTATGTACCTATAAAACAAAACTGATGAGGCAAATTAAGCTATACTTATCAGTCACTAATGTATCAGCGCTGGCCAGAGCACCTCAACAATCAACTACTGTTACTGTCTTTTTGTGGGCAGCTCCAAAGGCAATATAAAAACTGTACGGGTAGCTGAAGGCATGTCCCTACATGCTCACACCAGAAAATATACAACCCGCTAGTGAAAAAGGCCAAGAAACTCTTGCAAGGATAACAAGTGTTTATTTCTACAAAAATAGGTGCGTCAGCAAAGAACTCTGCTGACATGAAATGTTTGCCAAAAAAAAAGGGTACAAGTAGAAGCTTAAAAGGAGACACAGCATCATAGATTATGACATTGTATACAGTGGAGACCTTTGTGGCTGGTTGGTGCGATCCTATACATGGTCAGCCTGGTCCATAGGGGATGCCAGGCCTTTGGACCCAGCCCAGTGTCCATCTTCCATCATGTGGGATCTGCTGGGCTCATAATCTCCAGGGAACCAAGGCCAAAGAACCAATTAACTACATTTGTGAACAGTGCTACTCTATCATTATACAGTGCACCTGGCATGCTCAAAGACTGGCACATGGTGAGTATCGAGGTCACACTAACTTCTCTCACACATACTTCTCTCATCCTGATCACGTCTCTCGGTTTCCAATGCTTCCACCCTCATTTTTGAACTATAATGTATCCTTCCCTTTACCTCTTATTACAAATCATGTCATTATGACATGAAAGTGGAACGATCATGCTCTAAGATCTTTTATGGATGATTGGTTTGGGGTTGGTGGTCTGGTGTCAACTGGCATCTCGGCATTCAGGGGTCTTGGGACTAGGGCAGTTGTAGGGGATATAACTCGTAATTGGCTGGGTGTGGGTCGCAGGCCTGCTCTTGCCTGTTTGTGATACCATATATACAACGGTTCCCTGTACTGTCTAGTGGCCTTGCAGGTCAAATTGTTTCTAAAACAAACATATTGGCAACAATTTTAGAACAAAGGTGAGTTTCTGTGGAGTTTAGCAGCGCGGGCCTATCTGATCAGAGCTTGGGCCTATTCAAATTTCCCCTTTAGGATCGCGGCCTGTGTCTAACACACTAAATAATACTAAATACTGCATGGATGTGCAGGCCCTATGCTTCGACTATGGCTACTTAGTGTCTGCAAAATGGCATCTAAATTGCATACAATATTATGATAATGTGGGCACCTTTAGGATTCCCTCCTGCCCCTCGTCTGTTATAGTTCTTCCATGGGGCTCAGCTCACCCTAAAACGCCTAGGGGGGTGGGATGGGTTTGCTCCCTTCCCAACATTCTGACCTTTCTTTACTTCTACAGTAAAAAACTCCCCCACGCATACGCACATTGTCCCTTCTCACCGCCCTCTCATATGGTGGGGTCGCCTGTTGTGGTATCCAGGTCCTGCACACAGACTGTAAGCTTTCCCCTGATCGTGCTTATTCCTCAGGTGTGCATGTCATTCAATGGTCGTGTGATATAATCAGTCCACTTCGTCTCCATAGGAGATCATGTAAGGGATGGCGTGGTCAGTTTTTATTTCACTATATTTGTATTGCGAGGTACCTTTGAAACCCCAGTTGACACCATCATCATTGTGCTAATAGGCACTGCTTTAGCACAACAATGCAGGCCCCTTTGGCAGGTGCAGAAGATGACCAAGATGAACACGATAAAGGCCAACCAGGACGGGGACCATTCAAATGCAATGTCAAACTAGTAATTTTCTTGTATTCCTCCTTCTTTCTTCATGCAAACTACTAAACCATGCATGGCTGCAATTATGTGAGATAATGACCCGTTCTCTGCATCTTCGGGAGAGACGAATGTGCAGCAGGAATCTCCAATTTTTCAGCACACACTTCCTTTTATCGCCATCAGCATATCAAGGAAATAGCGGTTCTGCATCGTCATCAGTCTCAGGGCATGAAGCTCGACCTTTGTGATATTAAACCCCCGTCATTTGCCAACTGGACCAGCTACCTGTGTACAATTTGCAGCCATTTTGCATTGGTCACTGCTTGCACGCCGGGTAACAATAGGGATGCAAAGAAGGTTTCTTCTGAGCTGAAAAGTCTATATTCATCAGTGATGTCTGCCTGCAATGCAGACGACTCTCTAGATAGATAGTTTGACCTCTTCTTCCTCTCCTCTTCCTTTTCCAGGTAGGATGTGAAATTCTGGCAGTGTCAACAGATTCTGTTCTTCAAATGAGGGAGACACGGTTGGGGCTGTATTGAGTATTGGCCCCCTTTGGAAATGTTCTTCTGGGATTATCAGCGAACAGTGGCCCCACCATGATGGCCGGAGGTGCAAATTGGCAAGTTGCCACAGACCCAATAGTAATCTATCACTGCCGCGGTCCTCTCTGCAGGTCTGGAATCAGGAAGTTCTTGTTGCATCGTTTGTTAGAGCCTATAAAAATAGTTCCTTCACTTTCTTGTTCAAGTTTATTCAGAAACAAATTATCCATAAACCATAGACAGAGTAAAAATACAAAGCAGTACCAAATCCGTCTCAACATTTTTGTAAAAAAGAAAATCCACGGTATAAACTTACAAACATTACATAACAAAGAACGCTAAAATGTGCATGTGTGTGGATAGAGATAAAAGCCAGGGAAGACGTCCAAACAGTTCAATAAAATTTCAGAGTTTGATCATGTGTTGGGTAGTACATTTCGTCCTCCGATACCAAGCCCTTCTCAAGTAGTCCACCGTGTCCCAGGCCACTGGCATCGTAGCAGCTAAAAGCAAATAACACAGAGCAGGCCTAAACTGAGACATGCCAACGGACCTGAGTAGTGGCAAGAGTGTTTTCCATCTTAGGTCTACGTAATGTGGACAGAACGACACAAAATGTAGAAGGTCCTCCACTGGCCAGTCACAGCAGGGACAAGCTATAGGTTGCACATTATGGAACCAGCTTTTTGTTCGTGCCCCAAACCATAGACAGTCAAACCGGGCTTGGGTCAAGGCCCAGTGATCTGCTGGATTATCACTGTGGATCAAGTATGGCTGAATAGCGTCCGCAGATGTTAACATAATATGTCTTATATTTAAGGGAATGCCCAGGGCAGCGGACTCCCTATTTGCCACCAAAATAGATTTAAACATTTGCTTGTGGGCTCCAGCCACACATGGGGTCAAAAGGATTGAGGGGCAAACAAGATCAGCACAATTGAACTGTCTGATAGATTGCTGGATGTACTTAAGCCATAGGATTTTCTTTACAGCTGAGCTACTCACCAGAGCTCTTATAATGTTGTGTGAGAGAATGGCTTTCTGATTAGCCCAGAGTGCCAAACAGGGCCAGTAACCACTCATGAGCAATGTGGGGACATCCCAATTCCAAATGTATCCCATAGTTTGAAGCGGACTGTGGAAGCCCAAGCCATTTTTTAAGAAAGGAATTCTCCACATTTTCAATTTTAGGGATCATTTCCATGCCCCACAGTGCTGCCCCATATTTGTTAGTAGTATTTGTTTGAGCCCTATGTACTTCCAGGATTCATTTGATTGGGCGACCCACACAATTATGTTGAAATCGGGACAGACCCCCAAGCGCCTGTCTCATCCTCATGCATTGCTTATCAGCATGGCCAAACCCTCGCCAGTTCTCCGTAAAACAAATCCCCAGGTAATCAAAACTGGTAACCCTCGGGATTGGTTTGCCTCCACTCCATATCGTGCACATCTTGACATGCCTAACACCCAAGCTCTTACATGCCATGACCGCTGATTTTTTTGAGTTCACAGTCAACCTATGGGAGGCCATAATTGAGTGTAAACATCCACCATGCACTGCAGGGCTCTGGGGGTACGAGCAATTAAAACCATGTTGTCGGCATAGCCCAGGACTGGAAGGTGGACACCACCCACCATAATATAATTGGTGTGAGAGTTGACCAATGCCAAATAAACTCTATTTATATAAAGGGCAAACAATATCGGGGCCACAACACAGCCCTGGCAGACTCCCAGAAAGGTCTCAAAGAAGGCTGCGCACTGACCCTGTTCCCCAAATCTAACGCAAGCTGAAGTGTGTTCATGGATTATCTGGAGGACCTTAACCAGATCCTCCGGGCAGCCCATGGACCTGAGCACCGCTCAGAGCATAGGCCTGTGGAAGACAAGTTCATATGTTTCTTCTATGTGCACTTTCACTGGTTTTTCACATGTCAACATTGTAATGTGCTATTTCGTAATTCATGCGTAGATTGCTTCCACTCGAGCCAGGAGGCCCTCTGCCAAGCAGCTGAGTGTGGTCTCTTGCCATCTATTGTTCTGTATTTAAGTCCTTGGATCACCAGATATGGTTGCTGCAGGCATTTAATGTCTCTCAGATTAGCCTTACATTGCAGAGGATCTGGATTGACAAGCTCTAGTCTCACTCGTGTGCTTGGAAGGTGCCTTTAACCCTACATAGAGCAAGATGAACAGGCACTGTGGCTCTATGATTGGTACTTCTTGTGGGACTTATGCCTTGCGTGCCCCCGACATGGGGAGGATTAGTGAACATAAATAACAGCTGCCATTTGTTATTTCTCTTCCTACCACACTCATATCCATATATCAACTGTTGAGGTGCTGTGCATCTTCAATAGCATCAAGGCCTAGCCCATGGTCGACATCATATTTTGCCCTGTGTGCTTGCCTTTTCATTCGCTTATGTGGCCCTATGTGTTTGGTATCAACACTTCTAATACTAATATCATCATTCATGCTTATGTTGCGAGAAACATCCTTAAAATTAAATGGAAAGAAATGTTTTAATATCATACCCATACTGATAGGTACAGGTGTACTTGTTGGACTGCTATAGCTGTTATTACGCTCATTACTATCATTATACATATTTACAGTAGTGTTGGTGATGTTTGTGTATTCATCCTCTCCTCCCCTCTCTTTAATATGACCCCCTAATATAAAAGATGCCCCCCCCAATAATTCCCAATATAAACATTAGAATGGTAAATAGTCCTGCACTTAAATGCATGCCACACATACATGAATAGGAACACCTGGGGGCAATTTCATGGCTAACATCTTTTCTAACATACACAGTAGCATTTGAAGCTGCTGGTACCATTGTCTATTCACCTAAAAGGGAATAAAAATAATGCACACAAGAAGGTGGGGAGAAGAAAGAGAAAAGACGAGAGGAAGGGAGAAAGAGAGCGAGAGAGTGAAACATGAGAGGAAGGAAGGAAGGAATACAGAGAGAGAGAAAGAGAGGGAGAGGGAGAGAGACAGAGAGAGAGACATCTTATAAAATGTTTGTGTTCAAGCAATTGTGCGTGTGTACCAATGAAATAAGGGCCAGAATCAATTTAGTAATCGGGACGTATAATTAATGCTGAGGTATATGAGCAATATCAGGTGCCTTTAAGGTGCTTGTCTAATGTTCGGGGGTGCCTTGTGGACATCAGAAAGGTGTATCCAATAGCGAAGCCTCTTGACTTTTACAGCCAGGGAGTGGAAATCACCATTCGTAGGGACCATGAAATCTGGGGTTATTCCATTTACAGACAAAACTCCTTATGTAAATTAATTCTTCAGGCAGCAGTGGGTGGGCGAGTGTGGAGCTTGTTGCAGTGGTGTTTGCAGTGTCCGATGTGTCCTTTGTTTGGGGTAGTGCAATCTGTTGGGAGACACATTTAATTGCATGTGTTAAGGTTCTCAAATACTCCTTATAGTCTTCACCTAAGACTGCTGCCGCGCTATGGGCATCTGATGTCCCCCTGGCAGGGGATATGGGCGTGCCCAAACACCAACCAGTAACCATCTTATAGTGTGATAAAGGATGGTCCTTGCTGGGTTGTGTGTGTAAACTGCAGAGAGGTTCTTCTTCAATGTGGTGCAGGGCTTGGATTGTTTTTTGCTCTTAAGAAGGCCATTGATCCGCTCCACAACCCTCTTGACCTGGGCGGGGGGGTAAATCGAACACATCTGGTGTTTAATGCCAAGTAGTGCTGTGATCTCTTTAAAGAGCTCATTGAAAAAATGTGTGCCGTTGTCTGACCTTAACACAAAGCACACTCCCCATCGGGGGAAGACCTCACTGACAAGAAATCTAGATGCACATTTGCATCCGGGTGTGCACAAGGTCCTGCCTCAACCCACCATGAAAAGGGTAGACCACAACAATTAATTACGGGGACTGATTGCATCTTTCCCCCATGTCTGTGTAATGGATGTGTAGCTCGCGGAAAGGCCCAATAGGGTGGGGCAGAGTGACCCGTAAAATTCAGAGCGGCATGCCTGTGCTGAAACTTTGACAAGTGGTGCAGTCTATGATCATATTAGTGAGATACTCCTGAAGATTGGGCACAAACCAATCTTCTTGTATGTCTGCTCTAAAGTGTTGCTTTGAGCTGTGGGAGGGTTGGTTGAAAGCTATTGTTAACAGTTGCTGAGGAATAACTGCTTTACCAGTGCACTCATGTCTTCATAACAAATCAGTCATGGATTATTTGCACCCTCCTTTTATCCGTAGCTCTTTCTTTTCATTTGGTGCCTTTTCTCGCAATTGAATAAGCTGTGAAATAGCCACTGCTGTATATAGGGTGTTTTTTTGATATGTTCAGGGCTAAAGTCGAGGGTACACGCAGGTGGACGGAGTCCATCCACTTTTTTTTCAGAGGGTGGACTCAGTTCCGCCCAGCTAAAATGAAAAGCATTGAAAGTCTTCCATGAATTTATGAATTAAAGCCGACCTCTGGGTCGATCGCAGTCATCAGGTTTGCAGGCCGGACACTTCACCACTGCACTATATAACTGGATGAAAAAATAACAAACAGCTAAAGGTGAAATGTCCCATTTCTGTACTGCATGTTCCAAGGAAAACATTTGTATTGGCTCTTGGAGTTTAGAACATGTACACCATTTAACGTTTTCAAAAACACTATTAGAAGAAAATATCCTCTATTGGTTTTGTGTGTGTGTTGATTTTATGAAAGACAAATTTAATTCGTCCTGTGCAATTTGGTTGGTGATGCAAAGCCGATTTAATGAAATGTGCATATTTCACTTTGATATGCTCATTTCTGGTGATGTCACATCCCATTATGTTTGTTGACGAGTCCCCCCACTTTTATTTTTAGGACTTGACCTCTGGATTCGTTGAAGGGTTGATCACAACACACTCGGCAGGTGTGGGTACCGGGAGATAAGCTGCCATTTTGGCCACCGCATGAGCGGAAGCATTTTCCAGTGAAATCTCATCTGTGCTATTGGTATGGGCTGCACCTTTGAGCACCACCACTATAGAGGGTTGGTGCAATGCAGAGATCAATATGTCTAGCAATGGGGCATGTTGAACTGGGGAACCGTCCGCTCTTTGGAAACCCCTCCTTTTCCACCATGACAGACCAGCATGTACTGTTGTAGTGACATATGCCGAGTCGGAATAAATGGTCACATGGCACCCCTGAAATGCCTGCAGCACTTCAATTAGCGCTATGAGCTCTGCTGCTTGGGACGAGTAATGCATTATCTTCCCACCTTTCATACGTGACACAGTCATGCTAAGTCCTCTTCTGTACACATTTCAGTCAAAAAAGTGGCAGAGTTCACTGTTTTGCATCGCACAATATGGATGTTTGGGCTTGAGAGGATGATTTCATACGCAGAAGCTCTCTGTGTGGTCAGGGTAGATTTTGATCACTCTAAAATGGCAAACACTGAATGTTCCACATACAAAGTGACGGAAGACGCCATTATAATTTTGGAACTTTTCATGATCGTGAACGTAACCGCAGCAAGTGCTTGCTCACACGCAAATTGTCCTTGCAGCACTGTGTCTAGTGTGCCACTGTAATTGTCCAATGGCTAGTAGCCCATTGTGCTCTTCTGGGTCAGTACTGCAGTAATGTAATGTAACGGGTGCAAGATAATCATGTTGAAAATGACACCCTCAAAAAATAGTAGCATTAACATCATTGTTCTCCACAGACCACTGTCATTAATCTCAGAGTTTAATGACAAACTAGTCCACCTCTTATATACTCTAAAGGGACCCAATACAGGAACATTGTTATTGGGAGACCTTAATAGGTGGAAAGGAAACCCTCACGACAAAGATGCTATTTCTCTTGAGAAGGAACTCATATCTATAGACTATCATGTAATTAACTCTGAGCCCACTTCCATTAGTGGAAACCAACTTGATTGGACAATTTCAAATAATAACCAGAACCTATCCTTGTATGTGGTCCGATCACCATCAAATCGAGTTAAACCTCACACCTGAAGAAAACCTCAAGAAACTGACGACACCCCAAACACCACTCTAAGTAGAAACTTCAAAAAGATCACACAGCTCTTCTCACGCAAGGCTTAGCCAATATATTGAGCACCACCAACGAAGGGGATTCATGTGAGAAACTAGTAGCCGTCTTTAACGACCAATTCACAAGAATCCTTGACCAACATGCCCCGCTTGTTAGGCCCAACAAAAACCATCAGAACTGATTTAATGCAGAAACTAGTAGTCTGAAAAAAGAAAAAAGGAAAGCAGAAAGAAAAGGGCTAAAAGACCCCTCTGTCAAGAATAAGGAAAACTGGAAAAAGTTAGATCATGCATTTAAAGAAAAAAGGATGCTAGCAAAAAAATAGTACTATAATGAGTAGATTAATTCAGCTTCCAACTTCACAGGCAAACTTTTCCAAATCCTTAAATCAGTCGATAAACCCGCTACCCTATCCCCTACATTTCAACCATCACAAGGAGACTGTGAAACTGTACAAACAGCATTCCACAATAAAATTATGAAAGCCTGGGAAACAATAAAAGCATGCACGATAGCCAACCAACCTTCCTCTAAACCTACTACCGTGGCCGAGCCCATCCACCCAGAGTTGGCTAAATTCCATTTCTCCACAATCAGAGTCAATGAAATAATCAAAGTCCTTGCATCTACCAAATATACCTCCTGCACTGAAATTACTCCTCACCCAAATTGATTCACGACAGTGCTGAACTCTTTGCCCCTTTTCTGTGTAGAATTGTAAAGTCATCTTTTAGAGACAATAATGTGCCCACATCCATCAAAACGGTCATGGTGATGCCACTAGTCAAAAAGTCTGCCTAGACCAACGCGGCCCAGTCAATCTTCGCCCCATTACGAACTGCAACTTCCTCCTCAAAATCATGGATAAAGTTGCCACAAGTCAATTGCAAAAATACATTGATCAGAATAATTTACTACACACCCAACAATCCAGATTCAGAGAGGCCCATGGCACAGAATCAGCCCTACTGGAACTCCAGACTAAAATGTTAAGCATAATAGACAAGAGCAAATCGGGATTATTGATCTTGCTGGACCTCTCAGCAGCTTTTGCTCTGTTAGACCTTCATAAACTCTGAGAGACCCTAGAGAAGTCAGGCAACTCCTCACTAGATGCCATTGAGTGGATATCCTCCTTCCTTGGAAACAGGAGCTCCAGGATCCAATTGGGGTGATCATTCATCGGTCTCCCAACTGCTGGACTGTGGTGTGCCTCAATGAGCCAGTTCTTCGCCCCTGCTCTTTAATATCTATAAGCGTTGCCTCTGTACTCTCCTTACCAACATGGGCATATTTTTTACAAACTTTGCAGATGACACACAGCTGGTGATAGAACTGACTGGCTGTCACACTACTAACAACAGCAGGCTTGACTCCATTTATAACTTCATTGAGGCATGGATGAAGACCAACTGGATGTGCCTCAATGGAGGGAAAACCGAGCTCATGGTGTTTGGCTCTCCTCAAGCTCAAGATAAACTCGATCCAGCATATGCAACCTTCAAAATCAAAAACTCTCCAGTGAAGGTCTCAGATAAAGTAAAGACACTTGGTTTTACCTGCAGGCCTCCTTAGGAGCAGATGCACAGGTGGCATATCTCAAACAGACATGCCAATACCATCAAAAACTGTTAAAGCAAATCACACCCCACTTAAGCCAGCATAACAGCTCTATTATTGCTAGAGCTGTTATACTCTCCAGGCTGCATTACGGAAACTCCCTAATGCCAGGGGTGAGCAGAACATGCATAAAACAAGGCCAAGTCATTCAAAATAATAACATAAGGATAATCACTGCCAAATAATAATAATAATAATAATAATAATAATAATAATAATAATAATAATAATAATAATAATAATAATAATCAAAAAGGGATCACATCACCAAGGAGAGAAAAGCCCTCCATTAGCTTTCCAGTGAAGACCGAATCACATTCAAGTCAGTGGGCCTCATTATAAGTTTGCCGGTCCGGGAACTACGGTACCGGTAAGCATGTTGGTACTGTAGTTCCTGGACTGGCAAACTACGAGTTGTCCTTGTGGGTGACTTTCTGCCCACCAGGTCGGACCTGCCGGGCAGAAAGGCACCCGCGAGCACAGTATGTCGAATGCACCGGCACCGTTATAAACGGTGCCGGTGCATCCGACCTCACCATTCCCATTCAGCCCTATGGGGCCGAATGGGAATGGGGAGCATCTTTTTTCAGGCCCCGACAAATGGGCAATTACTGGGCATTAGTTTGGCGGCAGCTGCCTTTTTTACCGGCAAGGCTACTGCCAAACTTGTAATGAGGACCAATGTCTCTGGTCCATCATTGTCTATACGATACTGCCCCGGAATACCTCAAAAAGCAAATCAGCCCTTATGTACCTGGTCGGATACTAAGATTTGAAAACAGAGGGCTTGTTAAAGCTGGACACATAAACAAAACTAACAGACTAGGTTGGGCGTTCCCTAGTCTAGGTACTGCCAAATGGAATGGACTCCCACTTTATCTTAGACTTGAGTCCAACTACCTGAAATTCAGAAAAAACCTATAAACCTCACTGTTTAAATGAACTTACCACTGACTAGACTTTCCCACACTGTCTGACTGTGTTCTCTAAAGTGTCCTGCTCCCTTTTGTTGTCCACATCTTTTTGTCAGCGCCCTGATGCCTGAGGGCTGCAGTGCTTTAGAAACATATAAATAAATAAATAAAAACATATTTGAAAAATATCAAACAGCACATAACAAAAACACATTTTTGCAAAGTTTTGTGAGGATTTGTCGAACTCTGCAAAATATATAAGCTGCCCAAAATCTGTTCTTCTTTTCGGTTGAGCAACTTAACCATAAGTACAGGGACGCTATGCAGACCATGTAATAATATATATTTGTTTTGTTCCTGGTATATGTCCCACTTGTTTGTGCACCCTCATAAACCGGCTCACCACTATTTTACAGTCATCCTTTGTTTGAATGCCTCTGCCATCTGGAAAATGTGTTATTGTAAGCCATTTCTGTTCGAGATTGACATTCATATTTATCAAATAAATACATGCACAAATACAAAATATCCAAACATTTGATTGCCATGAGCTTAACAATATGCATTACTCCCGGCTTCTCTCCTGATCGAAGAAACAACCTTCTAAGTCTTTACACATACGTGTATCTACAGCAGCATATTCCAACTTCCTGTGAGCATTTAATTGTCTCTAGTTCAGTATGTCTATTTTTCACACAGACGTTGCATTCGATTAGATAGATACTGCAAGCATGCCCGATTACTGCAAGCATGAAATGGTTTAGCACTTTGTTTGCTTGGCTTTGTCTTCCCCTTCAGTTTAGAGCACTGTTCTACAAAATAACAGTATTGATTTGATGACAGCAAAGAAACTGTTTTTTTTCTGCATTCAGGGACCTCATGCAATCAGGATTTGCTTTCAGCCGGGCAGTGGCTGGCCTTGAAGTTCACTTCTCGCTGCAGTTTACAATGAATGTTCAGCACAGCGCTTAATGCCGAGCATAACAGGGAACATTGCAGTAATTACAGTTCAACAGCACCATCAGTCCTCTCCAGAGCCCTGCAGAGATATAGGCATTTTTTAATTTATTTTCCCTATTTGGAAATCGCATGTCTTTAAATGAAGCAGCATCCTGTGTGATTGCTTTTGAAGACAAGCCAGAACAAAGTGTGCTGAAACTTAATCAGGTTGTAGCAATACAACACACTTGCTTTCTATTATATCAGACTCACGGGCCACACAACCGCCTTCATCATATCACTTTATTGATTTTCTTATGGTGCATTTTATTGACTATGAAATGGATTTTACTGATCAGGCAATCACAACAGGATGCACGTTCCCTACCAACTCGGTGCTAATACTTAATCATTTCTAGTTAATACTGATTGTAATCTGCACTTTACCCGAAGAGACAGATACTGTGGAATGCTTTTAATATTCTTTTCAGGTCAAGGTATGAGTGAAGGTCTGAATATTCACTCTTATTTGTCAGTGATTTTCCTGAAATGATTGGTCTGCCTGAACATTTTTGGAATGAGCGGGGTTCAGTCAATTCTGCCCATTCTCGTCCACATAACATCATATATTGAACAGCAGCAAGGAGGGTGTGAACTTGTGAGCGGTCCTTGTGAGGAAGAATTCAACAAAATGGCTAATTCCCTGACCTACTGAGTCCCTCAGCAGCTTTGCTGGATTTCTAGGGTTTATTGTTTTTCACCTGGTAAGAGTGTGAGCCTTTTCCCACTCTTACATGTGTTTTGCTGTGTGTGTTTAACATTTTTTTGTGTTCATAGACTGTGGAGCCTCACCTACTCCATAGGCATCATCTTTTTACTATGTGTTACACAGAACCATCAGTGCAGTGACACAGGGTTGTCTTTTAGACTTCCCAACTCAGACTTCATTTTCTGGGACTGACTACTGTCTCCCAGATCATGTAAAGTTTCTATTGACTTTATTAGTCTCTTTAAATCCACAGACCCAGTACAAACTATCTTACCTAGAGTACTGGAAATGATCCCTTTTTGTCTGTCTCTCATGGAACATTGTTTTGTTCCCTTTTCATTAAGACTTGGCTGGTGGCAGTGGTAACTACCCTATTTTTCCTACGGCGATTATGGTAAATAGCTCTCGTATTGTTTTAGGCTATCTTGGTAGCCTCGCACTTAAATCCGCTGGACCATATTTGTTTTAATTTGGTTCCGGCTGTTTTTTTTCGCCATTTCATTTTGTAAAAGTCTTTCTCGTGTTTTCCTCTGCGTGCCAAACCAGGTTTGGTTACTTTGTTCGCCGCCCTTTTGCAGGCTTCTGCACAGAAGCCCTCCTAGGCGCCTGCAAGTCTGGGTAGGCAGAATGTGAGGGAGGGGTTTTAGGACCTCTGCCATGGGTTCCCTTGCTAACGCAAGTCGCACTCCTGTTTGATTGGCTAGGTGACTGTCCCACCAGGACAGCCACCCTGCTGTGTGAATGGGGGAAAAACTGCATAAAAAACAGTTCTCTGGGGCTGGAAAGGCAGAGTCGCCACTGGATAAAGAGAACTGAAGAGAAGCAGACAGAAGTGGACCACTACCACGACTGAACCTCCTGGTGAAGCCCTGCTGTGTGTCCGAATCTTCAAACTTCGTCGACAGGGAAGATCTGCAAAGAATCTTCTCCCCTTGAGCTGGTGGGAACAACCATTTCACCAAACTGCAAGCCAGGCCTCCCTCCTCTGGTCGAATTTGCTGTATAGAGGTACAGTGAACCGGATAGCCAGGAAGGTCGGACCCTGCTTGAGTTTTAAGGAGCGTGCCTTTTATTTGTCGGTTTGCTCTGCTGCTGGTTTCTTCCCTGGGCAGTGCAGGAACCTCCAGTCTTCCTACTTTGTGTCAGTCCAACAGTCGCTTCAGGAACTGTGAGACTACAGGACCTGCCAGGAACGTCCGCCTCAGCTACAGCTTCTTCTCCATTTTAGGTAATATTCCAAATCCGGTTGTTTGTTTCGTCCAGCCATGGTGAAAGTGTGTGAAACCTTTCGCCAATCCGCGGGCTTGTCCTTCTCTATTCTTTAAAGTAACTTTTCACCTGACCAACTTCGTTCTGAACTCTTGGCAAAGACTTAACTGCGAACTACCCTGAACTGTGTGATCTTGAACAAAAGACTTTTGTCCCATTGACTTAGGCCCTAAGCCTCTTGATTTTATCCCCTCACTGTAGTTCCTTTTTCTAGATTGCCCTGCTTACTTACCTGTTGGTGCTGCTCAATTTTTGTCTAACTTTGTCTTTCCCTCCCTTTTGAATTATTGGAGCGCCATTTTGCTCAAACTTCATTTTGATCTTAACTTGTCCACAATCTATTGGGAGTGGTGTGGTGTATTACGATTGTGATTCCTAAACTGCTTGAGAATAGTGAAATGTTTAATAACTGATGTGTAAATAAATGTATATTTTTTTACTCAGAAACCTTGAGTTATTGTTTGAATCATAGTAATTGCTGTCCTTTGTGTAACTATTGATACTGCTCACTTGCTCTTGAGATAAGTCTGGCTGCTCAGGCATCACTATCACTTTACTGTGTAGTATCACTTGCTCTTGAGATAAGTCTGGCTGCTCAGCCATCGCTACCACTTTACTGTGTAGTACAGGCTTGTACCAAAGGTGAATTTGTACTGTCACTTGTAGTCTTAATTGTGTGTGGTGTTCCCAAAGGGTATTGCATATAATTCTGCCTAACAGTCCTAAACACTGCACCGGAATGGAATTGTTTAGACTTTGTATGGTGTATTTGGCTGGTTCTGGTGCAAATAACTCCAATGCACTCTTTTATGTTAACTGCATTATGTTGGGGAGTGCAGGCACAATGATCTCGATGCACATGGATTAAATGTGATATCAGCCGATACATTCTCAATGGTTGCCAGTGAGCCCTCGCCTTTTTGGTGAGGAATGGGCAAACCTTGTGAGGGTGGACTCAGAAACTCAGGCCTCCCGGCAAATGCAATTGCAGAGTTAATTATTGCAGAGCTAGACCACAGGGCAACTCTGCAATTCTAATGGCATGAAGGGAAACCTTTTAGGCCTGGCTTCGAGAGGATCTGTTGGTTATTCTTGACCCCCTTCGTGGGTGAAGGCAAACATCCTGTGCCAGCTCTTAAGTATTGTTCCATCAAAAATTAGTTTGTTTGGGGAGTGGATAGCTCTCAGTGCATGTTCTGTGATGTTAAATGTTAAATGTTAAAATGTTAAATGTTAAAGGTATTTGTACCGCGCACCGTCACCAACGGAATTGGTCCCCAGGTGCTCTGGCGGATCTGTAAATGATAAGGGGCGGGGGATTGGTTAGTAGGGTGAAGAGGGAGTAGGCTAGTGAGAGGAGTGGTGTTCTGTTGGCAGCTTCAACTCGGTGTACACCGGGTGCCGAGCTTTGGTGTGGGTATTGGATCGGGGTCAGTCCGCGTGTGCTGTTGCTCCGGCTTATGTGTTGTTGCAGTGTTGTGAAGTGTGTGCGGCTTGTTGTGCGAGAGATGGTTGTGTGAGTTTTTTGAGTGAGATAAGTATGCAGAGTTTGAGCTTATATTGGTTAGTGGGTTACATGACCTTTAGCATGCCAACAATCACAGTTTTGTCTAAGTGTGACACTTGTTGCCCTTCACATGTGGTCATGCCTACATTCACAGTCATTTCTAGGTGCGGCGCAGGCTAGTGTTTAGAAATCTGTCTAGGTGTGGGCATGCTAACATTCAAGTTTCATCTAGGCGCGGGCATGTTATCCTTCAATCAATCCTATCTAGATGCGACGCAGGCCAATTGTCCACAATTCTAAGTGTGGCCTGTGCCCCGTCTTCACGTTTAGCGTAGGTGCGGGCATGCTAATATTCAGAGTCCTATCTAGATGTGACGCAGGCTAATATTCACAAATCTAAGTGTGGGCATGTTGACATTCAGGTTTCACTTAAGTGCGGGCATGCTAACGTTCAAGGTCCTATCCAGATGCGACGCAGGCCAGCATTCACAATCCCATCCAAGTGTGGGCATGCCAACATTCAAAGTTCCATCCAGATGCGACGCAGGCCAATATCCACAACTCCATCCAAGTGTGGCCATGCTAACATTCACAATTCTATCTAAATGCGTCTGCCGGTCTGGATATGGTCTGTCCGGTACGTACAAGTGGGCGGGTCACTAGAGGGCTTTCGTCTAGGTCTAGGTATGTGATCAGTCTCTCGAGCCTTCCTTTAGTGGCTATTTTCCATGATATCTTATGCTCCGTCGAGTGGTTGGTTCTTTGGTTTGAGTGTTTGTCCAATTTGAGAGATGCCGAGATTGGAGTTATTTTCATTGTTGTTTTAATGTCTGTACATTCTAGTGCGTCTCCGTTGTGGTTATGCTGTGAAGAGCCATGATTTGAGGAGTTTTCTGAATGCTAGGTGGTTTGTTGTATTCTGTATATTCTTAGGTAGGTTGTTCCAGGCTTTGGGTGCCTGGTGAGAGAAAGAGGATCTTCCAAGTTTTTTTCTGTTGTAGGGTTTTGGTTCCAGGCGTATGTTAGTGCTTGATCTTAGTGTTCTTGTTGGTTGATGTAGGCATAGTTTGTCGCTTAGGAATTGTGCGCCTTGTTTGTGTATTGGTCAGTGTGTGATGCACATAGATTTGAACTTTATTCGCTGTTTTAGTGGTAGCCAGTGTAGTATTTGTAGCGCAGATCTGATGTGTTCTCTTCTGGGTAGCTTGAGGAGGAGTCTGGCTGCTGCATTTTGTATGCGTTTCAGTTTTTTTAGAAGTCGTTCGGGCATGCCCAGGTATAGGCTATTGGCATAGTCTACTCTGGACATGATCAGAGCGATGATGGTAAGTGTTTTATTGGCGAACGACAGGAACGGTAGGATCCTTTTTGCTGCTCGCAGGAGGAAGAAACATTTCTTGATTACCGAGTTTACTTGTGGCTCTAGAGAGGTTGTTATCCATCAGGACCCCTAGGTTTTTTACAGTTGATGATGGTTCTGGTGTGGTGCCGAGCTCTCTTGGCCAGGGGATGTAGTTGATGTCTCCTCCTTTTTTTGAAACGATCATTATCTCTGTTTTGCCTGGGTTGATTTTGAGATGGTTCAGGTTCATGCAGTTGAATATGTCGCAAAGGCAATTCTCTAGTGTGGTCTTTTCTTCTCGGGTATCTTGTATGTTGAAGATTATTTGAGTATCGTCGACGTAGTTGTAGCATGCGAGGCCGTGTTTTTTGATGAGTTTGATTAATAGGTACATGTAGATGTTGAATAGAAGCGGTGAGAAGGATGATCCTTGTGGTACTCCGCACGTGGAGTCTCTGGGTTTGGATTTAAAAGGTTTCATCCATACTGTTTCTGTTCTGTTTGTTAGGAAGGATTTGATCCATAGTAGGGCAGTGTCTGTTATCCCTAGTCCTTCTAATCTCTTTAAGAGGATGGCGTGGTTGACAGTGTCAAAGGCTGCAGACAGATCAATGAGAATCAGGGCAGTACTGTTGTCCGAGTCTGCGTTTGTTTTTAGGTCGTCCCATATTGAGTGGAGAGCTGATTCTGCTCCTCTCATGGGTCTGAAACCAACTTGTGCCTGTTCTAGTAGGCAATGCTCTTCTATGAATTCTTGGGTTATTTGGTAGACGTACGTTTCTAGCAATTTGGCTATGTAAGGTATGTTGGAGATGGGTCTGTAGTTGGATAAATCCTCTACGTTTCCTGTTGTGTCTTTGAGAAGCGGATTGAGGTAGGCTGATTTGAAGTCCTGTGGTACTTTACCTGTTGAGATTGAGAGGTTGAGAAGGTTCCTGTGGTATTCCAAGGGGGTTCCTTGTTTGAGAATTGTTTTGTATATGTCCTGGGGGCAAGGGTCTTCAGGAGAGCCTGATGTGTTGCTTTGGTTTACCAGTTTGGCGAAAGCCTCAACTGATATTTCTGGGAAGTTTCGTAGCTTGTTTGCGTGTTCCTCGTCGGTGTCGGTGGGGTTTGAGCTGTGATCGCTTGGTCTGTTTTGTATGGAGTGTTGGATGGAGGTTATTTTGTTTTTGAAGTGGTCTCTGAGGTTCTTGCAGAGTTTTGTCGATGGAATTTTTTATTTCGTTTATGATTTTGAATAGTTCTTTTTGAGTGTTTGGTGCTCTTAATATTCGGTTGTTGTAATGTTTCCTCTTCACTTCTTGTATTTCCTTTTTATATGAGCAGATCTGTTGTAGAAATTTCAATTTGTTTGCGGTGGTGTTGTTGGTCCTCCATTCAGATTCTAGTTTTCGTTTTTTTCTTTTCATGGCATTGATTAGCGGGGTGAACCATTTTGCTGTAGTTTTCTTACATGATAGGGTGAAGGGCTTTTCTGTGGCGATGTCGTCTAGGGTTGTTGTGATCCAGGTATGAAGTAGTGCAACTTTTTTGTCTAGGCCTGCTTCTTCCATGGTTGATGCTTGTGGTTTTCTGAGTTCTAGGAGTTTGGTTAGGTTGGAGTTTTTTATGGTTCTCCAATTTCTTTTCATCACGATGGGTCGTTTTTCTTGTTGCTTTTTTGTTGAAGCGGCCGTTGTGATTATGAATGGAATGATGAGGTGGTCGCTTCAAAGTATTTGAATTGGGGGTGCCGTGGTGATGAGATCCTTGTAGGCGAAGATTGCGTCAAGTGTGTGCCCTGCTGAATGGGTTGCTCCTTTGACTAGTTGTTGTAGGTTCATGGCTGCTAGTTGGGAGGTTAAGGATTTTTGTGTAGTTGTGGTTTCCTCATTAAACCAGATGTTGAAATCTCCGAGGATGATCAGATGGTTGTATTTGATGGCTAGGATGGTGATTGCTTCCGTGAAAGCGTCTATGAAAGTCGCATCGTAGGTTGGTGGTCTGTATATCAGGATGAATTTCAGGTTAGTTTTGGGATTTACTGAAAGTTGTAGTATTAAGGATTTGCATTTCTCAATGTTTAGTGGGTCTTCCATTTTGATGGCCAGTTGTTCTTGTGGATGATCGCTAGCCCTCCCCCTCTTTTGGATTTTCTGTTTGTCTGGATGCATTCGAAGTTTTCAGGAAGGCAGTTGTTGAGAGTGATCTTGTAGTTGTCGTCTAGCCATGTTTCGGTTACAAATAGGATGTCTATGCCTCCTTCTGACATGAGGTCGTATATTTCAGTTGAAAGTTTGGACATTGACCTGGCGTTTATTAGGTAACAGTGGTTTTCTGGGTGAGATTTTGTTTTGAGGTTGTTGCTCAAGTTTGCAGTTGTCTGTTCGTGGTGTTTCCGCGTTGATGTTGGTAGGATGAAGAACGGCGACGGCTGCTTCTTCATTGAAGCGGACCAATAGGTTGATAACAGGGATGATTAGTCTTGGTGTTTCTGCTGTGATGGTGCTCGTATGAGGATCAGCGGTGGTTTCTTCATTGAGTCAGATTGTTGGGTGGCGGGTAGAATTGTTGGTTGTTGGTGCTTTGCCGTATTGTGTGGGATGTAGTGGAAATCAATGTTTCCCCTCTGTTCTTGTGATGTAAGGTGTAATGGGGTCGGAGCCCTCCCACTCTCTTGTTGAGTGCTCCCATCTTTTTTCCGTGTGTTTCAGGAAATTCTTTGCATGTTTCGAGGTCTCCGTGTTGGGGTGTCGGTGTACCGTGGTTGTTGTGAGGTAAGGTGTGAGGTATAACGATTTTTCTCTTGTAGATTTTGTTCCGGTTATGGCTGCGTTAGGCATGTTTCCTTCCAATGGGGCTGCTTCTTGTGGGTTCTGTCGGTGTTGTGTGTTCGCGTCTCTTATTGCACAGTCTTGTTCTCTTTCTCAGCGTCCTTTTCTGGGTCGGGCCATATTCCAGTTTAAGTTCAGGCGTAGTAAGGTAGCTGGTCCTCTATGCTGTGTTGTGCTGTCGCAGTGACCTCGGTTTTCCCTTCTCTGGAGATGCTGGGGTGTACCCTGGCTCAGTGTTGCTTTTCTGTCAGTGGGTAGGGTGTGTTTCCAAAGGGTGCACTGTCGGGGGGTTAGGGTGTTAACGGTCTGCTGGAATGGGACTTAATTGAGTTAGGTTGTGGTGGGTTTCCGGGTTGATAGAGTACTGAACTAAGCGCAGTTAGGTTATTTGAGAGACCTGTATAGTGGGAGAGAGTCCTATCAGTGCAATCTAAACATCACACAATGCAGTTTGGAGATAGAACCCCTGCTAGATTTGAGAGACCTGTACAGTGGGAGATTGGCCTAACCATGCAATCTAAATATCACTTAGCGTGGTTTCCAGACAGAGCCCCTGCTAGGTGTGAGAGACCTGTATAGTGGGAGAGAGGCCTATCAGTGCAATCTAAACATCATACAATGCAATTTGGAGACATAACCCCTGCTAAATTTGAGAGGCCTATCAGTGCGGTCTAAACATCATACAAGGCAGTTTGGAGACAGAGCCCCTGCTAAAATCTGGGAGACCTGTATAGTGGGAGAGAGGCCTATTAGTGCAATCTAAACTTCATACAATGCAATTTGGAGACAGAACCCTTGCTAAATTTGAGAGACCTGTGTAGTGGGAGTGAGGCCTATCCATGCGATCTAAACATCATACAATGCAACCTGGAGACAGAACCCCTGCCAAGTCCGAGAGACCTGTATAGTGGGAGAGAGGCATATCAGTGCAATCTAGGTGTCATACAATGCAATTTGGAGACAGAACCCCTGCCAAACTTGAGAGACCCATGTAGTGGGAGAGAGGCCCATTAGTGCAATCTAAGCATCATACAATGCAATTTGGAGACAGAACCCCCGCTAAATTTGAGAGACCTGTATAGTGGGAGAGAGGCCTATCAGTGCAATCTAAACATCATACAATGCAATTTGGAGACAGAACCCCTGCTAAATTGAGATACCTTTATAGTGGGAGAGAGGCCTATTAGTGCAATCTAAACTTCATACAATGCAATTTGGAGACAGAACCCTGCTAAATTTGAGAGACCTGTGTAGTGGGAGAGAGGCCTATCCATGCGATCTAAACATCATACAATGCAACCTGGAGACAGAACCCCTGCCAAGTCTGAGAGACCTGTATAGTGGGAGAGAGGCCTATCAGTGCAATCTAGGCGTCATACAATACAATTTGGAGACAGAACCCCTGCCAAACTTGAGAGACCCATGTAGTGGGAGAGAGGCCCATTAGTGCAATCTAAGCATCATACAATGCAATTTGGAGACAGAACCGCTGCTAAATTTGAGAGACCTGTTTAGTGGGAGAGAGGCTTATCAGTGCAATCTAAACATTGTACAATGCAATTTGGAGACAGAACCCCTGCTAAATTTGAGAGACCTGTATAGTGGGAGAGGGGCCTATCTGTGCAATCTAAACAACATACAATGCAATTTGGAGACAGAAACCCTGCTAAATTTGAGAGGCCTAATCATGCAATCTAAACATCGTACAGTGCAATTTGGAAACAGAACCCCTGCTAAATTTGAGAGACCTGTATAGTGAGAGAGAGGCCTATCAGTGCAATCTAAACAACATACAATGCAATTTGGAGACAGAACCACTGCTAAATTTGAGAGGCCTAATCATGCAATCTAAACATCGTACAATGCAATTTGGAGTCAGAACCCCTGCTAAGTTTGAGAGACCTGTATAGTGGGAGAGAGGCCTATCAATGCAATCTAAACATCATACAATGCAATCATCTTCTTTACTTTGGGTTTGGTAAGTGGCTCGTAGTCTGGGGTAGAGTAGTTGCTCTACTCCTGACCCAGGCCACTCCTACCTTACTGGTCCTTGTAGATGATGGTTGACGGCCGGCCACTGCTTCCCCTGCAGACACTTGTGGCCCTGTGGCCGCGTCTGTTGGAGTCGCCCTTGGCCTTAGGGCCCTTAGCCGCAGGGCTGAACGGGCAGGAGGGCTGTCCTGGGAGAGTCGTTATGACCTAGATGGGGTACCAATCAGGGAGCGGGGCGGGCTTAGGGAAGGGAAACACAGAAGGGAGGCAGACTCTGGAGCGGGGCTGATGGGGCTGCACACGGGCCAGAGGCCTGGGGGCCTCTGGCCTGGCAGGGGAGGTACATTTAGAGGCCTAGATGGAGGGGGACTCACCGGCAGGCTTCCTGATCACAATGTAAGGACCAATGGGAGCGGGCAGGGGTGGGACGGGAGGCAGTAGGGCGAGGATTCAGGAAGAGGGTGCGGGGAGGGAAAGGGGAGCAAAGGGCCTGCTTTCAGGCTCGGAGTGCCACTGAATGGGCTAAAAGAAATGCAAACAAAGCGCTTCCTAGGCGCACGCACTCACCGGGCTCCTGGGATGGCAAATGGAGCCGGTGGGTGCTGCGAGTCACTAGGCTCGCTGAGCACCACGGATGGACCAATCGGAGCGGGCAGGGGCAGGACAGGAGCCGGGAGGGCGAGGATTCAGGAAGAGGCTGCGGGGAGGGAAAGGGGAGCAAGGGGCCTGCTTTCAGGCTCGGGGTGCCACTGAATGAGAAATGTTGTGCAGGAACACTGATTGCCCCATTTACATCAGACATACCTAAATGCAAATGGGAGGATTGTCATTTGAAAATGCATATGCACTAGGTCCTTGGGCTATGGATTTAAGATTAAAGAAGCTTAGGGCCAAGGCCCGGTCTCATATTACGCTCCGTCATCACTTGTGCTGTTTATCCTATCCTCTACATGCAAAAAGCTAAAGATTTCTGTTGACCCTGTAGGCATTGCTCATCTTCAAGCCCCAAGCTCCCGCACACTGAGCATGGCCAGTAGAGAGAGTTCCCCTCCAGTGCAGCCCAGTGGAGGAGAGTTGAGCTTGGGGGTAACCCAGTGGAGGAGAGAAGAGTGAACTCTTGGAGAGGTCCAGTGGAGAGCAGAGCTGAAGTCAGGCCAGGGGAGTGGAGAAGAGGAAAGTAGATCTCGGGTTGGCTCATTTGAGGAGAGGTGATTGGAACTCAGAAGTGGGCCAGCACAGCAGGGGAGGGCAGTGCTCTGAGGGAAAGGAAATGACCATAAAATAGCTTTGGGGTGCCGTTACAGCAGGTATATCTGCGGCTGCAAATCAGATTTTAGGAGGATGAGCCTTCCACATCTTGGATGGAGAGGTTCATTGCAAGTCTCTCTATATGGACACCCGAAAAGCTCTACTCAAGAAAGGAAGAACAATAAACACACAGTAACGGTAATACCAGCTTCTGGGCAGCACCCTGCTTAATTATCCCTTGAAGAGCCCTCTTGTTTTTCCCTTATTAAATCATTTAATGGAAATATGGTTCACTATGAAGGGTACTTTTGTATAGAGGGGGTTCTTACACTGTAACGGCCTGCATCTGATGTGTTACATCTTGAGAGGAGCCAGCCCAGGGTCAGTGCTTATGTCAAGTAGATCCTTTGCCTGCTCCTCTTGGACCCAATCAAATTGTCTCTATGCACCTCATACGGATGTGGGATCTCCCCCTTTCGGGTAAAATCCACTGGAACTGCTGCCGTTGCCCCATTGTCAATAGCATGATCTCTGTCTAGAAGCAGAGCCCAGCAATCACTCGGGACTTCTTCACCACCAGCCTGACTCTGTGGCCTACTACCATCCTATATAGCCCGTGTATTACAGACCACTGCTGGCCTTTCAGCAGATTTTAACAGGCGACTCCAGCAAAAAAAAATGCTTATTAGGAAGATAGGTTGTCAGTGTGGTGTCCAATATTGCGCCACTTTGGTGGGAAGAACCTGTGTGCACTCTTGCACCTTGCATGAGGAGTAAGTGAAATTTGCAGTGCTGCAATATGTCCCATGCACATTACTTGTGCAGGGTACATTTGCACTGCTGTTTACTTTGATGCACCTGTTTTGTGAGTGTAGCTTGCCCTGTCACTGCCTATGCTCTACCTGTTTGGTGGCTGTGCGAGGCGAGTGTTTGTGCTGTACCAGATTAATGAGTATGACCGCAGAATAAACTGCTGTTGAATATATCGCACATGTTCTGTGTGCATATGGAAGTGTTTTTTCTGTTGACTGAACATGCTTGGTTTGGGTATAGACAACCCACACTGCTGCTTGAATTGTGTAGACCTATCCGGTGCTGATTAGTGAGTGACATTTGCACTGCTGCTGTCTATACTGCACCAAACATGTAAGGTTGAAACTGACATGCTAATTCCTGTGGTTGATGTAGAGATGGGCATGCATGCAACAACGTGCATAGGCAGACATGTGTGACTGTACATAAGCGTGTGATTCTGCAACATATGACATATTTTCTGTTATATGTGTCTGTACATGTTATTATAGGTCTGTATATGTGTATGTCAGAAACAAACTCGTTCTGGCCTGTGAGGTGTATGTTTGCATGTGTAGTTGAACCAAAGCGTATATGGATATTCCTGGTATTTGATTGTGGGCATGTGGTCTTTTAAACCGGGCTTGTAAACCTTTAGCTGTGCAGGTAAAGTTGCCCTTTGAAGAAATCTGCTCAAAGGCATTCATGTTTAAATCCGGGAATATAAAGATTCTCTTGGCATGTGGTGACTGCACATGGGAATAACGTGTTTTATGGCAGATGATGGTGGTATATGATTATTTTAAGATGGACCAGGGCATACAAAGAGATTAGCATGTGTTGGAATCATGAAAATCATTCAAAAGTATACAGACCACACTCGATGATTTTTAAGAAGATGTTAAAACATATGTTAGTTCACATCTTAATTTTAGGCAAAATATGGTTTAGTTTATCATTCATTTTTGTGCACTACTTATGCATGTATTCACTAGTTGCTAAAGCATTACTAAAACATATGTATACCTTGTTCTGTGCTTAAACCTTGTTATACAAAATAAAGCCAGTGCGCATGACACATTTTGATATAAAAAGGAAAGTGTTTTTTGGCTCCATTACGCATGACTGGTTCCTTGGTATAAGCTTACCTTGTCCCTGCCTCACACTGGGACCTCCAGTCTGCCTCATTCTCCCTTGCTCGTGCCAAATCATTTAAAATGCATGGGACCATCTGCTCTACGCACTTCTATTTTATATTGGATTAGGATTGATTTGATGCCTAATTTACCCACAAAGGTAATGGCCTGTTACACTTTCACTTACGGGAACCTAAGATATTTATATAATAATCTTTGCAGGTGTCTTCATTTTGGCTTGCATAAGAACTAATTCCAGAGTGTGCCATTTGCAATTGGTCAAACACAAAATGTAACATTGAAATTGGCAAACGTCTGTGTCGATAGTTTGTTTAGATATAAGAAATCATATGCTGTCTTAATACAAACTTTTAGAAAAACATGAAGTGGTAATGATATGAGGTTATGTAAAATGTCTTGTTTTAGCACATGTTAATTATGGGTGAAAGCATTGACCGCCAGGCAATTTTGTCGTTTTGCAAAACAATTCAGATCTTTCCTTGGAGCTCTTAGAGATTTTCTGAACAGTTCTCAAGTAATTGATCATGACATTGGCCCTCATTACGACCCTGGCGGAAAGTAACTGACCCGACCGCCATAGCGTAAATAGCGTTTCCGCCATTGCACAATGGAGTAAAGTGCGGCTAATTCTGACCCATCGGGCACAAGCATTACGCCATGGCGGAAGTGCAAAGTCCGCGATGGCGGAAATGTCCCCAAAACGCCCCTCACCGCCGTCGTACGGCGCCCTAGGTGCAATTCCGCCACCCATCATAGCGGTCACCGTAATGAGCGCTAATCGCAAAACGGTGACCGTAAATATACGGAAACGGAAGTAAAAACATGGGGCCGGAACGGGAAACAGCACGCCGTACACCTATAAAATCAGAATCCCAACACAACCATTAAAAATCCGACCCTGAGACACATCCCAACCCGTTAGCCACCCTAGTTAAAACAATCAAAATGGGAAAAGTTGCTAAAAAAGCGTGCGACCGCAAGCGGCAGGTCCACTTCTCCCATGAGGAACTCACCGTGCTCACAGAGACCCTCCAGGAGAATGCTGCCGTCGTCTTCTCGACGCAAATGACCAGGACGGCACTTGCGAACAAGAAGGCCATATGGGCCCTGGTGGCACAGCGGGTAAGTGCGGTGGGGACCGCACCCCGCAACCCACAGCAATGCAGAAAGCGATGGGACGACTTGCGGATACGCGTACGGAGCATACTATCAGCCAACCGTAACATTGCCACAGCTACCGGGGGAGGATCGGAATCACCCATCAAGTTGACCCCCTGGGAAGAAATCTGTGCCTCCACCATTGGAATGGAGAGTATAGAGGGAGTCGGAGGGATGGAGAAAGGAGTGCAGACATCCGAAGAATCAGGTAGGTGGGCCAAATAAAACAATGCTAAATCCACAATGTCCAATCATGTGAAGTACCATGTGTCCACATAGTGCAACAGAAACACATGTCCAGGAGAACGTCCACATACATTGGCCTGATAGCGCACTTTAAAAGTCACATTAAATACATAAATAATTGAAAATCCTAAAAACACCCTCTACAGGTGCAGCATGCACACCCTAACTGCAGGCTGCAAAACAACTGCATCCTCAATCCACACAGAAATGAAACCACCTCCAAGGCCCTGACCCAAATCACCCTCAGGTACCACCCCAATGCATGTGATACATTGCCATTCCAATTTCCACAGACCCATAAATAACGCTCGCCCTCCTTTACTCCGCCACAGGGTCCGAGTCAAACGACGAGCTGCAGGACACCCCTACCAGCACACCTGCAAAGAGGGCCAAGACCAACGGCCAAAGACCCTCCACCTCAGCTGCACGGATCAAGACATGGCAGCAGCACAAATCAAGTGGCAGCACACAGGAGGGGACTTCAACAGGCACCCCAGCAGCCAGCATGCCCACACCAGCAGCACCACAGGTACCCCCAATGGATGCCACAGAAGGCACTGCTTCTGATGGCAGCAGCACCATAGGTGACACTGCATTAATGCCAGCATTCTCCGACACAGACAACGGTGCTGTCGATGTAGGACCCATCCATGACCTGTCACAATCCCCCTGTTCGTTTCATCCCGTACACCATGAGGATACCACGCAGGGGCACCCACAAGACGACGACTGGCCATCCCCCACAAGCCCTGTGGCAAGGCAACATGAGTTGATCAGCCCCTCTGTGACACCACCGCAAATGGCCATGGCCCAGCAGAGGCAACAGTCCCTCGACCAGGTGATCGTGCAACAGCAGCAACTGGCCACGCTCCTCAAGGAGCATGCTGATGAATGTGGGGCTTCTAAGGCAGCCATAGAAACATCTACTGAGACACTTAGGGCACAAATGGAGCGAAGTACAGAGACACTAAGGGTACAAATGGAGCGAAGTACAGAGACACTAAGGGTACAAATGGAGAGAAGCACCGAGAGCCTGAGGGGGGAACTGCATGCGACGTCCAAAGACGTATGTGGTGAACTTGCCGCTGTGCGCCGTGTGCTCACTGAGCTCTCACAAACCCTTAGGGACATGCATGGACGTGAGCAGGCAGAGACATCATCCGTTGCAAGTTCCGTCCAGGGCAGCCCCCAACGTAGATCTGGGAGGAACCTGCGCTCCACAGGCAGGGGTGCCCCTGATACCCGGAGAGGGGGCTTGCAATAGCGTCTGCCCACTGACAATGAGCATCTTTGGACACTGGTGTTCGGGGGGGAGGTAGGAGGGTGGAGGGGGGGTGTTGGGCTTACTTGGGTGGCGGGTCGATGGGGTGTGTAACATAATTTCACATATGCTATAAACATTACATAATCATCCAATGAGATGTGTGGACATTGTTCCTTGTGTACGAGGCCTTAATAGGCGTACAGTCCACATTGTGCATGTTCCCGACACACACAGTGCCACAAGTCCCGTGTCCATGCATCAGCCACCAGGCGTGAGTGCTAGAAGCATGAATCTATAATATTCTGACGAATTTCACCGGCCTCCTGTGCCTCGCGGACTCCTTGAGGTGCTGCCACATCCCCAGCTTCATCATGACCATCTTCAGGTGCTTGCAGTTCTGCGTCAGGGGGCATGGGCACATTTCTACGTACGCACATGTTGTGTAGCATGACACATGCCATGACTATCTTTGCAACCTTCTCATGGCGGTACAGGAGTGCCCCGCCAGACCTGCTGAGGCAGCGGAAACGAGCCTTCAGTAGGCCGAATGCCTGTTCTATGACTACACGGGTACGTGAGTGGGCATGGTTGTAGTCCTCCTCATGCTGGTCCTGTGGGTTCCGGAGTGGTGTAAGGAGCCATCTCTTCAGTGGATACCCGGCATCACCTTTATGTGGACAATAAAGGATGTTTGTGGGATGACATTGCTACGTACGCATCCCCCCCCCCTTCCTGCCAGGTCATTGCCGCATCACATACCCCACATTATCATGCATGGATTGAGACTCACCGAGTAGCCAGGATCTGTTCCCTGCGTGTCGCTCCATGTAGCGTGGTATTGTAGAGTTCCTCAAGACCATAGAATCATGGGTTGATCCAGGAAATCGGGCACAACAATGTGTAAAGATCCTGTTGGAGTCACACACCATTTGTACATTAAGAGAATGATATTGTTTCCGGTTGCGGTACTGGACCTCCATGGCATGTGGGACAACCAATTCCACATGGGTGCAGTCGATGGCACCAATGCAACCCGGTATGCCGGCAAGTGCATGGAATCCCACTTTTGTGTTTGTAATCTCCAGCTCCGAGCGTGGTAATGAGATGTAGTCGTCTGCGTGCTTCAGGAGGGCATCGAGCACTTGCAATAGTGTCCGTGAGAACAGTGGCTGTGAAATGCCATGCAACTGTCCGACTGTGTGCTGGTAGGTGCCTGTGGCCAGGAAGTGGAGTACAGACACCACCTTCAGTAGGGGTGGGATGGCGGTTGGGCTATCTATCATGCTGACAAGGTCAGCGTGTGTCATGTCCACAATGGAGATAATGGTGTCCCGGTCCAAACGGTAGAGGGTGTGGATCTGCTCAGCAGTGAGGTTGAACGGATGAGCTCGGAGGCGTGGGATTGCGGGCTGCCTGCGTGGTGGTAGTGGCTGTGCTGGTGGGCCTTGCTGGCCCTGCCTTGCCCTCCTCCTCCTCCTGCGTCTCCTCTGTGCGGCCGGTTGTTGTAGTAGTTGGTGTTCGTCTTCTTCTTGGAGTTGGAGTACTTGCAGTGCTATCAGGTCCCCCAGGCCCAACATCGCTAGTCCTGCCGGTAGCATTTTGGAGTGGGTGTGGTTGTGGGAGGGGGTTGGGTGTGCAATTTATGTGTTTTCAGGCTGTGTAGCCTCCACCTGTGGTGATTCATTCCACCTGTGCCAGCTGCAATCCCCTTTGGGCGAGCACTGTACCGAGGTTCACCGACGGGCGGGGCGTCCCATTTGTGAGTGAAGCCAGTTGCCATTTTCACACACTGCCGCACTACATGGATGAATTTGTGATTTCGAGCGGTCACAGATGCCTTTTCGACGTGATGTTGCAAATAAGGAATTCAAAGGACAGCGCTTTCGGTTTTCAGCTAGCGGCGAGGAGACGCCCACAGGTCTGACTGCAAATATAACGTTCTATTGTTTAATGTCCTTGGGACAGGGGCCATGGCGAGAATGCAATGATTGATATGAATAGTATGGGATGCGCAATAGCGTAGTGGACGAATAGGCAGGACGTTCCCACATACATGTTACTTCACAACACTATTATTCCGGCCTGGAGCACAGTGGATTTTGCAGGCTGCATTACGCACAGACTCAATGGAGATTTCAAATGTTATGTGAGTAAATAATCAGGCGTTTTAATACCGGGATGAGGGAATGATGTATGGATGCATGGACAGATGATTTAATTGAGAGTTTGCCATGTACATGGCTTATTGGAATCTATCCCCTTCCCCTGCGCTATGTGATGCAGAGCTGCCATAGTGGGACCATCGTCTATCTGCCCTTGTTGAACCCTCCCAGTCTCGACGCGCCTTCCAACACTTGTGTCTATGCACGTTACTAATCCCATCTCATGGATTCTGTTTTAACAGACGCATGCACACAAACACTCGTTTGTAATGGTGTTTTCACCTCGATTTATATTGTTATGATTGGCAAGTGATTTTTGGGTGGAAAAAATCCTTTTGAGTGGGCTAGCATGCATATGGCTGTAGATTTAGTGTGATCATTGAAGTGAGTAATACTAATGAAGTTCTGATGGCCATACTATTCTTTTTCATTTCATTTGGGTGACAGGTATCTCCTCCCCTTTGCCGCTGCCATCTGTATGCCACTCCTGCAGATGGCTTTTACTCCCGACACCTGCTGCTTCGAGTTAATCAGTGGAGCACCATTACAATATTATGGGACGATCGCCAATGGGCCACATGCCCTTATGCAGTACTAGTGGCTAGGAGCAACATATCTACCTTTCAGCTGGACTAGTGCCTACCTAATGGGACGGCCTTGCGGTTCTAGGCGCTTCCATGTTGCCTTTTTGAACGTGAATGTAGCCCCTGTGTACCATGAAGGAACAGGGCGTCACACAAGGAGTAGCTGGTCATTTATTGCGGATGCAGCCCACAGTAATGTAGATATTCTGGGGTTTATGACCTAATAGCTGTATGGGCTTGGTGAATTTGATGTGCATTAAAATTTTATTCTGATGTTGACCGTGTAGCGTTATTCTTTGCAAGTAATGTAGCATATTCCTATTTGTGGAGCGATGTATTGTGAGTAGATCTGCATTGGGTTCCGGCTTCTGAGTATAGTTGCGTGGTACTGTACTGGCCGCGTTTGCCTACGAAGCCCACTAAGGTCAGGGATAGGGGCTGCCATTATGACTGTTTTAATGATGTCATGCTTAGGGGCGGGGGATTAGCTTTTGTGTAACAGATGCCGGTCAGCCAGGTGGATTGGTGGAATGACGTGATTATCAGAAAATGGGTGGTCACAGGTGCCTGTGTTTGCGTGCGTTTCTTGGAGGGAGACTGAGGTCATGTCCATTGGAATAGCTTCTGTATTCGTGCCATCTGTGCCCTGCAGCTCCCATTGGCCCCTCTTGAGATGAGCCTGGCTGCTCAGTCACTCTGCCAACTTGTGTGGTACATGCTTATGCTGATGGTTGGTTTGTTTACTGGCATGTGTACAGGGCTGGTGCAGTCTCCCTCAGGATACTGCTTTGAATGTTGCCTTACACTGGTGTCAGGCGATGGGGGCATGTTGTTGTTTTGTCTCATCTTTCAGTTCATTTTGCTGTACTTGAACCTTCACATGCCTGTGCTGCATCAGTACGGCAATGGTGACATGCCAAATATGGATGGCCACTCACAAGGCACTTGGAGCCCCTACATTCATTTGTTCGTTGGCATGCATGGGTGACTTGTGCATTTCACTGGTTGCATTGTGTAACTTCATTGCACCTACGAGGAGTTGTGCAATGTGGCCAGGGAGTGGTGTACAGGCACTGAGTAGGGCCATTTACGGTTGGTTCACGTTGCCGTAATTCTCACCATGGCGGAATGGTACTTTCCGCCATGCTTGATGGCGTTAAGTAAATGTCCGCTGGGGACAGAATTCGCGTACCGTTGCGCCATGGTGGTAATTACGGTTTTGCATGGCGCGCGTGCGCGTACTTGGTGCAGTTAGCGTTGGCGTTCACTACGGTGTCGCTAATGGCATCGTACTTTACGGTGACGGGTCATAGTCGCACCGAGCGGTATTCGATGGCGGTATTACATTTCCGCCATCGTTTTTCGATTTCCGCCAGGGTCGTAATGAGGGCCATTGTGTGTTCAGAATACAGCAGCTGTGGATGACATACCTTACACCTCTGCTATTGGAGCTATGATTTGGAAGCATTAAACAAGTTATTGTTTGTCATGTGTAATTGAATAAACAATTAAACCATAAGTATTAGTTAACCATTTCTGTCTATGATATTAGTGGGAACCTTATTGGACTGTATTTCAGCACCATAATCTAGGGGAGTAGTTGGACGCATTTTCCCTAACTCACGCTAAAACCTGGTTGTAGACCCTCCTGAGTGGAAAAGATTCCATAGAACAGGGTGTTTGACCCATGCTCATTCTCAGTAGAGGGCTTCCCACACCTTTGTTTAATTTGCAAAACTTGGGGTTTCACCCTGAATAACACAGGGTAATTCAGAAATGAACCCCTTGCTCACTGTGACTTAGAGGCTCAGCTTTACCTCAATGAGCAGGCCCAACAAGGCTGAAACACGTCTCTGGGGTTGCTGTTGGTACTCTTGCTCAGAGAAGAGTTGCTTAGCATTTCATTGTTGGACTGCACTTGTGGGTGGGACCAGACAAATAATCTAATGGATATGTCTCCTATGTGAAGGGTGCAGTGAGCTAAAACGTGGTTGTAGATCCTCTTGGGTGGAAGAAATTCCATAGAACAGTGTATTTGACCCATGTTCGTTCTCAGTAGATGGTTTCCCACCCCCTTGTTTAATTTACATTATTGGAAGACAGTGCTTCAGTAGATGTTTTCTTTAGTTGATGCAAGTGATCATTATGTAAATCTGCACATCATCTGCATGTTGTTTTATCTTGATGCAGGTGTGGATTTCCACAAAGGTTCCATGTAGAGGTTGAGGATGCCAGGGGAAAGGATGGAACATTGTGTAACTCCACATTTTACATGGGAATGCTGAGGTCTGTAGGGCCAAGCTGCTCTCTGCTGAAGAGGTAGGAGATGAACCACTGCAGGACTTTTCTGTTGAAGCCTAGGTGCATGGTGAGGATGTGAGGGGGGCTTCATTGTCAATAGCATAAAAGGTGGTAGAGAGGTGGAATACCACAAGTAAGCCCTCTTTTGCCCAGGAATTGTAGAGCAGTTTTGATCAATCAAGACTGCTCCAATACTCCTACTTGTCAGGGAATTCCTAGGGATCACTTAGGACCTCCGACTCCTAGGTATATGCCATCCCTGTGGTATGAAATATTCAAGCTACTAAGCTACTATAACCTGTAATATCCTCTTTCGCCTGCTGAATTACTTGTACAGCCCTCTAAGGCTTCCTAGCTGGGTATGCACTTATAGACCCAAATGCAATTATAAAATACATATCAAATGCATTAGGAACACCATTTTAGGGCAATGCATAGATGAAAAACTGAAATGAAAGTTCAATGCGTTATACTCTTGCTATTATCTATTTAGAAGTTGAAAAACAGTTACTCAAAGATACAAGTTATGAAAAGTTATGACTAGTGGTTTCAAGCTAAAGCATGTTTTTGCTCTCATGATAGCCATCATTTCAAATTGTGTGAGTGGCTTTCAAACATAATTCTAGACCTTTTGAGCTTAATTGTTCTGAAGTATAATAAACGATCAGGTCATCACTATAATTGATGACATGGTATATGGCTAAAGTCAGTGGGGAAAACTCTGATATATTTGTGATCACTTTGCCTGCTTAATGAGACCATTACATGTTTTACTACCATTGAAATACAAGATATGCTCTGAACATTTAGCAGTCATTTGATGGCAGTACAGAGACTAACTCAGGTTCTCTGGCACCGAAGTGGACTTGCTGTGAAGCATATGCTCATTACCGTGTAATGCTGTACATATTGAAAACAAATTAGAATGTCTTGATAATGTATCTTATCCTAATAAAGCACACGTTAGTTTAAACAAAGAACTATATTTATAATTGACAGCAAATGCAGCCTTGTTTACAAAAGAGTGTCCACAATAAGATGCTGGCTACACCTTTCACCATCAGAATGGCCCTCCTAAATAGTGTGATAACGAACAGAAGGGTGTTTAAATTGTGAAAAATATACATGTTTCGGACCTATACATTTTCCAATTAAAAAAAATCCCATCTATGAGACACTAGTGCGCATTTAGGGGTCGATTCATGGAAATAATGTGCGCCGAAAATTCCCGGGCAGAGGTGCCAAAACGTGCGAATCACAGTAAAAGTGCGAAAATCGCAGTGCAAGTGCGAAAATCGCAGGGAAAACAGCGCACATCGATTCATGGAAGTCCGTGCGCGAGAAAAACCTTGGATGTGCGCTAAAAATGTGCGCCGCGCACACCGGCGCACAGGTCATCCAACAGCGTGTGCCACAGCCACTGCGAAATCGCACATAGTGTGGCGCACATCACAAAAGTAGGCAGAACACGGGGCGTAACACTCGGAATGGGGAACAAGGCGTGAAAATATGGGCGTCACGAGGGAAGTACAGGAGGCAAGTGCGCGGAACGCCCACACGCTCGCCTACAACCCGTATTCATGGAATCGAATAGGGCAAACCAGCGCACGGTCAAAGACGCGCACAGGGCCAAACAAGTACGCCACAAGAAAGAAGGCGGTAGCGCCCCTGCGACTGAAAAAAATGTGCACTAACAAAAAGCACCCATATACAGCCATGATGAATGAGCCATACAGTGGCCCTCTAGGACAAATGAGGTGCAAAGGGGCACCGACAAACACGGACACCCACTGTGTGAAAAATAGCGTGTGCGCGTGCTCCTGGGTGCGCAGGAAGTTCCACACACGATTGGCCTGGGTACGTGTTCTTCAGGGTGCGCGGGAAGTTCCACACGCGATTAGCCTGGGTACGTGTACTACGGGGTGCGCGGGAAGTTCCAAACGCGATTGGCCTGGGTAGGTGTACTTCGGGGTGCGCAGGAAGTTCCACACGCGATTAGCCTGGGTACGTGTACTATGGGGTGCGCGGGAAGTTCCACACGCGATTGGCCTGGGTAGGTGTCCTTCGGGTGCGCGGGAAGTTCCACACGCGATTGGCCTGGGTAGGTGTACTTCGGGGTGCGCGGGAAGTTCCACACACGATTGGCCTGGGGACGTGTACTTCGGGGTGTACGGGAAGTTCCACACGCGATTGGCCTGGGTATGTGTATTCCGAGGTGCGCGGGAAGATTCACACGCGATTTCAGCAGGGTACGTGTATTTCGGTGGTGCCGGGGAATGCTACACGTGATTTGGCCATGTGGGTCCTCCCAGGTGTTCCCTCTACACCCTCCACGGCCCCTGCAGGCAGGCCCACACCACAGGGTACTACCCTGCACCCGTGCTCATGTCCCACAGGCAACCCATCCAACATGGCCATGCCCACCAGCCAACCCACATGTCACCTTGCACTACTGATCACCAACACATGTCTCCCATCACCCCCACCCCCCAGCAGTGCAGAGGCAGCCTCCACCAGGCCCCCACTCATGTCTCCCATCACCCCAACCCCCCAGCAGTGCAGGGGCAGCCACCACCAGGCTCCCACACATGTCCCCCTCCACCACCACCCCCCAGCCACCAGGGGCAGCCTCCACCAGGCTCCCACACATGTCCCCCTGCAACCCCACCCCCCAGCCACCAGGGGCAGCCTCCACCAGGCCCCCACCCATGCCTACCACCACCCCCACCCCCCATCCACCAGGGGCAGCCTCCACCAGGCCCCCACCCATGTCTACCACCACCCCCACCCCCCAGCCACCAGGGGCAGCCTCCACCAGGCCCCCACTCATGTCTCCCATCACCCCCACCCCCCCAGCAGTGCAGGGGCAGCCTCCACCAGGCGCCCACACATGTCCCCCTGCACCCCCACTCCGCAGCCACCAGGGGCAGCCCCCACCAGGCCCCCACCCATGTCTACCCCCACCCCCCAGCCACAGGGGCAGCCTCCACCAGGCCCCCACTCATGTCTCCCATCACCCCCACCCCCCAACAGTGCAGGGTAAGCCTCCACCAGGCCCCCACCCATGTCTACCACCACCCCCACCCCCACCCCCCAGCCACCAGGGGCAGCCTCCACCAGGCCCCCACCCATGTCTACCACCACCCCCACCCCCCAGCCAACAGGGTCAGCCTCCACCAGGCCCCCACCCATGTCTATCACCACCCCCACCCCCCAGCCACCAGGGGCAGCCTCCACCAGGCCTCCACTCATGTCTCCCATCACCCCCACCCCCCAGCAGTGCAGGGGCAGCCTCCACCAGGCCCCCACCCATGTCTACCACCACCCCCACCCCCCAGCCACCAGGGGCAGCCTCCACCAGGCCCCCACCCATGTCTACCACCACCCCCACCCCCCAGCCACCAGGGGCAGCCTCCACCAGGCCCCCACCCATGTCTACCACCACCCTCACCCCCCAGCGGCAGCCTCCACCAGGCCCCCACCCATGTCTACCACCACCCCCACCCCCCAGCCACCAGGGGCAGCCTCCACCAGGCCCCCACCCTTGTCTACCACCACCCCCACCCCCCAGCCACCAGGGGCAGCCTCCACCAGGCCCCCACTCATGTCTCCCATCACCCCCACCCCCCAGCAGTGCAGGGGCAGCCTCCACCAGGCCCCCACCCATGTCTACCACCACCCTCACCCCCCAGCCACCAGGGGCAGCCTCCACCAGGCCCCCACCCATGTCTACCACCACCCCCACCCCCCAGGGGCAGCCTCCACCAGGCCCCAACCCATGTCTATCACCACCCCCACCCGCCAGCCAGCAGGGGCAGCTTCCACCAGGCCCCCACCCATGTCTACCACCACCCCACCCCCCAGCCACCAGGGGAAGCCTCCACCAGGCCCCCACCCATGACCACCCCCACCCCCCAGCCACCAGGGGCAGCCTCCACCAGGCCCCAACCCATGTCTATCACCACCCCCACCCCCCAGCAGTACAGGGGCAACCTCCACCAGGCCCCCACACATGTCTACCACCACCCCCACCCACCAGCCACCAGGGGCAGCCTCCACCAGGCCCCCACTCATGTCTCCCATCACCCCCACCCCCCAGCCACCAGGGGCAGCCTCCACCAGGCCCCCACCCATGTCTACCACCACCCCCAACCCGCAGCCACCAGGGGCAGCCTCCACCAGGCCCCCACCCATGTCTACCACCACCCCCACCCCCCAGCCACCAGGGGCAGCCTCCACCAGGCCCCCACCCATGTCTACCATCACCCCCACCCCCCAGCCACCAGGGGCAGCCTCCAACAGGCCCCCACTCATGTCTCCCATCACCCCCACCCCCCAGCCACCAGGGGCAGCCTAAAACAGGCCCCCACTCATGTCTCCCATCACCCCCACCCCCCAGCCACCAGGGGCAGCCTCCACCAGGGCCCCACCCATGTCTACCCCCAGCCACCAGGGGCAGCCTCCACCAGGCCCCCACTCATGTCTCCCATCACCCCCACCCCCCAGCAGTGCAGGGGCAGCCTCCACCAGGCCCCCACCCATGTCTACCACCACCCCCCAGCCACCAGGGGCAGCCTCCACCAGGCACCCACCCATGTCTACCACCACCCCCACCCCCCAGCCACCAGGGGCAGCCTCCACCAGGCCCCCACCCATGTCTACCACCACCCCCACCCCCCAGCCACCAGGGGCAGCCTCCACCCATGTCCACCACCACCCCCACCCCCCAGCCACCAGGGGCAGCCTCCACCAGGCCCCCACTCATGTCTCCCATCACCCCCACCCCCCAGCAGTGCAGGGGCAGCCTCCACCAGGCCCCCACCCATGTCTACCACCACCCCCACCCCCCAGTCACCAGGGGCAGCCTCCACCAGGCCCCCACCCATGTCTACCACCACCCCCACCCCCCAGCCACCAGGGGCAGCCTCCACCAGGCCCCCACTCATGTCTCCCATCACCCCCATCCCCCAGCCGTGCGATTTGCCTGGGTACGTGTACTTTGGGGTGCGCGGGAAGTTCCACACGCGATTGGCCTGGGTACGTGTACTTCGGGGTGCGCGGGAAGTTCCACACGCGATTGGCCTGTGTACATGTACTTCGGGGTGCGCGGGAAGTTCCACACGCGATTGGCCTGGGTACGTGTACTACGGGGTGCGCGGGAGGTCCCACACGCGATTGGCCTGGGTACGTGTACTTCGAGGTGCACGGGAAGTTCCACACGCAATTGGCCTGGGAACGTGTACTTCGGGGTGCGCGTGAACTTCCACACGCAACTGGGCCTGTGAGAGTGGGGTAAGTGTATTCCAGGGTGGGCGGGAATATTTACTCGCGACTGGGCCTGGGCAACGTGCTACGTGTATTCCTGGGGTGGGCGGGAAGATTCACACGTTCGCTACGACGTGCCGAAAAATAAATGGTCCAATCCTGAAACACGTACGCCAGCATGAAGCAGGCGTACGTTGACCCGCGCAGCATAAAAGTGCGCGCAAACAACAAACAAGTTCATACGCCAGGATGAATATACCGTTCCTAGCAGCAGTGGCCGTGGGTTACCAAAGGAGGAGGGGGAGGATAGTGAGGGGCAGAATTTTCACTCCCAGAACCAGCCTTTTTGGGATGCCTGATGACCAGGTGTATGGGAGGTACAGGTTTCCACCACACATAATACTGGACCTGGTCAGTGAGTGGGAGGATGACCTCACATCACCCACCCTGTGCTCCCAAGCACTCAGCCCCCTGGAGAAGGTCCTCAATGTACTGCACTTCTTGGCCACAGGATCATTTCAGCAGACAAGTGCCATAGTGGGTGCGGTGTCACAGGCCACGCAGTCACGCTGCCTACACCAGGTCTTGAACAGCATCACTGCACGCCCATCAGTCCGTAGGCACATATACCTGCCCAGGACACCTGCAGAAAGGCAGGCTGCCACCCTCGATTTCTACGGTGTGGCACAATTCCCAAAAGTGCTAGGTGCCATTGACTGCACCCATGTGGCACTACGTCCCCCAAGGGCATCAGAACACATCTATAGGAACCGCAAGCACTGGCATTCCATCAACATGCAGGTAGTATGTAATGCTAAGGGAATCATCACCTCAGTATATGCCAACTATCCAGGGTCCACCCATGACAGCTTAATTTACCGAATGTCTACCCTAAGCCGGGACCTAGAAGCTGGGCTGCATGGCGATACATGGCTGCTTGGTGAGTATGAATGCCACTGCACATGCATGCATGTCAGATGCAGAGTTATGTCACTACCCCACTAATGATACCCATCACCTCCTCACCAGGGGACAGTGCCTACCCTCTGAGCACCCACATGATGACGCCAATTCGGAACCCCATCACGCCTCCAGAGGTAAGATACAACACAGCCCATATTGCAACCCGGGGCATAGTGGAGCGCACATTCGGAGTGCTCAAGTCACGCTTTCGCTCCCTTGACCGTTCTGGTGGGCAGCTGTTATATGCACCCTCAGTAGTGAGCAGGATCATAGTGGCAGCATGTGTCCTGCACAATGTTGCAACACGCCGGGGCCTGGCTGTGGACATGGTGGTGCCCCCACATCCCCAACCACATGCACGCCCGCTGCGCATGGGAGGGGAGAGGGCACGGGGTGAGGCAGCCCGTACGCAGCTGGTGGCTAATTACTTCACATAGAAATCACACCCCAGTGGAGTGCACACAGCCCTGGCACATACCATCTGATAAGCAATGATGACTCGACCTGACAATTAAGACGAACAAAGGGACTGTCAACTGTCAGAACCATAGCCGCCTGAGATTGTTCATGTGGAAGTGTCACAATGTGTGCATCCCTACCTACACAAACACCACCAATGCAGTGTCATCAAAAGACACTTCCATGCTGCAGAAATGAATACCCACTCGCAAAATACTACATGAAAACAGTGCCATGTCACCCAACCCCTCCCCGGCACGGCCACACAACACACCATGGCAGCACAGGTCGCCGCGGAGGTGCCTGTGTGCAATCCTGTCCCTGATCGTGTCACTGCATCATCTTGCACCAGCAGGGATGCCTACGTCCAGACCCGTTTTCAGGCAGGGGATGAGCTCACGGCAACTGTCCTTCCTCTGCCTGCGGACGTGGCTATCCGGGTCCGGGTTGAGCCTGTCCTGACTGGTGTGGCGTTGCGTCAACGGGCCATGCGAGGTGACCTGCAGTCTTTTCATGAGGAGACTGCACGTCATCTCGAATGGCTCGTTGACCGCGTCGGTCTACTGGGACAGGTCATCCAGGCCGGATTCCTCCGTTTGATGGGGCTTGCTACGACCCCCTCCTCAACTGAACCCCCTATGCGCCAGTCGTCCTGCGTGCCATCTTCCCACCCATCAGTCACCTGGGTGCCCTGTGGAGCTGCTTCTGACGGTGCGGCCAGGCTGGTGGAGGAGGCATCCCTGCCACAGTCGGGAGTCGGACGTCCAGCAGGGGTGGCCACATCAACGACTGCACCCCAGCCAGCGGAGGATGTGCAGACAGCAGGAGGCAGTGCACGGGCAGAGGTGCAGCAGCAGCAACGTGGTGGGAGCCATGATGGCTCGGGGCCTTCCACATCGGAGGGGCAGGCATCGGCCGGAGGGCAGGAGGACCCAGGACGGGAAGTGTCTTCCGTGTGGCAGCGGTTGGGCCACGCCATAGATGCGGAGCGGCAGCGGGCGGAAGAGGCACGGCTCATGATGGTCAGGGCGGAGAACTCCATGCGGAGGGCCCTGAGGCGTGCCGAGTGCCTCGAGGCAATCCGCAGGGAGTTTGGGGGGAACATGTGGACGGCCCTACGGACCCTCGGGGCCATGGAGGAGGAGCGCTTCCGGGACATTGAGCAGGAGTTCGATGATGCCCTGGCCCGGAACATCCCGAAGTGAGCCGTCGGACTAGCCCGCTGCCCTTGTAAATGGTTCTATAGTTAGTGTTAGGTTTCCTTTGGTTTAGCATTTTTTTTGGACCTTTTGGACAATGGGCCACATTTTTGTATATAGTTATTTTTTTTAGGTAGTGTTATTAGATAGGTTTCATTTCTTCGGTTGGGATCATGGACCCTGGATTGTTTATCTGTACATAGTTGACTTTTGGATTTTCAATTTTTATTATGATTTCGCCATGGAGCAATGGTTTTCGATTTTAATTTTCCATTGGATTTACTTTTGTGGTCTGTGACTTTGGACACCTTTCCTTTGCATTATGATTTGTGGTTTTGTATTATTTCACGGACCTGCTGGTTTTTGTTTTTTTAAATTTCTATTATTGTTTGTTTATTTTTGATTCAATTTATGTTGCTTTTAATACATATTTTTTATTCAAAGTTCAATGTGTAGTATCATCTCATTGATTTCATGCATTTCATGATATGATATGGGTTTTGACATTCACTGACACCCATTGGGTGTATGTGAGGGACATGTGTTCATTTCCAAACTTGCAATTGGGCTTCTATCATGTTTTTGCCATTTCTAAGTGGGTGGATGCAATACTCGGGTGGGTGTTTGGCATTTGGAGGCTGACCATAAGGGCCAGGGATCTACATTGTGGTGACATGTTGGCTGGGGGACATGAGTGGGGGCCTGGTGGGGGCTGCCCCTGGTGGCTGGGGGGTGGGGGTGGTGGGAGACATGAGTGGGGGCCTGGTGGAGGCTGCCCCTGCACTGCTGGGGGGTGGGGGTGGTGGGAGACATGGGTGGGGGCCTGGTGGAGGCTGCCCCTGGGGGGTGGGGGTGGTGGGAGACATGGGTGGGGGCCTGGTGGAGGCTGCCCCTGGTGGATGGGGGGGTGGGGGTGGTGGGAGACATGAGTGGGGGCCTGGTGGAGGCTGCCCCTGCACTGCTGGGGGGTGGGGGTGGTGGGAGACATGAGTGGGGGCCTGGTGGAGGCTGCCCCTGCACTGCTGGGGGGTGGGGGTGGTGGGGGCCTGGTGGAGGCTGCCCCTGGTGGCTGGGGGGTGGGGGTGCAGGGAGACATGAGTGGGGGCCTGGTGGAAGCTGCCCCTGCACTGCTTGGGGGTGGGGGTGGTGGTAGACATGGGTGGGGGCCTGGTGGAGGCTGCCCCTGGTGGCTGGGGGTGGGGGTGCAGGGAGACATGAGTGGGGGCCTGGTGGAGGCTGCCCCTGCACTGCTGGGGGGTGGGTGTGATAGGGGACATGAGTGGGGGCCTGGTGGAGGCTGCCCCTGGTGGCTGGGGGGTGGGGGTGCAGGGAGACATGAGTGGGGGCCTGGTGGAGGCTGCCCCTGCACTGCTGGGGGGTGGGGGTGATAGGGGACATGAGTGGGGGCCTGGTGGAGGATGCCCCTGGTGGCTGGGGGGTGGGGGTGGTGGGAGACATGAGTGGGGGCCTGGTGGAGGCTGCCCCTGCACTGCTGGGGGGTGGGGGTGGTGGGAGACATGAGTGGGGGCCTGGTGGAGGCTGCCCCTGCACTGCTGGGGGGTGGGGGTGGTGGGAGACATGAGTGGGGGCCTGGTGGAGGCTGCCCCTGCACTGCTGGGGGGTGGGGGTGGTGGTAGACATGGGTGGGGGCCTGGTGGAGGCTGCCCCTGGTGGCTGGGGGGTGGGAGTGCAGGGAGACATGAGTGGGGGCCTGGTGGAGGCTGCCTCTGCACTGCTGGGGGGTGGGGGTGACAGGGGACATGAGTGGGGGCCTTGTGGAGGCTGCCCCTGGTGGCTGGGGGGTGGGGGTGATAGGGGACATGAGTGGGGGCCTTGTGGAGGCTGCCCCTGGTGGCTGGGGGGTGGGGGTTGTGGGAGACATGAGTGGGGGCCTGGTGGAGGCAGCCCCTGCACTGCTGGGGGGTGGGGGTGGTGGTAGACATGGGTGGGGGCCTGGTGGAGGCTGCCCCTGATGGCTGGGGGGTGGGGGTGCAGGGAGACATGAGTGGGGGCCTGGTGGAGGCTGCCCCTGCACTGCTGGTGGGTGGGGGTGATAGGCGACATGAGTGGGGGCCTGGTGGAGGCTGCACCTGGTGGCTGGGGGGTGGGGGTGATAGGGGACATGAGTGGGGGCCTGGTGGAGGCTGCCCCTGGTGGCTGGGGGTGGGGGTGGTGGGAGACATGAGTGGGGGCCTGGTGGAGGCTGCCCCTGCACTGCTGGGGGGTGGGGGTGGTGGGAGGCATGAGTGGGGGCCTGGTGGAGGCTGCCCCTGCACTGCTGGGGGGTGGGGGTGGTGGGAGACATGGGTGGGGGCCTGGTGGAGGCTGCCCCTGGTGGCTGGGGGTGGGGGTGTAGGGAGACATGAGTGGGGGCCTGGTGGAGGCTGCCCCTGCACTGCTGGTGGGTGGGGGTGGTGGGAGACATGAGTGGGGGCCTGGTGGAGGCTGCCCCTGCACTGCTGGGGGGTGGGGGTGATGGGAGACATGGGTGGGGGCCTGGTGGAGGCTGCCCCTGGTGGCTGGGGGTGCAGGGTGACATGCGTTGGTGGGCAGTAGTGCAAGGTGACATGTGGGTTGGCTGGGGGGCATGGCCATGGTGGATGGGGTGCCTGCAGGACATGTGCAGGGTAGGCCCCTGTGGTGTGGGCCACCTGCAGGGGCCGTGGAGGGCGTAGAGGGAACACCTGGGAGGACCCACACATGCAATTCACGTGTGGTGCTCCCCGCGCACCCCTGTAATACACGTACCCTGATGGAATCGCGTGTGATACTTCCCGCGCACCCCTGAAATACACGTACCCTGCTGATTTTGCGTGTGATACTTCCTGCGCACCCCTGAAATACACATACCCTGCTGCTTTTGCGTGTGATACTTCCCGCGCACCCCTGGAATACACGTACCCTGATGGAATCGTGTGTGATACTTCCCGCGCACCCCTGAAATACACGTATCCTGATGATTTTGCATGTGATACTTCCCACGCACCCCTGAAATACACGTACCCTGCTGCTTTTGCGTGTGATACTTCCCGTGCATCCCTGGAATACACGTACCCTGCTGTTTTTGCGTGTGATACTTCCCGCGCACCCCTGGAATACACGTACCCTGATGGAATTGCGTGTGATACTTCCCGCGCACCCCTGAAATACATGTACCCTGCTGATTTTGCGTGTGATACTTCCCGCGCACCCCTGAAATATACATACCCTGCTGCTTTTGCGTGTGATACTTCCCGTGCACCCCTGGAATACACGTACCCTGCTGTTTTTGCGTGTGATACTTCCCGCGCACCCCTGGAATACACGTACCCTGATGGAATCGCGTGTGATACTTCCCGCGCACCCCTGAGATACACGTACCCTGCTATTTTTGCGTGTGATACTTCCTGCACACCCCTGGAATACACGTACCCTGATGGAATCGCGTGTGATACTTCCCGCGCACCCCTGAGATACACGTACCCTGATGATTTTGCGTGTGATACTTCCCGCGCACCCCTGAAATACACGTACCCTGCTGTTTTTGCGTGTGATACTTCCCGCGCACCCCTGGAATACACGTACCCTGATGGAATCGCGTGTGATACTTCCCGCGCACCCCTGTGATACACGTACCCTGATGATTTTGCGTGTGATACTTCCTGCGCACACCTGAAATACACGTACCCTGCTGTTTTTGCGTGTGATACTTCCCACGCACCCCTGGAATACACGTACCATGATGGAATCGTGTGTGATACTTCCCGCGCACCCCTGAGATACACGTACCCTGCTGCTTTTGCGTGTGATACTTCCCGCGCACACCTGAAATACACGTACCCTGCTGCTTTTGCATGTGTTACTTCCCACGCACCCCTGATGCACACGTACACAGGACATTCGCGTGTGGAACTTCCCGCGAACCACTGAAATACACGTTCCCTGCTTGGCGTTTGCTGTTTGCCAGCCCTGTGAACTGGTCCAGGGTTAGCGCAGCCCTTTGCGATTATTTGGGGAATTTGAAGGCTTTTCCTTGCGCGAGGGCGTTCTTGGGGGCATAACTGGCGCTGCTGCAGGGTCGCTGCGCCACGCTGCGCCACGGCTGGTTTTGGATGCAAAAATCCATGAATACGCTGTGCGCGGAAATCGATTTTAGCGCACGCGGCTGGCGCAGACATTCGCACGGGCACGCTGTGCGCCAGCCGCGTGCGCCACTTTTGTGCGAATTTCTATGAATTACCCTGTTAGTTTCAACCTGTGCCGCATGCAACTCATTCTGTGCACTTTTTTGGGGGGAATTGAACAGGTGTAATTGCAGAGTTAGCTAATTAATGTAAACAGTTGAAGTGATTCCCGCTTTTATGTCCCCTTTATTTACACCTAGGCAACTATTTCTGACAATCGTATGGTACATACATGTTTTATGGGTTTGATGAACTTGGATACCTGCTCATCATCTGCTTCCTAAAACATGTTTGGTGGTCTGTAGTCCTACCTGACCAACCGGCTATCTATCCCAGTGTGTATGGAGCACCACCACCACCTCGTAAATCCTACAGGATTGTCTTTCTAACCCTCTTGTGATGATTACGAAGATCTACTTAAGTAATCTCTATATAAAGCAGAACATCTGTTAGTTTGTTCCTTATACAATTCCACACTATTCCACCAATCTGCGCCAAATTCTGCATAGTTACCTTTTAGGAACCTCCAGACATTACTGACTACATGACATTTGTTGTTTCATTTGGTAAAAAAACATGCATGTTGTGTACCTACACATTTTGCAATTCAAATAAATCCCATCCATGAGACACTTTAGTGAGCGTTTAGTTTCGACTTCTGCTGCATGCAACTCATTCTGTGCAAATTGTTTTGGGAATTGAACAGGTGTAATTGAAGAGTTAGCTAAAAAGGGCAGGGAAGTTGGTTGACTGGTTCTTTTAGGCTTATTACCAACACGTTGCAGATCACCAGTAATGGAGTTGGTGAAGTTGTTAGGGAGAATTCTCTGTTTAGGCTGAATTTCCTAACCTAGTGAGTCCTCCAGCAGCTTTGCTGGATTTCTGGAGTTTGTTTCTTTCATCCTGCCAAGAGTGAGACTCTTTTTCTCCCACTCTTGGACATGATTTGTGGTATTTCTTTGAATGTTAATGTGTTCTATGGGCTATGGGGTCTTTTACTCCGTAGGGTCTCATGTGTTTTGCTATGTGTGTTACACAGCACCCTCCGTGCCGTAACACTGGGGTGTCCTAGGTGACCCCCACCATAGACTCCATACCCTGAAACTGACTACTGTCTCCAAGGGCATGTAAAGTCACCATTGGCTTTACTAGACCTAAATTTACTAACAGAACCAGTACAAACCATCCTATTGTGGACGTACTGGTAGCGGCAATTCGATTACCCCTGGGTCTGTTGTTCGAGGGGGCACTGTCCCGTCCCCCCTCATCGAGTTTTGGCTGGTGGCAGTGGATACTACTTTTTATATTCGACCGCGAATATATTCCTATGGGATTTTCCCATTGTTCGAGACTAATACTTTTTCTATGTAGCCTCGGTCACAACGCCGGTTTATTAAATTAAAAATGAATTCACCGGTTGGTATTTTCTGCCAGAACTCGGTTTTTAAAATGGCGTATGTGTTCGCCTCTGTAACTCCAAACCAAAGGTTGAGCCCTTTGTTCCACTTTTGGCGGGCTTCTGCACCGAAGCCCTCCAGAGTAGTGCCATTCTGTCTGGGTACCACAGGGGGTGTGAGAGGGGGTTTAGGCACCCTGGACTGAGTTGCCTTGCCAACTCAAGTCGCACTCTAGTGTGATTGGCCCAAGTGGTGAGCCGCCCCGCTCACCACTTAGCATGTTTGATTGACAGCTAGGCTGAATGAATGGGGGTTTTCTACATAAAAGCAGGGCTTTTGGGACGGGAACTTCAGAAGTCGCCACAGGACCTAAGAATCCGACGAGGGAGAAGCTGTGCCGACCTGCAACGACGACACCTCCGGTGGAGCCCTGCTGAACCGACTCACCACTTCCCAACGACAGAGGAGATCTCCCTGCTGGAGAGTCTTCTTCCCTTAGATTGGTGGGAACAACCAGTCCCCCTTCCTTTCTCTTCGCTTCCAGGACGTCTAGTGGTCGAATTGCCCGTGCTGAGCACCCCGGCAACCGGATAGCCACTAACCACTGTACCGCGACCGAAAGGTGGTGCCTTGTGACTGAACACTCCGCGGCTGGTCTCTTCCCTGGTGGTGCAACGATCTTCAACTTTCCTCTACGACGATATCATCTCTTCTTCTGGCAAAGCCCCGACTTGCATCCACCACCAGGAACAACTGCCCCCGCCGGAGTTGTCTCTTCACTTTCAAGGTACTGTGTCCGCCTGGCTTCCCTTGTGACGGTTAGCGTGAGGTGTTTTAATCCTTACCTTTCCACTGGGTCGCCTCCAGACCTTCTTAACTTTTGTTCTAAAACTGGTCCAACCTTTCTGTGACATTTTGCTACAAAGCCTTGAAGTGCATTTCCACTGTGATGATTTTGGGACATACTGCCTTGCATCTCTCCGAGTGGGCCTGGCCTCTGAACTTTGTGATCTACAGTAGACCCTGCCTTGCTTGCCTTGCATTTGCTTCGTAAAAGTGTTGGTACTGAGTTGGTTTCATACCCTGCCTTTTTCTCTCCCTCTCTAACGAATACTACAGTGCAATCTAGGTTAAGCACTCACCTCTGTCTGCAAATAAGTGGTGTCTTTGAACCTAGACTTGTTGAAATATTGTTATGGGATTGATATATACTTATAGTAACTGTGATTGAAGTTGTTTGCCATATTAGTGCCAGTGTGTTTTTCATAGATGTGTTTTTAAACAAATAATTATATATCTTTACACCCAAGCTCTGATCCGTGTCTGCTTGTTCTACTGTGTAAATTGCCCTATCTTGTATACTCCATGCCTAACTCATCTTGAGAGAAGTCTGACTGCTCTGCCACAGCTACCAGGTAAATTTGGGTGGTACAGACTGCTACCAATTGGGTTTACTGCAAACTTCTGTAGTCTTAAACTTTTTGCAGTGGTCCCAGAGGGAACTGCACAGGTTTCTGCCTAACACTGGTGTACAGCGGTGGGATTTGTATCGAGTATACAGATTAGAGTGCTTTTCAACACTTTAAGATAACTAACCACAAAACTTAGCACTAAAAAGCAACTTTCAAAAAACATGTCTACGATGGAAGTTTACAGTCAAGAGTCCTTGTCAGGTAAAAATACTGAGAGTTTGAGAGCTCTCTCTAGACAAGAGAATCTTTCTGTAAAAGGCAAGAAAATAGAACTGATAGCAAGATTGCTGGAAAACCAAAGTCTGGGTACTGGTTCAGAGGAACCAACTTCTCCAGCAAATGTAGATAACAGTAATGGTGTTGATCTAAATCAAAGTTCTGATGATAGTGATGAAGAGGCTGAAGGGGAAGGAGAGGCTAAAGACACTGTCTCCCCTACCCCTCTGTCTGCCTTACCAGCTGTACCTACTGGGCCTATAGCAGGTCCCACACTAAGTCCTCAAGTCCTTGAACTAGAAAAAATGAAAATAGACTTGGAATTCAGAAGGATTACTGCTCAAACTGGACAGAAACACCAAGAAATGCAACAAATTCTTCGGCTCAGAGAAATGGAGCTCAAGCATGAGTTAGAAATGAAAAAGTTGTCTGTTGAAACTGCTTCTGTCTCTGGCTCCTCTAGAAGTTCCAGTCCCAAAAGACCCCGGATGCCTAAGGAATTAATTGGTATGTATGAACCAAAGTTGGAAGTGTTGGATTGGCTGAGTTTGTTTGAGTATAATCATGGGCTCCAGAACATCACAGGTAATGAGCTACTTACCTGGTTGTTCTCTAGGCTCCCCCCTGTTGCAACTGATGCGGTAATGGAGTTGGGGGAGGAGGATAGGAGAGAGTATGAAAGTGTGAAACTAGCTCTGATAGCTAGATTTGGGAATACCCCTTCCCAGTATCTTAAGAGGTTTAGATCCCTCAAAAAGCATGATGTTACCACTTGGGCTACCTGGATGAGTGAAGGGTTGAAAAACTTAGAGGGATGGATTAAGGGTTACAAGGTGAACACTTATGAGGGTATGAAGAATCTTTTTATGTTGGAGTCAATTTATGATGCCTGTTCTCCTGAGCTCAGACAGCACTTGGCTGATTCAAAGGAATTGGATTCCAGGAAGCTAGCTAAGGCTGCTGACTTGTGGGTTGCCAACAGGGCTACTCATAAGGATTCTGGGGCAACTCAGAAAAAGGATGAGGGAAAACAGCCTAAAAAAGACTCAAAAGAGAATTCTAATAACTCAAATTCCAAAGAGGGCCCCAAACAAAACCATAAGGGTAAGCCACAAGGAAAACCACAGCAGAATAGTGTACCTTCTGGTGCCAAACCAGAGGGAGGCCAGAACAAGCCGCCATTCCAGAAAGCATTTGGTAAATGCTTTGTTTGTGGCTCTACTGACCATGTGAAAGGAGATCCCAGATGCAAGGGTAAACCTTCAGGGGTCCAGCTTGTCTCCTTAGCCTTCGCTCCAGAGGAGGAAGTCCAAATGGCAAGTGGAAACTTTCTACTGCTGGCTGATGAAACCATTGGAGTCTCAGCCAGTGTTTCTTTAGTGTCTCTGGGTTTGTGGGAACAACAGAATTTAGATGTCTATAATTCTATCCCAGATAATACTAAAGAGTATTATAAGGACAGTGTCCAGGTGAATGGTCAGAAGACTCCTGCCATTAGGGACACTGGGGCCAGCATAACTGTGGTGGATAAATCTTTTTTTCAGGCTGAGGATGTTGCTAAGGCACCCAAACGCCTCACCAAGTTAGCTGGAGGGCCTGTGCAGATGCTTCCCCAATTACCAGTTCTCATCCAGTGTAATGACATGACTGTGAAGATACCTGTCAGCATACAAAGTGAGGTACCAGGACGAGTTCTGTTGGGTAACAATTTAAAAACTGTTGGAGTTGTGTCTCATACCCCCAGACCTCCTAGTACCTCCTAGTATACGGTTACAGGAGCTAACCCGACCTGCAAGGGAGAGAACCATGAGAGGTACTCCCGAGGAGATGATGAAGAAGGATATCACTCCTGCTCCACTGGATTTGTCAGCTGCTGCCTCAAAGAAATCAGAAGCAAAAGGGAAACCTAAAACTTCTAAACAGAAACCAGCAGCCAGCACTTCAGTGCAGCCAACAAGAACTCCCCCTCCAGCTGAGGTTGAGAGGGTGGTACAACCCTGTGTGGTAGAATTAGACTCTGAGGAAGATCTAATGGAAGGCCATGAGCTCATTGGAGATCTGGATCCTGTTGACCATCCTGAGCTGCAGTATTTACTGGCAGAAGGTGGACCCAACAGGGCAGACTTCAGTAAGGGACAGAGAGAATGTCCAACTCTGGAAGGTCTTCGCACCAGGCAGAAGCTCAGGCTGAAGGGCAAGAGACTGGGAAATACAGGTTGCACTGGGAAGATCGCCTCTTCTACAGTGAACCGACAGAGTCTGAACCTGGAGACTACAAATGACTTGTAGTACCCCAAGAGAACAGACAATAGTTCTTGCAGCTAGCCCACGAGATTCCTTTGGCTGGTCACTTGAGTTTCAAGAAGACTAAGGAAAGGCTCTCTCTCTACTTTTATTGGCCAAAGATGGGGGCCGAAGTAGAAAAACACTGCAGGAGCTGCCACACCTGGCAGACCTCTGGTAAGGTTGGCTCCAAGAATGTGGCACCTTTAGTGCCTCACCCCGTTGTGGGAGTCCCATTTGAGAGAGTAGGGATTGACATTGTTGGTCCCCTTGATCCTCCAACCTCCTCAGGCAACAGGTTTATACTTGTTGTAGTAGACCATGCTACTAGGTATCCTGAGGCGATTCCTATGAGGACTGTTACAGCTCCGGCTAAGGCTAAGGCCCTCGTTGGTATTTTTACCCAGGTTGGGTTTCCTAAGGAAGTAATCTCTGACAGGGGGTCAAACTTTATGTCCCACTACATGAAAGCCATGTGGAAAACGTGTGGAGTTACTTACAAGTTCTCAACAGCTTACCACCCACAAACCAATGGGTTGGTTGAAAGGTTCAACCGAACCATGAAGAGCATGATAGGTGCTTTAGAGGACCCCCTTAAACGAAAGTGGGATCTTCTACTGCCAAGCCTTCTCTTTGCTTATAGAGAAGTCCCTCAGGAGGGAGTAGGTTATTCTCCCTTTGAGCTTCTCTATGGTCATCCCGTCAGGGGTCCATTGGCCCTGATCAAGGAGGGGTTGGAGAGTGCTCCTTCCCCCAAGCCAGTCAGAGTGACTGACTACGTGATAGGTCTCCGGAGGAGAATGTCACACACGATGGCAGAAGCAAGTGATAACTTGAAAGCTGGACAAGCATTGGTCAAGCACTGGCATGATCAAAAGGCTAACATGGTTGAGTTCACTCAAGACCAGCTAGTTCTCGTTATGATCCCAACAAGGCAGAGGGCCTTGCAAGACAAATGGATGGGACCCTTCAGAGTTGTGGGTAAACTTGGAGAGGTCAACTATCTGGTGGACTTGGGCAATCCCAAGGAGGCTCCAACAGTCTTCCACACCAACAGACTCAAAGCGTATGTCTCGAGACCTGATGTAGGAGCGTTGCTTCTAGCATCATCAGAGGAGGAAGAAGATAGTGAAGCTCTTCCTGATCTCCTCAGAGGCTTTCCTTTAGACGAAAAGATTGAAGGAGTAAATCTCTCTTCAAATCTGACATCTGAGCAACAAGAAGAGTGCAAATCTATGTTGAATCAGTTTGCCTCTCTGTTCTCACTTTCACCAGGCTTGACCCCTTGGGGCCAGCATGAAATACTCACTGGTGACTGTCTGCTAGTCAAAAGCAGAGGATACAGAATGTCAGAAAATGTAAGAACCCACATCAAAGGTGAGGTCAGCAAGATGCTTGATCTCGAGGTAATAGAGCCCTCTACTAGTCCATGGTCTAGCCCAGTTGTGTTAGTACCAAAGGCAGGATCTAAAGAACTTAGATTCTGTGTGGACTATAGAGCTCTTAATGCAGTCACCAAGACTGATGCCCATCCTTTGCCAAGAACAGATGAGTTGGTGGATAGACTTGGTTCAGCCAAGTTCCTCAGCACATTTGACTTGACGTCAGGCTGTTGGCAAATAGCCCTGACAACCATGTCAAGGAGAAAACTGCATTTCCTACCCCAGTTGGCTTATACCAGTTTAAGGTAATGCCTTTTGGATTGAAGAATGCACCTGCTACATTTTCAACGGATGGTAAACCAGGTTCTGAATGGGATGGAGGACTTCTGCATGGCATACTTTGATGACATAGCAGTGTTCAGCAATTCCTGGGAAGAACATGTAGACCACCTAAGATATATTTTGCAGGCTCTTGGACGAGCCAATCTGACCATAAAGGTGAGTAAATGCCAAATTGGACAGAGTAAGGTAGTCTATCTTGGACATGAGGTAGGAGGTGGAGAAATAAGGCCTTTGCTCAGTAAGATTGAAGCTGTGCAAAATTGGACAACACCTACTACTCAGACCCAGGTGAGGGCCTTCTTAGGTCTCACCGGGTACTACAGGAATTTCATTGAGAACTATGGGACCATAGCTTCTCCTCTGAATGTCATCTCCTCTCCAAAATTCCCTAAGAAGGTTAGATGGAATGAGGAGTGCAATCAGGCCTTTGAAAACATGAAAAAGCCTCTTTACCAAGGCCCAGTACTCAGAGCTCCTGATTACCACCAAACTTTCATTGTGCAGACAGATGCTTCAAATGTAGGAATAGGTGCAGTACTCAGTCAACTGGATGGGAAAGGTAGGGAGCACCCTGCTTGCTTCATCAGCCGCAAGCTGAAGGATCCTGAAACAAGGTGGGCAACAATCGAAAAAGAGTGCTTTGCTATTGTGTGGGCTCTGAAGAAGTTTAGGCCATACTTGGATGGTTCTACTTTTGTCATTCAGACTGACCACCAACCCTTGAGATGGTTAATGCAAATGGAAGGGGAAAACCCAAAACTACTGGGATGGTCAATCTGCCTGCAAGGGTTTGATTTCACCATTGAGCACAGGTCAGGGTGTCACCACCAAAATGCTGATGGTCTCTCTAGGATGTATGTCATCGACTAGAGTTATGAGATTCATCCAGGAGTGGATTAAATCCTCCTGTCCCTTACTCTTGGGGGGTGAATGTTAGGGAGAATTCTCTGTTTAGGCTGAATTTCCAAACCTAGTGAGTCCCCCAGAAGCTTTGCTGGATTTCTGGAGTTTGTTTTTTTCATCCTGCGAAGAGTGAGACTCTTTTTCACCCACTCTTGGACATGATTTGTGGTATTTCTTTGAATGTTAATGTGTTCTATGCGCTATGGGGTCTTTTACTCCGTAGGGTCTCATGTGTTTTGCTATGTGTGTTACACAGTGCCCTCTGTGCCGTAACACTGGGGTGTCCTAGGTGACCCCCACCATAGACTCCATACCCTGTGACTGACTACTGTCTCCCAGGGCATGTAAAGTCACCATTGGCTTTACTAGACCTAAATTTACTAACAGAATCAGTACAAACCATCCTATTGTGGACGTACTGGTAGGGGCAATTCGATTACCCCTGGGTCTGTTGTTCGAGGGGGCACTGACCCGTCCCCCCTCATCGAGTTTTGGCTGGTGGCAGTGGATACTACTTTTTATATTTGACCGCGAATATATTCCTATGGGATTTTCCCATTGTTCAAGACTACTACTTTTTCTATGTAGCCACGATCATACCGCCGGTTTATTAAATTAAAAATGAATTCACTGCTTGGTATTTTCTGCCAGAACTCGGTTTTTAAAATGGCGTATGTGTTCGCCTCTGTAACTCCAAACCAAAGGTTGAGCCCTTTGTTCCACTTTTGGAGGGCTTCTGCACAGAAGCCCTCCAGAGTGGTGCCATTCTGTCTGGGTTCCACAGGGGGTATGGGAGGGGGTTTAGGCACCCTGGACTGAGTTGCCTTGCCAACTCAAGTCGCACTCTAGTGTGGGATGTTTTTATCCACGCATCCAAGCCCTACCTCAAAACTGTGCAGTACTGACATGGAAAACATCATGATGGCCAGAGATTCCCAGAAAATGCACAGGGAAATGCATGAAGAATAGGCTGCCACTCATTTTTGCCGATGTTATGGGCACAGAAGGACACTGCCTAAAACCACCATTGGACTACCCACACAGTAGTCTGAAACCATTGGGAATGGCAATGCTGATTGCCAAAAGCAAACCCATAACTGTTGGGAATTCATTTTCTTAAATCCCAAAAAGGGGTGCAGTACCAGTACTCACCACTATCAAAAAGCCGGCGGTTTAAAACAACACCAGATTTTACTTTTTTTGTGTAAAACTGAATAAATGAACCCAAGGCAAGCCAAAGAAAGACTTACTGAGAGGTGGATCCAATGTAAAGTTATATTCTGAAGTGACTTGAAGGTTTATAACAAGACTGGCTGAGCTGTGGATTTCAGCAGTTTAAGTAAATTTGGACTGAAAGACATTAAAAATCTAAATGTTTAAAAGAAATGAGTGACCTACTTTGAGTGTCACATAGGTTGCAATTGTTTAAATGTCATAGTTTTGAACTTAGAATCAGCATTCTAGCTGCATACGTAAACATTGTCTTGACTTAAACAGGGTAACAAAAAGTGACATTTATCTGAAACCTGGCTTAAGGAACTGAATTCTGCCCACCAGCTACCCCCGACAGGAGATGAAACTTGAGTCACAGCTGTGTTCCCAGGCCTATCTGCCTTTTGCTGGCCACACTAAGGATATGCCATCTCTCTGATAATTGAATTAAGGGGAGCCCCCACAGAATACAGGAGCTCTGAACAAAGCCCTGTCCTGACTCAGGCAAAGTTTTATTGGCGGGAGTCGTAAATGGAGCTTCCTCCTGGAAGGACAGGGGAGGAGCACTGCCTGTGAGAGCAAGCTGGCTTGGCAGAACTGGAAAAACCAGAAATTCAACCTTGTGCTGGGGGGAAACCACACCCCTTTGGGGCCAGAACATAACTCTAAAAAGATGAATAACTCATAGTACGGACTGGTGAAAATTATTTAAATGATACCATAATTCTTGTGATTTTTCTGCCCACATTTTAAGACGTGTTAGGACCCGGTGGTATGTTCAGGGGGGTTTTAGCGGAAAAGAGGATATTACTCAAAATGTGTGCATGTGAAAAATCTGACACTTCATCAACTAATGGGCATACTCCTTGCGCACATGTGTGTAAATTTGGGTTAATGTCCGACATTGCAAAATCAGTTAAAAAGTGCAAATATTGCCATTTCTGAATGCAAGCCCCCAGGAAGAGCAGAGTTTGAACAGGGGATACCTCCTGTGATATGTGATGGGTGCATGTAATTTCAAACCACTGTGTAGCTATGAAATATGTATTTGGTTCAAATCTAGATTTGTGTGCAAGTTGACAGGAGGAGTGGACTTTCTGCAAGGCTGTAAAATGACATCACTCTGACACTTCATTTCATTCCCCCAATCAGGGGAGAAATGAAAGCTTGGCCAATGACAAGTGGAGAGGGGTAGAGCCTAGTGATGCTGCACACACACCCATTTTAAAAACAGATAAAAGCAGACAGACAGGACAGATAGGGACCTTCAAATCCATTTGCAGCAGGACGCTCTGCCGGGAAAATCCATACTTTACCTCCATCAATCTCTAGAGAAAGCTGTGCAGAAAGATCCAGACTTCAAATCCATCAATCTCCAGAATCCAGAACCAGAGAGAGCTGAACCAGATCACTGTGAAGTGCAGAGACCCGAGTCCAGTCTAAAACCTGGCCAGATCCGTGGCGAGGCCCATTTAATTCAAGAATATAGTGTGAGTACCTAGCAAGACTGTGCAGAACCAATCTCTTAGTTAAAATAATATAATCCCAGCTATTTTAATCTAAGTAGAACTGCCTCCTAACTGTCACCTGTCATTTGTAAAGCTGTCACCTGTCATTTTCTAGTTGCAAGCTGCACTTGTCTTTTTGAACTTTAAAATTTCAAATCTGAAAAACGACCTTTATTTAATCGCTCATATCTCCGTGACCGTTTGTCCTAGAGACTTGCAGTAACTTTCATCTGGAAGCTGAGATCCTAGGCTGTCCTAGGACCCCGACATTGATAGTCCTTGTAGTTCCTCTGTAATCGCGCCCGGCACACTCGGAAAAATCTGCCGCGATTTGACATTTTGCCGCGATTTGCAAGTTTCTCCACGTGTAAAAATCCGCTGCTGCTTGACTTCCGTTAAAGAAAACATTTGTTTAACCTGCCTATCATCCCTGAATCATTGCAAGAGTGAGCCTGGACTAATATTAACTAGATACCACTCACCCTGAACTTCTAGAGGGAATTAAAAGCAATTTAGCATATTTTTCACTTCATTGCCAGCACATATAAAAACATTTTGGGCCTGTGTTTCCAACTTCTGTAGTGTAAGCTTGCTGGGGTGAACTGAATTACAGTTGATTGCATTTCTGAGAACTGTGTGCTTTCCTTCCATTTCCTTGCATTGCATAAAGGGGGGGAGGGGATTGCCAGAGAAAAGTGATTACATTGCTTTGTTGAAATTATATTGAGTATTTTCTGTATTGCATTTCATTCAACATTACATCCATCTGAACTTAGATTAAGTATTCTCTACCACCTAAGTCTTCTGTTCCTATTCACAAGTGTGCTAGTGCCAGATTCTCCGTTGTTAATCTTTATCATATTAGATTAAGTGTGATATTCAATTATTAATTTATTATAAAGCGTGACATAATATATATTGTTTAAGTTATCAAATAAACCTTTAAACTTGCAAAACAGAACTACTTCTTGGCTCAGTGGGGTCAGGGGGATTCCAAGGGAGGGGTGTTATATAGGGGTAGTCATCCAGAATGCATGAACTGGACATAAAGATATATCAATAAGGGTTTCCATTCAGTATCCTAGACTAGGCATTGACTTAGCTGTAGTGTTGAATTGAATCCTCTTACAAATTGGGGGCTCGTGCCGGACGTTTGGATTAGATCTATCACTTGTGCAGATTAATACAGCGTGCCAGCTGACCAGATACACATATCCGGTCAGATCACCACGCTGTGTTACGCTGTAAAGCACTCCTCAAAGGAACGCTCTTAGGAAAAGGTCTGTTTTGCAAAAATAAAATACTAATTTCTGTAAGTCAGGACAGAGACCAATCTCTAGAATGACGACCTTAGTAGACATGAAAATAGCCAGAGAGCACTTCTTACATAAGTTATTTGTGAGAGGTGAGTGGACTCACCAGGACCGCACGGCCTGGTTGCAGGCCATCACGCAACAGGTCACTGAAACAGGGTCAGATATATGGGGAGATCAGGGTCCCCTACATGTGGCCCTAAGTGAACTATACATGGCTCCTAAAGCTAAGGATGAACAAGACAAGATGGTTAGGATAGCCGCATACCTGTACCTATATATGGGAGACATGCAGGATAAATGTACTGAAAGCCAAAATCTGGCGAATAAGCGACAGAGGGCGTTAGAGAAGGTCCAATCTGACCTGGTCTCTTCTGAGCAGAGGCTGCAGGGGAGCCAGGAGTCAGAAAATGAGAGTAGACAGCACATCATTAAAATAAAGAGGGATATGGACATCCTGCAACAGGAAAAGGCTGACCAGGATACCAGATTTCTGGCCTTGCAGAAGGAGTACCAAGAAGGTTTGGACTCCCTGCTGCAGAGCCAGAAAAAGCTGGAGCAACAATTAGACTTTAACAGGGCATGCACGGAGCAGGTAGCCACCCTGCAAAGTCATCTAGATAGAGTGAAGGCAGAGAGCAACACGCTGATTTTGAAAGACCTGGATACCCAGGCAGAGTTTGATGAAGAACGCCAGAAAGCTGGTGCCTTTCAAAGGCAGAGGGACGACCTGGCGGCACAAATGCAGGCTCTTAGCCAGGAAAGAGACGCCTTAGTCCAGGAAGTCTGCCATTTAAAAAGAAAAACAGAAGAAAATCACCTGGCCCACCAGGGACTGGGTGACCTCCAAAAAGAACACCAGGACTGGCTAGAGCACACCAGGAGGGTGGAGGAGGCTCTGGCAAGACAGGAGCAGGCCAATAGGGACACAGCTCAGGAGGTAACCCTCCTGCAGCAAAGACTGGCCCAGTGCTCCAGGACCAATCAGGAAACGCAGAGAGAGAATGAGGCTCTCTGCCAGCACAATGATAGGCTCCAACAACAGGTAGCGATGCAGGAGAGACTGATAGAGTCTAGTAAGGCCTTAACTGAGGAACTGAAGGCGCAGGCTCTTGCATTGCAACAGGGAGCAGGGGCGGATAGAGACCAAGTTCGCTGGGAAAGGGAAACTCCTGAGCATAACCTCAGGAGCCCTAGTACCAGAGGCTTTTAGCTCTCTCAGTCCCTGGACTCTGCCACCCCCATGTCCCCTGGTGCACAGGGGACATGGCCACAGGGCCACAGGGATGGCAGATTACTATCCAGCCAGAAGCATGGGGCTCATAGGCCAGTACCACCCAGGAATGGAGGGGCGGGCATCCGGGTATGGGCACCCAAGCACAGTGCAATTTAGTGGGGAACCCCAGGAGAGTAGGCCCACTAAGGGCATCCTGAAAACCTCTGCCCAGTTAGGTCAGTGGGGGGGTACCCATCAAATCCGGGCAGCAAGGAGGGATCTGAAGACTCCTCTGAGCGGTACAGGACACAGGAGACCAGGTCCCCACATTCTGCCAGCCATTCCCAGGCTCGCAGAATCCGGGAAAACCTGGAAGAACAGACGGGAACCTCTGGGAGCAGTGCCTCTGAGTCAGAAGATGAATGGACAAGGGTTACCCGAACCAAAAAGGCCAATAAGGCAAAAAGGGCCTTGATTAAGGACCCATTGAAACAGATTAAGGCAATCAGGAGTGTCATCACGCCTTATCATAAGAACGCCAAGTACTCTGTTTGGGAACACTTGGAGCTCTATGAGCAAATGATGGAGACTTTCCATTTGAAGGACAGCCAAAGCTGTATCCAATATGTAAAGTGGACATTCTCCCCAGAGTACTCCAGTTTCTTTGCAGGGCTGGAGGACCAAAATCATTCCAGGTGGTCCACCTATAGGGCGGCCATATTAAAACATTTTTCTGTTCACAGAAATCCCCAAGAGGCTCGCAAGGCAGCCTACAACTTGCAGTGTGGGGAGGATCAGGCCCCACAAGAGTTTGTGCAAGAACTGAAACGTGCCTTTGCGCAGAACACCAGAAGGGTGCGCACGGATAGCAGAGAATTTATTAATACGTTTTTCCATGCCTTGCACAAATACATAATGACCCAGCTCGTGAGGGATTTTCACGAGAAAAGATCTTTAGACTGGGTCATTGAACAGGCGACCCGGATCTATGAGGTGCAGAAGCCAATAGAAAATAAAAATAATGCGCCCAAAAACCCCAAAACCAACAGCACCCCTGCTGCTGCCAAGGTGGCAGAGGTAAAGGTCAGCCCCGTTTTGGATTTGGAGATGGGGGGCCTAAAAACCTACCTGCACCTAATAATGCTAGGCCCAGAAGGTCCTCGGGCCAGGCACAGACAGGGAGCCAGGGAGGCAGCCCCACAAATGGGGTCCCTCGCTCTCCTGACTATGTAAGCCCCTGTTACAAGGGAAACAGACCCATCCTGGGTTATGTGTGGACTCCTCCAGCCCGAGGGGGGGATCCAGCCAAGCACCTAACCCATGGAACTTCCCTCCTAACTTTCCACCGGAGGGCAGAAATTCTCCAAATCCTGGGCAGAACTTTTTCCCCAGGTATCCACCCAATTTCCAGCCCCAAAATCCTCCACCCTTCTTTCCCCAATTCCCTGAGCCCAGACAACCGAATCCGGGAGAGGAGGAGGCCAAGGGTGGAGGGGTATCCAAATCTTCCTAACCAGGGGTACTACCAAAGAAGGGATAGCTACCCTTCCCGGGATCAGCCCAGGGGAGAAAACAGGGCCCCGTATCAGCCTGAGCGGGTTTCCCAGTTAGAGTGCCAGGTTCAAAACATGGCGCGGGATCTGGGTCACATACTGAGGGCTCAGCAGAACCCTCAGATCGGCATGCCGGCGCAGAACGCACCCAACTCTGGACCCGGTGCTCCAGAACAATGACGGGGGCAGCACCCCGATAACTCACCGGTTCCCAGGGAGGAGGCACAAAGGGAAGGGGGGTATAAAGCCTGGGAGGAAGCTTCCTTCCTCACTTGTAAACAGCCCCTGGAAACCCAGGAACCGGAAACAAAATCTCTTGCCCCTGAAAGTCTGCCTCCTAAGGAGCAGAGGGGTGGTAGGAGAAACAAAAGACCCAAACAGACTCAGTTTGAGGAGGAGGTACAGATCTTCCAATTTGAGGGAGAGGGATCCTCAGAGGATCCTGGGAAAAGGATCTTCTCTTTCAGAGATGGGGCAACTCCTCCCAAAGAAAAATGGGTCCCTAGGGATGCAAATTCAGACTGGGGAGATGTGGAGACTGAGCTACCGCCGCCCACCATCTCATCCCAGAACCAACAGCAAGAAAATCCCCTGGTTCAAACCCATCCTGGTGACTGCCTCCAAAAAGGGGGGGGGGGGCGGCCCGGAACCGGAGACAGGGGAACCCACAATGGCTCTGATCTCCAGTTGCCAACTTTTTCTTTCAGATTCCCAAGGCTCTCCACAGAATTCTGCCCAAATTTCTTCTCTTGCAATGTCCAAAACCAGAAAGTTAGCCCACCAGTTGTCCAAAAATGTGCATTATCTGTGCCCCCTTGAGGAGAAGGAGGGAAGATACTATGCCCCGGTACAAGTACAGGGGCAGGGTACAATTTTGGCACTGGTGGACACTGGATCTCAAGCTACCCTTCTGTCCAGAAGGGCCTTTGATGAACTGAATGCAGGAAGGGGAGAGAATTACCAAATTCCTCTCACCTCTCTTCCTGGACAACTGCAGAACTTTGACGGGAAGGAAATTCCCGTTGAGGGGACTGCAGACTTGGACATTAAGATCGGGCGACACAAGTTGCAACACCCGGTCATAGTAGTGACTCCAGAGGGCACTCCTTGTTTACTAGGGAATGACCTCCTGAGAAGGTTGTCACCCCTAATAGATTGTGTCAACAAGGTCCTCTGGACCCAGACTAGCCGACCCATAAAATTAAAACAGAGTGTCAACCATGTTAGTTTAAACGGCACCTGCCACATGGTTGAACAAAAATCTGACCAAGTAGAATTTCACTTCCAGAATAGCCAAATTCCAGACGTGACAGTAATAGCAGTAGGACAACAGACTGGTGATGGGGGGTCCTCTCTATTTCTGAAAATCAACCTTCCTTCCAGTTTAAGGTGGTATTCCACACTGGAAGGAAACACCCTGAAATTCTTCACTAATCCACAATCAGAAACTCTCACTCCTATAGTCCAGAAAAAGGTGAAATCAGCTCAGAGCCTGGCTGATATTCAGCAAATTGGAGAGCAGTTGTTCATCCCTGTCCAATTAAATGATGGGAAGGACTCTGTTCTCGCTCGAGTGTGTGTGAACAACGGTAAGAGCTTCATCAGCGAAGCCATGTTCCGCCAACTCCCAAAAGATCCAGCCATTTCCACCTTCAAACTGATAGACAAATGGGAAATGGACCTGGAAGCACCTAATTCCAAACATCTCCTGCCAAGCAGGTGTATGCTCAAAATCTCCATTGGCAACAAGAGCATAGTCCACAATTGTTGGGTCGTGCGAGACGTCCCTGCCGCCTTTTACTTAGGCAGTGACATTCTCAATCGCTTTGCCATTAGTTTGGACCTAATAAACTTCAAAGCTTGGTCCCAATTAGCGGATAATCCCATGGGCTTTGATGATCCAGAAAAAGCATTTAGGTCAGCTCAATTGCTACCTTATGCAGTTGAAATTCAGATCAAAGAGGAAGTCACCATCCCAGAAAGGACCCGACAATTCTCCCTAGAAGTGAAAGTTAAAAGAGGACAATATCTGCAAAACCCTGATGCTTACATACATCTAAACGCTTCTCTCCAACAGCAAGGGTTGGGGGTAAACCCAACTCCATTAGTCAACATAGAACATGACACCATTCCAATAGAGGTGGATAACAGCGACTTAAAGAGTATTACTCTAGCCGCAGGCACCATTATTGGAATGGCGGTTGATGACCGACATTTTTCCATAGACTTAGGTAATGAACTGTTAGGGCCAATCCCCAAGGACTGCTTTGATAGTGACAGTGATGACAATACAACACCAGACAGGATTTTTACCCGGCATGGGGGGAACTTCCTGGTGTACACTTCCTGCCCCTATGGTAAGGAAGATGTGACTTGTGACTTCAGGAGGGATGAGGTGATTTTCCAAGTCCATGAGGGCTGCCTTTCCCACCTCAAGCCCCCAGTCCAAATCAGCACTCTGACCAGGGACTTCTCCACCCAGCTGGAGGAGGCCGCTGAGATAGCCAAACCAGAAGTCGTTCCAGGCTTCAGGCAGATGGTGGAAGAGAGAGTCAATCTAGCTGATGCCTGTGTGACTCTGGAACAAAAGCAAAAGTTGAAACAAGTTTTCTTGGATTTCCAAGATCTCTTTGCAGTAGACTCATATGACTGTGGTCACACCGACATCCACACAACAACAATCCCCACGGACCCTGGCATGACTCCAGTGTTTGTGAAGCAATATCGTTTGCCTCTCGCATCCATGGAGTCCCTTACTGAAATAATTAAGAACCTTGAGTCCAGGGGAATAATCCGTCCAGTCCACAGCACCTTCAATAATCCGGTGCTGGGAATATTGAAGCCAAACGGCCAGTGGAGACTCTGCGCCGACCTTAGGGAACTCAACAAACGGGTCCATACTTCCTGATGGCCTCTGCCCTACATTGACCAAGGGCTGGCCCAGATCCAGGGGTCACAGGTATTCACTGCAATAGACCTGACCAATGGATACTGGACCGTGCCTGTCAGCAGGGAGGACCAATACAAACTGGCTTTTACCTTTGGGGGCCAGCAGTACACATGGACCCGGACTCCCTTCGGATACCTTAACTCCGGTAATGAGTTCAATATTTTCCTACATAAGGCCATGCCCGACCTGGGTGCGAGGGGTAACCTGGCTTATGTAGATGATGTCCTCATCAAAAGTTCATCTGTGGAGGAACACATAGCGGAGATCCGTTATGTTCTGACCCAGTTGAGGGCCGCCGGAGCAAAACTTTCCTTTCAGAAAGCACAGTGGTGTAGAACCCGTGTTAATTTCTTGGGGCATGAGATTACTCCCCAGGGTCTCTGTCCCCAGGAAAAGAAAGTGGAAGCACTTCAGAAACTGAAAGACCCCACAACTCTGCGGGACTAAGGAGCCTCCTTGGACTGACGAATTACAGCAGAAAGTTCATTGAGGGCTACGCAGAGATCACCAGACCCCTGATTCATCTCCTGAAGGGGGGGGTCAAGTGGGAATGGGGTCCAGAACAATCCGAGGCGGTAAAACAACTCAAAAGAAGCCTCTCACAAGCGCCCTGCCTAGCTTACCCTGTCAGAAACAAGGAGTTCTTCCTGGAGACGGGGTTCTCTAATACGTGCTTGACGGCGGTATTATACCAAAAGCATGACAAGGTCAATAAAGTAATCTCCTATGCGAGCAAAACTTTATCCTCTGTGGAGGAAAAATTCAACGATTGTGAGAAGGCACTCCTGGCAACGGTGTGGGCATTGAAGAATTACCGCCCGTTTATCCAGGGGGAACACATCATAGTGGAGACTCTACACCAGCCTCTGCAATATCTCCAAAGTGACAGAATCCGGGCCGGAAATGTGAGTAATTCCCGAATTACTTCCTGGATTCTATCAATGCAAGGCTTTCCTGTGGAGGTCAGATATGGCCAAAACAAGAAGAGTCCCCTCGCGCAAGGTCTGGCTGACTTGCATGATTGTGCCAGAGAAAACTGTCTCGAGGACGAAAGTCTAAAAATCAAGGACAACACGGAGGCATACCTTAATTCCCCACACAAAGTCTTTGAAGAGGACAAGTGTGAGGGAATGCCCACTGTCTATGTGGATGGATGCTCTTACCATGTTGACAACAACGGGGAGAAAGAACTGGTGGCCGGCGTAGGGAATGCATGGGTGAATGAGTCCCCAGAACCCTCCGCTGGATACAAAATTGGTCCCCGAAGTAGTCAGGTGGCAGAATTGATGGCTGTGCATCAGGCCATCCTCACTGCTGTCCAGCATCAACTCCACGAACTGGTCATAATCACAGATTCGGATTATGTACGGAACGGGTTCGTGGAGCACCTGGTTAATTGGAAAACCAGAGGCATGTTATGTGCTAACAACAAACCCTTGAAACATGGGAAGTTGATCCAAAACATTGATGATCTGGTCACCTCGAATGAGATGACCATCTATTGGAAAAAGATCAAGGGTCATTCCAAAGTAGAGGGACCAGACAAAACTGGAAACGACTTAGCTGATCAGCTGGCCAAAACCGGGGCCATCCAAGGGGATCTAATTGAGATTGAGTCCCTATTGGGGGAAATCCAGGTCACTGCTATCACTAGGTCCCAGACAAATGCTCACAACGACCTTTCAATTGCACAATGGAGTAAGGAGACCCCTGATGCTGATTTGATTACCGCTCAGAAGGGGGATCCAATAATTGGTAAATTTTACCAGCACATTGAGGACCCTGAGAACTTTCCCCTGACGGATACCGATTACATTGGGAAAGAGGACCTAAGAGTGTTGATGAAATGTCCAAAAATGTTCCGAATCCAAGACGGTTTGTTGGTAAGGAAATCCAAAGCTGGCCACGATCAGTGGGTGGTTCCTACCTCATTCCGAAGCCTGATGTTAAGTCACGCCCATGATGCGGCCACCGCCGGTCCTAGGGGGTTTCACACTGGAAATCTTAAGAGAGGTTGCATACTGGCCACACATGGGGCAGGACCTCGACCAATACTTGAAGGGGTGTCTTGTGTGTGCACAATTTCAGCCATCATCCCTCACGCACCGCGCGCCTCTCCAAAAGAGGGGGATGACACTGCCATGGTCAGATTTACAAATCGACTTTGTAGGCCCCGTGATTCGCTCTGCTAGGGGGAATAAGTACATGTTGACTGTGACATGCTTGTTTACCAAGTGGGTGGAATGTCTCCCAGCCCCAAATTGCAAGGCAGAAACCGCAGCTGCCCTGATGATTAACCACATCTTTTCCCGTTTTGGTCTACCTCAAAGGATTGAGTCAGACAGGGGTAGCCACTTCACCAGTGAAGTAATGACAAAGATGTGGGAGATACTGGGGGTCAAAAGGAAGTTGCATATTGCTTACAGGCCAGCTTCTTCTGGGGCAGTAGAGTGATATAACCGAACCATTGTGAGCATATTAAAGAAGTTTGGGGCAGATTCTGGGCCAAGTTGGGATATCCGATTACCTCTGGTCCTAATGGCCATCAGATCTACCCCTTCATCTGCAACCAAAATGTCACCATTTGAGTTGATGACTGGGCGCAAGATGGTGCTTCCGCAGCATTTGCTCTATAGGACCCAAGAGCAGACACTGATAAATGCCTCCACTACTCATGAGTATGTGGAGAATTTAAGGAAACACCTCCAACATGCTTTTGCTTACGCTCAGCGGAATCTAGAAAGATCAGCTGATAGCATGAAGACCCACTATGACCTGAAGACTTCCAGGAAGGAATATCAGGTGGGGGACCGGGTCTATCTATACAACTTCCAAAGAAACCAGGCAAAACAGCGAAAAATTTTGCCTACATGGAAGGGAACCTTTGAGATCTTCGACAAGATCTCCCCTGTGGCCTACAAAATCCACATCCCCAAAGGTCCTTTGGCAGCGGGGGAAGACAAGTGGGTCCACATAAACCAGTTGAAATGTTGCCATCCCAGGCACACTCTGCAACAACTGGAGGAATCCTCTGGAATCCTAGCGGGTACTGTCTCAGACTAATTCAGTTCCAACCATAAAACATACCACATCTAGTCTCTAAAATATTGTGATTTGCATGAAACTGTCTCTTAGTTATACTGTTTTTTTTCAAAATAAGAATGTAATGTTTCGTTATGATAAAATTCATATGATATGATATGATATGATATGATATGGTATTTGTAACGCGCCTATACACAAGTGTTTCATATGCCACCCCACTATATCAATGGTGGGGGAAAAATGTCTATGAATAGGTATTGCCGCTCTTCCTTTGTCGTCCTAGGAGAAAGAAAACCTGGAGACGGGCCAAGGAGGACGATCCGGAGACTGGGAGCAGAGACGCAAGGGGCCCAGAGTACCGCCCAATATTCCCATCTGGACCGGCGAGGAGAACCGATCGATCAGTACCGGATGGAGGAAAAGATGCTGAACTGTGCCATCTATTGGAAGAAGATGAGGAAACATCCCAGGTCTTGCGAGTCCCATTAGTGAAATAGAATGGCCATCGCAAGAGGGGGGCTTGTGGGATGTTTTTATCCACGCATCCAAGCCCTACCTCAAAACTGTGCAGTACTGACATGGAAAACATCATGATGGCCAGAGCTTCCCAGAAAATGCACAGGGAAATGCATGAAGAATAGGCTGCCACTCATTTTTGCCGATGTTATGGGCACAGAAGGACACTGCCTAAAACCACCATTGGACTACCCACACAGTAGTCTGAAACCATTGGGAATGGCAATGCTGATTGCCAAAAGCAAACCCATAACTGTTGGGAATTCATTTTCTTAAATCGCAAAAAGGGGTGCAGTACCAGTACTCACCACTATCAAAAAGCCGGCGGTTTAAAACAACACCAGATTTTACTTTTTTTTGTGTAAAACTGAATAAATGAACCCAAGGCAAGCCAAAGAAAGACTTACTGAGAGGTGGATCCAATGTAAAGTTATATTCTGAAGTGACTTGAAGGTTTATAACAAGACTGGCTGAGCTGTGGATTTCAGCAGTTTAAGTAAATTTGGACTGAAAGACACTAAAAATCTAAATGTTTAAAAGAAATGAGTGACCTACTTTGAGTGTCACATAGGTTGCAATTGTTTAAATGTCATAGTTTTAAACTTAGAATCAGCATTCTAGCTGCATATGTAAACATTGTCTTGACTTAAACTGGGTAACAAAAAGTGACATTTATCTGAAACCTGGCTTAAGGAACTGAATTCTGGCCACCAGCTACCCCCGACAGGAGATGAAACTTGAGTCACAGCTGTGTTCCCAGGCCTATCTGCCTTTTGCTGGCCACACTAAGGATATGCCATCTCTCTGATAATTGAATTAAGGGGAGCCCCCACAGAATACAGGAGCTCTGAACAAAGCCCTGTCCTGACTCAGGCAAATGTTTTATTGGCGGGAGTCGTAAATGGAGCTTCCTCCTGGAAGGACAGGGGAGGAGCACTGCCTGTGAGAGCAAGCTGGCTTGGCAGAACTGGAAAAACCAGAAATTCAACCTTGTGCTGGGGGGAAACCACACCCCTTTGGGGCCAGAACATAACTCTAAAAAGATGAATAACTCATAGTACGGACTGGTGAAAATTATTTAAATGATACCATAATTCTTGTGATTTTTCTGCCCACATTTTAAGACGTGTTAGGACCCGGTGGTATGTTCAGGGGGGTTTTAGCGTAAAAGAGAATATTACTCAAAATGTGTGCATGTGAAAAATCTGACACTTCATCAACTAATGTCCATACTCCTTGCGCACATGTGTGTAAATTTGGGTTAATGTCCGACATTGCAAAATCAGTTAAAAAGTGCAAATATTGCCATTTCTGAATGCAAGCCCCCAGGAAGAGCAGAGTTTGAACAGGGGATACCTCCTGTGATATGTGATGGGTGCATGTAATTTCAAACCACTGTGTAGCTATGAAATATGTATTTGGTTCAAATCTAGATTTGTGTGCAAGTTGACAGGAGGTGTGGACTTTCTGCAAGGCTGTAAAATGACATCACTCTGACACTTCATTTCATTCCCCCAATCAGGGGAGAAATGAAAGCTTGGCCAATGACAAGTGGAGAGGGGTAGAGCCTAGTGATGCTGCACACACACCCATTTTAAAAACAGATAAAAGCAGACAGACAGGACAGATAGGGACCTTCAAATCCATTTGCAGCGGGACGCTCTGCCGGGAAAATCCATACTTTACCTCCATCAATCTCTAGAGAAAGCTGTGCAGAAAGATCCAGACTTCAAATCCATCAATCTCCAGAATCCAGAACCACAGAGAGCTGACCCAGATCACTGTGAAGTGCAGAGACCAGAGTCCAGTCTAAAACCTGATCAGATCCGTGGCGAGGCCCATTTAATTCAAGAATATAGTGTGAGTACCTAGCAAGACTGTGCAGAACCAATCTCTTAGTTAAAATAATATAATCCCAGCTATTTTAATCTAAGTAGAACTGCCTCCTAACTGTCACTCTCATTTGTAAAGCTGTCACCTGTCATTTTCTAGTTGCAAGCTGCACTTGTCTTTTTGAACTTTAAAATTTCAAATCTGAAAAACGACCTTTATTTAATCGCTCATATCTCCGTGACCGTTTGTCCTAGAGACTTGCAGTAACTTTCATCTGGAAGCTGAGATCCTAGGCTGTCCTAGGACCCCAAAACGATATTATTAGTCTTTGTAGTTCCTCTGTAATCGCGCCCGGCGCACTCGGAAAAATCTGCCGCGATTTGACATTTTGCCGCGATTTGCAAGTTTCTCCACGTGTAAAAATCCGCTGCTGCTTGACTTCCGTTAAAGAAATAATTTGTTTAACCTGCCTATCATCCCTGAATCATTGCAAGAGTGAGCCTGGACTAATATTAACTAGATACCACTCACCCTGAACTTCTAGAGGGAATTAAAAGCAATTTAGCATATTTTTCACTTCATTGCCAGCACATATAAAAGCATTTTGGGCCTGTGTTTCCAACTTCTGTAGTGTAAGCTTGCTGGGGTGAACTGAATTACAGTTGATTGCATTTCTGAGAACTGTGTGCTTTCTTTCCATTTCCTTGCATTGCATAAAGGGGGGGAGGGGATTGCCAGAGAAAAGTGATTACATTGCTTTGTTGAAATTATATTGAGTATTTTCTGTATTGCATTTCATTCAACATTACATCCATCTGAACTTAGATTATGTATTCTCTACCACCTTATTCTTCTGTTCCTATTCACAAGTGTGCTAGTGCCAGATTCTCCGTTGTTAATCTTTATCATATCAGATTAAGTGTGATATTCAATTATTAATTTATTATAAAGCGTGATATAATATATATTGTTTAAGTTATCAAATAAACCTTTAACCTTGCAAAACAGAACTACTTCTTGGCTCAGTGGGGTCAGGGGGATTCCAAGGGAGGGGTGTTATATAGGGGTAGTCATCCAGAACGCATGAACTGGACATAAAGATATATCAATAAGGGTTTCCATTCAGTATCCCAGACTAGGCATTGACTTAGCTGTAGTGTTGAATTGAATCCTCTTACACTAGTGTGATTGGCCCAAGTGATGATCCGCCTCGCTCACCACTTAACATGTTTGATTGACAGCTAGGCTGAATGAATGGGGGTTTTTTGCATAAAAGCAGGGCTTTTGGGACTGGAACTTCAGAAGTCGCCACAGGACCTAAGAATCCGACGAGGGAGAATCTGAGCCGACCTGCAACGACGACACCTCCGGTGAAGCCCTGCTGAACCGACTCACCACTTCCCAACGACAGAGGAGATCTCCCTGCTGGAGAGTCTTCTTCCCTTTGACTGGTGGGAACAACCAGTCCCTTCCTTTTTCTTTGCTTCCAGGACGTCTAGTGGTCGAATATCCCGTGCTGAGCACTCCGGCAACCGGATAGCCACTAACCACTGTACCCCGACCGAATGGTGGTGCCTTGTGACTGAGCACTCCGTGGCTGGTCTCTTCCCTGGTGGTGCAACGATCTTCAACTTTCCTCTACGACGAGATCATCTCTTCTTCTGGCAAAGCCCCGACTTGCATCCACCACCAGGAACAACTGCCCCTGCCGGAGTTGTCTCTTCACTTTCAAGGTACTGTGTCCGCCTGGCTTCCCTTGTGACGGTTAGCGTGAGGTGTCTTAAATCCTTACCTTTCCACTGGGTCGCCTCCAGATCTTCTTAACTTTTGTCCTAAAACTGGTCCAACCTTTCTGTGACATTTTGCTACAAAGACTTGAAGGGCATTTCCACTGTGATACTTTTGGGACATACCGCCTTGCCTCTCTCCGAGTGTGCCTGGCCTCTGAACTTTGTGATCTACAGTAGACCCTGCCTTGCATTTGCTTCGTAAAAGTGTTGGTACTGAGTTGGTTTCATACCCTGCCTTTTTCTCTCCCTCTCTAATGAATACTAGAGTGCCATCTACGTTAAGCATTCACCTCAGTCTGCAAATAAGTGGTGTCTTTGAACCTAGACTTGTCAAAATATTGTTATGGGATTGATATATACTCATAGTAACTTTGATTGAAGTTGTTTGCCATATTAGTGCCAGTGTGTTTTTCATAGATGTGTTTTTTAATAAATAATTATATATCTTTACACCCAAGCTCTGATCCGTGTCTGCTTGTTCTACTGTGTAAATTGCCCTATCTTGTATACTCCATATACTGCCTAACTCGTCTTGAGAGAAGTCTGACTGCTCAGCCACAGCTACCAGGTAAATTTGGGTGGTACAGACTGCTACCAATTGGGATTACTGCAAACTCCTGTAGTCTTAAACTTTTTGCAGTGTTCCCAGAGGGGACTGCACAGGTTTCTGCCTAACAGAAGTCTCTTGTTTTCTGTAACCTATCAGTTGACCATGTGATTTACTCCAAAGTCCATGTCTTTCATATTCACATGGATCTGCTAGTCAGTTGATTAGTTTATTGCAGATACATTCAAACAACTGGATCACAATAACACATGCAACATGACATATAGAATACAATTGAAGACAAAGTGATATACTAGGAAGTACAGAAACATGCAAGCCTAATTGACTACTTGTGGAAAGATATTCTCATGTGTATACATAGCAGCAGATTAAAACGCCAACAAGCCAGGGGGCTGTCAGCTTACAAACAATGCAAACAGGGCAGCGAACAGTGCCTCAAATTCAGAGACCATAAAGTAGGCAAAATACATCTCTTTTAAGGTATCAAGTACCAATTGCACAAAAAACTTTGCCTATTAGTTTGAGTGACAATTGATCACAATTGCCAAAAGGTTTACAATCATTAACCCACACTGAGCTGTATTCCTGCCAAATGCAGTTGATGCAATCAGAATTTTGTACTAACAGATCTTCGCCTGTTTATCACACGCGTGAGTCAAATATCAAGCCTATATAAACACTGAGGGTATAGCAGGGATACACATATTTACTTCAGTGATCTGCCCGGAACTATTAAAATAGTTGGCTTAGCTAATTAATCCAGAAATAATGTGTTTGAGAAAGAATCCTGTAGACCCAACTGTTAAAAAGTTTCCTTAACACAGCCAATACGTTTTGAAGCTAGGGCATTATTCAAAGATAAGATAACGTTAATGGTTAAGTAATTCAACCAGATTTAAACCAACAGAAGAACCGGGCTAGTTGTAAATTGGTGAATACTGGATTAATTGAACATTTTAGACCCACAAGCTCGTCTCATGTAGAAGCCCTCACTGCCAAGGCGATTTCAAAAACATGGCAGTGACTTTAGCTATCGATTCTAAGTTCGATTTTGCTTAAAAAAAGTTAGACCTGGAATATCTGCTCCACCGTCAAAGCCAAACGATAAATGTAAGATATTACTATGTGAGTGTGTCATCTGAGAAGTTTGTGTGTTTACTTGAGAGCTCCATGCATTTTTATGAGACAATCTAATATCTAGATAATCAAAGCTGCTTCAGATAACACTTTGGCTCCAAAAACATAAAATGTAAGTATTTTTTGATGTTATTTGCCTTCTTTCATAGACTCCTAAAGTTATCATAACTGCAAAGAAGCTTTTATAGGGCATTTGGGGATCTCCCTATTAAAACAGCACTACCAGTATATGCCAGACAGGGAATAGAGATTTCTGACAAGACATGTAGGCCGATTCATGGAATAATTAGCGCGGCGCAAGTGGGCAAAAACGTGCGAATCGCAGTGGAATAGCGAAAATCGCAGTGCAAGTGCGAAAATCGCACGAAAAGCAGCGCACATCGATTCATGGAAGGCCGTGCGCGAGAAAACCATCGGATGTGCGATAAAAAAGTGCGCGGCGCACGTTGGCGCACAGGCCATGTAACTGCGTACGCCAGGTCACAGCGAAAATCGCACAGGCCACAGCGAAAATCGCACATAGCGCGGCGCACGCAACAAAAGTAGGCGGAACACGGGCGTAACACTCGGAATGGGGAACTACTTGCCAAAACGTGGGCGTCACGGGGGAAGTACAGGGCACAAGTGCGCGGAACGCCCACACGCTCGCCTACAACACGTATTCATGGAATAGAATAGGGCAAAAAAGCGCACGCTCAAACCAGCGCACAGGCACAAACACGACCGCCACAAGAAAGCAGGCGGTAGCGTCTCTGCGGCTGTAAGAAATGTGCGCCAAAAGGTGCGCCAACAAAAAGCACCTATATACTGCCATGATGAATGTCCCATACTGTGGCCCTCCAGGACAAATGACGTGCAAAGGGGTACCCACAAACACGGACAACCGCTGACAAAAAATACGTGTGCGTGTATACCGGGGTGCGCGGGCAGTCTCACACGTGATTTGGCCGGGTACGTGGATTTCAGGGGTGCGCGGGAAGTTCCACACGCGAATGGCCCCGTGCAAGCAGGGTATGTGTATTTCAGGGGTGCGCGGGAAGTTCCACACGCGATTTCATCAGGGTACGTGTATTTCAGGGGTGCGCGGGAAGTTCCACACGCGATTGGCCCAGTGCGAGCATGGTACGTGTATTTCAGGGGTGCGCGGGAATTTCCCCATGCGATTTCAGCAGGGTATGTGTATTTCAGGGATGTGCGGGAAGTTCCACACGTGATTTCATCAGGGTACGTGGATTGCAGGGGTGCGCAGGAAGTTCCACACGCGATTGGCCCAGTGCGAGCAGGGTACGTGTTTTTCAGGGGTGCGCGGGAATTTCCACACGCGATTTCAGCAGGGTATGTGTATTTCAGGGGTGCGCGGGAAGTTCCACATGCGATTTCATCAGGGTACGTGGATTGCAGGGGTGCGCGGGAAGTTCCACACGCGATTGGCCCAGTGCGAGCAGGGTACGTGTATTTCAGGGGTGCGCAGGAATTTCCACACGCGATTTCAGCAGGGTATGTGTATTTCAGGGGTGCGCGGGAAGTTCCACACGCGATTTCATCAGGGTACGTGGATTGCAGGGGTGCGCGGGAAGTTCCACACGCGATTGGCCCAGTGCGAGCAGGGTACGTGTATTTCAGGGGTGCGCGGGAATTTCCACACACGATTTCAGCAGGGTATGTGTATTTCATGGGTGCGCGGGAAGTTCCACACGCGATTTCATCAGGGTACGTGGATTGCAGGGGTGCGCGGTAAGGTCCACACGCGATTGGCCCAGTGCGAGCAGGGTACGTGTATTTCAGGGGTGCGCGGGAAGTTCCACACGCGATTTCATCAGGGTACGTGGATTGCAGGGGTGCGCGGGAAGTTCCACACGCGATTGGCCCAGTGCGAGCAGGGTACGTGTATTTCAGGGGTGCGCGGGAATTTCCACACGCGATTTCAGCAGGGTATGGGTATTTCAGGGGTGCGCGGGAAGTTCCACACGCGATTTCATCAGTGTACGTGGATTGCAGGGGTGCGCGGGAAGTTCCACACGCGATTGGCCCAGTGCGAGCAGGGTACGTGTATTTCAGGGGTGCGCGGGAAGTTCCACACGCGATTTCATCAGGGTACGTGGATTGCAGGGGTGCGCGGGAAGTTCCACACGCGATTGGCCCAGTGCGAGCAGGGTACGTGTATTTCAGGGGTGCGCGGGAAGTTCCACACGCGATTTCAGCAGGGTATGTTGATTTCAGGGGTTCTGGGGAGTACCACACGTGAATTGGCCGTGTGGGTCCTCCCAGGTGTACGCACCACAACCTCCACGGCCCCTGCAGGCAGCCCACACCACAGGGGACTACCCTGCACCCCTGCTCATGTCCCGCAGGCAGCCCATCCACCATGGGCATGCCCCCCAGCCAACTCACATGTCACCTTGCAACACTGATCAACAATGCACGTCTCCCACCACCCCCACCCCCCAGCCACCAGGGGCACCCTCCACCAGGCCCCCACTCATGTCTCCCACCACCCCCACCCCCCAGCAGTGCAGGGTCAGCCTCCACCAGGCCCCCACTCATGTCTCCCACCACCCCCACCCCCCAGCAGTGCAGGGTCAGCCTCCACCAGGCCCCCACTCATGTCTCCCACCACCCCCACCCCCCAGCAGTGCAGGGGCACCCTCCACCAGGCCCCCACTCATGTCTCCCACCACCCCCACCCCCCAGCCACCAGGGGCACCCTCCACCAGGCCCCCACTCATGTCTCCCACCAACCCCACCACCCAGCCACCAGGGGCACCCTCCACCAGGCCCCCACTCATGTCTCCCACCACCCCCACCCCCCAGCAGTGCAGGGTCAGCCTCCACCAGGCCCCCACTCATGTCTCCCACCACCCCCACCCCCCAGCAGTGCAGGGACAGCCTCCACCAGGCCCCCACTCATGTCTCCCACCACCCCCACCCCCCAGCAGTGCAGGGGCACCCTCCACCAGGCCCCCACTCATGTCTCCCACCACCCCCACCCCCCAGCCACCAGGGGCACCCTCCACCAGGCCCCCACTCATGTCTCCCACCACCCCCACCACCCAGCCACCAGGGGCACCCTCCACCAGGCCCCCACTCATGTCTCCCACCACCCCCACCCCCCAGCCACCAGGGTCAGCCTCCACCAGGCCCCCACTCATGTCTCCCACCACCCCCACCACCCAGCCACCAGGGGCACCCTCCACCAGGCCCCCACTCATGTCTCCCACCACCCCCACCCCCCAGCAGTGCAGGGGCACCCTCCACCAGGCCCCCACTCATGTCTCCCACCACCCCCACCCCCCAGCCACCAGGGGCACCCTCCACCAGGCCCCCACTCATGTCTCCCACCACCCCCACCACCCAGCCACCAGGGGCACCCTCCACCAGGCCCCCACTCATGTCTCCCACCACACCCACCCCCCAGCCACCAGGGTCAGCCTCCACCAGGTCCCCACTCATGTCTCCCACCACCCCCAACACCCAGCCACCAGGGGCACCCTCCACCAGGCCCCCAATCATGTCTCCCACCACCCCCACCCCCCAGCAGTGCAGGGGCAGCACCACCAGGCCCCCACTCATGTCCCCCTGCACCCCCACCCCCCAGCATCCAGGGGCACCCTCCACCAGGCCCCCACTCATGTCTCCCACCACCCCCACCCCCCAGCAGTGCAGGGTCAGCCTCCACCAGGCCCCCACTCATGTCTCCCACCACCCCCACCCCCCAGCAGTGCAGGGGCAGCACCACCAGGCCCCCACTCATATCCCCTGCACCCCCACCCCCCAGCCACCAGGGGCACCCTCCACCAGGCCCCCACTCATGTCTCCCACCACCCCCACCCCCCAGCAGTGCAGGGGCACCCTCCACCAGGCCCCCACTCATGTCTCCCACCACCCCCACCCCCCAGCCACCAGGGGCACCCTCCACCAGGCCCCCACTCATGTCTCCCACCACCCCCACCCCCCAGCCACCAGGGTCAGCCTCCACCAGGCCCCTACTCATGTCTCCCACCACCCCACCCCCCAGCCACCAGGGGCACCCTAAACCAGGCCCCCACTCATGTCTCCCACCACCCCCACCCCCCAGCCACCAGGGTCAGCCTCCACCAGGCCCCCACTCATGTCTCCCACCACCCCCACCACCCAGCCACCAGGGGCAGCCTCCACCAGGCCCCCACTCATGTCTCCCACCACCCCCACCCCCCAGCAGTGCAGGGTCAGCCTCCACCAGGCCCCCACTCATGTCTCCCACCACCCCCACCCCCCAGCAGTGCAGGGGCACCCTCCACCAGGCCCCCACTCATGTCTCCCACCACCCCCACCCCCCAGCAGTGCAGGGGCACCCTCCACCAGGCCCCCACTCATGTCTCCCACCACCCCCACCCCCCAGCCACCAGGGGCAGCCTCCACCAGGCCCCCACTCATGTCTCCCACCACCCCCACCACCCAGCCACCAGGGGCACCCTCCACCAGGCCCCCACTCATGTCTCCCACCACCCCCACCCCCCAGCAGTGCAGGGGCAGCACCACCAGGCCCCCACTCATGTCCCCCTGCACCCCCACCCCCCAGCATCCAGGGGCACCCTCCACCAGGCCCCCACTCATGTCTCCCACCACCCCCACCCCCCAGCAGTGCAGGGTCAGCCTCCACCAGGCCCCCACTCATGTCTCCCACCACCCCCACCCCCCAGCAGTGCAGGGGCACCCTCCACCAGGCCCCCACTCATGTCTCCCACCACCCCCACCCCCCAGCAGTGCAGGGGCAGCACCACCAGGCCCCCACTCATGTCCCCTGCACCCCCACCCCCCAGCATCCAGGGGCACCCTCCACCAGGCCCCCACTCATGTCTCCCAGCACCCCCACCCCCCAGCAGTGCAGGGGCACCCTCCACCAGGCCCCCACTCATGTCTCCCACCACCCCCACCCCCCAGCAGTGCAGGGGCACCCTCCACCAGGCCTCCACTCATGTCTCCCACCACCCCCACGCCCCAGCCACCAGGGGCACCCTCCACCAGGCCCCCACTTATGTCTCCCACCACCCCCATCCCCCAGCAGTGCAGGGTCAGCCTCCACCAGGCCCCCACTCATGTCTCCCACCACCCCCACCCCCCAGCCACCAGGGGCACCCTCCACCAGGCCCCCACTCATGTCTCCCACCACCCCCACCCCCCAGCCGGGCACCCTCCACCAGGCCCCCACTCATGTCTCCCACCACCCCCAGCCCCCAGCAGTGCAGGGGCACCCTCCACCAGGCCCCCACTCATGTCTCCCACCACCCCCACGCCCCAGCCACCAGGGGCACCCTCCACCAGGCCCCCACTCATGTCTCCCACCACCCCACCCCCCAGCAGTGCAGGGGCACCCTCCACCAGGCCCCCACTCATGTCTCCCACCACCCCCACCCCCAGCCACCAGGGGCACCCTCCACCAGGCCCCCACTCATGTCTCCCACCACCCCCACCCCCCAGCCACCAGGGTCAGCCTCCACCAGGCCCCCACTCATGTCTCCCACCACCCCCACCACCCAGCCACCAGGGGCAGCCTCCACCAGGCCCCCACTCATGTCTCCCACCACTCCCACCCCCCAGCAGTGCAGGGTCAGCCTCCACCAGTCCCCCACTCATGTCTCCCACCACCCCCACCCCCCAGCAGTGCAGGGGCACCCTCCACCAGGCCCCCACTCATGTCTCCCACCACCCCCACCCCCCAGCAGTGCAGGGGCACCCTCCACCAGGCCCCCACTCATGTCTCCCACCACCCCCACCCCCCAGCCACCAGGGGCAGCCTCCACCAGGCCCCCACTCATGTCTCCCACCACCCCAACCACCCAGCCACCAGGGGCACCCTCCACCAGGCCCCCACTCATGTCTCCCACCACCCCCACCCCCCAGCAGCGCAGGGGCAGCACCACCAGGCCCCCACTCATGTCCCCCTGCACCCCCACACCCCAGCATCCAGGGGCACCCTCCACCAGGCCCCCACTCATGTCTCCCACCACCCCCACCACCCAGCCACCAGGGGCACCCTCCACCAGGCCCCCACTCATGTCTCCCACCACCCCCACCCCCCAGCAGCGCAGGGGCAGCACCACCAGGCCCCCACTCATGTCCCCCACCACCCCCACCACCCAGCCACCAGGGGCACCCTCCACCAGGCCCCCACTCATGTCTCCCACCACCCCCACCCCCCAGCAGTGCAGGGGCAGCACCACCAGGCCCCCACTCATGTCCCCCTGCACCCCCACCCCCCAGCATCCAGGGGCACCCTCCACCAGGCCCCCACTCATGTCTCCCACCACCCCCACCCCCCAGCAGTGCAGGGTCAGCCTCCACCAGGCCCCCACTCATGTCTCCCACCACCCCCACCCCCCAGCAGTGCAGGGGCAGCACCACCAGGCCCCCACTCATGTCCAACTGCACCCCCACCCCCCAGCCACCAGGGGCACCCTCCACCAGGCCCCCACTCATGTCTCCCACCACCCCCACCCCCCAGCAGTGCAGGGGCACCCTCCACCAGGCCCCCACTCATGTCTCCCACCACCCCCACCCCCCAGCCACCAGGGGCACCCTCCACCAGGCCCCCACTCATGTCTCCCAAGCCACCAGGGTCAGCCTCCACCAGGCCCCTACTCATGTCTCCCACCACCCCCACCCCCCAGCCACCAGGGGCACCCTCCACCAGGCCCCCACTCATGTCTCCCACCACCCCCACCCCCCAGCCACCAGGGTCAGCCTCCACCAGGCCCCCACTCATGTCTCCCACCACCCCCACCACCCAGCCACCAGGGGCAGCCTCCACCAGGCCCCCACTCATGTCTCCCACCACCCCCACCCCCCAGCAGTGCAGGGTCAGCCTCCACCAGGCCCCCACTCATGTCTCCCACCACCCCCACCCCCAAGCAGTGCAGGGGCACCCTCCACTAGGCCCCCACTCATGTCTCCCACCACCCCCACCCCCCAGCAGTGCAGGGGCACCCTCCACCAGGCCCCCACTCATGTCTCCCACCACCCCCACCCCCCAGCCACCAGGGGCAGCCTCCACCAGGCCCCCACTCATGTCTCCCACCACCCCCACCACCCAGCCACCAGGGGCACCCTCCACCAGGCCCCCACTCATGTCTCCCACCACCCCCACCCCCCAGCAGTGCAGGGGCACCCTCCACCAGGCCCCCACTCATGTCTCCCACCACCCCCACCACCCAGCAGTGCAGGGGCACCCTCCACCAGGCCCCCACTCATGTCTCCCACCACCCCCACCCCCCAGCCACCAGGGGCAGCCTCCACCAGGCCCCCACTCATGTCTCCCACCACCCCCACCCCCCAGCCACCAGGGGCACCCTCCACCAGGCCCCCACTCATGTCTCCCACCACCCCCACCCCCCAGCAGTGCAGGGGCAGCACCACCATGCCCCCACTCATGTCCCCCTGCACCCCCACCCCCCAGCATCCAGGGGCACCCTCCACCAGGCCCCCACTCATGTCTCCCACCACCCCCACCCCCCAGCAGTGCAGGGTCAGCCTCCACCAGGCCCCCACTCATGTCTCCCACCACCCCCACCCCCCAGCAGTGCAGGGGCAGCTCCACCAGGCCCCCACTCATGTCCCCTGCACCCCCACCCCCCAGCCACCAGGGGCACCCTCCACCAGGCCCCCACTCATGTCTCCCACCACCCCCACCCCCCAGCAGTGCAGGGGCACCCTCCACCAGGCCCCCACTCATGTCTCCCACCACCCCACCCCCCAGCCACCAGGGGCACCCTCCACCAGGCCCCCACTCATGTCTCCCACCACCCCCACCCCCCAGCCACCAGGGTCAGCCTCCACCAGGCCCCTACTCATGTCTCCCACCACCCCACCCCCCAGCCACCAGGGGCACCCTCCACCAGGCCCCCACTCATGTCTCCCACCACCCCCACCCCCCAGCCACCAGGGTCAGCCTCCACCAGGCCCCCACTCATGTCTCCCACCACCCCCACCACCCAGCCACCAGGGGCAGCCTCCACCAGGCCCCCACTCATGTCTCCCACCACCCCCACCCCCCAGCAGTGCAGGGATCAGCCTCCACCAGACCCCCACTCATGTCTCCCACCACCCCCACCCCTAAGCATTGCAGGGGCACCCTCCACCAGGCCCCCACTCATGTCTCCCACCACCCCCACCCCCCAGAAGTGCAGGGGCACCCTCCACCAGGCCCCCACTCATGTCTCCCACCACCCCCACCCCCCAGCCACCAGGGGCAGCCTCCACCAGGCCCCCACTCATGTCTCCCACCACCCCCACCACCCAGCCACCAGGGGCACCCTCCACCAGGCCCCCACTCATGTATCCCACCACCCCCACCCCCCAGCAGTGCAGGGGCAGCACCACCAGGCCCCCACTCATGTCCCCCTGCACCCCCACCCCCCAGCATCCAGGGGCACCCTCCACCAGGCCCCCACTCATGTCTCCCACCACCCCCACCCCCCAGCAGTGCAGGGTCAGCCTCCACCAGGCCCCCACTCATGTCTCCCACCACCCCCACCCCCCAGCAGTGCAGGGGCACCCTCCACCAGGCCCCCACTCATGTCTCCCACCACCCCCACCCCCCAGCAGTGCAGGGGCAGCACCACCAGGCCCCCACTCATGTCCCCTGCACCCCCACCCCCCAGCATCCAGGGGCACCCTCCACCAGGCCCCCACTCATGTCTCCCAGCACCCCCACCCCCCAGCAGTGCAGGGGCACCCTCCACCAGGCCCCCACTCATGTCTCCCACCACCCCCACCCCCCAGCAGTGCAGGGGCACCCTCCACCAGGCCTCCACTCATGTCTCCCACCACCCCCACGCCCCAGCCACCAGGGGCACCCTCCACCAGGCCCCCACTTATGTCTCCCACCACCCCCACCCCCCAGCAGTGCAGGGTCAGCCTCCACCAGGCCCCCACTCATGTCCCCTGCACCCCCACCCCCCAGCATCCAGGGGCACCCTCCACCAGGCCCCCACTCATGTCTCCCAGCACCCCCACCCCCCAGCAGTGCAGGGGCACCCTCCACCAGGCCCCCACTCATGTCTCCCACCACCCCCACCCCCCAGCAGTGCAGGGGCACCCTCCACCAGGCCTCCACTCATGTCTCCCACCACCCCCACGCCCCAGCCACCAGGGGCACCCTCCACCAGGCCCCCACTTATGTCTCCCACCACCCCCACCCCCCAGCAGTGCAGGGTCAGCCTCCACCAGGCCCCCACTCATGTCTCCCACCACCCCCACCCCCCAGCCACCAGGGGCACCCTCCACCAGGCCCCCACTCATGTCTCCCACCACCCCCACCCCCCAGCCACCAGGGGCACCCTCCACCAGGCCCCCACTCATGTCTCCCACCACCCCCACCCCCCAGCAGTGCAGGGGCACCCTCCACCAGGCCCCCACTCATGTCTCCCACCACCCCCACGCCCCAGCCACCAGGGGCACCCTCCACCAGGCCCCCACTCATGTCTCCCACCACCCCACCCCCCAGCAGTGCAGGGGCACCCTCCACCAGGCCCCCACTCATGTCTCCCACCACCCCTACCCCCAGCCACCAGGGGCACCCTCCACCAGGCCCCCACTCATGTCTCCCACCACCCCCACCCCCCAGCCACCAGGGTCAGCCTCCACCAGGCCCCCACTCATGTCTCCCACCACCCCCACCACCCAGCCACCAGGGGCAGCCTCCACCAGGCCCCCACTCATGTCTCCCACCACTCCCACCCCCCAGCAGTGCAGGGTCAGCCTCCACCAGGCCCCCACTCATGTCTCCCACCACCCCCACCCCCCAGCAGTGCAGGGGCACCCTCGACCAGGCCCCCACTCATGTCTCCCACCACCCCCACCCCCAGCAGTGCAGGGGCACCCTCCACCAGGCCCCCACTCATGTCTCCCACCACCCCCACCCCCCAGCCACCAGGGGCAGCCTCCACCAGGCCCCCACTCATGTCTCCCACCACCCCCACCCCCCAGCAGTGCAGGGGCAGCACCACCAGGCCCCCACTCATGTCCCCCTGCACCCCCACCCCCCAGCATCCAGGGGCACCCTCCACCAGGCCCCCACTCATGTCTCCCACCACCCCCACCCCCCAGCAGTGCAGGGTCAGCCTCCACCAGGCCCCCACTCATGTCTCCCACCACCCCCACCCCCCAGCAGTGCAGGGGCAGCTCCACCAGGCCCCCACTCATGTCCCCTGCACCCCCACCCCCCAGCCACCAGGGGCACCCTCCACCAGGCCCCCACTCATGTCTCCCACCACCCCCACCCCCCAGCAGTGCAGGGGCACCCTCCACCAGGCCCCCACTCATGTCTCCCACCACCCCACCCCCCAGCCACCAGGGGCACCCTCCACCAGGCCCCCACTCATGTCTCCCACCACCCCCACCCCCCAGCCACCAGGGTCAGCCTCCACCAGGCCCCTACTCATGTCTCCCACCACCCCACCCCCCAGCCACCAGGGGCACCCTCCACCAGGCCCCCACTCATGTCTCCCACCACCCCCACCCCCCAGCCACCAGGGTCAGCCTCCACCAGGCCCCCACTCATGTCTCCCACCAACCCCACCACCCAGCCACCAGGGGCAGCCTCCACCAGCCCCCCACTCATGTCTCCCACCACCCCCACCCCCCAGCAGTGCAGGGTCAGCCTCCACCAGGCCCCCACTCATGTCTCCCACCACCCCCACCCCCCAGCAGTGCAGGGGCACCCTCCACCAGGCCCCCACTCATGTCTCCCACCACCCCCACCCCCCAGCAGTGCAGGGGCACCCTCCACCAGGCCCCCACTCATGTCTCCCACCACCCCCACCCCCCAGCCACCAGGGGCAGCCTCCACCAGGCCCCCACTCATGTCTCCCACCACCCCCACCACCCAGCCACCAGGGGCACCCTCCACCAGGCCCCCACTCATGTATCCCACCACCCCCACCCCCCAGCAGTGCAGGGGCAGCACCACCAGGCCCCCACTCATGTCCCCCTGCACCCCAACCCCCCAGCATCCAGGGGCACCCTCCACCAGGCCCCCACTCATGTCTCCCACCACCCCCACCCCCCAGCAGTGCAGGGTCAGCCTCCACCAGGCCCCCACTCATGTCTCCCACCACCCCCACCCCCCAGCAGTGCAGGGGCACCCTCCACCAGGCCCCCACTCATGTCTCCCACCACCCCCACCCCCCAGCAGTGCAGGGGCAGCACCACCAGGCCCCCACTCATGTCCCCTGCACCCCCACCCCCCAGCATCCAGGGGCACCCTCCACCAGGCCCCCACTCATGTCTCCCAGCACCCCCACCCCCCAGCAGTGCAGGGGCACCCTCCACCAGGCCCCCACTCATGTCTCCCACCACCCCCACCCCCCAGCAGTGCAGGGTCAGCCTCCACCAGGCCCCCACTCATGTCTCCCACCACCCCCACCCCCCAGCAGTGCAGGGGCACCCTCGACCAGGCCCCCACTCATGTCTCCCACCACCCCCACCCCCCAGCAGTGCAGGGGCACCCTCCACCAGGCCCCCACTCATGTCTCCCACCACCCCCACCCCCCAGCCACCAGGGGCAGCCTCCACCAGGCCCCCACTCATGTCTCCCACCACCCCCACCCCCCAGCAGTGCAGGGGCAGCACCACCAGGCCCCCACTCATGTCCCCCTGCACCCCCACCCCCCAGCATCCAGGGGCACCCTCCACCAGGCCCCCACACATGTCTCCCACCACCCCCACCCCCCAGCAGTGCAGGGTCAGCCTCCACCAGGCCCCCACTCATGTCTCCCACCACCCCCACCCCCAAGCAGTGCAGGGGCAGCTCCACCAGGCCCCCACTCATGTCCCCTGCACCCCCACCCCCCAGCCACCAGGGGCACCCTCCACCAGGCCCCCACTCATGTCTCCCACCACCCCCACCCCCCAGCAGTGCAGGGGCACCCTCCACCAGGCCCCCACTCATGTCTCCCACCACCCCACCCCCCAGCCACCAGGGGCACCCTCCACCAGGCCCCCACTCATGTCTCCCACCACCCCCACCCCCCAGCCACCAGGGTCAGCCTCCACCAGGCCCCTACTCATGTCTCCCACCACCCCACCCCCCAGCCACCAGGGGCACCCTCCACCAGGCCCCCACTCATGTCTCCCACCACCCCCACCCCCCAGCCACCAGGGTCAGCCTCCACCAGGCCCCCACTCATGTCTCCCACCAACCCCACCACCCAGCCACCAGGGGCAGCCTCCACTAGGCCCCCACTCATGTCTCCCACCACCCCCACCACCCAGCCACCAGGGGCACCCTCCACCAGGCCCCCACTCATGTATCCCACCACCCCCACCCCCCAGCAGTGTAGGGGCAGCACCACCAGGCCCCCACTCATGTCCCCCTGCACCCCCACCCCCCAGCATCCAGGGGCACCCTCCACCAGGCCCCCACTCATGTCTCCCACCACCCCCACCCCCCAGCAGTGCAGGGTCAGCCTCCACCAGGCCCCCACTCATGTCTCCCACCACCCCCACCCCCCAGCAGTGCAGGGGCACCCTCCACCAGGCCCCCACTCATGTCTCCCACCACCCCCACCCCCCAGCAGTGCAGGGGCAGCCCCACCAGGCCCCCACTCATGTCCCCTGCACCCCCACCCCCCAGCATCCAGGGGCACCCTCCACCAGGCCCCCACTCATGTCTCCCAGCACCCCCACCCCCCAGCAGTGCAGGGGCACCCTCCACCAGGCCCCCACTCATGTCTCCCACCACCCTCACCCCCCAGCATTGCAGGGGCACCCTCCACCAGGCCTCCACTCATGTCTCCCACCACCCCCACGCCCCAGCCACCAGGGGCACCCTCCACCAGGCCCCCACTTATGTCTCCCACCACCCCCACCCCCCAGCAGTGCAGGGTCAGCCTCCACCAGGCCCCCACTCATGTCCCCTGCACCCCCACCCCCCAGCATCCAGGGGCACCCTCCACCAGGCCCCCACTCATGTCTCCCAGCACCCCCACCCCCAGCAGTGCAGGGGCACCCTCCACCAGGCGCCCACTCATGTCTCCCACCACCCCCACCCCCCAGCAGTGCAGGGGCACCCTCCACCAGGCCTCCACTCATGTCTCCCACCACCCCCACGCCCCAGCCACCAGGGGCACCCTCCACCAGGCCCCCACTTATGTCTCCCACCACCCCCACCCCCCAGCAGTGCAGGGTCAGACTCCACCAGGCCCCCACTCATGTCTCCCACCACCCCCACCCCCCAGCCACCAGGGGCACCCTCCACCAGGCCCCCACTCATGTCTCCCGCCACCCCCACCCCCCAGCCACCAGGGGCACCCTCCACCAGGCCCCCACTCATGTCTCCCACCACCCCCACCCCCCAGCAGTGCAGGGGCACCCTCCACCAGGCCCCCACTCATGTCTCCCACCACCCCCCCGCCCCAGCCACCAGGGGCACCCTCCACCAGGCCCCCACTCATGTCTCCCACCACCCCACCCCCCAGCAGTGCAGGGGCACCCTCCACCAGGCCCCCACTCATGTCTCCCACCACCCCCACCCCCAGCCACCAGGGGCACCCTCCACCAGGCCCCCACTCATGTCTCCCACCACCCCCACCCCCCAGCCACCAGGGTCAGCCTCCACCAGGCCCCCACTCATGTCTCCCACCACCCCCACCACCCAGCCACCAGGGGCAGCCTCCACCAGGCCCCCACTCATGTCTCCCACCACTCCCACCCCCCAGCAGTGCAGGGTCAGCCTCCACCAGGCCCCCACTCATGTCTCCCACCACCCCCACCCCCCAGCAGTGCAGGGGCACCCTCGACCAGGCCCCCACTCATGTCTCCCACCACCCCCACCCCCCAGCAGTGCAGGGGCACCCTCCACCAGGCCCCCACTCATGTCTCCCACCACCCCCACCCCCCAGCCACCAGGGGCAGCCTCCACCAGGCCCCCACTCATGTCTCCCACCACCCCCACCACCCAGCCACCAGGGGCACCCTCCACCAGGCCCCCACTCATGTCTCCCACCACCCCCACCCCCCAGCAGCGCAGGGGCAGCACCACCAGGCCCCCACTCATGTCCCCCTGCACCCCCACACCCCAGCATCCAGGGGCACCCTCCACCAGGCCCCCACTCATGTCTCCCACCACCCCCACCACCCAGCCACCAGGGGCACCCTCCACCAGGCCCCCACTCATGTCTCCCACCACACCCACCCCCCAGCCACCAGGGTCAGCCTCTACCAGCCCCCCACTCATGTCTCCCACCACCCCCACCACCCAGCCACCAGGGGCACCCTCCACCAGGCCCCCACTCATGTCTCCCACCACCCCCACCTCCCAGCAGTGCAGGGGCAGCACCACCAGGCCCCCACTCATGTCCCCCTGCACCCCCACCCCCCAGCCACCAGGGGCATCCTCCACCAGGCCCCCACTCATGTCTCCCACCACCCCCACCCCCCAGCAGTGCAGGGGCACCCTCCACCAGGCCCCCACTCATGTCTCCCACCACCCCCACCCCCCAGCCACCAGGGGCACCCTCCACCAGGCCCCCACTCATGTCTCCCAAGCCACCAGGGTCAGCCTCCACCAGGCCCCTACTCATGTCTCCCATCACCCCCACCCCCCAGCCACCAGGGGCACCCTCCACCAGGCCCCCACTCATGTCTCCCACCACCCCCACCCCCCAGCCAACAGGGTCAGCCTCCACCAGGCCCCCACTCATGTCTCCCACCACCCCCACCACCCAGCCACCAGGGGCAGCCTCCACCAGGCCCCCACTCATGTCTCCCACCACCCCCACCCCCCAGCAGTGCAGGGTCAGCCTCCACCAGGCCCCCACTCATGTCTCCCACCACCCCCACCCCCCAGCAGTGCAGGGGCACCCTCCACTAGGCCCCCACTCATGTCTCCCACCACCCCCACCCCCCAGCAGTGCAGGGGCACCCTCCACCAGGCCCCCACTCATGTCTCCCACCACCCCCACCCCCCAGCCACCAGGGGCAGCCTCCACCAGGCCCCCACTCATGTCTCCCACCACCCCCACCACCCAGCCACCAGGGGCACCCTCCACCAGGCCCCCACTCATGTCTCCCACCACCCCCACCCCCCAGCAGTGCAGGGGCACCCTCCACCAGGCCCCCACTCATGTCTCCCACCACCCCCACCCCCCAGCAGTGCAGGGGCACCCTCCACCAGGCCCCCACTCATGTCTCCCACCACCCCCACCCCCCAGCCACCAGGGGCAGCCTCCACCAGGCCCCCACTCATGTCTCCCACCACCCCCACCACCCAGCCACCAGGGGCACCCTCCACCAGGCCCCCACTCATGTCTCCCACCACCCCCACCCCCCAGCAGTGCAGGGGCAGCACCACCAGGCCCCCACTCATGTCCCCCTGCACCCCCACCCCCCAGCATCCAGGGGCACCCTCCACCAGGCCCCCACTCATGTCTCCCACCACACCCACCCCCCAGCAGTGCAGGGTCAGCCTCTACCAGGCCCCCACTCATGTCTCCCACCACCCCCACCCCCCAGCAGTGCAGGGGCACCCTCCACCAGGCCCTCACTCATGTCTCCCACCACCCCCACCCCCCAGCAGTGCAGGGGCAGCACCACCAGGCCCCCACTCATGTCCCCTGCACCCCCACCCCCCAGCATCCAGGGGCACCCTCCACCAGGCCCCCACTCATGTCTCCCAGCACCCCCACCCCCCAGCAGTGCAGGGGCACCCTCCACCAGGCCCCCACTCATGTCTCCCACCACCCCCACCTCCCAGCAGTGCAGGGGCACCCTCCACCAGGCCTCCACTCATGTCTCCCACCACCCCCACGCCCCAACCACCAGGGGCACCCTCCACCAGGCCCCCACTCATGTCTCCCACCACCCCCACCCCCCAGCAGTGCAGGGTCAGCCTCCACCAGGCCCCCACTCATGTCTCCCACCACCCCCACCCCCCAGCCACCAGGGGCACCCTCCACCAGGCCCCCACTCATGTCTCCCACCACCCCCACCCCCCAGCCACCAGGGGCACCCTCCACCAGGCCCCCACTCATGTCTCCCACCACCCCCACCCCCCAGCAGTGCAGGGGCACCTTCCACCAGGCCCCCACTCATGTCTCCCACCACCCCCACGCCCCAGCCACCAGGGGCACCCTCCACCAGGCCCCCACTCATGTCTCCCACCACCCCCACCCCCAAGCAGTGCAGGGGCACCCTCCACCAGGCCCCCACTCATGTCTCCCACCACCCCCACCCCCCAGCCACCAGGGGCACCCTCCACCAGGCCCCCACTCATGTCTCCCACCACCCCCACCCCCCAGCCACCAGGGTCAGCCTCCACCAGGCCCCCACGCATGTCTCCCACCACCCCCACCACCCAGCCACCAGGTGCAGCCTCCACCAGGCCCCCACTCATGTCTCCCACCACTCCCACCCCCCAGCAGTGCAGGGTCTGCCTCCACCAGGCCCCCACTCATGTCTCCCACCACCCCCACCCCCCAGCAGTGCAGGGGCACCCTCCACCAGGCCCCCACTCATGTCTCCCACCACCCCCACCCCCCAGCAGTGCAGGGGTACCCTCCACCAGGCCCCCACTCATGTCTCCCACCACCCCCACCCCCCAGCCACCAGGGGCAGCCTCCACCAGGCCCCCACTCATGTCTCCCACCACCCCCACGCCCCAGCCACCAGGGGCACCCTCCACCAGGCCCCCACTCATGTCTCCCACCACCCCCACCCCCCAGCCACCAGGGGCACCCTCCACCAGGCCCCCACTCATGTCTCCCACCCCCCCACCCCCCAGCAGTGCAGGGGCAGCACCACCAGGCCCCCACTCATGTCCCCCTGCACCCCCACCCCCCAGCATCCAGGGTCACCCTCCACCAGGCCCCCACTCATGTCTCCCACCACCCCCACCCCCCAGCAGTGCAGGGTCAGCCTCCACCAGGCCCCCACTCATGTCTCCCACCACCCCCACCCCCCAGCAGTGCAGGGGCACCCTCCACCAGGCCCCCACTCATGTCTCCCACCACCCCCCAGCCACTAGGGGCAGCCTCCACCAGGCCCCCACTCATGTCTCCCACCACCCCCACCCCCCAGCCACCAGGGGCACCCTCCACCAGGCCCCCACTCATGTCTCCCACCACCCCCACCCCCCAGCAGTGCAGGGGCACCCTCCACCAGGCCCCCACTCATGTCTCCCACCACCCCCACGCCCCAGTCACCAGGGGCACCCTCCACCAGGCCCCCACTCATGTCTCCCACAACCCCACCCCCCAGCAGTGCAGGGGCACCCTCCACCAGGCCCCCACTCATGTCTCCCACCACCCCCACCCCCAGCCACCAGGGGCACCCTCCACCAGGCCCCCACTCATGTCTCCCACCACCCCCACCCCCCAGCCACCAGGGTCAGCCACCACCAGGCCCCCACTCATGTCTCCCACCACCCCCACCACCCAGCCACCAGGGGCAGCCTCCACCAGGCCCCCACTCATGTCTCCCACCACTCCCACCCCCCAGCAGTGCAGGGTCAGCCTCCACCAGGCCCCCACTCATGTCTCCCACCACCCCCACCCCCCAGCAGTGCAGGGGCACCCTCCACCAGGCCCCCACTCATGTCTCCCACCACCCCCACCCCCCAGCAGTGCAGGGGCACCCTCCACCAGGCCCCCACTCATGTCTCCCACCACCCCCAGCCACCAGGGGCAGCCTCCACCAGGCCCCCACTCATGTCTCCCACCACCCCCACCACCCAGCCACCAGGGGCACCCTCCACCAGGCCCCCACTCATGTCTCCCACCACCCCCACCCCCCAGCAGCGCAGGGGCAGCACCACCAGGCCCCCACTCATGTCCCCCTGCACCCCCACACCCCAGCATCCAGGGGCACCCTCCACCAGGCCCCCACTCATGTCTCCCACCACCCCTACCACCCAGCCACCAGGGGCACCCTCCACCAGGCCCCCACTCATGTCTCCCACCACACCCACCCCCCAGCCACCAGGGTCAGCCTCCACCAGGCCCCCACTCATGTCTCCCACCACCCCCACCACCCAGCCACCAGGGGCACCCTCCACCAGGCCCCCACTCATGTCTCCCACCACCCCCACCCCCCAGCAGTGCAGGGGCAGCACCACTAGGCCCCCACTCATGTCCCCCTGCACCCCCACCCCCCAGCATCCAGGGGCACCCTCCACCAGGCCCCCACTCATGTCTCCAACCACCCCCACCCCCCAGCAGTGCAGGGTCAGCCTCCACCAGGCCCCCACTCATGTCTCCCACCACCCCCACCCCCCAGCAGTGCAGGGGCAGCACCACCAGGCCCCCACTCATGTCCCCCTGCACCCCCACCCCCCAGCCACCAGGGGCACCCTCCACCAGGCCCCCACTCATGTCTCCCACCACCCCCACCCCCCAGCAGTGCAGGGGCACCCTCCACCAGGCCCCCACTCATGTCTCCCACCACCCCCACCCCCCAGCCACCAGGGGCACCCTCCACCAGGCCCCCACTCATGTCTCCCACCACCCCCACCCCCCAGCCACCAGGGTCAGCCTCCACCAGGCCCCTACTCATGTCTCCCACCACCCCCACCCCCCAGCCACCAGGGGCACCCTCCACCAGGCCCCCACTCATGTCTCCCACCACCCCCACCCCCCAGCCACCAGGGTCAGCCTCCACCAGGCCCCCACTCATGTCTCCCACCACCCCCACCACCCAGCCACCAGGGGCAGCCTCCACCAGGCCCCCACTCATGTCTCCCACCACCCCCACCCCCCAGCAGTGCAGGGTCAGCCTCCACCAGGCCCCCACTCATGTCTCCCACCACCCCCACCCCCCAGCAGTGCAGGGGCACCCTCCACCAGGCCCCCACTCATGTCTCCCACCACCCCCACCCCCCAGCAGTGCAGGGGCACCCTCCACCAGGCCCCCACTCATGTCTCCCACCACTCCCACCCCCCAGGGGCAGCCTCCACCAGGCCCCCACTCATGTCTCCCACCACCCCCACCACCCAGCCACCAGGGGCACCCTCCACCAGGCCCCCACTCATGTCTCCCACCACCCCCACCCCCCAGCAGTGCAGGGGCACCCTCCACCACGCCCCCACTCATGTCTCCCACCACCCCCACCCCCCAGCAGTGCAGGGGCACCCTCCACCAGGCCCCCACTCATGTCTCCCACCACCCCCACCCCACAGCCACCAGGGGCAGCCTCCACCAGGCCCCCACTCATGTCTCTTACCACCCCCACCACCCAGCCACCAGGGGCACCCTCCACCAGGCCCCCACTCATGTCTCCCACCACCCCCACCCCCCAGCAGTGCAGGGGCAGCACCACCAGGCCCACACTCATGACCCCTGCACCCCCACCCCCCAGCATCCAGGGGCACCCTCCACCAGGCCCCCACTCATGTCTCCCACCACCCCCACCCCCCAGCAGTGCAGGGTCAGCCTCCACCAGGCCCCCACTCATGTCTCCCACCACCCCCACCCCCCAGTAGTGCAGGGGCACCCTCCACCAGGCCCCCACTCATGTCTCCCACCACCCCCACCCCCCAGCAGTGCAGGGGCAGCACCACCAGGCCCCCACTCATGTCCCCTGCACCCCCACCCCCCAGCATCCAGGGGCACCCTCCACCAGGCCCCCACTCATGTCTCCCACCACTCCCACCCCCCAGCAGTGCAGGGTCAGCCTCCACCAGGCCCCCACTCATGTCTCCCACCACCCCCACCCCCCAGCAGTGCAGGGGCACCCTCCACCAGGCCCCCACTCAAGTCTCCCACCACCCCCACCACCCAGCCACCAGGGGCAGCCTCCACCAGGCCCCCACTCATGTCTCCCACCACTCCCACCCCCCAGCAGTGCAGGGTCAGCCTCCACCAGGCCCCCACTCATGTCTCCCACCACCCCCACCCCCCAGCAGTGCAGGGGCACCCTCCACCAGGCCCCCACTCATGTCTCCCACCACCCCCACCCCCCAGCAGTGCAGGGGCACCCTCCACCAGGCCCCCACTCATGTCTCCCACCACCCCCACCCCCCAGCAGTGCAGGGGCAGCCTCCACCAGGCCCCCACTCATGTCTCCCACCACCCCCACCACCCAGCCACCAGGGGCACCCTCCACCAGGCCCCCACTCATGTCTCCCACCACCCCCACCCCCCAGCAGCGCAGGGGCAGCACCACCAGGCCCCCACTCATGTCCCCCTGCACCCCCACACCCCAGCATCCAGGGACACCCTCCACCAGGCCCCCACTCATGTCTCCCACCACCCCCACCACCCAGCCACCAGGGGCACCCTCCACCAGGCCCCCACTCATGTCTCCCACCACACTCACCCCCCAGCCACCAGGGTCAGCCTCCACCAGGCCCCCACTCATGTCTCCCACCACCCCCACCACCCAGCCACCAGGGGCACCCTCCACCAGGCCCCCACTCATGTCTCCCACCACCCCCACCCCCCAGCAGTGCAGGGGCAGCACCACTAGGCCCCCACTCATGTCCCCCTGCACCCCCACCCCCCAGCATCCAGGGGCACCCTCCACCAGGCCCCCACTCATGTCTCCAACCACCCCCACCCCCCAGCAGTGCAGGGGCAGCACCACCAGGCCCCCACTCATGTCCCCCTGCACCCCCACCCCCCAGCCACCAGGGGCACCCTCCACCAGGCCCCCACTCATGTCTCCCACCACCCCCACCCCCCAGCAGTGCAGGGGCACCCTCCACCAGGCCCCCACTCATGTCTCCCACCACCCCCACCCCCCAGCCACCAGGGGCACCCTCCACCAGGCCCCCACTCATGTCTCCCACCACCCCCACCCCCCAGCCACCAGGGTCAGCCTCCACCAGGCCCCTACTCATGTCTCCCACCACCCCCACCCCCCAGCCACCAGGGGCACCCTCCACCAGGCCCCCACTCATGTCTCCCACCACCCCCACCCCCCAGCCACCAGGGTCAGCCTCCACCAGGCCCCCACTCATGTCTCCCACCACCCCCACCACCCAGCCACCAGGGGCAGCCTCCACCAGGCCCCCACTCATGTCTCCCACCACCCCCACACCCCAGCAGTGCAGGGTCAGCCTCCACCAGGCCCCCACTCATGTCTCCCACCACCCCCACCCCCCAGCAGTGCAGGGGCACCCTCCACTAGGCCCCCACTCATGTCTCCCACCACCCCCACCCCCCAGCAGTGCAGGGGCACCCTCCACCAGGCCCCCACTCATGTCTCCCACCACTCCCACCCCCCAGGGGCAGCCTCCACCAGGCCCCCACTCATGTCTCCCACCACCCCCACCACCCAGCCACCAGGGGCACCCTCCACCAGGCCCCCACTCATGTCTCCCACCACCCCCACCCCCCAGCAGTGCAGGGGCACCCTCCACCACGCCCCCACTCATGTCTCCCACCACCCCCACCCCCCAGCAGTGCAGGGGCACCCTCCACCAGGCCCCCACTCATGTCTCCCACCACCCCCACCCCACAGCCACCAGGGGCAGCCTCCACCAGGCCCCCACTCATGTCTCTTACCACCCCCACCACCCAGCCACCAGGGGCACCCTCCACCAGGCCCCCACTCATGTCTCCCACCACCCCCACCCCCCAGCAGTGCAGGGGCAGCACCACCAGGCCCCCACTCATGACCCCTGCACCCCCACCCCCCAGCATCCAGGGGCACCCTCCACCAGGACCCCACTCATGTCTCCCACCACCCCCACCCCCCAGCAGTGCAGGGTCAGCCTCCACCAGGCCCCCACTCATGTCTCCCACCACCCCCACCCCCCAGCAGTGCAGGGGCACCCTCCACCAGGCCCCCACTCATGTCTCCCACCACCCCCACCCCCCAGCAGTGCAGGGGCAGCACCACCAGGCCCCCACTCATGTCCCCTGCACCCCCACCCCCCAGCATCCAGGGGCACCCTCCACCAGGCCCCCACTCATGTCTCCCAGCACCCCCACCCCCCAGCAGTGCAGGGGCACCCTCCACCAGGCCCCCACTCATGTCTCCCACCACCCCCACCCCCCAGCAGTGCAGGGGCACCCTCCACCAGGCCCCCACTCATGTCTCCCACCACCCAGCCACCAGGGGCAGCCTCCACCAGGCCCCCACTCATGTCTCCCACCACTCCCACCCCCCAGCAGTGCAGGGTCAGCCTCCACCAGGCCCCCACTCATGTCTCCCACCACCCCCACCCCCCAGCAGTGCAGGGGCACCCTCCACCAGGCCCCCACTCATGTCTCCCACCACCCCCACCCCCCAGCAGTGCAGGGGCACCCTCCACCAGGCCCCCACTCATGTCTCCCACCACCCCCACCCCCCAGCCACCAGGGGCAGCCTCCACCAGGCCCCCACTCATGTCTCCCACCACCCCCACCACCCAGCCACCAGGGGCACCCTCCACCAGGCCCCCACTCATGTCTCCCACCACCCCCACCCCCCAGCAGCGCAGGGGCAGCACCACCAGGCCCCCACTCATGTCCCCCTGCACCCCCACACCCCAGCATCCAGGGGCACCCTCCACCAGGCCCCCACTCATGTCTCCCACCACCCCCACCACCCAGCCACCAGGGGCACCCTCCACCAGGCCCCCACTCATGTCTCCCACCACACTCACCCCCCAGCCACCAGGGTCAGCCTCCACCAGGCCCCCACTCATGTCTCCCACCACCCCCACCACCCAGCCACCAGGGGCACCCTCCACCAGGCCCCCACTCATGTCTCCCACCACCCCCACCCCCCAGCAGTGCAGGGGCAGCACCACTAGGCCCCCACTCATGTCCCCCTGCACCCCCACCCCCCAGCATCCAGGGGCACCCTCCACCAGGCCCCCACTCATGTCTCCAACCACCCCCACCCCCCAGCAGTGCAGGGTCAGCCTCCACCAGGCCCCCACTCATGTCTCCCACCACCCCCACCCCCCAGCAGTGCAGGGGCAGCACCACCAGGCCCCCACTCATGTCCCCCTGCACCCCCACCCCCCAGCCACCAGGGGCACCCTCCACCAGGCCCCCACTCATGTCTCCCACCACCCCCACCCCCCAGCAGTGCAGGGGCACCCTCCACCAGGCCCCCACTCATGTCTCCCACCACCCCCACCCCCCAGCCACCAGGGGCACCCTCCACCAGGCCCCCACTCATGTCTCCCACCACCCCCACCCCCCAGCCACCAGGGTCAGCCTCCACCAGGCCCCTACTCATGTCTCCCACCACCCCCACCCCCCAGCCACCAGGGGCACCCTCCACCAGGCCCCCACTCATGTCTCCCACCACCCCCCCACCCCCCAGCCACCAGGGTCAGCCTCCACCAGGCCCCCACTCATGTCTCCCACCACCCCCACCACCCAGCCACCAGGGGCAGCCTCCACCAGGCCCCACTCATGTCTCCCACCACCCCCACCCCCCAGCAGTGCAGGGTCAGCCTCCACCAGGCCCCCACTCATGTCTCCCACCACCCCCACCCCCCAGCAGTGCAGGGGCACCCTCCACTAGGCCCCCACTCATGTCTCCCACCACCCCCACCCCCAGCAGTGCAGGGGCACCCTCCACCAGGCCCCCACTCATGTCTCCCACCACTCCCACCCCCCAGGGGCAGCCTCCACCAGGCCCCCACTCATGTCTCCCACCACCCCCACCACCCAGCCACCAGGGGCACCCTCCACCAGGCCCCCACTCATGTCTCCCACCACCCCCACCCCCCAGCAGTGCAGGGGCACCCTCCACCACGCCCCCACTCATGTCTCCCACCACCCCCACCCCCAGCAGTGCAGGGGCACCCTCCACCAGGCCCCCACTCATGTCTCCCACCACCCCCACCCAAAGCCACCAGGGGCAGCCTCCACCAGGCCCCCACTCATGTCTCTTACCACCCCCACCACCCAGCCACCAGGGGCACCCTCCACCAGGCCCCCACTCATGTCTCCCACCACCCCCCACCCCCCAGCAGTGCAGGGGCAGCACCACCAGGCCCCCACTCATGTCCCCCTGCACCCCCACCCCCCAGCATCCAGGGGCACCCTCCACCAGGCCCCCACTCATGTCTCCCACCACCCCCACCCCCCAGCAGTGCAGGGTCAGCCTCCACCAGGCCCCCACTCATGTCTCCCACCACCCCCACCCCCCAGCAGTGCAGGGGCACCCTCCACCAGGCCCCCACTCATGTCTCCCACCAACCCCACCCCCCAGCAGTGCAGGGGCAGCACCACCAGGCCCCCACTCATGTCCCCTGCACCCCCACCCCCCAGCATCCAGGGGCACCCTCCACCAGGCCCCCACTCATGTCTCCCAGCACCCCCACCCCCCAGCAGTGCAGGGGCACCCTCCACCAGGCCCCCACTCATGTCTCCCACCACCCCCACCCCCCAGCAGTGCAGGGGCACCCTCCACCAGGCCTCCACTCATGTCTCCCACCACCCCCACGCCCCAGCCACCAGGGGCACCCTCCACCAGGCCCCACTCATGTCTCCCACCACCCCCACCCCCCAGCAGTGCAGGGTCAGCCTCCACCAGGCCCCCACTCATGTCTCCCACCACCCCCACCCCCCAGCCACCAGGGGCACCCTCCACCAGGCCCCCACTCATGTCTCCCACCACCCCCCACCCCCCAGCAGTGCAGGGGCACCCTCCACCAGGCCCCCACTCATGTCTCCCACCACCCCCACGCCCCAGCCACCAGGGGCACCCTCCACCAGGCCCCCACTCATGTCTCCCACCACCCCCACCCCCCAGCAGTGCAGGGGCACCCTCCACCAGGCCCCCACTCATGTCTCCCACCACCCCCACCCCCCAGCCAACAGGGGCACCCTCCACCAGGCCCCCACTCATGTCTCCCACCACCCCCACCCCCCAGCCACCAGGGTCAGCCTCCACCAGGCCCCCACTCATGTCTCCCACCACCCCCACCACCCAGCCACCAGGGGCAGCCTCCACCAGGCCCCCACTCATGTCTCCCACCACTCCCACCCCCCAGCAGTGCAGGGTCAGCCTCCACCAGGCCCCCACTCATGTCTCCCACCACCCCCACCCCCCAGCAGTGCAGGGGCACCCTCCACCAGGCCCCCACTCATGTCTCCCACCACCCCCACCCCCCAGCAGTGCAGGGGCACCCTCCACAGGCCCCCACTCATGTCTCCCACCACCCCCCACCCCCCAGCCACCAGGGGCAGCCTCCACCAGGCCCCCACTCATGTCTCCCACCACCCCCACCACCCAGCCACCAGGGGGACCCTCCACCAGGCCCCCACTCATGTCTCCCACCACCCCCACCCCCCAGCAGCGTAGGGGCAGCACCACCAGGCCCCCACTCATGTCCCCCTGCACCCCCACACCCCAGCATCCAGGGGCACCCTCCACCAGGCCCCCACTCATGTCTCCCACCACCCCCACCACCCAGCCACCAGGGGCACCCTCCACCAGGCCCCCACTCATGTCTCCCACCACCCCCACCCCCCAGCCACCAGGGTCAGCCTCCACCAGGCCCCCACTCATGTCTCCCACCACCCCCACCACCCAGCCACCAGGGGCACCCTCCACCAGGCCCCCACTAATGTCTCCCACCACCCCCACCCCCCAGCAGTGCAGGGGCAGCACCACCAGGCCCCCACTCATGTCCCCCTGCGCCCCCACCCCCCAGCATCCAAGGGCACCCTCCACCAGGCCCCCACTCATGTCTCCCACCACCCCCACCCCCCAGCAGTGCAGGGTCAGCCTCCACCAGGCCCCCACTCATGTCTCCCACCACCCCCACCCCCCAGCAGTGCAGGGGCACCCTCCACCAGGCCCCCACTCATGTCTCCCACCACCCCCCAGCCACCAGGGGCAGCCTCCACCAGGCCCCCACTCATGTCTCCCACCACCCCCCAGTTACCAGGGGCACCCTCGACCAGGTCATCACAATCCCCAATCATGTGCGTTATGGTCAGCCTCCACAGCCAAAAAGCCCTACCAAGTAACCCATTCACCCACATGGAAATGGAAATTACATGTCACACCCCCAATGTTCATGAAGCAAATGAACCCATGTCCGTCACACACAATGGTTGCAATTGAATGGGAAAACACCCAACATGACATGCATGAAACCAATGAGATGATACCACACAGTGAAGTATGAAAACAAAATTGTATTTAAAAAAACAAAGAATGCTAAAGAAAGGAAACAAACTACAATGGGAAAGAGAAAAAATAAGCTGCATGTCCGTATTAAAAAAAAAAACTGCAAATCAGAATCCAAAAAAATGTTGTCCAAAGTCAAATGTAAAAAAATCACTATGCAATAAAGAACTATGTAAAAAACTAACAAGGGTCCATGAGCCCAACTGAACAAAGGAAACCTACTAAAAAACCTAACTAAAAATCAACTATATACAAAAAGTGGAGCAGTGTCCATCGACTCCAAATCATAATAAGAAACAAAGGAAACTTAAAACTAAAGAACTATATACAAAGGCGGCGGGCAAGTCCAGCGGCTCACTCCGTGGTGTCCCGGGCCAGGGCATCATCGAATTCCTGTTCGATGTCCCGGAGGCGGTCCAGTTCCATGGCCCCGAGGGTCCGCAGGGACGACGCCGTGTCCTCCTCCAACCCCCTGCGGATTGCCTCGAGGCACTCGGCCCGCCTCAGGGCCCTCCGCATGGAGTTCTCCGCCCTGACCACTGTGAGCCGCGCCTCTTCCGCCCGCCGCCGCTCCGCACCTATGGCGTGGCCCAACCGCTGCCACACGGAAGACACTCTCTGTCCTGGGTCCCCCTGCCCTCCGGCCGATGCCTGCCCCTCCGATGTTGAAAGCCCCGAGCCTTCATGTCTTCCACCATGTTGCTGCTGCTGCTCTGCCTCTGCCCGTGCACTGCCTCCTGCTGCCTGCACATCCTCCGCCGGCTGGGGTGCAGTTGTTGATGTGGCCACCCCTGCTGGACCTCCGACTCCCGACTGTGGCAGGGATGCCTCCTCCACCAGCCTGGCCGCACCGTCAGAGGCAGCTCCACAGGGCACCCAGGTGACTGATGGGTGGGAAGATGGCACAGAGGACGACTGGTGCGTAGGGGGTCCAGTTGAGGAGGGGGTCGGAGCAAGCCCCATCAGACGGAGGAATCCGGCCTGGGTGACCTGTCCCAGCAGGCTGACGTGGTCAACGAGCCATTCGAGATGACGTGCAGTCTCTCCATGAAAAGACTGCAGGTCACCTCGCATGGCCCGTTGACGCAACGCCACACCAGCCAGGACAGGCTCAACCCGGACCTGGATGGCCACGTCCGCAGGCAGCGGAAGGCCAGTTGACGTCAGCTCATCCCCTGCCTGAAAACGGGTCTGGACGTAGGCATCCCTGCTGGTGCAAGATGATGCAGGGACAGGATCGGGGACAGGATTGCACACAGGCACCTCCGCGGCGGCCTGTGCTGCCTCCTGTCCCTGGTCCTGCACTGCACCACTAGCACCAGTGGGATCCCCACCTCCAGACCCCGTCTCTGGTGCTTGCACGGCCTCCTCCTCCACCAAACCCCCCACCAACCTGGATGACTCCGTGCCATCTTCCCCTGTTGGGCCCTGTGGGGTCCCAGCTGCCCCTTCTGCTGCCGAGGAGTCCAACTCCAACCTCTGCCTCTTGGACCTCCCCCCGGCAGCTGCGGCCTGGGACGCGGCACCGGACTCCTCACTCCCCGACGAGATGACAACACGGGAGGGGAGCCGGGCCTTGCGTCTCCGGCTGGCGGTCGGATCCCCGCCGCTGTGCTCCACAGCACCTTCTCCGCCCTCTTCATCAGTTGACGCTGCAGACAGGGAGAAACAAAACACAGGCATCAGGGCACTGTACAATGGACACATACACACATGACAGTTGCACATGAGTGGCATTGGCAAACCTCAGACATGTCATCACAATCCCCAACACACATGTCATTGCAACTCGCACACATGAGCCATACCACAGCCATATCGCAACTGCCACCACCATCCATACACATACAACAGCATCAGCAGCCAAAGGGGAGCCACACATCACATGCAACACAGGAAGTGCACCACACATGTACACACACCACCACACTTGCATGCATGTGTACACCTCTGCCAAGTGTCGCACTGTTCAGACGGCCATCCATGTCACACCTGCCAATCAGGCTTCCACATACCGCTGTCACATGCATTCATGTTGCATCACTGTTGCACCCTTGTCAAATACACACACATGCACATGTACACAGTGCTCATGCATGCAGCCGAAAACAACATACATGCGTGACATCACGGACATGTCTACTTACATACACATTCATACAAACATGTGTGCCCGCACAACTGCATTTGCCATGCAAGCCTACACACACAAGCACCATCCAAGTCTCACACATTACAGCCCTCGCATGTGTCAGCCCCACGGCCCTGTACACCCCCACCCATACTCGACCCCATACTAACAGATGTGCAACCTGCACACTACCGAATAATCACCACACGCACTGCTCACAATCAGGATGCATGTACACTCACTGCTCGACTCCAGACGGGTCTACTTCTCTAGGACCTGGACGTGGAGCGCTGGGGATATGCGTTCCAGGACCCCCATCTGTTCTTCCGACAAGTGGCCCCGGCACCCCTTGGCATCCGCTGCCTTCAAGAGGCGCCGGGCCTTGTTCAGGGTCCTGGACCTTTAGTCCTCCCAGCGCTTCCTGACATGTTGTAAGTCCCGGACTGCCACCCCCTCCGCGTTGATGGCAGTCACGACGTCAGTCCAGATCCGAGTCCGTCCTTCCTTGTCGGCGCGGGAACTTCCGAAGAGGGCATCATACTGCCCCAGGACTTGCTCCACCAGGACACCAACTTCGGTGGCACTGAAGCTGGTGCCCCTCTGCCTCTCTGGCCGGGGGTTGTCAGTGGTCACAGATGGTGTTTGCCCCGACATGACAACCCCAGAGGCAGGAGTGGGTGGGCAACTGGGTCCTGGGGCTGGGCTGTGGAGCGATGGAATTCCAGTCGGGAGTCTTCGGTTCCAGCAGGGGAGGTCACAGCAACAGCACCCCTGGCTGATGTGCAGGCAGCAAATGGCAGTGCACGTGGGCAGCAGGCAGTCAGGCAGCAGCAGATGGCAGGTGGGAGCGTGCTCGGGCACTGAGGGGCAGTAGTTCGGCCTTCTGGGCAGGAGCGTGGTCTTCTGTGTGCTTACGCGTGGCCAGCTTGGTACGGAGTGATTTGGCACGTGAAAATCCTGCACGTCAGCGTGAAAATCGAGGAAAGGCCCTTAGCGCGTAAGCGCGTCAGCACGCATACGCGATTCTATTGGACCAAAGGCCCTCAGCACGTAAACGCGTCAGCACGCATACGCGATTCTATTGGACCAAAGGCCCTCAGCGCGTAAACGCGTCTGTGACGTGACCCACACGGGTGTTTCCCACACAGCACGTGATGACAGAGCACACGTGGAAAGACTGCACGTCAGAGTGTCATCGCGTGTAATTGGACAGCACGTCAGAGTCTCATCGCGTGTAATTGGACAAAACTGCGCGTACACGCGATTGGCCTATGTACGTGTATATCAGGGGTGCGCGGACACTTACACACGCAAGTACGTCAGCGCACCTGTATCCCGGGGTGCGCTGGAATTTCCACACGCTATTGGACTGGGTACTGGATTTCAGGGGTACGCGGGTCACACGCTCGCCTACAACACGCGCAACGCATTAATTTGCGCGCTAACAAAATTACAAGCTCAGACCCAGGATGAACATACCGTTCCTAGCAGCAGTGGGCGTGGCCTACCAAAGGAGGAGGAGGAGGATAGTCAGGGCCAGAATATTCACACCCAGAACCAGCCTTTTCGGGATGCCTAATGACCAGGTGCATGGGAGGTACAGGTTTCCACCACACATCATACTGGACCTGGTGAGTGAGTGGGAGGATGACCTCACATCACCCACCCTGTGCTCCCAAGCACTCAGCCCCCTGGAGAAGGTCCTCAATGTACTGCACTTCTTAGCCACTGGATCATTTCAGCGGACAAGTGCCATTGTGGGTGGTGTATCACAGGCCACCCAGTCACGCTGCCTACACCAGGTCTTGAACATAATCACTGCACGCCCATCAGTCCGCAGGCACATATACCTGCCCAGAACACCTGCAGAAAGGCATGCTGCCGCCCTGGATTTTTATGCTGTGGCACGATTCCCCAAAGTGCTAGGTGCCATCGACTGCACCCATGTGGCTCTACGTCCCCCCAGGGCATCTGAGTACATCTATAGGAACCGCAAGCACTGGCATTCCATCAACGTGCAGGTAGTATGTAATGCCAAGGGAATCATCACCTCAGTATATGCAAACTATCCCGGGTCAACCCACGACAGCTTCATTTACCGAATGTCCACCCTAAGCCGGGACCTAGAAGCTGGGCGGCATGGCGATACATGGCTGCTTGGTGAGTATGAATGCCACTGCACATGCATGCATGTCAGATACTGAGCAAGGTCACAACCCCACCAATGATACCAATCACCACCTCCACAGGGGACAGTGCCTACCCTCTCAGCCCCCACATGATGACGACAATTCGGAACCCCACCACGCCACCCCAGGTAAGATATAACACAGCCCACATCACAACCCGGGGCATAGTGGAGCGCACATTCGGAGTGCTAAAGTCACGCTTTCGCTCCCTTGACCGTTCTGGCGGGCAGCTGTTGTACGCTCCCCCAGTAGTGTGCAGGATCATAGTGGCAGCATGTGTCCTGCACAACGTTGCAACACGCCGGGGCCTGGCCGTGGACATGGTGGTGCCCCCACATCCCCAAACACAGCCGCTGCGCATGGGAGGGGAAAGGGCACGGGGGGAGGCAGCCCGTACACAGCTAGTGGCTAATTACTTCACATAGAAATCACACCCCTGTGGAGTGCACACTGCCCTGGCACATTCCATCTGACAATCAATGATGACTCAACCTGACACTGATCCTGAATGTCTGGAGAATGAACCGTGAAAACCATATCAGCCTGAGATTGTTCACCTGGAAGTGTCACAATGTGTGCATCCCTACCCACACAGACACCACCAATGCAGTTTTGTGAAGTAACACATTCAAGCAGCTAAAATGAATACCCACTTGCAAAATGCAACAAGAGGACAGTGCCATGTCAGCCAACCCATCCCCAGCACCGCCACACCACACACCGTGCCATGTCATGCTATTTGCAGGTAAACAAAGTAATCCCCACAACATGACACTAGTGTCACAATGTAGAGTGTCCCTAATTGAAACTTGCAACACCTGAAATGCTCACAGTAATGCAGGAGCAACAACAAACTTGAGCAGGTACTACCATTAACATGACATCACAAATGTTATATATTAGTAGTCTCACCACCTGGAAATGCCTGCACTCCCACCACTACCAACTGTGCAGTGTTGGCGCCATGTAGAGTTGTAGGTGCACTGCTGCCAACATGGACCCCATCTCCAGACTAGAGGGCCTTGTGTAGACATGAGGAAGGGACCTGCAAATTGGGAGGTAGACACAGATGATGAGTTACACATCAATGCAACATGCAGTGTACAACACAACAGCAATATGCACTAGGAATGTATACACAGTATTGACTACAGACTGCCCACACAGCTCATGGGAGTCCAACGTCACTGTGTAATTCACTGTCACTTGGGCACACCCTTTGCAAGCCCATGGAAACGGGAAGCAGGAGGGGTGTGTGTGACTCAAACCCAAGCATCTGAACCAAATACATGACAAGCCTGCATGTGCCCAGCCACAATGCTGCGTATGCCCACAGGAACCACGGAAGCCAACAAATTGTCCCAAAAAAATTCGGAAAAATTAATTAAAAATAAAAATAAAAATAAAAATAAAAATGAAAAAAAATCAAAAATGGCCATTGATGGGCCCGGGGGGGTTGGGGAGGCCACCCAGGAGGTCCGAGGACAGGATGCACACCAGAACCCACCTGTGTGGGTCCTGGGAAAAAAAAAACACCTCCATGGGCTCATGGCCCACACGGCTACCCTATTGTGGGAGTATCACTGCTGTCGCTATTATCACCCTGTGCAGCTGCATCCGGAGGTGGTTGCACTATGGGAGGCAGCCCACGCAAGGCCCTAGTCTGCTCCTCCATGGCTGCAAGCATGCGGGTGTGGTAGGTCTGGTTCTGGAGGATGAGTGTGCCGGAGGTCCCCATGCAACAACTCACGGGATGCCCGGACCTCCGCCCTCGTTGCCTGCATCTCAGCTGAGAGCGTACGGGTGAGACGCTCCAGCTGCTGTTCTGTCCTTTGGTGTGTTGAAGCCTCAAGCTCAACAAGAGTCGTCCTGAGGTGAAGGAGCTCCTGCCTCAGGGCTTCCCTGTGGGCCTGGGGCTCAATGGAGATGGCCTCCTGCAGAGTCGCCAGTGCCGCCCGCCTGTCCCTGTTGGACGCCAACATGTCCTCCCTGTGTGACTGGCAGATGGAGTCGGTTGACTGCTCTAGTCGCTCCATCAGCCTTTCAGGGGGGACAATGGAAGTGGCCACCCTATCCATGGCCTGAGCCATCATCTCGGATGATGCTGCCTGTTGTGTTGCCATACCGTAAATGGATTGCTCCCATGCGGTATTGCCAGGTGGCGTACGGCCACCACGTCGGCGGGCACCACACCTGTCTGGGGCAAGGCGAACTGCGCCTTGCTGTGCCGGCACTGCCTGAGGCTGCAGGACTGCATTCCCCCTCTGATCTGCTGGCCCAGGAACAGGATCAGATGTCGCGGAGTGTGACCCTGCATCCGTAACCACCGAAGGCGTAGCTGCCAACACTGACATCCCCATTGAGGGTTCTGACCCTGGTGCAGGTGGGTGGGACAGAACAGAATCCCTCCCTGGAACACTCACCTGCGACGGCACGTAGGTCTCATCCGAATCAACACCTGAGTACAGCTCGGGGGAGGTGCAGCCAGAGACACCCCTTGAGAGCACGACCTGCAGCACTTGTGGGTTCTCACCCACCACCACACCACGTCCCTCACTGGTGGTTGGTCGGCCCTCGGACCCCTCCTGGGTCTGCACCATCTCCACAACCCCAGCAGTATCAGGTGCGTCTTCCCCTGCAAAGACATATAAACAAAGAAATGGAAACAGGCATTAGCACCATGGCACACAATGAGGGCTGAGAAGCAAGAGAACCAGTACTTGATTGACACATGTCCCACATGACTAAAACCCTCCCATGCATGCACCCTCACTGCATATGATGGGCAGGCAAATGGCACACACTGATGACACCAAGATGGAAGATGAACACATTTTCTGCATGCTGCCTGGCAGTGGCATCACACATTGGCCTGTGATTGCCAGGTGAAACACACATGCCATCACACAGATGGCATGTACCATTGCTATTGAGTGAAGATGGAGAGGAGGGCAGCACCTCTTCATTAAGTCCAGTTCCCGCATGTAATAGCTTTTCTGATTCTAACAGGTCAGATTTTTCACCTGGAGCTGCCAGTCTGAAATGGTCCAATTGCACAGGGACATGTGTGAACAAATGATATCCAGGTAACAAAGTCACTCCACTTTACCATAGCCATGTCAGACATGTGACTAGTGGACTGCGACATGCCTAGTAAAGGTGGTGGAATGCAAACAATCTGACTGAATGAACAGTGAAAAATAAGCAACAATGTTGTGGCAAGGTGACACTTCAAGGGCAACTGGCGTGCAGTTGGGCTAGATGTCTACTGTTGGCAGAAGGGATACTGATATGGCCAAATGCAGCTGCGCAGGATGTATTGCATGAAGCACATGGCTGACCCATACGACTCAGGCGCACACACTCTCGCCTGGCACACAAACAGAAGCCCTCACACACACACCATGCACATGGATGACACACACATGCATGTGCACTCACCGGACAATGCCTCGTAATCAGCCAGATCTCCCACGCCTTGGATCTGTTCCTCCGTGACGTAGGTCCCAGCGACTGACTCATGTGGAGTGAGTTCCATGTCTACTACTGGAGACCCACCTCCAGTCACTAGAGTTGCGGCATGACTTGAGGCCAGCTTACTCTTTGCCCTGCGCTTTAGGTCATTCCAGCGCTTATAGCAATCATTGGCTGTGCGCCTCACGATTCCAAGGGCACTTACGATGTCCGCAATGGTCTGCCAGTGTGCCTGGCGTTGTGCAGGTGTGGTCTTGGATCCTGCAACGATGACCATCTCGTTGTCATGTGCGGACACATACTCGACAAGTGCATTCAGTTCGTCATCCGTGAAGCTGGGCTTCCTGGACGGGCCGGACTGTGTAGCCGTGTCTGGGGCATCAGCCTGTGCCGGACGAGCACTCTTCCTCTTCCGCTTGGAAGGTGGTGGTGATCCTGAGTGTCCTGCGCCGCTCTGGACACTAGGATCAGGAGTGTGGGACTGCACACTCAGCATGGGAGTTGGTGCAGGCATTGGCTCTAGTGTGATGGTGTCAGGGGGAATGTCAGCAGCATGGACTAGGACCGACACTGTCCTGGCTGGGTGTGTGAGGGCTGGGCTGGATGGAGCCGCAGCTGCCCCTGCAGCCTCTCCGCCCTGCCTACTTGGTGCAGCAGATGACCTTGCTGCCCCAGATGCACGTGGCATGGTGACATCAACGTGCACCAGCGCACGTGTCATAGGCCTGCTGACCTGGAAGTCAGCCATGGAGTCAGCCAGGTCTGGTGCCACAATGGGCTGGTCCAACAAGGGCTGAGCATGGATGGTGTCAGCCACATCAGCCTCAACGGGAGGGGGGGGGGGGATTATGGGTGCCCTTGACTGGTCCTCCACACATGGGGGGACAGGCTCACCCTGCAAGTAACGACCACGTCCCCTACCGGATCCACCACGGCCACCACTTGTGGCTCTTCCACCTTTGCCACCCTTACGGAATCCTCGCCTCCCAGCCATGGCACTGATGTAGATGTGCGTATGGGAGTGGCTGTAAACTATTGTCCTGGGCAATTGGGGGTCAAAGGGGTTGGGTACCAGATGGTAATTGTACCCTAGTGCTCTTGCAAGGCTGATTGTAACCCCTGGGGAAAGATGACGGGTCACGCTACGCACAGGAGCCCCAAAAAAGGGAGATGACGTGCACGCAACCCCTCCTAGACCACGTGTGCAGAAAGAAAAACCTGCACTACGCTGTGGCACCCAGTAACACAAGAATGAACGTATGCGTGTCACACGCAGCCTAGAATGACCTCTGAAGGGGTAGGCTACACACGGGGCAAGCACAGATGTTAGATACGTGCGTGACTCACCGTCTGCCAGGTAAAAGAGCGTGAAGAAGGAGCGCGTTTGGTTGGCAACAAACCCGCCAAAAGAAGATTTGTACGCTGTCTGAGGAGACAGGACAACAGTAGAAGGGAACACTGTTTGAGGGAACGGGCCCAGGTAAGCCAGTAAAAGAGAAAAAAGGGAAAAAGCTGTCAGAGGTAACAGGGAATACGAACTTGAAACGCCGTGAAGTAAATCGCGTGTGAAACGACAAGAAGTACAGAATTCACCCACTCGCTCTCCACGAAAAGCACGTACAAGGAAATGGTGTTCGACACGTACCTTTTATACAGGCCCACACGTCCAGCGTCACTTACGCGGCGTGTACGCGCTAGGGCCATTTCCACCAATTACACGCTTTGTCACTTCTGCGTGTAGGGCCATTTCCACCAATTACACGCGATGAGACTCTGACGTGCTGTCCAATTACATGCGATGAGACTCTGACGTGCTGTCCAATTACACGTGATGACACTCTGACGTGCAGTCTTTCCACGTGTGCTCTGTCATCACGTGCTGTGTGGGAAACACCCGTGCGGGTCACGTCACAGACGCGCTTACGCGCTGAAGGCCTTTGGTCCAATAGAATCACGTATGCGTGCTGACGCGCTTACGCGCTAAGGGCCTTTCCTCGATTTTCACGCTGACGTGCAGGATTTTCACGTGCCAAATCACTCCGTACCAAGCTGGCCATGCGTAAGCACACGGAAGACCACGCTCCTGCCAGAAGGCCGAACTACTGCCCCCCAGTGCCCCGAGCACGCTCCCACCTGCCATCTGCTGCTGCCTGACTGCCTGCTGCCCACGTGCACTGCCATTTGCTGCCTGCACATCAGCCAGGGGTGCTGTTGCTGTGACCACCCCTGCTGGAACCGAAGACTCCTGACTGGAATTCCATCGCTCCACAGCCCAGCCCCAGGACCCAGTTGCCCACCCACTCCTGCCTCTGGGGTTGTCATGTCGGGGCAAACACCATCTGTGACCACTGACAACCCCCGGCCAGAGAGGCAGAGGGGCACCAGCTTCAGTGCCACCGAAGTTGGTGTCCTGGTGGAGCAAGTCCTGGGGCAGTATGATGCCCTCTTCGGAAGTTCCCGCGCCGACAAGGAAGGACGGACTCGGATCTGGACTGACGTCGTGACTGCCATCAACGCGGAGGGGGTGGCAGTCCGGGACTTACAACATGTCAGGAAGCGCTGGGAGGACTACAGGTCCAGGACCCTGAACAAGGCCCGGCGCCTCTTGAAGGCAGCGGATGCCAAGGGGCGCCGGGGCCACTTGTCGGAAGAACAGATGGGGGTCCTGGAACGCATATCCCCAGCGCTCCACGTCCAGGTCCTAGAGAAGCAGACCCGTCTGGAGTCGAGCAGTGAGTGTACATGCATCCTGATTGTGAGCAGTGCGTGTGGTGATTATTCGGTAGTGTGCAGGTTGCACATCTGTTAGTTTGGGGTCGAGTATGGGTGGGGGTGTACAGGGCCGTGGGGCTGACACATGCGAGGGCTGTAATGTGTGAGACATGGATGGTGCTTGTGTGTGTAGGCTTGCATGGCAAATGCAGTTGTGCGGGCACACATGTTTGTATGAATGTGTATGTAAGTAGACATGTCCGTGATGTCACGCATGTATGTTGTTTTCGGCTGCATGCATGAGCACTGTGTACATGTGCATGTGTGTGTATTTGACAAGGGTGCAACAGTGATGCAACATGGATGCATGTGACAGCGGTATGTGGAAGCCTGATTGGCAGGTGTGACATGGATGGCCGTCTGAACAGTGCGACACTTGGCAGAGGTGTACACATGCATGCAAGTGTGGTGGTGTGTGTACATGTGTGGTGCACTTCCTGTGTTGCATGTGATGTCTGGCTCCCCTTTGGCTGCTGATGCTGTTGTATGTGTATGGATGGTGGTGGCAGTTGCGATATGGCTGTGGTATGGCTCATGTGTGCGAGTTGCAATGACATGTGTGTTGGGGATTGTGATGACATGTCTGAGGTTTGCCAATGCCACTCATGTGCAACTGTCATGTGTGTATGTGTCCATTGTACAGTGCCCTGATGCCTGTGTTTTGTTTCTCCCTGTCTGCAGCGTCAACTGATGAAGAGGGCGGAGAAGGTGCTGTGGAGCACAGCGGCGGGGATCCGACCGCCAGCCGGAGACGCAAGGCCCGGCTCCCCTCCCGTGTTGTCATCTCGTCGGGGAGTGAGGAGTCCGGTGCCGCGTCCCAGGCCGCAGCTGCCGGGGGGAGGTCCAAGAGGCGGAGGTTGGAGTTGGACTCCTCGGCAGCAGAAGGGGCAGCTGGGACCCCACAGGGCCCAACAGGGGAAGATGGCACGGAGTCATCCAGGTTGGTGGGGGGTTTGGTGGAGGAGGAGGCCGTGCAAGCACCAGAGACGGGGTCTGGAGGTGGGGATCCCACTGGTGCTAGTGGTGCAGTCATCTACCACACAGGGATATCACTATGGTTCACATTACCTCTAACAACGGGTATGTGTCCTTTCTGTTACCTAGTAAACTTGTATCACACAAAACAGAATGGGGAACAATTGCTTTACTTAAGCCAATTCCTTTGTTATGCCATTAATGCAACCTAAAACCTTATCCTGCGGGGGGCAAAATATTCTAGCCCTGCATGGTGTTCCTAGCCCTAGCAAGCGCTGATGCATCGGCTACGCATTAGAACCAACAGGGAGCAAAACTCACCCTATGTTAATTTCCAGTGACACAAAACACACAATGCTTTTTTTCATCAATTTTTTCAATTTACTATCATACAAAATTTGGCCATAACAGATTATTATTTGCGGCCTGCACCTTTGGGTCAAATAGGCAGGTCACGTGGGACTCTACGTCGGGAAAAATTTAATTGCCCTCCGTGAGGTGTGCCTAGTTGGCCCAATCGTCAATTTTAAAACATTTTAAGAAAAACCACATCACACACCACTCTTGTAAGTGTGCAAGGGGAGCGTAACACATCTAAAACGAAAAGTGATAGAATCTATAGCATTGATTCTGACACAATTTTGTTCTAATAGAGCATCAGTCCACTTGTGTCACTCTAAGTGAGGTGACATCCATATGTTTGGTCGACCGGTTTCAATGATGTCTTTCGTGTATCATATTCTTCAGGACCCATTGTTTCTTCCATAGACCCAATCTGCAAACCCCATAGGGGTAAAGTTGCGACATGTTCTGTTTGTCTGTTGTATGTACAAACGCACGTTCACTTCCAACAATGGTCACACATTTCTGAAACTTCTTATTTGAAAAAGCCACCAACCTTGGTGCTAGATCACTCGTCAATCTCTTTTTTTAACCCTGTGCACCTCTTTCGGTGTAATGTTCTTATGAAGAATGCCTTTTGGGATGGTCGGGCTATTTTCATCTGGGCTGCTCTGCCTCTCCTGCTGCATTCACAGATTCGTTTACCTCGCGGAGGTGCAGTGCAGGACCAGGGACAGGAGGCAGCACAGGCCGCCGCGGAGGTGCCTGTGTGCAATCCTGTCCCCGATCCTGTCCCTGCATCATCTTGCACCAGCAGGGATGCCTACGTTCAGACCTGTTTTCAGGCAGGGGATGAGCTGACGTCAACTGGCCTTCCTCTGCCTGCGGACGTGGCCATCCAGGTCCGGGTTGAGCCTGTCCTGGCTGGTGTGGCGTTGCGTCAACGGGCCATGCGAGGTGACCTGCAGTATTTTCATGGAGAGACTGCACGTCATCTCGAATGGCTCGTTGACCACGTCAGCCTGCTGGGACAGGTCACCCAGGCCGGGTTCCTCCGTCTGATGGGGCTTGCTCCGACCCCCTCCTCAACTGGACCCCCTACGCGCCAGTCGTTCTCTGTGCCATCTTCCCACCCATCAGTCACCTGGGTGCCCTGTGGAGCTGCCTCTGACGGTGCGGCCAGGCTGGTGGAGGAGGCATCCCTGCCACAGTCGGGAGTCGGAGGTCCAGGAGGGGTGGCCACATCAACAACTGCACCCCAGCCGGCGGAGGATGTGCAGGCAGCAGGAGGCAGTGCACGGGCAGAGGCAGAGCAGCAGCAGCAACATGGTGGGAGACATGAAGGCTCGGGGCATTCGACATCGGAGGGGCAGGCATCGGCCGGAGGGCAGGGGGACCCAGGACAGAGAGTGTCATCCGTGTGGCAGCAGTTGGGCCACGCCATAGGTGCGGAGCGGCGGCGGGCGGAAGAGGCGCGGCTCACAATGGTCAGGGCGGAGAACTCCATGCGGAGGGCCCTGAGGCGGGCCGAGTGCCTCGAGGCAATCCGCAGGGGGTTGGAGGTGGACAAGGCGTCGTCCCTGCGGACCCTCGGGGCCATGGAACTGGACCGCCTCCGGGACATCGAACAGGAGTTCGATGATGCCCTGGCCCGGGACACCACGGAGTGAGCCGGTGGACTTGCCCGCCGCCTTTGTATATAGTTCTTTAGTTTTAGGTTTCCTTTGTTTCTTATTATGATTTGGAGTTGACGGACACTGCTCCACTTTTTGTATATAGTTGATTTTTAGTTAGGTTTTTTAGTAGGTTTCCTTTGTTCAGTTGGGCTCATGGACCCTTGTTAATTTTTTACATAGTTCTTTATTGCATAGAGATTTTTTTACATTTGACTTTGGACAACATTTTTTGGGATTCTGATTTGCAGTTTTTTTTTTTATACGGACATGCAGCTTATTTTTTCTCATTCCCATTGTAGTTTGTTTCCTTTCTTTAGCATTCTTTATTTTTTTCAATACAATTTTGTTTTCATACTTCACTGTGTGGTATCATCTCATTGGTTTCATGCATGTCATGTTGGGTGTTTTCCCATTCAATTGCAACCATTGTGTGTGACGGACATGGGTTCATTATCTTCATGAACATTGGGGGTGTGACATGTAATTTCCATTTCCATGTGGGTGAATGGGTTACTTGGTAGGGCTTTTTGCCTGTGGAGGCTGACCATTACGCACATGATTGGGGATTTTGAGGACCTGGTGGAGGGTGCCCCTGCACTGCTGGGGGGTGGGGGTGGTGGGAGACATGAGTGGGGGCCTGGTGGGGGCTGCCCATGGTGGCTGGGGGGTGGGGGTGGTGGGAGACATGAGTGGGGGCCTGGTGGAGGCTGCCCCTGCACTGCTGGGGGGTGGGGGTGGTGGCAGACATGAGTGGGGGCCTGGTGGGGGCTGCCCATGGTGGCTGGGGGGTGGGGGTGGAGGGAGACATGAGTGGGGGCCTGGTGGAGGCTGCCCCTGCACTGCTGGGGGGTGGGGGTGGTGGGAGACATGAGTGGGGGCCTGGTGGAGGGTGCCCCTGGTGGCTGGGGGGTGGGGGGGTGTGGGAGACGTGAGTGGGGGCCTGGTGGAGGGTGCCCCTGCACTGCTGGGGGGTGGGGGTGGTGGGAGACATGAGTGGGGGCCTGGTGGGGGCTGCCCATGGTGGCAGGGTGTGGGGGGGGTGGGAGTCATGAGTGGGGGCCTGGTGGAGGGTGCCCCTGGTGGCTGGGGGGTGGGGGGGGTGGGAGACGTGAGTGGGGGCCTGGTGGAGGGTGCCCCTGCACTGCTGGGGGGTGGGGGTGGTGGGAGACATGAGTGGGGGCCTGGTGGGGGCTGCCCATGGTGGCTGGGGGGTGGGGGTGGTGGGAGACATGAGTGGGGGCCTGGTGGAGGCTGCCCCTGCACTGCTGGGGGGTGGGGGTGGTGGGAGACATGAGTGAGGGCCTGGTGGGGGCTGCCCATGGTGGCTGGGGGGTGGGGGTGGTGGGAGACATGAGTGAGGGCCTGGTGGGGGCTGCCCATGGTGGCTGGGGGGTGGGGGTGGTGGGAGACATGAGTGGGGGCCTGGTGGAGGCTGCCTCTGCACTGCTGGGGGGTGTGGGTGGTGGGAGACATGAGTGGGGGCCTGGCGGGTGCTGCCCATGGTGGCAGGGGGGTGGGGGTGGTGGGAGACATGAGTGGGGGCCTGGTGGAGGGTGCCCCTGGTGGCTGGGGGGTGGGGGGGTGGGAGACGTGAGTGGGGACCTGGTGGAGGGTGCCCCTGCACTGCTGGGGGGTGGGGGTGGTGGGAGACATGAGTGGGGGCCTGGTGGGGGCTGCCCATGGTGGCTGGGGGGTGGGGGTGGTGGGAGACATGAGTGGGGGCCTGGTGGAGGCTGCCCCTGCACTGCTGGGGGGTGGGGGTGGTGGGAGACATGAGTGAGGGCCTGGTGGGGGGTGCCCATGGTGGCTGAGGGGTGGGGGTGGTGGGAGACGTGAGTGGGGGCCTGGTGGAGGCTGCCTCTGCACTGCTGGGGGGTGGGGGTGGTGGTGGGAGACATGAGTGGGGGCCTGGTGGGTGCTGCCCATGGTGGCAGGGGGGTGGGGGTGGTGGGAGACATTAGTGGGGGCCTGGTGGAGGCTGCCCCTGGTGGCTGGGGGGTGGGGGGGTGGGAGACATGAGTGGGGGCCTTGTGGGGGCTGGCCATGGTGGCAGGGGGGTGGGTGTGGTGGGAGACATGAGTGGGGGCCTGGTGGAGGGTGCCCCTGGTGGCTGGGGGGTGGGGGTGCAGGGGTACATGAGTTGGACATGGGTGGGGGCCTGCTGGCAGGTGCCCCACGGTGCAGGGGTGGTGGGGGTGGTGGGAGACATGAGTGGGGGCCTGGTGGGGGCTGCCCCTGGTGGCTGGGGGGTGGGGATGGTGGGAGACATGAGTGGGGGCCTGGTGGAGGCTGCCCCTGCACTGCTGGGGGGTGGGGGTGGTGGGAGACATGAGTGAGGGCCTGGTGGGGGCTGCCCATGGTGGCTGGGGGGTGGGGGTGGTGGGAGACGTGAGTGGGGGCCTGGTGGAGGCTGCCTCTGCACTGCTGGGGGGTGGGGGTGGTGGGAGACATGAGTGGGGGCCTGGTGGGTGCTGCCCATGGTGGCAGGGGGGTGGGGGTGGTGGGAGACATGAGTGGGGGCCTGGTGGAGGCTGCCCCTGGTGGCTGGGGGGTGGGGGGGTGGGAGACATGAGTGGGGGCCTGGTGGGGGCTGCCCATGGTGGCAGGGGGGTGGGGGTGGTGGGAGACATGAGTGGGGGCCTGGTGGAGGGTGCCCCTGGTGGCTGGGGGGTGGGGGTGCAGGGGTACATGAGTTGGACATGGGTGGGGGCCTGCTGGCAGGTGCCCCACGGTGCAGGGGTGGTGGGGGTGGTGGGAGACATGAGTGGGGGCCTGGTGGGGGATGCCCCTGCACTGCTGGGGGGTGGGGGTGGTGGGAGACATGCATTGTTGATCAGTAGTGCAAGGTGACATGTGGGTTGGCTGGGGGGCATGCCCATGGTGATGGCCTGCCTGCGGGACATGAGCAGGGGTGCAGGGTAGTCCCCCGTGGTGTGGGCTCCCTGCAGGGGCCGTGTAGGTTGTGGAGCGTACACCTGGGAGGACCCACACGGCCAATTCACGTGTAGTACTCCCCAGAACCCCTGAAATACACATTCCCTGCTGAAATCGCGTGTCCAACTTCCCGCGCACCCCTGAAATACACGTACCCTGCTCGCACTGGGACAATCGCGTGTGGAACTTCCCGCGCACCCCTGAAATATACGTACCCTGCTCGCACTGGGACAATCGCGTGTGGAACTTCCCGCGCACCCCTGAAATACACGTACCCTGCTCGCACTGGGACAATCGCGTGTGGAACTTCCCGCGCACCCCTGAAATACACGTACCCTGCTCGCACTGGGACAATCGCGTGTGGAACTTCCCGCGCACCCCTGAAATACACGTACCCTGATGGAATCGCGTGTGGAACTTCCCACGCAACCATGGAATACACGTACCCTGCTCGCACTGGCCCATTCGCGTGTGGAACTTCCCGCGCACCCCTGAAATGCACGTACCCTGCTGAAATCGCGTGTGGAACTTCCCGCGCACCCCTGAAATACACGTACCCTGCTGAAATCGCGTGTGGAACTTCCCCCGCACCCCTGAAATACACGTACCCTGCTGGAATCGCGTGTGGAACTTCCCGCGCACCCCTGAAATACACGTACCCTTCTTGCACGGGGCCAGTCGCGATTGGAACTTCCCGCGCACCCCTGCAATACACGTTCCCCGCTTGGCGTTTGCTGTTTGCCAGCCCGCTGAACTGGTCCAGGGTTAGCGCAGCCCTTTGCGATGATTTAGCGATTTTGATGGCTTTACCTTACGCGAGGGCGTTCTTGGGGGCGTTACTGGCGCTGCTGCAGGGTCGCTGCGATTCTCTGCGCCACGGCTGGTTTGGAAGCCTGAAATCCATGAATACGCTGTGCGCGGAAATCGGTTTTAGCGCACGTGCCTGGCGCAGTCATTCGCACGCGGACACTCTGCGCCAGCCGCTTGCGACACTTTTCTGCGAAATTCTATGAATTACCCTGATGGACACCAGAAGCGAGATTGTGGAGGGGACCGTCCAACCCATTCAGGTAAAGATTAAAGGAAAGTGGGGGGGCACAATGCACCTCTGCCCTATTCCTCTAACACTCAGAAAATGATTGATATATTCTTCTTTCCTAGCAAACGTAACACAAGCTACTGCACCTGGCTAAAGAGGCATTAACAGACATAATTATGCCATTCCCCACTAGGACCTTCCTGTCAAATGTGGTTTTCAAGACTATAAAGGACAGGCAAATATTACATATTTTGGCCATGTACTACTTGTCGAAATTCAAGTTAAGATATAGCTGTATTGTGTCTAAACAAGACGGAAGCCCATAGCAGAGAATATGTTTATTGATGACCCACGTTACTAGATAATCATATGCAAACCTGCCCAGTTTAAAAAAGAAAACAGGATCCCCTTGAAACTTTTATGAATCTTTTATAAAGATATGCATTATAGATGACTGAAAACATGTAGAGGCTCGGGATCCTGTCTGTAAAATTTCCTTCAGCAGATATGTTAACAAATGGGCCTATAAGGGGATGCAAAATGTGTAAAGGTCCCCTGACACAACATTCATGCCCAGAGCTTTTTACGATCCAAGGTCCATAATATTTAAATAAGATGTACCGGAGAAGCAAGATATTTCGCGAGACTCATAGGTGCTAATGTAGTCAACCAACATTAAGCCAATATACTACCTGTAGTTGCCACTTTAAAACAAAAAAAACGTTATTAAAGCACTTGACAATACACTACAGAGCAGTCATGGCATCAGCACTCGGCGTGGCACGTTGACACACTGGTCACATACAAAAACAGGGTTAGAATAATAGCAAAATGAGGCACCAACCGGCAACTAGAGCCGTGTCCAAAGTTATTCCAGGGTGTCCTTGGGGAAGTATATGGTAGTTCTGCTGGGTCTCCTATGTCTGGTGCTTCCCCATGCATTTGCATTAAGTAGGACCGGAAGGGGAGCCAGATGTCGACTGGTTTACCTCCCGCCGGCTGTAGCAGGGACCATTGCTCCTCCTGATCTGAGGCCCATGTCACAGCACGCATCCACTGTGCAATGGATGGGCTGGTAGGTTTCAACCACAGTAATGGTATACATCGAACCGCCAATAACAAGCAGAGGCTCGCCAATCTATGAAAACATTGTTGCAACAAATCAAACCTATGGAATAAACATTGCAGTGGGGTAGCTTCGATATCGCAATTAAACATGTTTGACATAACTTCACATACCCCACACCAAAAGTCCCTCCATCCCAAGCAGTCCCATAGCATCTGGAGGTATCGTGCTTCACCTGAATGCAAACTTTTGCCTGAGGAAACAAGTGCAACCTAGCTGGAGTATAATGATACTTGTGAAGCACCTTGAATTGTATTAAGCGAAATCTAGAGTTGAAAGATACCTTATAAAACTGTACACGGAACGGATGGAGTGGACAGAATGGTTGGAACGGATAGAGTGAATTGAACGGACCAAGCGAATGTCTTGGATCGCGTGGATGACACAGACGGCATGGATGTCACAGGTGTTATGGATGGTGCAGATGCTGTGGATGTCGCGGATGTTACGGATCTGGCAGATCCTATGGTTGGTGCAGATGTTGCAGATGGTGCAAATGTTACGGATGGTGCGGATACTACCGATGATGCAGATGCTACGGATGATGCGGATGCTATGGATGGCGCGGATACTACGAACGGTGTGGATACTACGAATGCTATGGATGGTACTGATGCTACGGATGATGCGGATGCCACAGATGGTGCGGATGCTGCAAACGTTGCGGATGCTGCAGACGCCACAGATGGTGCGGACGCTATGTTTGGTGCGGACGCTGTGGATGGTGTCCTCATGTGCCTGTCTCAGGTGCTTTACTGATAACCACCATATCACACTACTACACTTACTCTCTCCTATACACCATCATTCAACTAGAACACAGCTATATCATGATAATCCGGCCTAGCTGTTCACATACGAACGTGACCCCACGAACACCTCATCACCCTAATAAAATACAGCAAGCTCAGCACATTCACAGGCCTAATGCGGCCTGAACTCAGTCTGGGTGTCCAGCCTCCAGACTGAACACATCCAACTAATTTCCTCAGCACCACACCTACCGCTAAGAAGCAGCTATCATGCAACAACCAAACCAGCTAAACACATATCCGGTGCACCCTAGCAGATTATGCAAACTAAACTATAGGAAATATGTGGAGAGACAGCATGCAGAGGGAGATAAACTGGGCAGATTACTAGCATTGCTATATAAAAGCGAGACCCCTAGATTAGCAATTAGAGCAATGAAAGGGGCAGATGGCCAGATACGTTATACACAAGGGAGGTCATTACAACCTTGGTGCTAAGTGCACCAACTTTACCACCATGGTGTAAACTCTGTTTACACCATGGTGGATGGCGGATTTACCGCCCCATTCCAAGGTCAGTGGGGCGGTAAATCCCCATTTCCCATTTTCCCTTCCCCATTCCCATTTTTGCCCCATAGGGCATAATGGGAGTGGGGAAGGCGCTAATTACGCCGCCGTAAATTACGGCGGCGTAATTAGCACCATGGCGGGTTAGCGCCATGGATTTTAACGCCTGCTAAAAGCAGGCGTTAAAATCAGAATCAGGCGTTAAGGGTTAACGGTGGCGTTAACCCTTAACGCCTGAGTTGTAATGAGGGCCAAGGAGTGAATTACTGTTTTAAAAAAAAAATATTATGAGAAACTGCATGCAGACTTACTGAAGGAGAAGAATTAGATGTACTGGAAACATTAACAGAGATTGCCTTTCCCAAACTTGATGCGACAGAAAGGGAGAATTTAGAGGCTCCCGTGATGTTAGAAGAGCTAGAGCAAGTGATTAAGACACTACCTACCAACAAAGCTCCAGGGGAGGATGGACTCCCGGGTGAGTTCTACTAAGCTTATAGGTCGTAATTCCTCCCTCCCATGCTGGCAATGTTAAATGAAGCGTTTAGCAAGAACACTTTGCCTGCATCGCTTTGGGAGGCTATAATTATTCCGCTACTTAAACCTAACAACCCAGACATGGACTGCTGGTCCTATAGACCACTCTCGATGCCCAACCAAGACAGCAAAATACTCACAGCAGTGATGGCGTATAGGTTGAGGCTAGTCATAAACAAACTCATTCATACTGACCAAACAGGGTATGTCCTGCTTAGGAGCATATCAGACAACCTTAGAAGGCTCCACCATGTCATAGATCAGACAGAAGGAAGCTCCCAGGGGATAGCAATAATATCACTGGATGTGGTGAAAGTCTTTGATTCAGTCAAGTGGCCCTGGCTACTGGCGGTCCTAAAGGAATATGGGGTGGGGCCGGGGTATCTGACGTGGGTCAAATTATTATACAGCAAACCATTAGCACGAGTTAGAACGGGGGCGGCCATATCAGAACAGTGGCAATTGAGTAGAATCACCAGTCAGGGATGCCCGTGGTCCCCGATGGTCTTTATCCTAGCACTAAAACCCTTAGCAGCGTACCTGGGGCAGCAATATGGAGAAATTGGGATCAGCACTTAGGGAGGGCAACATCTGATATTGATGTACACGGATGATATGTTGTTGTACCTGAGGTATCCCGAGGTGAACTTACAGTACATCTTGGAGGTTATGGAGTAATACGCGAGGCTGTCTGGCATAACAGTTAACCCTAAAAAGTCGAGCATATTCCCCCATGGAAGATATGTAGGAGTGCCACGACACAATCTGCCGGTATTACAGATAAAGTGGGAACTTGAAAGGTTCAGATACTTGGGAATAGACATATACCATAAGGTTCAGGTTGAGCATGAGCAGAACACTGAGAAGGCAGTTTGGCATTTTGGGCCAAGCTACCCCTGACCATGATGGGGAGAGTGGCGCTGTTTTAAATAGGGTGGTACTGCCCAGCCTATTACATTATTTTGCTAACATTCCGTATGTGATACCCAAACGATTCTTTACTAAAGTACAAAGTATATGCAGGGTATTCATATGGCATAACTCCAGGAATATAATAGAGTTATGAAGTTACAGAACCCGTACGAACAAGGGGGCATTAGATTGCCCAACTTTGAAGTATATTACTTGGCCAGTCAACTCCAATGCGTGGCGCAGTGGTTAGCGGAGGATCCTTAACCTGGTCCAAACTGCTTAGGGCTGAGTGTGTCCCTTACTTTCTGAACAAATGGATGTGGTTGTCAAAACGGCAGCGGGAAGGAGGGACAAGATTGCTAGACCTAGATGGGGAAATAAGGCGGCGAGCCTGCCAGGTAAAGGAGAACCCGCTCCCGTGCTCCCCACAGATGCCACTAGTGGCATTGGAGCGGATGGACCAGCAAGTGAGGGGGATAATCAGAAGATATTGGGAACCGAAAGGTATAGCGACCTTGGGGGATGTGTGGCAGGACGGGAAGGCGATAGAGTTTGATACATTGATGGGAGGGATGGGATTGCACCAGGGTCAATATATTACATTTGATAGGCTGGTAAAGATGATAAAGGGAGGGTGGCCCGAAGCAGTGTTGACCAGACAGCCGACGATGCCATTGAGACGTTATACGATGTGTCAGAAGGGGGCCATGAAGTCTCCCGCATATACGAACTGTTGATGTCTAAGGTTGGGAAGCAGGTGATCCAGACAAGATTGGGAGGAGGAGGGGGGAGAACCAATTGGGGATGGACTGTGGGTCAGGGCACAGGGGTACTACAAAAAAGTATCAAGGATTGTGAGGTTGTTGCAGATTCAATTGTATGTTACCCACAGAGCATACATGAATTCGAAGAAGATAGCCAAATTTAAAAATGCTGGAACACAGACATGCCCAATGTGTGGGGAAGTGAACACAGAAATGGTGCATATGTTCTGGGCATGCCCTGAAATAAGGGGATTCTGGATGGAGGAGGAAAAGAGATACATTTTGGATATAGACTCCCTGTGGGCAGGCCGTGTAAACTCAAACATGTGAGCAAACTTAAAGATTTAGCATACATACGTGCTAAACGTACGATAGCAATGAGCTGGAAAGCAAACAGAAGGCCGGGAGCAGAAGCCTGGTGGCATGATCTCTAGAAATGGGCAAATGCTGAGACAACGGTGTTTCCAGGAGGCTGCAAACCAAGCGGGGAGGAAGAAGCGGACACGTTGATAGCTGGAGACACTTGGTTGTGACACAGTCAGGGTCTGACCTGGAAAGCCCAGAGGAAGATGGTCCCTCAGGTGCCGAGACAGGGGAACGCCCATAGAAAGGATGGACGTAGGCTGCGATGTGGGGTGGGGATGGGAGGATGGGGTAGTCTTTCAGGGAGCGTTATTTTTAAATGACAATGAGTCAGATGAGAAATTCGTAACCAAACCGAACGACTGTGCATAGCATATGCAACAACTTCTATGAGTATCTGCCACTATGTGGCATTACCAACCAGCTCAAACCTTCAAGTGTTTATCCAGGAATCGTGTAGCTTCTTCCCATTAGGTAAAGAAGTATACTTCCTCCCTATGTTCAATCTACAGTTTAGCAATTCGCCCGTGGCCTTTGTGGCGTGCAATATAGCAGCCCTGTCTCGGTAATTAAGCAATTGGACTATTATGGGGCGGGGTGTCGAACCCAGTTTGGGTTTAGGAGCTAGGGCACAGTGGGCATGCTCAATTGCAAACTGCAGTGACAGCTTAGGTGCATCCAGCAAAGTCTGGAGAGTATGTTTCACAAAGTCATCCATGGAACCACTTAAATTGTTCTCCGGGATTCCTATAATCCGCAGGTTGTTATGCCTCGATCAGTATTCCATGTCATTGTTTTTTTTGCCAATGGCTAATACCTGCTTTGAAAGAGAGGCAACATCCTCACTCAGTGCCGTTATCTCATCTCCTGCCATCCCTCTTCTTGTTTCTGTTTCCGTAATACAGAGGCCTGTCTTCTCCATTCGATACTTAATGGAGCTGATAGTGCCGCACATATTATCCAGTTTGGCGTGAATTTCAATAAACCCCTTGCGCATACACTCCATTATGCAGTTTGCCATGGTCCAGTTCTCCCCTTGTAGTGCTGTCTGCCCCCTCCATTGATTTAGGCGTGGCCTTAGTAAACAAATGTATAGAACTCTGCGTTCTACCTGCACCTTTCAACATATTGTCACCCCTTACTAAAGCACTGCAGTTATGGTGGTGTTAGACACAATCTAGGGGAGGATTATACAAGGGGCCAGGAGCAGTGTCATGACACCCGGTATCATGATCTTTCACCTGGCCTGTCTCACCTTTCTAGGTATTGAGCTTAAAATCCTCAAATTGTGCCAGACTCAGGATATTGCAGGCCCTCAAGGGTCACATACAGTGCTCCACCTCTGCTATTAAACCGTCCAACACTACTCCAGGTTGTTATTGAACATTAAAGGCCCAGCCATAGGACTCATCAGGGGGGGAACCCATCAGCTCTGTTTGCCACATCCCTGCGGGTGTGCCAGGCCAGCCACGGACACCGCAGTTGGGTCGCACAACAGCAGCACTAGCAAAGTGTTCAGGATGCATATCCGTGGCTTAGGCTGCACCAGCAGCTACTATGCAATTTTTAATGCAGCTGTCAATCAGCGAGTACCATTCTATAGGTTGTCTCTGCTCACAACGATAATGAACCTTACTGGCCCGGGTATCCCACTGTATTCTCTGTCCTCTGCTCTCCTGCAGTATTGTTGCTGGTGCCGCCATTCACATATCCGGTGTCTGCTGCAATTCTGTCCATCATATATTCTGTAAACAAAAATGCTGACAGTGGTGCACACCTGGTAACAATTGATATAGAAATTCAAATCATCATTATATGTACAGAAGAGCTGGTTTAAGAATTTAAAGGTGCGGGGGAGGAAAAAAGGCCTTGGCACAAAGCCTAAATCAGAAAAGAGAAAATAGAAGAGGACCCAAAAAGTGGGGCCCTCCCGTCCCCTGCACACTGTTTACTGATGCCACATAGGGCCTTCAAATATATGGATATAGATATATAACAGCAGTTTGTTAGTTGAGCATATAACAATTTATTTGGCAAAGAGGAAAACAAAATTTGCCAAAAGGCACATTCTGTTGTACAAAGTAATTCGTGACGTTTAACATATTAAAACAAATTGCGAAGAAGCAATAAATGATGGAGAGGTGATGCTGTCCAATTGTGGAGTGGCCGACGCGTTTCGAGGGTAACCTCTTCTTCATAAGGGCCCAATTGAACTGTTGACAACATTTCAAGGAGACAAAAAGTAAAATCTTTTATTTTATTTCCATAACAGTCAAGGACTGACTGACAAGCTGTACATAACTCGGGATGCTAGCGAGATGGTGAAGAGCAGAATACTGGAGATCTAGTATGGTGAAAAGAGTGAACTAACAGATCAAAGAGAAACACTCTATACTAATAGCTAAACACATAACAAAGGAGATGTATTGTGTGAGATCCACCTACATGGTGGGATCTAGAAAATGGCGTGATGAAGAGTCAGACAGATCGAGATAAGCCAAAAGCGGTAGTGGGTTCTCTTTGGGTTCTCTTTGCCAAATAAATTGTTATATGCTCAACTAACAAACTGCTGTTATATATCTATATCCATATATTTGAAGGCCCTATGTGGCATCAGTAAACAGTGTGCAGGGGACGGGAGGGCCCCACTTTTTGGGTCCTCTTCTATTTTCTCCCATCATATATTCTGTGTCAGCTCGGGCCTCTTCTATCTTCCGGTTCATATGCAGCCGGGTCTCCAACTCTCTACGCCTCCCACTGAAGGACTACGTGGGTGGCCAAGGAGAAATATACTCTCTGCGTCAGGGGCCTTCCCCCTTCTCGGTCGATATCCACTCTCATCCTGCTGCGTCTTTCACGTGACAGCAGTCGCCGCTGCCCGTTGTTCAACAGCTCCTCACAGCGGAGGTGCCTCAGTCTCCAAGTCTCTCTGAACACTGCAGGTGGCCCACCACGTCAGCCACTTCTCGGTCTCGTTGGCATCCTTCGTATGTACAGCTGCCACACAGGCTATTTGGCCGCAGCTGGTCCTGATTGATAGCGCAGAGGTTCCTACTCAGATATCACCAGTTTCTAGTCATTGCTTCCCCCATTGAACGAGGTCTTTGGTCGCGCGAATGTCCTGGGCTGGGGAGCTCCCAGTTCAGGCAGCTATCTTGGGTTTGTACACAACAGCGCCCCACCACATTTATTTGATCTTTTGAGCCCCCTCTTTAGCAACAGGACTGGAGCTTAGCCCATTTTGCACATTTGTAAATGATGTTGGCCCGTAAAACAGCCTTTCCATAGTTGGTACGGGCCTTGCTTTGTGATTGCTGAAGGGCCAAACGGTCTTTAAGAATTGACATGGGAGCACCTTTAGCTCTTCAGCAACCTTTGTCAAACCAAGCATTACTAGATCGAATTTGCCTGCATGCGTTATCAATATTGGTGGGCATTAAATCCTGTGACTATATTAGGAAGATCAGCTTGGAATGATAAACAGGTACATATGTCTATGTTAGCTCAAACACATTTCAGGGATATGTCTGCCTTAGCAGTACACCATTTCAAACTCCTTCCATGCCTACTTGGTAGAAGGTTATGTAACATTAAAAGAAATTAAAGAAATAGATGATGCTTGTGTAGATACTTTTATTATCACATTTTGAGGGACATTATCACTTTCAACTCTGGTTAATAATTGAAATTCTGCTGTATCCCACCAATGAGCCATTTTTTGAAGACTAACAATTGATTGGAGTTGCCGGTGTATATGACATCGACCCCCTGGCAGGTAGATCATGAAGCATATGGCCATTTACAACACAGAACGTATGATCCCTGATTCCAACAACCGCTTTCCTTATCAGTTAAGAATGATCAAGGTGCAATTCATGGGAGGATACCTCGTATTCACTAAGGTTAAGATTAACTTGTGAGAGTTCCTTACTGAGCTAGACATTCACGTCCCCTGCCAATGTAATTGTTAGTAAATAAATCATCCTGATAGTATGATATATTGATATGATAGAGATTATCAACAATATCTGACATTAGTGGCAACACAATTATTACACATGTTAAAAATGTTCCACTATCACCGGATGCTGGATTAAAAAACGTGGTTGAATGTTGTTGTTTTTTAAGAGGACCTGTTCAACTTTCCCCACCCATTTCAATGACATCACAAAGAGCCACCCACCCTTAAAGTGACTGCTGGATGATGGATAGTCCAGAGAAAGAAAAATAATAAACTGAAGATTGCAACATTGTTTCTTCCAACAAGATAATACCATAGCTATTGAAAAACGTACTCCGTTTGGGTTTAACTAGTTCACTGATATTTACTGCTATACTATAGAATAAAATGGCTCAGGGAATTAGGCATTTGATGGCTGTTAATGATGGTGCAAATGTTTGTCTGTGGACCTGTAGACAGTCACCGGTGAGCTGATGTATGATCAGTTGGAGATATTACCGCTCTGAAAAATGTATCTCTAGTTTAGAGTGCGGGAATGATGGGATCACAGCATTATTATCGTTATCACAAATCCCCCCCATGATCAATGCTTGGCCAGAGGGAATGGTGATGAGGGAAGGCTCATCAGAGAGCACAGAAATGTTCTTAGTCAATGGCCTGTAAAACAACAAAGGCCCTCATTACGACCTTGGCGGAGGACCATGGTGCAATTTGCACCATGGTCCATGGCGCTAAGCTGCCAACTCCGCCATGAGGGTTGGCGGACTTACCGCCCCATTCCGAGGTTGGCGGGGCGGTAAGTCCCCAATCCCCATTTACCCTTCCCCATTCTCATTCCTGGCCCCATAGGGCATAATGGGAGTGGGGAAGGCGTTAATTACGCCACCGTAAATTACGGTGGCGTAATTAACAACAAGGTCCCTTAGCGCCATGGATTTTAACGCCTGCTAAAAGCAGGCGTTAAAATCACCATGGCGCTAAGGGAACTCGTACTCAGGCAGTAAGGTACGCCATGGTTTACGCCGGCGTAAACCCCTTACCGCCTGGGTCCTAATGAGGGCCAAAGTCAGTGATGAGGGAACGATTCACTTGCATTCACTATAGGCCATCCAGCTCTATCTTAAAAGGTAATCTCTATGGTCCACCTATCATTTTAAATAGTTACTTGAGGAAGTCGAATTGTTACTAGCTAGCTGTTTTTTATAACAAAGAGTTTGTTTTAACTTGAAATTTTTATTTTCTCATTCTATTATACCTTAGTAAACTAGCTAGTGCGGTATTGTGATGCAGCATCACCTTGTATTGTATACCCATGTCATGTGTTTTTTTTTAAGTTTAAGAGTTTTATTGTAGGAAATAAATATACAAGGCAATTAATAAACATTAATGGTATGTAAGAAAATATGACAAAGTATACAGGAAGCATAAAACAAAGTCATTTCTGAAACAGATGTTTGACATATTTTAAGCCAGGTATTCATGAATAAAAGAGTATGGTTAGCTTGAAGGATTTTTAAAATATACGGCGTGGGTGACAGTACAATAACACACACAACATATAACAAACAAGACAGACAGGACATAACACCAACAGAGGGTGAAAAGAGAGGGATGAAGTGATACATAGTAATCCTGGATGCTAATTTAACATTAATGAGAATCTGCATTGGATAAGAAGTCAAGAAAGGGTTGCCATTTCAATTGATGTTTGCATAATAGATCAGGAGAGGATGCTATACAATTTTCCAGCCTATGAGTGTTGCAAAGAATGTTGCAAATATTGTTCCACCAAAAATGATAATGAATATGATTTAAGTTTTTCCAAATAGCAGTAATAGTTTTCATTGCAATCGTTAGACATAAATCAAAGAGCAAAATTACATATTTGTTGGCTGGCGTAGTATGTAAGAGGGAACTTCCAAAAATAAGGGAGTCAAAACAAAAGACTTGATGAAGTTTAAAAATAGATTTGATAGTTTGCCATACGGAGTTCCAAAAGAGTTTAACATGTTGACAGTCCATAAACATATGCTTAAAAGAGCCTGGGTCTTACGTACAGCTCCAACACAAGTCATTAGGTGAAAGACCAGATTTGAAGAGAGAGACTGGGGGGAAAAAGGCTCTATGGTGGAAGAAGAAAAGGGTTTGAGTTAGGCTGGCTGAAGAAGTAATCTTAGAGATGCATTTCCAGTGTGGAGGCCAGTCAAATTGAAAATTCGGTGATATGCAATCATTCTTCCAATCATTGTGCAGCAGGCCCGCTGCAGGAGTTGAAACCAGTGTTTTGTAATAAACAGAAGCTGTAATGTTAGGATTTAACATATATAGTAACTTTTGCATATCAGGAATATTAGACTTGTATATGAGTCAATCATAATTTTGAAAAAGAACATCAATAATGATTAGATATTGTTTCATGAAGGCAGCAGGCATATGGTACTTGATAGCAAAGCTATTAAAAGTAATGGGAGCATTATTCTAAAAATATTGATTACAAAATGTAACATTTCTAGAGAGCCAAGGATTCCATAAAATAGATTTACCTTTAACCTTAATAAGGGGATTAAGCCATATGTACAGAGAGATGAATGAGGATAATTTGTTTAAGGATGGGAACATATATAATTTGAGATACAATGCGAAGCGGCGAATACAGGAATATTTCATAAGTTTGTTCTGACTTTTAATAATGTAAATATCGGCCAGGGGAATTGGGCAAACCATGGCTCTTTCTAGATGCACCAAATATGGGCATACATTCCGATTACTCTTGAATAAACCACCACTGTGTTTTCTTAAATAACAAAGGCTATGTGATATTTCTTAAAGTCCGGGCAGTGGACACCACCTAAACAGTGGGGCTTTTTTAATTTACTGAGCGAGATTCTATGCTTCTTTTTCCCCCATAGAAATCCTATTAAGCAAAAATCTATGGATTTGAAAAAGGAGAGGGCAAGGGAGATGAGTAGCATGCATAGGAGATACAGGATAATAGGGGATATCATCATCTTGATGGATTCTAAATGACCCCACCAAGAGAGGAAAAGGGGTGACCAGGAGGTTACTAATTCTGCTATATATAATTTCTGTAGTTTGCTTGCGAATGTTACTAATAGAGGCTGAAATACGTACTCCAAGATATTTAAAACCCTTGGGACACCATTTCATTCATAGGGATAAGGTATGATGTGGCGTGCAATATATGTGAAGGGGAAGGATTTCCAATTTATCTATATTAAGCTTGTATCAAGTGAGGCTCACTCTTGCTTAGTGAGTCCGGCCCATTAATCAAGAGAACAGGCACAAACCGATAACCGCTATCAGGGATGAACGAGGTGAGGAAGTGAGGACTTGGGATGGGATTAATAGGGTGTTCTCGCGGTTTTACACAAAACTGTACTCCAGGAAACAAGAAGCAGAGGGGGAACATATAACTGACACCCTAGGGGAGATTCCCCTCCCTAGACTATTGGAGGACCAGGCACAGAAACTGGATGCGCCTCTCACGCCTGAGGAGCTGACCACAGTGATAGCCCAGTAGGAGAGTAGGAGGTAAGAGATTGCGCAGAGAGACATTGAGGAAAGAAAGAGAAAGGGAGAGAAAGATAAAGAGACGTCTAAGAATAACAAAGAGAATAGGTGAAGAAGAGGAAAGAAGAGAGTAGAGAAGCCTGCATCAATTACTGCATCATCGGGCACAATTATGCAGTAATTCAAAGTCTGCTTCCCAGATGGAGCCCCGTCTTGCAGGGAGGCCTCCTGTTGTGATAAGGTACGGAGCGGTCCGCTCCTTCTCGTTGTCTTCTCCACCCTGGCCAGAGCACCTTAGAAGTTGCAGCTACCATTTATATTTATGGCGTGCTGTGCCCAATTCTTCGCTGCTGTGCTCGCCCGTTTTGCATGGAGCAGACCCTAGAGGGAACCAGCATCTTCCCAGTCTCCGAGTGCTGATCTTACTTGCAACATTGTTCCGCACTTTGTTCTGCAAATGACAATGTTTATAGGGGTGGATCGCACTAGAAGCTGAGCTGCTGCTCACTCGCATACAGCTACCCAGCCTGTCCACTTTTGCATTTGTTCAGTTAACCTTCTATTATTGTATTGGAAGCAGATCCTAGATGGAACCCTCCCGGCTCTGTCATCTTTTTGTATGCTGGTTCCGCAGTGATCTTCCTTGCAGTCGGGTTCCCTCCATGGCAGGTGGACCGTGGGTGGACCCGCTTGTTTCCTTTGTCTGCCAGCGCTGCTCCAGCCCCACGCTTGTACCGCCTCAATGTGCCGGTGCCACCATCTTGCCCTTCCCGGGCCATATCTGTCTCGGGCTGAACTGTGTGCCTCCTCCGGCCGTGGTGAAATGCAGGTCACCTCCCACCCAGCAGTCCGTAACTGTTGTTGTTGTGGCTGTGCTCTGCTGTGGCTGCCATTTTGATTTCCTGGCCGCAGCGGGCTCCTGCAGCTCCACTGACTCATACTCTGCTCCAGCACCGGCAATCCTCACTGTCTCTGTGCACATTTGTGCCCGTTTGCCTCTGATAGCATATTCTTTAAATATCATGGACCCTCGCCAGCTGGGTCCACGGTTGCAAGCAGGATACTGTAGGATCCCCGGGAGCTCTCGATGGAGACGTCCTCACAGCATGGCCACCAAGCCACGTCCCAAAGGGAATTAATATTGTGTGAGTGTGGGTTAAGGCAGAGGAACTGACTGTATATTTTCAAACGGGGAGGTTCTTTTTTATTTTCTTATTTCCGTCAGAAAAAATTACCCAGAGTTATAAAAGGCATTCAATAGATATATAGAACATGAGATATCCTGATAGAAAGCGCTTATCTCTATATATTCAGCCGGTTTTATGAGGGTAAAAGTTTACCGTTTGAACCGTGAGCTGACAGGAGACGCTTGCCGTTTTGCAGCGGGATGACGCGGCTTGAGGGCTCAGCATCCGGAAGTTATATTTCAAACTAAATGCTAATGGAATCTCTGACGAGTCGTTCCAGACGCCCGGGAAGGGTAATGGAGGGCATACGTTTCACAGGAAAACCAAAGTATCAGGTTAGAATGTTAAATTAAATATTTGAAAGCACCACTGGAGCGGAGCGCAAAGGCTAGGCTGCCATTCCTCACGGCACCAAGCCACGCCCCCCCAATGTCATCTTTGTGATTTCATTTCATATGCCACTGCAGGAAAACAGGAGTTTGTATTTGTGTTTGTATTTATTTGTTTATATAGCGCTTTACACCAAAGCACTGGGTATTAGTTGGATACAGGCAAGGTGGAACTGAATCCTAAGGCATTGATGAGTGCATGGAAGAGGTTGTGATGGTATAGTCCTATTTGGTTTTTAGTAGTGATATTTGGATATGTGTGAAATCAGAATAGTAGAGGCAAAAATGTGTTAATGGAAGTTCTGCATGCAATGTTATCCTCTGGCTTGGTACCTGTATGATTGAGCTAAATATATATGCTTTGGAATAGGACAGTTCAACGCATCAGAGGAGAGAGCCACTCAGCAGCACAATATGCACCATTCGCCTTGCTGGTGAGCAGGCCTTTGATTTAATGCATCAGAGGAGAGAGCCACTCAGCAGCAGGATGTGCACCACTCACCGTGCTGGTGAGCAGGCCTTGGATATAATGCATCAGAGCAGAGACCCGCTCACCAGAACTTTGAGCATCTCTCACCAAGATGGTGAGCAGACTTTTCATGTTTTGTTTCAGAGCAGAGACCGGCTCTCTTTGCTGGTGAGTGCTTCTTTGATTTTGTGATGATTCAGAGTCCCTCTCAATGTGCTGGTGGACAAGCTTCTGGTTTGGGGGTGCAGGGGAGGGGGGCGCATGTTTAACTGGGTTTCAGTGTTAAAGCACACATTAAAAATGATGCACAGTAAATAAATGCCATTGCAGAGGCATGAAGTGTAACCGGATTGGATGCATCAATGCAGTCCAGTCCTGCCACTTAACAAGACTTATTATGTTTGCAAGCATGAGAACTGTTATTGTGTGGCTTTCTTACAGTGGCGAGACATTTTTACTGGGCGTCTACGCTAAAGTAAGCATGATAAATGTCATTGCGTGCCATGAATGGCATTTTGGTGCAGACAGTCAAGTCATCACTTACTGAGGTATGACATTTTTTCTGAGTATCTATGATGAAGCAAACAGAAGTGTCTCTCAGGCAATAGCCAAGCCATTGTTCCTTTTCAAAGACTAATCCTGTAAATAATTCTCCACCAAATTCCCAGAACAGCTGGCATCACATGAGGCACCAGACACTCTAGTGTTAGGGGTCCCCATCATTGCTATAAATGTACTCCTTCTCTTAAGGAGTGCCTCTTAGATTGAGAAACCACTTAAAAATCTAATCTCTTCTGGAGCTCAGGCCCAGTACTGCTCAATATGGTCTGTGCACAACAACTCCAAGATGTGGTTAAGTCTGCAGTGCATAACATTTAAATGGTCTCTCTCACTCCCTCACTCTCTCTCTCATTCGCTCACTTACTCAGTACGTGATGTTAAAAAGACACTGGGCCCGATTTACACACCGCTTTTCTGTTATTTTTCCACTGAAAAGTGTTTTTGTTAAGCAGGCCCGCCCTGTGTCTCGAAACAAATCAGAATCTCAATGTTCCCCAATTATGAATATAGCCACTGATTACTTCATACATTCCTACCCCCTTTCCTAAAATAGAAGGGAGCCGTCTGTTAAACGGTGCTTTCCATTGTGAATAGTAAGTAGGAAGCTAACATAATTGGGTCGCCAGTACTGTAAAAATGTCAACACACGCTTTTTTACTTAACACATTGCTGCATTTGAACATGCGTTGTGCCTCCATTTCCATGTGATCTAATGACTATAAAAAGCCCATTTGTGGTTTGCAAATGGCTGCCTTGCATGCAATGGTGAACGAAACAGGAACCAGCCATGAATGTTCATTCATATGCAGTGGAGGCCATCATGCCTCACACGCTGACCACCGTGCCATTGATATCAGTAGACATGTGCATTCAGAATCAATCCAAACTCACTCTATATCTCATTCAAATATACCATACACATTCACTGGGCAAGAAAGATATGCACAAAGGGTGACATGCTTTGCCTAAATAATACATTTCTACTGTGCACGGAAGAAGGCCCAACTGTACAAAATATATATTCATAAAACACTCTCCAATGTTGCATTAAAACATGACGCTACATCTGTAGGTACCGTATCAACATGCATGCTTGAACCCCGTTAAAGCCACCTATCAGGGATCTTCATCAGGAAGCACGACTCCTCATGAATGTATGCCACCAACATGTTGGTGCCTTCGCAGTGTGTATTTAATAATAATTCCAATAGACTGGCTTCAGCATCAACTCATGGCGTGAGAACCGCATGCATATCCTCTGGTTCCGAGTTCCAGTGGAAGCTCTGGTTCTTAGCCTCTGTTTATGGTGCAAGGTCCAATGCGTGGAGTCATCAGAATGGGGCGCGTGCTAAGGAAGTTGCACAATGCTTTTTGACACACTTCTCTTATGTGCCTGGCCCATTTGGAAGAATCACGCGTGTGTGTACTCGATGCAATAGGTCTTAAGATAATCATGCACACTCAGACATTAGGACATATAACGATTGCCTTCCTGGCAACGTATTACATATCATTTGCCACCGTGTATTTTGCACAGGTTAGACAAATGCAGTTTTGGATGGAAGTTGAGGGCTGCCAACCCCATTCAGCCTGCTTATGTTGCTATTGGCAACATGATAGCTTCTTCATGTGTTGGAAGTTAGAGCATCGTTTCTTCACTGTACATGTCGAACACCATCAAATTGATTGGTGACGCTACCATGAATTCTTAAATCCTTCCATGTACATGATGGTGATGAACAGGTCATGCGTACAGTGCTAGTGACTACACACGACCATCAAAACGCTAACCTTCTGGCTAACAAACAGAAAGTGACAGCCGAACTAACTTGAATGAGAAGGTTTTCAATTTCTTATGGTCATGAGTGAGTTAGTCATCCAGGTCTCTATAATCAAGGATCCCCATAACATCACTGCTGGCACTTGGAATGAGCACCCCATGGTATCTGTGTGCTTAAAGTGGTGGATCAAAACTACAAATGTATTCACCGAGACTAATATTAGCCATTTCATTTTTAATAGCCCCTTTAGAGCTATAGTAAGGGCCTTAAATTTAACTCTGTTCTCTACTGGAAGCTAATGGAGCCTCCTACGAATCTGTTAAATGTGGGAGCTCACTGGGGTATTGGTAATCACTGTGGCTAAGCAGTACCCGGAGTCAATGGAGTCTAGGAAGAATAGCTCAAGGGCAACGTGCTCGCCTTGGAAACAAGACAACATGGAGCAACTCAGGTTCAATCCCCAGGTCTGTGCTTAGAAACCTCTGGGTATTAAGCACGTTATAAATAACCTATCATATATCATATCAATGATTAATACTTGTCCTTGCCCCTAAGAGTAGCACATTGCAATAATCTAGTTTCTGTCTTTGAATGTGTGAGCAATGTATGCACAATTATCTTCTTGCAAAAAAGGTTGGATTTGCTTAGGTAGCATCAGATAATTGGATGGTGAGCTATTGATGGCATTGGTACTACAGGACATGGAAAGGGTAGCAATTAGTGTAACACCTGAGGATTTAGCTTTGCCCTCTGTTTTCATCTTCGTGTGGGTGGCAAGAATATGTGAATAAAGGGTTTGCTTCTTTGATTTAAGATGGCCCATGACTCAGAGAACGGAGTCAGTATTGGTTTGTGTGACAACATGGCTACAGTTCTGCAGGAGTACAGTGGTGAGTAGTGGACAGCCCTCACATTACTACAAATCAATAGTGTTCCCAACATCATAGCGAAATAGGCACAGGTAAGGGATGTTCCTCCTTTGCCTTTTGTGGAAACATGGCCAGAGGGCAGGCTACTCTCTTGAGAGGGGTGATGACAGTAGCAAAACAAACAGCAATAGTACAAAGGCTCCAAAAAGAAAATGTCCAATCAAGGTGCTATAAATGATACATACCCACTTGAAATAAAGAAACCCCATCCTTGTGGAAAAATAGATGTGAAATCACTGCTGTAGCAGGCGTGAAGAAGCAGGACATTTTAATAATGTTACTTTGTAAAAAGGAAATGTCTTTGAAAAAAATGTTAGACACAAAGCTTCCAAAATTGGACCATGGGTTGTGGGCCTCTCAAAAGTACCATAATCTGTTCCTGGGGGTCAATCATATTGGACTGGGCTTCTCAGTGATTTTCTTGTAATCTGGACTGGGTGTGAGTGTGGCGAGTTGAATTGATCCATGCAGCGAGTCGCGTTCAAAGCAGTGCTCAGTGATATTCGATATGGCGGTGTTGCTCAAAAAGTCCACCAGATTAGGCTTGACAGTTGAGCTGATCCAATACGATAGGTTACGCTGGGTCGAGTTGACACGCGACGTGATGCTTCAAGTGATGTGATTCGATGTCCGGGTCATTCTGTGCGAATATCCAGGTAATTTGAGGTTCTGTTCAAAGATGTGGCATTTTGCGGAATGAGTGAGATTCTTTTTGAGCCGAAGTGGCTATGTGTGTGTAGTGTGGTGTCAAACTGTTTTGATGTGTGCAAGCAACAGTGCTGGTTTTGACGAGAGTTCAAAACGCAGTACCATGGGTCCTGTGTGGTTCGAAGGCTAAGAACCTAGTTCAATTAGTTTTCAGAATGGTTTGAAGCATATAAAACAGAAGTCCAGCTGCTCTCAGTTTCTCAGGGAGCTGCACGTCCCAATCCAGAGGCTCTAGTACAAGGTTAGTCTGTTTTCTTTTCACTTTTAGTCAATGGGGTTTAGCTGGCACCTGCAGGTGCCCTTCATCTCCAGTGAGGAGTCTGGTTCCATCTCAGATGGCAGAGTGCAGGCCTTGGTCCAAAAGCAAGTCACCCTCAGATGTCAAGAAGACACATGTGAACTTTGAAACTGTTCTCTGGCACAAAAAGGCTGGGGTTTCAGATCAGGAGACTCATGAAAAGGGATTCTGGTTAGCAGACGACCCTGTCTTAAATTGATTGCCTGCATCATTCATTTTGTTAAAAATAAAACATTTTAGGCTTACTCACCTTCATGATTAGGCTCAACCAATGGTGCCTCATCCAAAGTTCCCCGGACAGAGAGAACGTTTTGTAAATGTGCAACGTGGACTCCTGGATTTCAAACTGATCTTAACATGGTCTGGTTGTCATCTGTGCAAGTCATTGAGAGGTTTAATATACACATTAAATGCAATGTGAGAGGGGTAAGAGTCCTGAGGAACACCACACTTTTATAAACCTCCAGTTTAACCAACCCACTCCTGTTTTGAAGAAACAAAGGAAACCACTTAATAGTTGTTGTATACGTTTTTAATCCACATGAAATCTGCCAGATCTGATTTAATTATCGGTTGCTTCAAAAGCTTTTGACAAATCAAGCAATATCAACATACCAGATCTAACAGCATCAATTCATTAATTGAAGCTGTGATTATTGTACATCAGTAATGAATGTGCTCATCCAAGTTATTGCAAGTGTTTTATTAAACAAAATGGACTCCTTGTCCTATTTAAAGACTGGACTCTTGGTCCTTGTAATTGGTCTTTTTAATTCAAAATCAAAGTTAGTTAAATATTAAACAAAAGAATTATTGTATCAAACGAAATTCAATCTTCACTTCTACTGATCCTTAGGATTCCCAATCTTAAGCTACATATGAACAAATACTGTCCTAAAATTATTACAAAAATGATAAATGCATTGTGTTCTAGAACAACACGTGTTTTGCCCCAATAGGTCCTTTTCAATGGGGAAATTACTTGATCACAAAAGTATATTCACATATGATCCTATAAAGAATCTGTGTTACTTCTGATATTGATAGTGGTTCATAGCGATATTCTCAGGATCCTCATAAATATGAGAATTTGCCTGATTCAAATTTCAATTATCATAGCTCTCGAGGTGTATTGGGGTAATGTATGTTTTTAGCTACCATCTTCATGTTACGTCCATCTGTAAAGTATATTTAAGCTAAGGATGCCCTCTAAGGAGTCATCCTAGTTTTCTCTTTTGAGCAGCGTGCCGAAAGAGAAAACCTTTTTTTGTAATAATTCAAGTACAGTATTTGTTAATATGTATTTTAAGATTGTGAATCATAAGAATCAGTAGAAGTGAAGATTCTGAGAATAAAACCATTTTACATAGTAGAAACATTGATTCTCAACCCACCACCTAACCACACACCACATCTGCACATTACAGACTCCAATTTGTAATTATCCAATTAATGAAAATAGGTGGCATCACAACTAGAACAGCCCCATGCCACAGATCTAATTGTCTCTTGTATAAAATGTCTTTATTCCACGACCAACATAGAATGTTCTGAAAGGTATGAAAGTGTATATCAATTTAGGTAAAAATTAAAAAATTGGAGTGTTTTAGTATCTCTCTCAAGAAACAGGATCAAAGGATTAGTATATTAAACCCCAGCATTATACCTATTGCTTATGGATTCTGAAGTATCATGGGCAGAGGGCAGAGAAACTCTCTGGGTCTCAACCACGCTCGCTGAATCTTAATCATTTAAATACCATGCATGCAGACTTGGTAATTCACGCAGTATTTGTCTCCCATGACGGAATGATTAACCCTTTAGACAACTTTGTTGTTGTCAACATTTAAGCAGCTGCAGTACATATGAAAATTGACATCTAATCCTGGATAGGAAGTAGGCATTCCTTTAGTTGATGGATGACCTTAGTTTTGGAGACTTGTAGGCAATATTGGAGGCTTGTAGTGTGATTTATTTTTATTTTATTTATTTGTTTATAGCATTTGTTATACGCCCAAACTGGAGGTATCACAGTGTAGATTACTTAGAAACTTGTTGGTTACAAATAGTTAGATCTCAGAAGGTTACTTAGAAACATGGTTGGTTACAGATTGATTTACAGCAAAAGATGTACATTTATAGTCAGGTGCAATCACAAATTCAGTACAGAGTAGTGGGCAAAAAAATTGAGAGGGTGTTTTAGTGTTAGTGGCAGGAGAATTGTATTGATCAAATAGCCAGGTCTTGATCAGCCTCTTAAAGCAAAGCACTGGTGAAAAGGTTTGTTCCTAAAGTGGTTAGGGAGGGAGTTCTAAAGCTTGGGGGCTACTACGGGAAAGCTAGCACCTCCTGCCCTTTTACTCTTGAATCTGGGGACATTCTGGTGTGTGCTGGATCCAGATCTTAATGATCTGGTCAGTCTTTTTTGAGATACACAATGATTTAGGTAGGACGTGGCAATGTTGGAAATGCATTTGTGGGCTGTGGTCAGAGTCTTAAAAATGATTCTCGCTTAGATGGGGAGCCAGTGTACTTCTCTTCTGATGTTAGAAATAGGTTCATTTCTTTGTAGGCCAAGGCTGCCCAGAGGGCTTTATTTTGCATCATATGTAGTTTAGCCGCATTTGTTGTTGTGGTTCATAGTAGTAGGATGTTAAAATAGTCCAATGTAGAAAGTGTGACGGTTCTGGCTAAGATGAGGCAATTCTGTGGTGTGAGGAATTGACGGTTGAGTGAAATAAGTTTGGGTGTGTAAACTGTTGAAGAGGTTAAAACGTTGACATGTTTAGTCATAGTTAAGTTGGCATCTAGGTAAACAGCCAAGGTTTTTACCTGTTTAATTGTGGATGTTGGTTCTGAGGTTGGCAAGCTACTCCAGTGAGGGGCACCATTTAGACATGGGTGATAAATGAGGTGATAATGAATCCTTCAGGGAATCTATATTTCTCTGGGTGTTGTCAACTTGATAGGCTGATTTGCACAAGTCACTGGTCACTGGAGACGTGTAGTGAAAGGTACAAGATGCCCAGGTGATCACATGATTTGCAAATTGGTACAACTGGCTATCAAATGCCAAGACCCGCACCATTTCAAGGAATTGTCTCTAAATGTGAGATATCCAAATCATTTTCTAAGTATAATCATCAGATTCAGACAGCCACATTGTATGTCCAGTGACATCTCATTTAACAACTGCTCAAATCGTGTGCCCAATCCAGCTAAACTAACCTGTGCATGCAAACCATGGCCAAATATTGCCTTAAAAGGTAAAGCAGCACCAACCAATGCCAGTGGTTTCTCTTAAATGACAGGAACTCAGTTAGAATTTAATTTCCAGATTAATTTATGCAAATGGCAGGTCAGCACCCGATTACAAGATGCTTAGTTAGAACATATTTTTAAAGCATGCAAAGTACTGGCTAGCATATCGTTGCCAGTTCCCATTATGCCCAACTACCACAGCAAGGTTCCCAGTATGCCTTGTTAGTATTTCTAATGTAATTAGAAACTACATGGTTTGTCCATGTAACAGTGTCTTGCCAAAAGCCATTAACAGAGTTTGTAAAGCATGGGCTCTTTTCATTATGCCAAGTCATCCGATGCCCTATAAACATGTGTTTATATGGCATCTTTTGGGTTCCAAAGATGCTGCATAATCAAGCTTTTCACAATATTCTTTTTTGGTTGTTTTATAATTGGTCCTTCTTCTGCTTCCCCAAAGAACCTTTCGTTTTCATTTCGGACCTACTGCTTCATGTAGACTGGTGTAGACTGGTATCGTGCGGCAGGTCTTATTACGCAATGCTCCGGACATAGTTCCTACTTTGTGATGATGTAGGGCATCACTTAATACATATGTTGTCCAATGAGCAGAGGAATACAGTTTTGTAGTAGTTAATTTTATTTTACCATTGCACATATCTGTTTGGCAATGATCTCCGTGATGCTTGCATTTTGAGTATTAAAGCATTATATCAGATAAGGCTAAATCAGTGATAACAGAATCAATTGCACTGCTACTGTGAATCACACTGAATGTAAATTATCCAAAAGTCTAACATAGTTCCTTCCATTTAACAACTTGCTGATGAAGGTATTATTTATTACCAAGGAGTTTATGCATTAGCTAAAGTATTTCGACCACATTTTGCGTTATCCAGGAAAACAACGCCAATTCTATTTGGAAATATAATGACAAAAATAAGAGGCGCCAACACTCTCGCTCAACATCCACACATAGAGATTCAGGGAAATAAGAGTATCAACCCACCACCTTGGTATAAAGCTTACTTGTTCGAGGAATCTAGTTTATACAAAACTTTGAAGAACTCGTAAACAATCACTTGGGAGAGGCTGAAAAGGGCAGCCTGTGAAATGCAACAGCCATTGGCTGAAACCTCTGTAGCAAACAGCTGAAGAGGTGGATATCTGGTGACTTGGTTGCAGGAAAAAGCTTTGACCAATGACTTGCAGGACTACCATAAGCAAGTATCTGTGAATCAGAGCACGGTTCCTGTTGCCCACTCCTGTGTACTGATAGCACCAGAGAGGTAAAGTTTGTGAGCGCATGCCTATTAACCCTGAGAATCAAGCGGCACATGTCTACTGAGCATATAGCCAAGGGTGACCATACCCTTGCTCGTCCTAGGCCTTAATGAAGCCCTTTTCATTACTAGCTTTGCAGTACTTAGGATTAATCATGACTGAATGTTGCCTTTTGCACCACCAGAATTTTAGGTGGTTTGAAAAGTTTGAACCAAGGTAGATCATGAAAAGTTTGAACCAAATGTTCAAACCCACTGGCTATAGTGTATTGAACTTCATGCACTTTACAGCAGCTTTCAGAGATGCAGGGCATTTTGTTGAGGCAAGCTTCAGACATTTGGGGAAGTGGCAGACTCGTTGAGTGGGAGTAAGGGCTGGTAGAAGTGGTGATGTGTGAGGGTTTAGGTGAGGCAGATTTAAAAAACAAGGGTACAATATTATTTTAAAGGTTACATCATTTTTAAATATGTTTTCTTGTTTATTGTGACTCATATCGTTTCTCACGTTTCTCACCAGTTAACTGCACAAGTGGCATCAGTGTAGGGTGAGTGAATATATGAGAGAGATCAGCTTGGGGGCCTTGTCTATGGGATACCCACACACAACACTTTTGATGTTTGTGAGGCGTATTTGTGTCTTAAAAAAATAACAGTAACAATTGGCAGCTTAAAGGGACAGACACTCGGGGAGGCATGACGTATGGGTCTAGAAATGAGTGAAAGCATGATGCACATGCCCTAGCGAGACACTCAGCCGCAGGAAATCCCTCAGTGCACCTTTTTCATCCTGGGAAAGTTACAGACATTCAGGGAGGCAGGAGATACCTTTCAGTGTCCATCTCTTGAGTTGAGTGAACTGTGCAGGTGCCTTCAATCAGACAATCAGGGAGCCATAACGGAAGAGAACATGCCTTGAATTGAGGTAAGTTATCCTGGTGTGATACTCGAGTGCAGGGATGAGCATAGCTTGTGCTATTGTTTTGGATCAGTGACGTACATTTTGGGGTGGGACAAAGTTTCAGACACCCAGGAGGCAATTTATAGATTTCAGTAACTGTCCATGAACTGCATAGGGGACACTCGGGTGCAGACATTCAAGGAGTCGTAGCCAACAAACACATCTCTTGAACTGCATGGCACTGTTCAGGTGTCATAGGGTGATATTAAGGTGCAGGCAAGAGCAGTGACGCCCTTAGCCCAGCTTGTACTAATGTGTACTAACAGCAATGTCACACTTGTGGTGGGAGAAACCTACAGCCATTCAGGTAGTCAGGAGATAACTATCATTGAAGGTCTATTTCTTAAATGCACAGGCACAGACAATATGTCTGGAGTACTGAAACCATCTAGAATCTGGGGAGAGGTGCTGCTCATGGTCTCTTTACACAAGCTGCAGCACTTGCTGTGAGCACTGGTGATACCAGGCTATTTGAAGGTTAACACAACTCAGCATTCCACACCCAGCCCCCGCAAGTCATTCTGAGGTTCATGCAGAGGAATTGGCCCACCATTAGTGTTCACCCAGAATTGCAGAGGTGGTGTCCCTTTCAATTACAACCACTATTTCAGGGGGGTATAAACAGATCTCATGTAACAAATATCAGGACAGAACCACACAGAGTTCACTTCATCGCAGGTTGTAATCAACTTCCAGACCTCTGTCTCCTCATCTCCCATCCACTGTTGAGGAGTTTGACAAATATGAAGATGTTTGGGAGGACATGATGATGAAGAAATGATTGTGATCCATGTATGTATGGACAGTGACATGTATTTCTGATGGAAAGTAGTGACACTAGTGAAGAGCAGGAGGACACTGTGACCACAGACACAGAGGCATATGTAGTCGAGGCTCCATCCCCACACCAACCTGTGCATAGTCTCTTTAAAGAACAGGCTTCCTGCATGCTGTTAGCCAAACCAAAAATCCAAAGTGTGACAATACTTTATGAGGAATAAGATGCAAATGCATTTTGTCACATTATAATTGTTAGTTTTATAACTGTTCATTTATAACACGCTTAATGCTTGGAGCGGTTTCTAAGCACGAGATCAAGACTCTAACCATTGTTGTGCTGCGTTGCCTCCTATCCTTCCTCGCATTCACACAGTGCTATCAGTCTGTGTGCCAAGGAAAGTGAGAGACCAACATGGGCACCACATATTTGTGTACCCATTTAACTCAGCACCGTGCACAGACATGGGATGAACTACAAAAACCCAAAGTGAACCTTTCCTCCTACCAAATGTCAAACATCATACCAGCACCAGTCTGCATAATTATCCCTGAAAATACTATTGCTTTGCTCGGTAGTAGAATACCAGGCATGCCCCCTACTATACCAATGAAGCATTCCAGTAGAACCTCATTGTGTCAGGCCAGTGTTGTTGAAGCCTTTCAGCGTGCATACAAATATTGCAGGTCACATGACTAGCAGTGCCAGATCAATGGAAATCTTGCCATCATGTTCGTAACAGACCTCTGACCCTATTCATTCATTGAGAAACCTGGAAGAGCCGATCACCACAGAGAAATTCCCAGCCGCTCTTTTCTCCTCATGCATGGCAGTACTCAAATTGTACAACCATATTGTGGCCACAGTGCGATAGGTACTACAGGATTCTGAGTGTCCAAAAACACATCTTACTGAAATGTGGACCAGTGGTCAGTATATTCAGTTCATGGTCATGACTGTGCGCTGGTTAGCCTTTCCATTATCTACAAGGTAAGGCAAGAGGGGTCCCGTAATAATGCACAGGGGCAACACTTGTTTGTCTGATACCAGGCAGCAATTTGCATGCAAGGAAGTATCCAGAGGGGGAAGTGATATCTGGGAGAAGGTGGAGAAGGAGCAGGCAAAGGGCTTAAGGCTGTGTGATTTGTGGTTGGGTGTTTGTCACAGCAGACAAGGGACCACATGTCAGTTCTGCCTTACGAATTGGCAATACTATCCACATACCTGCTTTGCACATGCTGGTTGTCTCACAGCTGTCATCCTGTAAATGGGAAAGTCACAGTGGCACAGCAAATCAGAACCCATTTTAGCTGTTATTCTATGTCAAGACGGAGGGGAGCATTAAGCATTAAGCTTCTTCTTCTTTATTTTCCACTCTCCAGCAGTTTCAACAAAATATAAACTTTGTAAACTTTTCATTTAATAAAATTTGACTTTTTTTTTTTAAAACCAAACTTCAAGTCCCATGAATCCTGTAGTCCCATAGTCTCTGTCCATGTGACCTAGTCCTTCCTGTCCCTTAGTCCTTCCTCTTCTTTTTCTGCTCTCCAAAAGATAAGTACAGTTTTCTTGGTGCTCCGTAACTCAGTGTTTATTGTTTATAGTTACGACGTGTTAGTAGCATTGTATAGAACGTTATGACTTATGTTGTTATATAATCGCGCAGCGGCGCAGCGTATATTGAGAAATTGTTTGATGGCGTGTTAATTTGGTGTGCGAGGGATCCGCGGCCCCGTGCCGCACTACCGGCACCCCAGGGGCCTGCAGATCTCCTCCTCACGAGCCCTGTGGCGCTTTCACACGCGCCAAGAGCGGGCTAGCCCCCACCCTTGCGGGGGCGGAGCTGGTCGCGAGCAGGAAAGATCCTCCCAATGGGTACCCTCACCGAGGGTAGCTAAATACATGACGCAGAGGTTGCGTAAGGCTCTAGAGAAGGAAGTCAGGCAGCGGATGAGAGCAGAGTGTCCCAAGCCGGATTTACCGGGCAAGGTGGCGGAAGCACCAGAACTCGAACCGAAGATGCTCTCATTCGTCTCCAAGTCGAACAGAGATCCCAGGAAGGGCATAGACCGCTCTTGGAAGAGCTGCCAGGAAAAAGTCTTGGACCTAGCTGGTCCATTAATGAAAATTATGGACATGGCAGAACGGGCCAAAGACACGGGGGAGGAAGTGGACCCTGCATGTCCTAGCCAACTGGGCGCAGAGGGCAGCATGCCTCTTAGGCAAAGCGAACTGTGCAATCTCATCAGAACGCCGAAGAGGCCTTCTGCTTAAAAATGACAACAAACTAGGAGACCTGTCGTTGTATGAAGCAGACGAGGCGGCGCAAGGACTCTTATTTGGCCACACGTTTGGCAAGGAAATAGGGAGGTTCGTGGGAACCTTTACCTCATTAGAAAAGGCCCAGGCCTCAATGAAAAAGATCTTTCCCGGGAGAGTTTTTAGCGGGACCGGTCGGTCCAGAGGCTGAGCGACCGGTCGCTATCAGGCGTCAGAAGGCCTCAAAGAAACAGGAACACCTACTGGGAGAACAGGCAACCAGACGTATTCTTCCCACCGAGAGGTCAATTCCCGAGAGGGAGGAGAGGCAGAGGACAGGGAAGAGGACACAACTTCCCCACAGGTGAGAGTCTTTGCATACCCTCCGGTCAGGGGGAGGACAGCACTATTCTGGGAGAACTGGCGCTCGCTTACCAGCGACGCCTGGGTTCTGCAAACAGTGAAAGGCATGCACATAGACTTCATAGAGACCCCCGTTCAGAGTCATATTCCCCGTCCTCTAGCCACGACCCAAATAGAAAAAAGGCTATTACACACAGAGTTGCAAAAGTTAGCGGAAAAACAAGCGATAGAGCAATACGAATTGCCCCGAAATTCGTGAGCACTATGTTTTTAGTCCACCGGAAAGACAAAGTAAGACCGGTGATAAACCTGAAAAACATGAACGGATGGGTAGTCTACAACATTTCAAGATGGAAGGGACCCATCAGCTCAGGGATACACTCAGACAAGACGATTGGCTGGCGAGGATAGACTTGAAAGATGCATACCTGACAATACCAGTTCACAAAGAATTTCACCCCTTCCTAGCGTTCGACTGGGACGGGCAATTATGGCAATTTGCCACGATGCCTTTCGGTCTAGCCTCAGCGCCGTGGGCATTCACGAAGATCATGAAACCGGTTGCAGCAGCGATTAGGGAGAAGGGGATACGAATGATTATATATCTGGACCATATCCTACTGATGGCCTGCTGCAAGGAGACACTCTGTTATCAAGCCGACTGGGTGGTGAAGCTCCTGACGTCCCTGGGGTTTCTAGTGAATCAGGAGAAGTCGGAATTGATACCAACCAAGAGGTTAGAATTCCTAGGGTTTATCCTGGATACAAGGACAGCTACTCTAGAGCTTCCCGGCAGGAAGATACAAGACATAAAAAGAGAATTGAGAGCTTGTCTCAGCAAAATAGTGATCTCCCTCTGCACTGTAGCTCGAGTGGTAGGATTATTAGCAGCCTCGATACAAGCAATCTTCCCAGGCCCGCTTCACTATCGAGCCCTGCAAAGACTGAAAATAAAACATCTACGGCAGGGGCTGCATTATCATCACTTAGTTCAGATCGATAAGGAATCCAGGACAGAACTACAGTGGTGGTTAGCGAATATGGAAGCATGGAACAGGAGAGCCATCTTCGGCGACCGTCCAGACCTGATAATAGAGTCAGATGCCAGCCGAGCGGGATGGGGAGCCCGATGCGGGAATCTCCAGACAGGGGGGAGATGGAGCGCGGAAGAACTTCAGCTTCACATCAACTGTCTGGAATTGTTGCCGGATAATTTCACGAAAGGAAAAGTGAACTCCTGTATTCTGCTGAAGATGGACAACATTTCAGCAGTCAGATACATAAATCATCTAGGAGGGACGAGATCCAGATTGCTGGTGGAGATAGCCAGGATTTTTGGCACACCTGCCTGGATTCTGGGACGTCAGTGGTAGCCGAGTATCTGCCAGGCTCGCTGAATGTGATTGCGGACTGGAACTCCAGATACCTCTCGGACTCCAGCGATTGGATGCTGGATCGAGAAACATTCCGCCAGCTGGAAGAACTGTGGGGACCGATTCACACAGATCTGTTTGCGTCCAGACTGAACGCACAGAAAGAAAGGTTCTTCAGCTGGAGGTTAGATCCAGCAGCAGCTGGGGCGGATGCTTTCCTGCAGGACTGGAGAGAGCAGACACTCTACGCTTTCCCGCCATTTATATTGATGAGCAGGGTATTAGCGAAAGTGCGCAGAGAAGCAGCGAGCCTCATAGTAGTAGCTCCGATTTGGAAATCGCAAGTATGGTTTCTGACGCTCATGGAACTGCTCATAGACTATCCGAGACTATTACCTCAAGGAGTGAACCTGCTCACGGACCCAGCTGGGTCATTTCACCCTCTGAGAGTGAAGGGGACGCTGCCTCTGATGGCGTGCAGGACAGCAGGAGACGTTGGAATCTCCCTGGAATTTCGGCGCAGGCAGCAAGCCTCAACGCCGAGTCTTGGGCACCTTCCACCAGAAAGAGCTATGACGCAGCTTGGAATAGATGGTCGACATGGTGCAGAAGGAGAAAGATTCATCCCGTTTCTGCCACTCTAGTCGAAGTACTAAATTTCCTAGTGGAACTATTACAGGATGGTAAGGCTTACAGGACTATAGGAGTCTATAGGTCCGCAATTTCGGCAGGGCATTTACCGATAGAGGGAACCCCAATAGGAGAGAATATAGCGGTGATCAGACTGTTGAAAGGGATTAGATCTAGGAAACCTCCACAGCCAAGATACGAAACCTTATGGGACGTTTCCATAGTGCTGAGATTTCTCGCAGATTGGCCTAATAACAGATATCTGTCTCTGGGACAGTTATCCGGAAAACTAGCTATGCTCCTGTGCATGGTATCATGCAGGAGAGTAGCAGACATGAATGCTCTAGAGATCAATAGAAAGACTTTTGGTCCGGAAGGAGTGCCATTTAATATAGTTAGAAGGACAAAAACAGACTCTTCATCAATTACTTTCCCGTATATGCAAGATCACCCCAAGTGGTGTGTGGCTACATGTATTAGAGAGTACGAGTCTAGAACAGCAGAAGTGAGGCCGGCAGGAATAACACAGCTTTTGATAGCGCGCAGAAAGCCACATAAGGGAGTAGCTACTGCCACGATAGCGAGATGGGTTAGAGACATCATGAACCTGGCAGGCATCGATATGTCCAGATTTGGGGCACACTCAGTTAGAGGAGCGATGGCCTCAAAAGCATTAGGACAAGGCGCAGCGTTGCAAGACATCATGAAAGCAGCAGATTGGGCCAGTGATTCAACGTTTAGAACGTTCTATTTTAGACCGATCAATACAATAGCTGATTCAGTAGTAAGAAGCTTTGAACAAACTTAATGCTCGCCTCCGTCTTGACATAGAATGAAGATTCCCCCTGCTAATAGCGCAGGGAGCTCTTGATTCTATTAAAGACAAGCATTAAATTCCCATCCCGAATACACAAGCAGATGCGATGAAATGAATGACTTGATGCAGTGTTTATAATTAATATGATTATTCCTTCCAGAATAGGGTGTGTATTACCCGCCCTAATATGTACCTTTGTTTCCTCCTGACATTAGGGGATGAGCAAAAGAGCAGCTGAAACGTTTACAGAACCGCATTGCCGGGAGCGAGCTCGCAAGTTCAAGTGTGAGAGGCCAATCCAGCTCTGAGCAGAAGTTCGGATCAAGTTGACCAGTTGGTTACACAGTTTGGGAAAAGATTGCAGTTCGAGCAGTCAAGAAGAGGAAGGACTAAGGGACAGGAAGGACTAGGTCACATGGACAGAGACTATGGGACTACAGGATTCATGGGACTTGAAGTTTGGTTTAAAAAAAAAAAAGTTACATTTTATGAAATGAAAATTTACAAAGTTTATATTTTGTTGAAACTGCTGGAGAGTGGAAAATAAAGAAGAAGAAGCTTAATGCTCGCCTCCTTGTCTTTAATAGAATCAAGAGCTCCCTGCGCTATTTGCAGGGGGAATCTTCATTACCACTGAAAAGATTCCCTGTACCAATTTCTAGCTACTTTTTGAGCTCATCACAATTACATCCTAGAAAGGGACCCACACTTAACACTTTTTCATTTATCTTTGTGTAATATTCTCACAGGAAAGCTTGTCTGAGCCCAGATTGCAATTCCCTGTCCTGATGAAGGCTGTCTTACTAACAGCCATCATAGAAGGCTGAAAGGCCGATAAACAGTTGTGTCGACTTTTTATACTGCACAGTGTTTATTACATACACTGGGAACTAAATGGGCACTAAATGTATGTTGTCTAAACCAATACCAATACAATTCCCCTCAAATCAGCAAGGAGATGTACTGATGAGATGCTTTGTACTCTGAACGTATATCAAGTGTTACAACGATTATATGTTTTCACTGTATGTCTTCTTTTTGGGATGTTTTGGGTTCACTTACCTGTGGTAACCACCAACATGTCTTACATGTAACATGTGCTGTTTATGTTCTATTCATCATTACATTTTGTGGGTCTTTTTGTTTTCACCGGGTTTGCCCTGATCATTTGCTATATATAAAGGCCAATTACAGGTGTTCCACAAGCTGCTACAGCATATCCTGAAGAGCATGGACGCCATTTGTTGGAATACCCCTTTACACATTTCAAAGAGGCTGAGGGAGCAGTGCAGTGCCATTTCAAACTACCCAACACACACATCAGACCACAAGAGGGGGGTTTCTTAAACCCTCGTCTGTGGAAGTTGCTATCCAATGTCTGCTCTGTGCAGCAAACTGTTGTGGAGGCTACCAGGAGTGTTAGCCATGACAATGCACCTCTCATCATGATTAAACTAAACCTCTTTAACATGGCTAAGGCCTGCGACTTAATAGGTGATGACGAAGTGTTGAAACTGACGAGGGAAAGGCTTACAATCTTGTGTGGTGATCCATGCTAGTCAGAATAAAATGTAACATCTAGCACATCCTAGCATCTATTTGGTCACATGTTTCAAGGTGGAGTGGCTACCTTTATTCACCCCTTTTAGGGGAGGAGGATTTGCAACACATATCACAAAAAGGGGGCACTTTGAAAGCATGCAAGAATGCATTGCTGCAGTGTTTGCATCATCAATTGGAGGAAGAACTCAGGCAGAACAAACAGTTGCAATCACCCCTAAATTTACCAACACAACTAGGAATGTCCAGCTTCACAGCATCAATGCCTACAGCATCACTGACACAAGATGACACCTTAATGAACAATGCCTGTACAGCCCATGGAGAGGAAATGCTGTGGGACATACATCTATGTATACAATATATTAAACCAGTGTGAAATCATGTTGATCTCCAGTAAATTACAAATGTGCAACTTTCGTCTTTAACACTCATGCCTATATATTGTAGAACACTGCCCTACATAAAGATTGGTAAATTACAAAAATATAAACTTTTGAATCACTTTATTATAACTATATATGTTTTCATATATGTAGTCATATCAAAAATAGACAAACATTACAAGCTCTACAAACATGAGTTTTTCCTTCACTGAAGTGTCGGAACAACTCATGCAGGGATAACTCACTAATTCATATGCATCTGCAAAGTGATATCCTGTACTCTATAACTGCATGCACCACACTGAATGTACAGTTAACTTTACTATCATCTGCTCCCTATGAATGCATACCTATGTTTCTGTTCCTAATGCTAATGTGTGCTGGACATTATTCAGGGGAACCTATAATATTCAAATTTGCATCTAGTATTTTATCTCAGCAAGTGCCTCATTTTTCATTGTTGCTGTTTTGGTTTACAAATGACACTAACACCTCTATGGGGTTCATTCCATCTCTTTCTATATTCAATATATTGTTTTTGGTCAAATGTCTTCATCATTTTCCATACACTATACTTGTTCTTGAGTGGTACATTATACTGGTCATGAAACTCCTATTTTGAATAGTTCTTACATGGTTTCTTCAGCCAGTGTTCTTCCTATTCCTTTGAACCGAGGCCACGTTGTATGGAACCCCTTCTCACAGGTTATGGCATCATGAATAAGGATAACACATCAACAAGACCAGACAGCAGATCATCAGCTGCACAGATACGTGATACCTATCTTTGGACAACTTCACACGTGGGAATCAATGATGACCGTTGTTTGTATTGCAGCAGCAAGCACTTCATTTGCATGGTGGCACTTGTGCGAGATGCACTCGGATCACTTTCCTGTTGTCCCCTCACAACTGTTCAGTCAGAGAGGTTTTACTGCAGTTAGGCTATTGTCTCTGAATGCAGGAGAGGGCAATCAGTCCCACATTTATGAAAATGAATGATCACTTCATCACTGCCGATTATGGAAAGCCATCTATAAACAGCTGACGCAGCAGCTCGAATGTGGTTCGTGTCTGACACACAAAGTGTAGTGTAGTTGTTTCATTGTTAATGTGGCTGGGAAACAGACAGCTCTAGAAATAATTGAGAGCCCATTATTGCGTGCTGACATGCTGATGACCTGAAAACCTGTGTCAGAAGCAATGGTGATAAACTGACTGTAAAATCTGTGGGCTGTTAGCAGTACACTTGCCCTGGGATCACCCTCAGTGCGGGGGCTGCCGGGGACCCTTCTGTGCCAGTGAGTGCACAGTCAAAGGAAGAATCACTATGCTAGTACATAATGAAAGCATTTGCCTGTCAACAAGACACCTGATTTGGACAATCTTTGTAAAACACCCACTGTGAAGGCATCATGAAGCAAGACACAGACAACAGATTCAAAATTCAAACAGAAACGTTTTATTAATTTAAATGTCAAGATGGTTGAAGGCCTAACTTGCCCTATGCTATGGTGGGACTTCCCTACCTAACGAAACTAAGGAAAGTCCTAGTCAGAAAGTTCAACTTAAAAGTCTCTCTGTGTCTAAAAGCTATACTTGCCCTCACATCTAAAGCTAAACAATGTGTACAGATGGCAATAATAAAAGGAATAGTGATCAAAGTTATGGGCTTTTTCCAGCTCCTGGCTTATCTTCCAGCTCTCCTTCGCCAAGTTCAAAGCAGTTCCACAAAGTCTCTCTGGGTTCCATTCGCCAAGTTCAAAACAGTTCCACAAAGTCGTGCTGTACAAAGTCGTGCTGTTCCCTTCTGAGAGTTCAAGAAAATCCAAAATTAGAACAAAAAAAAACAGTCCACAAGTATTGGAATCCTACCCAACCTCCTGGCCAGAGCTAATTTTCCCTAGTTCACCAATCCACGTTTATTGTCACACAAGTCTCTTCCTGTACATTTCCATTGACTTGCTCCTCTTGAAATCAACACTCGTGCCTTTTCCTTTCAGTTACTTTTCTATGTAGGTCCCTTAGTCTGGGCGCAGTTGAAATACCACAAGGTCCACCCATCACGGGTTATGCAACCAATGCTTCTTTATTGGTTGTGATTTATCAGTATCGCTCTCATGCAGGGGTCCTTCATTCTAGGTGTAGTTGATAGATCACACAGTCAACCCATTACAAGTCACGCAACCGATACCCATTCTCCATCTCCTTTATCAGCAATTGTTCACTGCCTTCCCTTAATAGTGAAGAGTAATTCTTGAATCAGGTTTACTTTATTCTAACAATTTCTTGTGGCTACATTGGCTACAATTCACTTAGTTATTCTCACAGTATTTCTCTGGCTCCTGCAAATACAGGTCTGCATCTAACCTGCAGTCCTTGACTACTTGGCTTGAGTCAATTACTCTTCTCACACCTTTCTTGGGATTTTGGGATTTTAATTGCTTGGCCAATACGTGCATGTCAGTTAATTTATACTATGGCACTTGCCACCTGCACATCATTGCGTTTATTCTATTTAGAATATGCTCACCATTTGCATTCTTTCTTTGCAGCATTCAGAAATGCTTATTCATTCATTCTTGTTACTTGTTTCTATTATGTATTGTATTCAGTAAGGCTTTCAGTTTGTTCAGTATTCAAAACTCTCAGGTGTAGTAATGCTTTCAGTTAGTTCAAGTTTATAAACACTTGCCTCTGTATTCAGAAGTGCTCATAACAGTTCTGCAACATCCTTTATTCATGAAAAAGGATTATTGCCGTTCTTCAGAGCACCCCGGTATGAGTCTTCCTCTTCTGCACTCACTGACTTCATGCAGCAGCATCAGGTGGCTTTGCTCTCTTCCTCGCTTGGCCTTGCCACCTCCACGGTCTCTGCTCTTCTCTCACGGAGGCCGGGGAGAACGCCACTTGCTCTCCAGGAAGTCTGCAGCGATCAGAGCACTTCTGCCCCTAACAGCTTCTGCTTGCGCTGACACAAAGGTAGCACAAGACTTAATGAACTGGGCCTTCCCCAGCCTGGCATCGTTGGTCCTCTCCCAACACGGCTTCCAACACTCACGTCTCCCTCACCTGTCTCTCTGGTATGCCAGCTTCCAGCTCCAACCAACTCCACATTTCAGCCTGCTGTGTGACCTTCCTCCACCTGAAAAGCCCACATTTTTATATCCGTTGGCCTAACTAAGTGGCCACAGGTGGTGGTCACTTAGTCCAATTACCTGACCATAATTAAAGGGACATCCCTTATCTTTACAATACTCTGCAGTCATCTTCCTTGTCACAGTACTAGAATGGTGAAATGACCTACATGTTTTCGTCACTATGAGTTGCCTCTTCCTCTTCCCAGTACCGTGGTGAGTTAAATGATGCAAAATGTGGGGAAAGGTGTTACAATAGCCCATAAAGGCCAAGGGAGGGTTAGGCTGGTCTTCAATAGGGAAATGGGGATACCATGTCTCTCCTGTGGATATCCTCTCTCCAATCCCCAAGGACCCCCCACCCAGGTGATACTCATTCGCTTCTCCACCCCCAGGTTCAGGATCCAAAAGTGATGGCCTTTCCCAGACCACCTCATGAAAGGATCCAAGGGGAGTAGGTGTGAGGACACCCTCAGGTTTCTCACACCACACATTGGTCTAAAAGGACCAGGGACACAAAATGATGGGCCAAGTTGCTTTTGGTTTGCAATTTACAAAGTGTTTCCTGAGGATTTTCTGGCCAGTTCATGGCTGGTTAAGTGTGTCTCCTGTTATGACATTATTACTTTGAATGCAATTCAAGCATGGATATGTCCCGGTGTTAGGTTTCTTAAGGTACGTTTTCCAATCTCTTGGCGATACTACTGTATCTGCATGCACCAAATACTCATAGTTTTCTAGACCGTTTGTATAAGGTTGTTGGGCAGGTCTTGCAGAGTCTTTCCAAATTAGGTTTAGTTAATAATATGGGCCAATGAGTTGTGATTAATTTGACAAATGTGTGAACCATTGATCTATGTATGATCGAAACTCACCTGGTTGAATCATTGCTTATATGTTTTGATATATAAAAAATAACTTCTCAGTTTTTCATTTCTCTGAACAATATGGCAGATGGTGATAGGTTGGCAATTGTGTACATAATCCAGGGGCCTGAGGACTTGGATTTCGATTTTCAGCCATTGTGTTTGAAGCTGTACATCATAAAATCATCATTAGTGTAATTGCCTTTTTATTACCTTGTTCAATTGACTTCGGTGAACAGTTACACAGTTATAATTGTGTATCATATGCATATGAGTTGAATACTAGATTGTGGGCATGGAGTAGATCCTTCAGGAGTTTCACATTCATGTTAAAACAAAGCAATCAGAGCAGAGATGGTTGGGGACTCCACATTCCAGAGGGTCCAGCTGGAAGGACAAGTCACCTAGTACAATGCTCTGTTGATGGTCCAAAAGGAGAGATTTGAACCCCTGTCGAACTCTGGTGAGGTTCTGGCTGCGAGTCGTAGCAGGAGGTGGTGCTGAGCACAAGCACAATATGAATGCTGGCTGATCCACAGCATTCTAGGACTAGTGGGTCCTCCCGTACTAAAACTGTATAGGATGTTGTTTACTTCCATGTTTCCCAAACATAGGACATGACTATGTTTTCCAGGTTTTCGAGTACGATTGGAGGCTATAATTTCTTAGATCGAAGCATGTATGGGTGGGACTTATAAAATAGTTGCTATATCAAGCTGTGGCATGCCATGGTGATAATGATCTAAAGGTATAGGGGCAAACAACCTTTCACAGAGGCTTGTTATGATTTCTGAGGCATAAATAGTAGTGTTAAAACCTTTAGCAGTCTCATCCTTTATTTTCGGATTGATGAAACATTCCTGCCAATCAAACATTGATGGCAAAGTCAGTTTCTACGTAGTAGAAACGAGTGACACTTCCTAAAAATTAGGTTCTCTTTACCCTTTTATTATACTGTGTTAACCACTGTGATATGGCTTAAGCACATTATGTCAGTCCTCGTTTGCTATACTGTAGTAAACAATGATATTTGTATGAACAATTCATTTCAGACTTAATTTGCAATGAGACCGATTCATGAACTGTCTGCAAGGTGTGCCAAGCATGTTCATGATTTATGTGTATTGTCTTTATCATTTGCATAGATAGTGTTTTAACATCCCCAGAAGCCATTTGATACTGTTCAATCTGCTGTTATTTGTCTAGGCAAAAACAGATTCACAAATTGCACGCTGCAAATGCAGGAACAGACTGTGCATGAAATTGATTTACAGTTTATGTGAATTTTGTGTGCTCATCAATTTTTGCATTTCAAGCCATATGGCCAGTCGTTAACTGGGGCATATCCTAATTACTGATGTTCATTATTTTAAATTCCATTTAAATAGCTTTGAGCAAACCAATGTAAGACACGTATCAGTGGGTTTGTTAGAGTCATGTAAACAACGAGCAGAAATGAGCATTGCAAAACGTGTTGGCAGTTAGTTTACACAATGGTTGCTTGAAGATTTCCTGGAAATTGTCAGCCCAATATTCATTAGGCGCACTCTGGCATGACAATACTGGCATCACGTGTGTGTACAACCAACATGTAAAGCCAATCATACCCTCTTATGCTTCTCTTCTCTGTTACAGATTCAGCACAATGAATTTAAAACTTAAAATTATTGGTATAATTCACAGTCCACTACACAATGGATAGACGCTATACACTTCTGATTGCAATGGCATTTACTTTATGGGAGCAAGACTGAAATCGTCAACCTTCAGTGTCCTTCCATCTAGTTCACACCTACCCTGGCGTGCTAAAATATCTGGTTCCGTGTTTGACCGGGGCCACACGGACAGCTTTTGAATCTCAATCCCACACCGCCTTCCTTGTCCTATTAGTAGAGGATGTGTAAGCAAGATGTATAGATTTAGCAAGAGGCATTGGGTCAGTATCACTTTTAAAAGGATTAAGAATTCAAAAAGAACTTCATAGTTAGGTGTGTGGGTTTCCCACAAGGATTATTTAAGGGAAACAATGCATAATGGCACAAAAGTCCACCTTAGATAGGTGCGGTTGAACCACACATGTTTTATTGGTAGCAATGGCTGAGCAGCCAGGCTTATCTGAGTATACATATACGCCAAAGAAACACTGACACACTAAACGTTATATAGAAATAATGGTTTATTGTATATATACACTAAGGTAAAAGTGATTCTTCAGAAAAGTAAGTACTATAACAATAAATAACTTAGAAAAAGCAATGACATATATACAGTAAGTAAACACTTTTGTAACACTTTGAGAATGGCAGTATGCAATTCAAAAGGTAAGTAAAAATACTTTTGTAATAATTGTTTCAGGCATGAATTAATGAAACAAAAACAACATAAAGCAGTTACATACTTTTTCGACACTTGTAAAATTCTCTCAGTGGCCTAACACTTAAGAATTTCATCCCTATCTAGTTATGCATTTCGCAGAGTTAGATTGGATGGCAGAACAGGCACGGCACAAGCTGTAGAAAGTCAGTTCGCGAGGATCTTTATGTAACAAGTAAAGCTTTTCTGTTGTAAAAAAGGTTGAGGGACTTCAGAGAAGGCTTCTCAAAGGCACATAGGCATTAAGCCTGGGCGAACGTGGATGGGCGAACTCCCAAACACACACATCAGCACTCCAGCAACACAGGAGCAGCAAACTAACTATGTGAGTTTCACCAAGAGTCTCGCAGTACCTTGATTGTGAAGAAGAGGATACAGCAGAATGCCCCCATGATGCAGCAGCAGCAGCACACCTGGTCACCGGATTCTTGGTCTGGCAGACAAAAGAAGGGACACTGGAATGGACAGACAGCAGCGATTAGTCAGAAGGCATCTCTGTGTGTCTGGAAGTGGTTGTTGGCATCTTCACCTCTTCTTCCTCATTGTTTTTTCAGATCCAGTTTTCAGCTTGTTTTCAGCCTCAGGATCCATGCCTCTTATGCAGGAACCCAGCCAATCAGCACCCATGCACCATTCAAACTGCGAATGGTGGCTGTCCTTTTTCTTTGATTTCTTTTTTTGACTATTTTTAATGGCTGCCATGGAAAGGGAAAAGGGACTATGAACTGCAAAAAAGTTTCCAGAGCGTTTCACAAATTGAACAAAAATGCAATTAGTACCGCGGTATGATGTGCCGGGGTACTAATAGCAATCGAACCCTCACTCAGGCTTTATCAGCCCAGGGGCAACGGTAATGCCCCCCTCAGGTTCTATTGCTTTATTAGTGTTGAGTTAAAACCATTTCCCAAATCCCAGAATAGTATGTGTACTCAAATATTATGTTATGTATGGTGTATTGTTGATTTTCGTGTGAAGTAAAGGGTTAATAATTGTACATTTTAAATAAAAAAATAGAATAGCAGTGGTATACAATATTTATCTTTAAATAATTCAAATATTGTATATATGTGACTGTGTAGTGTTTCCCACTTTTATTTGTGGGGTGTACCATCATACCTTTGTTTACTAGGCACTTGCACTTTTAATTTTTGAGCTTGGAATATTACATGAGTTGATATTTTTAGTATTGTTTGATAAATGATGAGACTATGATAACTTAAAGCATTTTTTGTAAACCTTTTGAAATTTGTAGAACTGTAACTGTGTGTTTTTAGCTGATGACATTAGTGGCAAACGAGCAAATAAGGTGTTTATGAGGATTTCTTACAGTTCATATCACTTTAATAAATACATTTGAATGAAAAATCATACAATTCAGAATCCATGTAAAGATTGTTCTAATTTAAGGAAATATGTTCAACTCACCACTATACGACTTGTTTTGAGGTCAGTTATCATTGCGCTGTAAAACGTAAGATCACACAGCAATATTAAGTGCATTATCATGCAGAAATTCATAATGATTCTTTAAATCTAATTATGTCAAAATTTAGCATACAGTTGAAATGTATTAAAAATACCTGATAAATGTTCTTTCAGTGTTGGGAGGTACTTTGCTATGCAGTGTTTATTTGGATATTTTGTTTTCTAGCGTGTTTGTCCCATGAGTAAGTGAGAATTGCCATTTTTAATAATGAACATGTGTTTCTCATGATATGGCATCATATATGATGTGATGTACAACATTATTTACAATATTATACCTTTAAATAGGAGTGGTCATTTTATTTGGGATAGTAGAGATTATATGTTAATTGTTACTAAGATTTCAGAATATAATGTTAATCTTAATAATAGTTCATTGTTATACATAAGGATCTTCGAATGAGCTTGCAATCCTGTTTTTCCGGCATCATCAGGTGATGCTGATTAACATGTCATGCTATTTTAGATGTGACATGGTCATGCTTTGTTACCTGATGGCCATCTTTTCCAACCACTTAAGGTAGTATATAAAATTACAGTGAGTTCTTATGTTGAATATTTTAAGAAGCAAGCCACCAAGAAATAATTGTTTGTTTTGCGCTGGCCATACTTTATTCCATTACTGTATACATACATATATTTCTAGGATATGTGGTATCTTGAGTGCAAAGGAGGCCCACCAACGTTTCTTGACCTTATCTATGGAATTGGGTGATTTTTACATGAAGCACTTAGAAACATTTTTCTAGGAATATGATAACATAAAGTCAGATGATTTCTGTTCTGGGTATATTGCTTAAATGCTGAAAGTCATGCACCTAAAATTGCACTTTATAGGATATGGAAATGCATAGATGGTTTACTGATTAACAAGTACGGACTCCTTCTGTATATGTGATTTTCAAGTTTCCTTGCTAGGTTATAATAACCTGTGGGGACGTAGAATGTGCTATGTTGTTTAGGTTGAATATGATATGATATTGTGTTTTAATTGTATTGAATGTGACATTTTAATGTATTGTAGAACAATGTGCGAATAATTGCATATAGTCATATAACAGTATATATTTTTATATGTATCTGATTATATAGGTGAAAAGTTCCATTGAACTGACACGCATTAAGTATAAAAAGTTGTAAAGAAATTATGAAATAACATGTAGAGAAATGTAATTCTGCTTTGGATATAAGTCTAGTATATAGTCCTTAGTTATTTAGTTATACCAGTGTAGAGAAGGAGCTAAATACCCCCACTTCAACCATCTGCCAACAGCACCTATGTGTTGGATGCCGGAGTGTGAGACACCTGCGGTACCAGTGAAAATACTGATACCTAAGACAATCTGGGAAGCAAGGTTCCCATTGAGGAAACCATACTTGCATACGAGACAGTATGATGGTCATTTCAATGAACTCCCTGAAGAAACAGAGTGGATGAATGATGAAGAAGAATGGTGGCGTCACCACCATCACCGTCTTAAAGAGCAAAGTGGATGTGTCGAGAAGAGATGCAGAGACTAGAGAATGCGACAATTCTATAAGGCATCAAGAAAGTATTGAGATAAATGACATCTTGGGATCCAGATGAAGAAACTTATGCTACAGAAGTAATGAAGATATCAAGCTATTTCACACGTATACACATGCAAAGAAACGCAAGCAGATGAAGTATTCTTAAAGGCTTGCTTTATAGTGAATAGATTGCGGCAGGCGCCAAAATGTTCATTCATATATGAATACATATTGGAGTCAGTAAAGGATGGATGTTGCCACTACGTAAAATAGTAGAGCTGAGCAAAAGAAGGAAGGCCACTTTGTCAATGTTTTCAATTGTGTCGCAGTTAGAAAACAAGTGAATTACAGGCAAAAACTCAGAAAGGCGAGGTTGGATGAGCCAAGAAGCCAAGGCCATATCAGACTGGGATGAGCTGCCATTGGATACAAATCGCGTGAAAGAACAAAGCTCCTGTTCAGAAGGCATGGACAAAAGCAAGAAGAGGTCAGAGGTCTATTAAAGAATAGCATTTTTATACACTGAAAGCTCAATTTTGTGGTCTTTAGTCACGTGGGGAGAACAAGTTGGATGAGCATGATGGTCACACCTATGCACGAAGGCAGGGCGTGCCTTCACTCCACTGAATTCCCCGTTGCAAAGAACATGTTCAAAGCTGAGTTCAAAGACCTAATTGACAGTGGACCACTGAGGTGATGATGGATGGATATGTTAATTGGTGGGAAGCAAAGACAAGCTCATCTGCACCTGGACTCTCAGCCTGCATTTTGCTAACGTAGGTTGGGAAGGTACTGACAGAGGTTAGAAAAGTAACCAATGATAGAGGACCGCATGATCAAGGGTCCTATAGTTTTGTAGCCAATTAGACGTCATATATATAGTGACATATTTAAGGGAAGGGTTTAGTTGCCCCACCTGATGTAAGAACACATAATTTCCGTCCACTGCCCTAAACGAGTATGGATCGTATACCTAGATGATCCTTGTACAACCTATCACACTCACTATTAGGTTTTTGTAGGTTTTTGTAGTTTGCCACGGAGGATGACATTAGTGATACGTAGGTTAAACGTCACCTATGATGATTTTTTACTATGAGAATGTAATTTTTTTATTAAATGCTTTGAGAAGTCTCGAGAGAGATCGTGATGAGGGAGATCTGTTGATGTCAGTTGAACTCCCTGTTTTAGATAATTGATATTAAAACAGTATCTTTTGTCAACTAGTTGTTTCTATTATTGATGCATCCACCTTCCATCTCTAAGGTATTGCTAACCCATTTTATAGGGCTGGGAGAACCCCTAGTTCACCTTGGTATGCAAGTGATTCTCTTATACCAAGAAACACCAGAACACAGAATAAAATGTGGATTTATTTAAAATATGAAGTGTTTCCTACCATACAAACATGAGTTCACATATGCAACACAAAAAAGTTATAAATGTGTTCTCTGCATTTAGTTCTTCATTGTCTGTGTTTCCCTGCAATATCCTCTTGGATTCCTTCATACATAGGACATGTTCCCTGTCTCCTCCTCTAATCAGATTAGGGATGTATTCCAGACACAGACATCTAATTTGAGAAATGTTTGTTTCAGAAATGTTTTCATAACAGTGTATTGTTATAGTATCTTTTAAGTGTTGATTCCTGATTGACCTCATGTGTATGAGTATATCTTTCTTTCACTGGTCAGATTTTACTTCCAATATATGGCAATGTGCAGATTTTGATTATAAAATATACATTATCTTCTGTGTTTCAATTGATTAATTCATTCATGTTACACTTGTGTTCTCCAATTAAAGCAAATGTTTTATTTAATGCATGTTTTGGACATGATTCAGTTCCCACATTTAAAAAAATCCCCTTGATTTATTCCGGTGGTCATTTGTCCACATTTTAAGGAATATTTTTTGAGATATGTGAACTAACATATGACCTAATCATTGTGGCTTTGGGGTATATGATTTGTGGTTTGTCATCTATATATATAATTATCTTTGTCACATCACAAAATATTCCAATGCAATGGTTCTCTTAAGGTTTAAGTAGCATGTGCCTTGCTTTTTATTCAAATGTAATAGCTTCTTCTGCTTATAAATCTCTATCTGATTATATATTGCTGTAGCGCCTTTCCCAGAGGCTAATGCTTCAATATCTTTTTGAAGTGGCTGGTACTGGGAATTTGAATAGATCTCAAATATTGGCATTATTCTAGGAAATACAGGGTCTGCAATAGCAGTGATATTGAGGGGGTTGAATTAGTGGACCCCCACAGTGATGATCAGGTCTCTCTTACTAATAACTCCATAACAGTTTATGATGCCATATTGAATGAGGTGACAATCATATGGAAGGTTGGCTATGAAATATCCCCTTATGCCCCAGGGAGTGTGGATAGGGCTGGAGCAGTGGATACATCTGGAGTTTCTTTGACGTAGCCACAGGGTTTTAATGGGTCCATTTCTGGTCAGAAAAGGGTGCGCTTGCAGATGATCAACAGGCAGCAAAAGGAACATTTTCATTAGAAAGAAGTGAGAGGAGGTGGTTTATGTTAGCCTTTAAGGATTCTGACCACAACTGAAAGACCCAAAGAAGAATCTGTAATGAACTGGGTTCACTCACATGTGTTTCTTGGAATACAAGGGGATTTGTTGATTTATTGAGTAATGAAGATGGTGCCATTTATTGAGGGGCTTTACTATATATTGTTGTTGCAAGGAGGTATGGTTGGAAATGTTTCCTATCTTTGATGGATATCATTGTAGCTTGCTGCCAGCAGTTAATGGCAATAGGGGCCATCCATCTGGGCGTCTCCTTATTGCATTAAGGAGTGACTCTGGAATCACTATAATATGTCATGAAGAGGTGGGGAAAGGTGCCCTGGGGGTGGTATTGAGAGAGGTGGTGAATAAAGTGACCATATATATTCTGGTTGTTAATATCTACTGGCAACATTTACATGGGGATATCAGCTAAATAATTAACAAAATACCCAGGTGGCTTTATGATAGTCACAGAGGATTTGAACTCCGATTGGGGGTGAGTGTCTGTTGATGTGCGAATGCCGCCCCTGAAACCAGGGCATTATAGGAAGCATATTCATGGGCATTTTTGGAGGAAAACCTTTGAAGAATTGGTTCTATACCCGTTGAATGATACACCTAATAAGGAGTGTGTTATGTGGCAAAGGAAGCAGTCATACTCTGCCATAGATTATATCTTTGTAAACAGGAGATTGTTGCAAAAGTCTGAACATTTCCAGATTGGGGAAAGTAATTTGAGTGACCATAGAATGTTGATTGCGTCTTTCAGAATCAAAACCGAAATCAAGAGCTTGACTGGCACTTGTAATTTAGATTTGAATAGTGCACGTAATCGTGTGAAGTGGAGAGACAACAGAGTGGTGTGTTTGAACATGAATATTGATGGTGCATATGTGGCAACAACTCTTCTATTTTCAGTTAGATTGATGCATAAGCAAATAGGTCAGGCTCTGTTTTTTTGTTCCCCAGGTAAACAAAAGAATGAAACAGCCTCTATCTAAATCTGCCTGCCTCTACTCTCTGCCCTCTGCAACTTATCCAGAACAGGACTGCAAGACTTGTCCTTGGCCTCAAGCCCAGGGATTGTATCTCTCCAGGACTGAAATCTCTGCACTGGCTCCCAGTTGCTGCGAGGATTAAGTTCAAAACCCTCTGTATTGTCCACAAGGCCTTCTGAGGCCTGGGGCCGCATTACCTTCAACTCCCTCTTCCCAAATATCTTTCTTCTCGAGCTCTTCACTCATCCGCCTCCAACTCCCTCAGGGTCAGTCGCTTCTCCAAGCAACACGTTGGTGGTAGATGTCTCTCCTCAACAGGGGCCTCTCTCTGGAACTTCCTTCCTGCCTCCCTGAAACTTGAGGAGAACCATCAATGCTTCCAGAAGCACCTCAAAACCTTCCTATTTGCTTCTGCATTCTCTCCCCCTCTCTCCTGCTCAATTCCTGGTTGAGACTGCACTGGTTACCTGGCCACCCTTTCTGATCTCGGGCCCAGGCACACCTGCACTTCCTCCCTGGCAACCCCCGCACCTGGGGACTGTTATTCTGTATCCCTACAGTCCCCCCCACCAGCACTTATGTTGCTCTTACCTTGCACTTTCCACCACCTGGCCATTTTATTTATTCTACTATCCCATGTACTGCACTTTCCCCTCTCCCTTCCCCCACGCACTTTTCCCTTTCCCCCTTCCCATGCACTTGCACGATCTGAATGACACCTGGCATAGAAGGATCGTTGTCTGTTCCCCCTTCATTGCCTCGTTGCGCCTCGAAACACTTGTGCATAGGCGCGTTATAAATGCCATATCATATCATCATAACATGCTCAGCTTTTATAGAGTTGTACAAGATCAGAAGCGGTGGAGCTGCAAATTAATTTGAAATATTAAAAATACTGAGATTGATATGAAGGTGAAGAAAATTCAAATAAAAAAAGAAAAGCAAAGAATGAAAAATTGGGGTTACTATCATTGCCATCACTTATATCAGTTGGATGGCATAGCTATGTTAAAGATAGTCATTGGTAAACAGGTTGCACATTTTTAGACACAAATCAAAGATAGAATCAGGGTAATCCCATCGCAGAGGAAGAGTGGGTGAGGAATTTTGCTCAATTACATAACATGCAGGAGTGCACTCAACTCTAGTGTGTAGAATTGGGCATGGTTAGTTGGAGCCTTGACTTTAATGTTGAGGATGTTGAAAGAGCGATAATGTGGGTGAGTGGGTCCTGTGCAGGGAGTCTGAATTTATTATGAAATATAGTATTCAAACAATCGGCCAAGCTCTGGTCAGGTATATTGTTTTTATTATTTAAGGATGTTTCTTATTGTCAACAGACACCTGACACATGGAAATATGATTATGTGGTCCCTATTCATAAAAAAGGAGAAGGACTGTCCTTGTGTTATTATCGCCCCCTCACTCTGATAGATGCTGATGCGAAATTGCAGGCGTATTACTTGCAAAACATTGAAATATGGTTGGCGGTGGAAAAAAAGGTGGTGTAAATATCAGATGGGTTTTAGGCATTCTATAGGCACTGATTGTAATGGTTTTCTTTTGGGAGACATTCAGAAATTGGTATGGGGAAAACAAAGCACACCAACATTTGTGGTCTCCTTTCACCTGTCCACAGCATTTTATCTGGTGTACACGGCTGTTTTGTGGAGCAAATTAAGGAAATGGGGAATGCCGGTGGGCTTATTGGCAATTATGATATACCTACATGAGAGTACTACAGTACAAGAGAGGCTTAGTGGCCATGGTGTGATTTCCAGGAGGGTGGCAACCAATAATGGACTGCAGCAGGAGTCCCCATGCCTTTTCACCCTTTATGTGGCAGATATTGGTGAGGTATTGGATGAGGCGGATTTAATTTCATCTAGTGTTGGTAAAATCCGATTATCATGGTTGGCCTAGGCCGATGATTTCATCCTCCTGGAAAACATACATATAGGATTGAAACAATTTATAAATGCCTGCATAGCATATATGGACAAAAATGGCCTAACAATCCTACAAAGTCTCATATTATGAAAATCTGCCTTAATAAATAAGAAATGCAATTTTGATTGGTTTGTGAAAAAGACTAGACGATCCATGGCAAAAAATCTGAAGTATTTTGGTTTCTATGCAACGGCTTTCCCAAAGAAGGCCTTTCACAGGGATAGGTTAAAGAGAACAGCCTGAGTTTTGAGCACACAAATGGCAAAGGTGAACATAAAGTATGGCCGCTTTTCCATGATTCCTGTGATAAGGTCCTGATTCGGCAAGGTAATCTCAAAGTTTCTACATGGGCTAGAGTCACTACAACCTTCGATTTTAACTGAGATAGTGTTCTGTTGTCTGTCAACATGCGTTCATATTGTGGTGATAAGACAGGAATTGGGTTTAGAATCTCTCCGCAGTCAGATAAGGTGGAAACATTTAGTTCTATTTCACACATTTTTAACATCATCACCCTTAATGCTGTATGCAGATATGGGCTTTTTGGACCTGGCTAGTCCCGGATCCCTGCTGAATGCTTTTAGAGAGCACTGTTTGGACCTTTAATTGGAACTGAATACTACTGTAGAGACTCTTATTGAAGACCCCGTACAATACGAGTGAAAACTGTGATCCAACTGGCTGATTGGATAAATACTCAGGAAACCACTAGGACATATTCATTCTATAGTCATTTAGGTAAGGGTCACAAAAGGATGGGAGATGTGGAACCATATCAGAAGACCTTTCCACATAATTGTTGGGGGAATCATTTTATGAGGTTTCATTTAAATGTTTTGTTGACTAATGAGATTGTATGTTTGTGAGCAGGCATCCCTCGAGATTTAGCACACTGTAGATATTGTAATGATTTATATGTAAAGGAACATTAGTTTAATCTTTTATTACCTGCTTTGTTGCAATTACAGATTCCGTATTTTTCTAGATGTATACAAAGTCCAGCATGGGTTCAAACTGACCTCTTATGGGAGAATATGTCGAGAGGTAATTCAATTGCACTCTCGTTGACTGAATTGAGATTTTTAAAGGTTTGCAATTCTTACATTGGATCAAATGTATTGAATTTTTAGGGCATTAGGGGATTTAGATCTGTACATTTTAGTTTGAGTGTACTGATAAATTCTGTTATTATGTGTAATATTATATCGCAATTTAAGAGATTTAAATATGTAATTTTAGCTGTATTTATGGTGTTTAAATGCTTTCTGATGTGTGAACATTGAAAAGGTTTGGTGAAAACCGTAAGCAATTAAATTGAATTAAATGTAAATGTAAAAAAAAATGTTCTGTTGGCAAGGACAATATAATTAACTGTATGTGTGTTTCTATGAATGTTTATTCTGATGTTGTAATTACTGTATACTTCTATGTTTAATGGCATCAATTTATTGTATAGTTTTGTGTTCTTACACAAATAGAATAAATCAGCATTTTTCTAGCTCAAATTTAGAAGTGGTGTATGCCTAATTAATTAGCTAATTAGATAATAAACTGATGAAAAATTATCCTTTTCTGAAAAATTGGGAACTCGAAACCCTCACGTTACGAAATCCATTACAAGGAGGAATTACCTTTTGGGTTAATTACTCAACAATCTGGAACACAAGATTGAATTTAAAAGTTGAGTAATACAATGGAAAAGTCTTCAAAATAAAGTATTAAATTACACGGCCACGGCTAAACCAACAGTAGGAGCACTTTTTGTGCGGCTTATTGATTTGCTCCCCCTGGATGAATCCACACCAAACTTAGCAAAAAAAGTATATGTCCCATTCTGAATTATTTTGCAAAGTTTGGTGATGTTTGGTCGGCAGGGGGGAAAAGTTATAGGGGTGGTCCCAAAATCTATTTTTTTCCCATAGACTGAATGAGGGAAAAACTTTGCTGCCACCTACAGCCCAAACCGCTGGACGGATTTTCACCAAATCTTAGGCAAGAGCATCGGCTTGGTCCCAAAAGCGTGCTTTTGTAAATTTGGTGAAAGTCCATCCAGTAGTTTTTTTTAAAACAACCAAAAAGTAGGTCATAAAAAAAAATGAGTGATATCTATGTCCGCTCCGCGGACACTCTTCCCTGTTCGCTCCGCGGACAGGACACCGATTGGTTAATCGGCTTGCGTCATGTCCGCGGACATGTGACGTCTTCACTGATTGGATAGTGAAGAGCGTGAAGTGCGTCAGATTTTTGGAAACACCCGCCATCTTGGATTCGCAGCAAAAACATATTAAAAAACACAACATTGCACTTGTCAAATTTATCAAATAATCTCTGGGGAGGTGAGGGGTAATGAGGATGGGATATGGTGGAAAGAAGCAAAATACGGGCGTTTTTTGCCGTGAAAGTCTGCGAACAGTTCGAATGGTCGCAAACAGTTCTGAAAAGTTCACGGACACCTCAGCATTACAGGGTTGGTGAAATTGTGCATATATAATTCTGAGCTGATTTTAAGTGAGTATGCGAAGTTTGGTGGGATTCTGTCATGAGGGGGCAAAATTAGAGGGGGGTCCCAAAATAATGTAAAGGCTTATAAATGAGGTACCATTTGACAAATCTACACTTCATTTGGCAAACTGATAATAGATCAAGATATACATGTTTTTGAGAAGTTTGGTGGGATTCTATCAAGAGGGAGCAAAATTAGAGGGGGAGTCCCAAAATATTTGAAAGGCTTATAAATGTCCTGCCATTTGACAAACCTACACAAAGGTTTGCAAAAAGATTACAGATCCAGATATAGATGTGTTCGTAAAGTCTGAATGGATTTTGTCAAGTGTAGGCTAGGTTACATGACGATTGTATGTGCATACATTTGACACTTTTGAAAAAATAAAACATGGGTGGATTTCCAGAAAACTTGCATATGGAGCATTGGCAAGGACCTACAAGCATGGTTTTGCAAATGTGCCAGTGTTTTATTATTTGACAAGTTTCATAATGTAGCTACAAAAAATAGCGGTATACCTTTAGGGGAAGCCTGTGGCCATGGGCAGTGCCCAGATTGTCTGGGTCATGGAATAAGGTCATGATCCGGACAATCTGGCTACTGGCCATGACCACAAGGCACAAAACATTGGATTAAAGTGGCCATGTCCACCTGGGACGGGCTTTGTGGTAAAGTTATTCGCAATTAGGATAGATCTGAAAGGGAAGAAAAATGTGCTTGTGGTAATATGGTCATAGGATTCTCTTTTTACCTTCTGCAGGCTGCCATGGAAAGCGAAGAGGGCCCTGTATGGAACCCTTGCCTTCCCTTTCCATGGTGGCCATCTTGTAAAAGGATTTTCCTTCCTACACCGGGACGCCATAGGCGTCCCGGTGTAGGAAGAAAAATCCTCTTTTTTAGCACCCTGGGTTCCCGCTTTGGGAACCTATGTTGCTAATGGCCTTCACCCCCCATTTCAGGGGCTGGAATGGGGGGGAAATGGTCCAGAGACCTCGTTATCCACCTTCGCTTTGCTTGGGCTGCTGGGCCAATATCCACCGTTCCAGTCCCTGGAACGGAGGATGAACGCCACAATATTCCCATTAGCATAACACAAAATGCAAATGGGATGTTAGAAAATCTTATCGAGTCTATGTACTTTACTGAGAAGTCTAAAGTAGATGGAGTCTATACATGTTTTTTTAGTTCTATTTTTTAACTGTGAAAGGTGGTGCCTAATGGAATATGTCTTTTGTTGTTTTTGGATGTATGTTTTAGGTGGACAAGGGAAAATGTTGCGTGTGTGTTATTTCTAAGGTAGGGGGCAGTGTTTCTCATGCTCCTTGATTACAGCAGTGGTGGTGGCTCTTGGTGAGGAGGGATGGCATTAGCTGATGCCATTTTAAGATAAATAGCAGTTTTGCTAAAAGTATGTACAGTGTACTAGATTGTTAATGGATAATGAGTAGGAATAGGTGCTGGAGCTGTGCAAGGGAAATTTTGAAGTTGAAATTTGTAGATCAGTAGAAAATGCCATTCTGAACTGTCCGCGAAGCAGAGATCTTATCGTGAAGTGCGGATGGGTTCTTGGACACGTCATCATGCCGTGCGCCAGTGTATGGTCATGTGGCACAGTCCGGAAGGTCCGCTATGAAGTCAAATGTTCGTAGACGGCTACGGATGCAAAACTAGTTGAATTAGTTGCAAACAGTGTAAAGAAGTGTAAAAAATGATTCCAGAAGGTGGGAAATGTTTTAAGGTGACACTTTGTAAAAGAGACACACGTATTGCTATATTTGGTAAGTTGTAGGAAAATAGGATGCACTGGTAAAAAACTATGAAATTCACTGAAAAAACCTTGTTAAAGGGACTTTATGATTAAGTTGCACTACTAAAAACCTATCAAATTCAGTGAAAAAAACGTTGTTTGTTAAAGGGACGTCATGGTTACAAGTAAAACGGAAAACCCCCTGAAATTCACCAGTTATGGTAAGCTAAGCAACCGTAACTCGCGCCACCACCGTGCACTGCTAAGAATAACACCCATGACATCAAAGATGACATCACAAATATGATTGATGACATCACTGATGACATTACATGTCTAGCACCTTGTTTTTTTGTTTATTGACATATCTAGGCCAGGTGAGTTTATTCACTGACAGTCAAAAACTTTAAATTCAAAAGGTATTACATTTGTAGACGTTGCTATTCTCACATTTACTTACAGTACTTTCCTTAGAATTCAATCTCATTTTATGATGCACATACATAGGGGAAGAAGCAGGCCTGAAACACAGCAATCATTTCTATGCGTAAAGATAATCATGTTGGTTATACACAGTGGCTCATGATACTGCCTCTTGTTTACTTACTGTACTCTCCCTGTATAAGCCCCATATTTGTATACATTGTTTCACAGTATGCAAAAGTGTGATACAGAAGCATTCACCGTTATACTATCCAACATGGGAAAATTAGAAATAGTACATCTCTATGGTGTATGCTGCAGCTAATGCTTATGTTTCTGTATGAGTAGGTTCCTGTTCTAGAAACAATACTGCAATGGAATGTTCTTTGGAGCAATACATTGCATAATCAAGTATGTAGTTCATCACAAATCTCCAGATGATCCCTAACACTTTTTTGCCAACATTACATTCACAACCCCTTGAAGGGACTTCCTATGAAAATTAAATGCACATGTGATGTCATCAGTGATGTCATCAATAATATTTGTGATGTCATCTTTGATGTCATGGGTGTTATTCTTAGCAGTGCATGGTGGTGGTGCGAGTTATGGTTGCTTAGCTTACCATAACAGGCGAATTTCAGGGGTTTTTCGGTTTTACTTGTAACTATAACATCCCTTTCAGAACATTTTTTCACTGAATTTGATAGGTTTTTAGTAGCGCAACTTAACCATAACATCCCTTTAACAAAGTTTTTTCATTGAATATATATATATGTTTATATATATATATATAAAAAATGTAATATATATACATATATATAAAATATAAGATAATCACAAGATATTTTCTTTACAGAAACATTCCTCCTGATGATCCTTATCCTGATGGCAAAACAAATGTAGAGGAGCAATTAATATACACTGCATAGAGTCAAGTTCAAGAGCAACAATGTGTATGAGAAACTTCAAATAAACACTGAGAGCCTCATTACGACCCTGGCGGAAGACCATGGTGCTATTAGCACCCTGGTCCATGCCGGTAAGTTATCGACTCCGCCATGGAGAAAGGGGGAATTACCACCCCATTACAAGGTTGGCGGGGCGGTAATTCCCCCTTCCCCCATGGCCCTTCCCCATTCCCAATTTTGCCCCATAGGGCTCAATGGGAATGGGGAAGGCGCTAAGTACGGTGCCGAAAATTGCGGCACCGTAATTAGCACCAAGGTCTACACCAGCCGTTAAGGTCAGGTCCCGCAAAGGGACCTCGTAATTAGGTGCTAATAGGTTAACGGCGACGCAGCCTTTTACGGCGCCGTTAACCCATTAGCGCCTGGGTCGTAATGAGGCCCTGAGAGTACATGATAATCAACATTATGATTGATCAGGAGTATTGAAATCATGCAGAAGATATGATAACTATTATGTTGTATCAAGACTATTGCAACCATGTGCATTAGCAACAGGGGCTGAATGTGAATCAGATTCCTTCTTTGGGAAATTACTGCACACAAATAAACACATTTGTTAACTGTGTATTTGTGAAACAGTTCTCCAAATTTTCTTTTTCTATAGCATTGTGTATACTGGGCAGATGAAGTAATTTTGGAGTCTAAACTTGCGACAATAACCCTTGCTCGCTATTTTCAGGATAAGCACCATAGGACATTATACATCTGCTTTATTTCCCTTCAATGTTAATATTGCAATTGCGTTTGAGCAGCATTAAACCCCATTTAAATCATTCATTATCAAGCATGAAAGATAAATAAGCATCTCTAGAAATTTTGATTTAAAGGATGAGGAAGCAGATGAATTGTTTAGAAGGCATAGCACATTACAAAATGTGGATTTAATTAGGAATACATAACTAGACCTCACCCTTGGACCAAACCTGGGGTTATGGGCCATAAAAACCCCATTAAAGCCCTTGCTATGCTCAGGCCTTAACTAAGTCTCCAGGGCCCGTAACTTCAGTATGGCATCTTGCAAGGTCCCGCCACATTGGAGGAGCATCATCCTTTCAGTAGGTGCTTGATTCCTGGGGCACTTCTTGTCCCCCTGACCACATTTTCTCCATTTCCTCTCTTGCTCTCAGCCCTCCTAGACCCCCCTGCCCACAACCCCCTGTTCTCCTCACTGCTGCCCATTTGTGTGCGTCTACCAACATGTGACCAGAAGTGCTCAGGCGCACTAGAGAGCATTTCTCAGTTGGAACAGACATTTCCCACTCCATTGGATACACATCAGAGTAGAATCATCCTTTTGGTGTATTCCTGCTTCCTGGTGCACTTCTCGTCCCCTTGACCAGGGACTCCCCCTTTCCCACTCCACAGCCAACCTCACAGCTGCCCATTGGTTGGGGTCTACCAACACATGACTAGTAAGTGCATTGGTACACCAGAGAGCTTTTCTCCCTCAGAGTAGACCTTTCCTGCTCCATTGGATCGCTGCATCAGAGGAGCATAATCCTTTCAGTGAGTGCCTGATTCCTGGCACACTTCTTGTCCCCCTGACCAGAGACTCAAATTGTTGTTTTTCTATATCCCCTCTAGCTCTCAGCACTCCTAGACCCTCCTTCCCCACCCACCTGCCGACCTCACAGCTGCCCATTAGTCAGTGTCTACATCTGGGGACCTCCCAGGGCAGCCGTGTCCTGGCAGCCAGAAAAGATCCATAGGTAAAGGGCAGCTCCCATTCCCTGTTTGCCGCCCAAGCCAAAGCATCATAGCTGATTGCAGCAACTTCCAGGTAAGAGGCAGTGACCTTACCCTACCTTACACAGCAAGTGCTGTATTGGAGACATTTGTCAGCAACTAACTGCAGTCCTTTGCACATCCACTGTTGAATCCATGTGAATTTTACAATATAGCCACTGTTGAATCTAGGAGAACCATTACAGTATTGTCACTGTTGAACCCAGGAGAACTATTTGAGTATAGCCACAGCTGGACCCATGTTAATTTTACCATAAATTGAACAATATAGCCACTGTTGAATCTACTTGAATTTTACAATATAGGCACTGTTGAATCTAGGGGAACTATTATAGTATAGCCAATGTTGAATCTAGGAGAACTATTAGTGTATAGCCAGCGTTGAATTTAGAAGAATGACTACAGTACAGCCACTGTTGAACTTGTGTGAAATTTACAATGTAGCCACTGCTGCATCTAGGTGAATTTTAAAATATAGCCACTGTTGAATCTAGGAGCACTATTAGAATATAGACACTGGTGAACACATGTGAATTTTATAATACAGCCAATGTTTAATCTGGGAGAACTACTAGAGTACAGCCACTGTTGAATTCATGTGAATTCTGTGAGCCTGGCCATCTTGTCTGAGATCAGGTGCATTCAGAAGTCTGCCACATTTGTAAATATTACTGCACACTGAATTTAACCATTAACCATTGTATATATCACTGCTTTGAAATTTTCTGTATTTTGAGCTTGGACATTACATGAATGTGGGTGCCCTCTGAAGTTTGCCACTGCCTTTAGGTGCCGCTGAACCCTGAACTTGGGGCAATCACCAAAGCTACCTGACCTTACTAGGGCACATCCACCACCTGTACACTGGTTCACCCTCATGCCCCAACCCCACAAGAAATAACTGATAGCCTTACACAATGACATACATGTTAAAGAACTTGGTCAAAGTAGTAATGCTGCATCATAAAATGAGATCATTTTGTGGGTCAGCGCAGTACAGTCTTTGTCCAAAACAACATCTTAAATCTGATTCTGGTACAGCTGACTCTAGCTGTGGGGGCCCCCACCACATTGCAGTGCATTTCCTCCCACAGAAATTCCATCTACAGCACAGCTTGGATGTAAGATTGGTGACATCTGGCAACTATGAAGAATCTGGCCACCACAGGAAGGCCACCACCGGATACAACTAACAGGCTGCAGGACCCCACAAGGAGAGACAGCCACACAGGACCCCACAGAGGAATAACTCACCACAGGACACCACAAGGAGGCTCACCCCACTGTTGAACCCAATACAAATACAGTAGCCCACAAAAGAAGACAGCTGTACCCCACAAGGGAAAATTAAACTACAGACCACTATGAATCTGATACAACTACAACTGCAAAACCACAGGACCCCACAAGTGAAGACCAAACCAAAGGGCAGCACAGGGAAGCTCTCGCAACTGTGAACCCAAATCAAATACAACCACAAAACTGCAGAATCCCACAAGGCTAGAGAGCTTCAAATGACCCTCCCACAAGGGAGGATCTAGTCCCGAGGCATGATAGGTCACCAGAGGGAGGCTCTCACTACTACCAAACCCGATCAAACCAAAGGGCATCACAGGGAGGCTTTTGCAACTGTGAACCTGATACAAACAAAACAACGGAAACCCACAAGGATAGATAGCTACACAGTACCCCAGAAGGAAAGTTATAACCACAGGTCACCATATGGAGGCCCTCGCCACTGTGAACCCAATACAGCTTGATACAACTACCACTACAAAAATTACAGGACCCCACAAGGAGAGACAGAAAAACAGAAACCCTCAAGGAAAGACCTAACTACAGACCACCACAAGTCACCACAAGGAGGCTTTCACTATTCTGAACCCAATACAAAAAACCGTCCTGAATTTAGTCCTGATCACCAAAGTCAGTCACCAACCACCAGGGTAAGTCTCTGATAGCCAGAATTAGCCTTAGTGAATGAGGACTAGTTCCCAACTGCCACTGACTGCCAAGGCTAGCCCACAGCCTGTAGAACACCCCTGACCCCTGGGGTATCCATGTCTCCAGAAAAAAAACACAGTTGGATAGTCCTTCACCCTGCAATAGAGCTACTGTCAGAACAGACCCCATCACAAAATGCCCTGCACCAGGAAAGACCAAAGCACAAGAAAGAACCAAAGCAGAACAAACAAAGTGGAACAATCTCAGAATACCACACGCGGGAACAGACACCAAGGGTTGACACACCTACAAGTTCAACGGAAACAGTACCATTTGCCAGAACAAGACAAAATCGCTCTACCTAACACCCTACTTGTCAACCTAACACCCTCTCAGACATCCATCTATACTCAAGAACTATAAACACATTAGAAGGATAACCGCAAACCTAGAAGAAAGGTGAGAAACACACAAACCTGAAGAAAATGACACACCATTCATCACAAATGATTGGCACGACAAAAGGTACCATCAACGTCAGCAGGGAGACGACCATGAGGAAGACATCAGTCCATTACAATTTGGTGGGAGAAATGACAAACACCAACACAACCACCAAAAAACACAGCCAAAGAGCAAACAGACCACAAGAAGGAAAAGGATACATTGCTACCTATTCAACGCCAGATCAATGTCCAAGCACACATCAGAAATATATGATACACTATGTGATGGACGATAGACATCCTATTCCTCACAGAAATGTGGCTAACTGAAAACTACAAGTTAATGCTGTGTGACTACCTAACCTACAATTTCAAACTCAAACAAGTCAACAGAGAAGGAAAATGAACAGAGGACTCACAGAAGCATACCAGGACCAGCTAAAAATAACAACAGCTCCACCGTTAAACATCACAAACTGTGATTCACTCATCCTACACTTAACCTTAGATCCTCAAACCAATCACGTTTCTACTTGTCTACAGGCCACCGACCTATGACCTGATCTTCGTAGACACCTTCGTGGATGCCATCTGCAACATGCCCATTAGAAATGATCACCTGATCGTATTTGGAGAATTCAACATCTGGTTCGAAGAAGCAAACAACAACCCAAGCAAAACACTAACTAATCAACAAGTGACAATGCATCTAATCTACAACAACTGGTGAAAGGAGTGACACACACAGCAGGCCACACACTAGACACAATCTTGTGCAACAGAAAACCTGGTAACAACTGCACCTCCAATGCAAATCCTCTGGAGTCACTACCACATTATACCCTTCATGTTCCAACCGCCAAAAAGGATACCTGACAACTTACCTAAAAAAAGAAACAATTCTGAAAAGAAACTGGAGAGCCATTAAGACTGTGGACCTAAACCTGGACTGGATACAACAAAACATTCAAACAGCATAGAAGAAAAAACAGACAATACAAAACTGGATCACGAAAACACTAGATGACATTGCACCAGAAAAACGTTTCACCCCTCACTAAAGAAAACAATGGCAAGATGGTTCATGCGCCATCTTGGAGCACGGAAAAAAACTTCTGAAAATTAGAACAAGAATGAAGGAAAAACATTTGACGAACACAAAAAAACACATATCAAAGACAGATTAGACTATACAAAGCCGAAATACTCAAAGCAAAAAAGACATACTAGAACAAATGTATCAACAAATGGACCACACCATATAGTAACACCTAGAAGGAAATGTGCAACATCATGAACAAAATATGAAACCCATCCAAATGCAACAACACACCAATCTCTACGCAAAAACTATGCAACATCTTTGCCAACCACTTCAAGAACATAAGCACTATCATCCAGCAAACCATAGAAAGCAAGTTAAAAATCAACCTCAACCAGCCAACCCTGGAACTACCGACTAGACCAAATCACCCCACACTGATTTTGATGGACACATTTAATACCTGGTCAGCATTAGCAACAGAGAGGGCTCTCCATCAGACCCCTTGCCATGTCTACAAGATCATCCTCACCCAGAGAACACTGGCAGAATATTACCTCAACCACTTAAACCACTCACTAGCACCAAGAACCATGCCACAAGCCTTCAAATTGGCCTACATCAAGCCGCTCCTAATAGATACATCAGGAAACACAGAAGACCTAACCAACTGTAGAGGAGGAGCCAAAATCCTCTACTGGAAGTCCCGCCCATAATTGCCTATCTGTTGGGAACCAGAAATAGTGACAAAGGTGACACCTGTAATGATGCCTAAAACACGAGCAGCCTTAGAAGGAAAGTATGCATTAACGAAACCATTCTTTATGTATCCATGAAGAACTGACAGCCTCTTAGGAGATATCCCTGAAGAGCACATGAAGATGGATGAAAGAAGAGACTGGTGAATCACATGAAGCAAAGTGACACACCTCAGAAGAAATGACGAGAGAAGATGAATAGACCATATAGAATCTCATGACGAAGTAAGAATCAGGTACACCTTCATATATGGAATAAAGATTGCACGTGTGAAAAGCATGGAAGAAAATGAAAACCAGTTTACACTTGTACAGATGCAGTAATGGAAGTAGATGAAGTAATCATAAGGCCCGCCATGTAGTGAACAGATTGCGGCGATGCACCAATGTAAATCTGGAAGTGCCACATCGTATTTTAACAAACTGAAAACCCTGTGAATGGAACAACTTGAATTGTGGTGCAGCAGAATAAGAAAAGCTGACAGCGAAGGAAGATTTGAGAAAGGCTTACCTGGCTCAGTGTCAAGAGTCGGGGCATAAGATGGTACAATAACGTGAGAAGCAAGTTAGGCTTCTGTTTGAGGTGTAATGATAACCATTGAGGTGGTCAATATTTGTTCATTACATTTTATTAAATACAACGAAGGAGCTCAAAACGTGGTCTCCAGTCACATGGTCAGATGAATATAGACTTTGGGCGAGCTACACCGAGACAAGAAGATAAGAACATGCTCACACTCCTTTCCATTCCTAGGAGCAGTGCTACTTGCAAGGCCAAGTTCAAAACACTTTTCTCATGGCAGACAGCTTGAGTGATGATGGATGATGGCTAATTGGGTGGGGAGGCATGACCAGGCCAAACCCACCAGCACCTGGGGTACCAGCTTGCATGCTGCTAACGAGTGGAATATTCCAGAAGGGCACAAGCGTGCCAACCAATTATAAAGGGCCACGTAACAAAGAGGATTAAAAGGTTTAGAGATCCAATGAGACATCATGTATTAATGATGCTCACAATGACTTGCACTAGGAGTGGGCAGAGTTGTCCACCTGATAGTAGAGAGCCAATCACAACACCAACCTCCATAGAAAGTATATCTAGATGTTTCCTGTTACCCAAATAGAGTCCCACATACATTTTCTTAGTTTGCCACATAGTGTGACATCAATGATGATGAGCTTTTAGTATATAAGTGTTTTTTTAATGAAATACGTTGAGGTCTTACTGTCAGACATCCGATGATGTCTGTTGTACTCCCTGTTTTAGATAATTGTTATTAAAACAGGCCAGGTCTTTTGCCAACTTCCTGAGTCGGTTTTAATATTGATGTTTGAGTCATTTCTGCATCCCCATCCACCCTGTAGAGTGTTACCTCGTCTTAAAGGGCCTCTGGGTTCACAGGTTCCGACCAATTCCAAATATCCTATACCCAGTGAAATTACTAGAAAGCTACATCTACAAACAAATCTTGGAATATGAATAAAACAACCTGTTCTTAGATCAGGCACAAATAGTGTTCAGACCCATGAGAGGAATGGAAAACTGCCCTACTATTTAAATTCAGCACTAATACTACTTGAACTCTCGGCAGCCTTCGACACAGTCAACCACAATACTCTCAGCAAAATACTAGAAGATATTGGGATCGGCAACACAGCTCGCCTCTGGCTAAAATCCTTCTTGACAGAAAGAACAGAAACAACTAGGATAGCGCCATTCAAGTCAGCACCTCAGAAATAATGTGGAGTAGCACAGGGCTCATCACTATCTCTGTTACTCTTCAACATCTACACTAATCCGACCCCCTAATTAACCTCATCAAATATCACAGCCTCACCTGCTACAACTACGCAGATGACACTCAAATCATCTATAAAATCAATGCCAGTGAAGAACAAAACCCAACACTCACTAACTGCCTCACTGAACTAAACAAGTGAATGAGAACCAACAGCCTTAAACTCAACCCGGACAAAACCAAAGTCATGATCGCACCCAACAACCTGTTGAAGCATTGCATTCCATTGCCACCAAGGACCATCTGAAGTTGTCAAAAATCATGGAATCCTAAAGGACAACAAACTAACAAAAGAAGCACAAGTCAACGCATACGTTAAGAAATGCTTTTTCCAACTACACACAATCAAGAAGATAATTCTCTTCTTCTCCGTCACACACAGAACACTCGCTGTCATCTCTCTCATCATGTCAAGCAGAGACTACGCCAACAGCTTCTATCACGGAATGCCAGAATACCTTATGAGGAAGCTACAAGGAATCCAGAATGCAGCAGCAAGACTCTACTCCATAGACTCACTAGAAGAGAACACATCACACCAGCCCTGAGAACACTGCATTGGTTACCAGCTAAAAAACAAATCTTCTTTTGAACTCTCTGCATAACACACAAAGCAATACATAGCCAAGGAGCGAAATTCATACAATGAAAATATCTCTATCTACAAACTAACACGAACACTAAGATCCAGCCATGGCATTTGCCTTGAACTGAAAAAATACTTAAAATAACATTATTGGGCATCAGCATTCTCCTGTATAGTTTGGAAACTCTGGAACTTGCTCCCAAAGGAAATACGAACAACAGAAGATCACCTAAAATTCAGGAAATTGTTAAAAATACCCAAACTACAGGCACTCTATCAACTCTCCACAACACCCAACATGCACCTGAAACACCTGCATACAACCACCCACAAAACATTGCACAAATGCCATCTACTAAAATCATAATAGTACACTGTGACCTGTTTTTCCGATCTGAAGCTACCAACAGCACATCAAAGATATCTTGTGGTTTTACCTTTCAACCTTACTAGCTAATCATTGCAACCCTCTTCCTTTTCAGATCTGCCTAAGTGCTTGGAGACCACGAAAAAGGCAGCAGTACGTGATAAAAGACACAATAACGTAACATAAGATATAGAGCATAATAAGTAAAATCAGCTGGAGGAAATCTCCTCAGCCTCAATTTAAAAATAAGTTTGAAGCACAGAAATTCTCCAACTCGATTGAATATATGTCCAAACATATACAACATTTCATTTCTATATATAATTTGGGTAAATCACTATGCTATTGTTAAGAAACGCAAGTCATAATTTTTGTTCAACTAGCCAAATCCTTCCACATATATTCCATACCAAAGGCTGCACTCATCTCTCAAATGTATGGAGACCATGGACATGCCATTATTTCTGAGAGTCAAGTAGATCTTCCATAGCTTTCCTGTATATGCTTATTGCTGAAATGCCCCAGGGTTTGATCCAGTACAACACTACTATCAGCCTACCCTCCAAAGGCCAGTTAAAAATAAACTTGAAAACAAAATGTTGGGAACAATAAATACATTGGTTTGAACACCTGTATTGCCTTCAATATTTTATCCTGCGATCTTTCTAACAGATTTAGTGGCCAAACGCCCCTTAAAGGGCAGCAGAAAGTGCTTGGCAATGGTAAATTCCTTGGATAGTTGCAATAGCATGCCCACCACATCTGTTTGCAAATGTAATTATTGTCCCCTCCCTGCCTGGACAAAACTCAAGCGCACTTCTGCTCATGGCCTGGAAGTTTCCATTATGAGAGATCCAGATTCCCAAATAATCCAAGAATGCTGTTTTCTATTTTACAACTGGAGCGAACAATAAAAACATGTATTTGCTTTTTCAACTCATCATTTATGTTTTTAACATTTATCTGCGTTTCCTTCTCTTCCCACTGTACCTGTAATATGTTCAGCTGCCTCAGAAGCCTGGGTGAGGTTTTTGGAATTGAAATTACATCTTTGTAAACAGAAGTATGCCCAATTTTATACCAACCTGACATGGGGAATCAGCTTCCAAGTTTTTGACCTCAGACTGTTAGAGAATTTATGAGCTGAAGGCCACAAAAATGTTAGTACGAACATGGGCAAGTTCAGAAAATAAAGCAAAATTAAAAGTTGAACGTGAAGGAAAGATTCATAGCACACAGAGCAATGTAACAGAAGCGAGATGTTCCTTGAAAATGAACACTCATTTTTCGTGCAAAACAAGAGGTAATAAAGGAGAAGTGTGGAAGTAAAAAGAGCAATATTGATATGAGATTGTGCTAAGTGGAACACAGCTCAAAGGTCGGAAAGGGGGTGATATGGGTGCTGGAAAGTTCTGGTACGTGACATGGTCGGAGGTGACATCATGAAAAAGGCAGGCAAATATTAAAGAAAATGCATAGAAACATATAGAGGCGGCGGAGATTAATGAAGAGTTTGCAACAGAGGGAGAACAAAGGGGGATGGGTCTTTTTGCTAGGCTGGGACTTGGAAATGCTGGACTCCTGGGCTGCAGATCAGTGTCATTGGAGGGGACTAGTGATAAATGAGCAGGGAGTCTGTTCAAGGCTGTGGTTCAACTCAGGGGCAGTGCTCTGGCAAAGGAGGGCTGAGGCATACCTAGTTGCAGGAAAGGAGAATGCGAGCCAAGGGCGAGGCGTCCATTCTAAAAGATCATTTGGCTTGTGAGTATCAGAGATAGAGAGAGAAAAATTAGGGCTCCTCCTGCAGAGTAATTGGCCGGGTGTCAGATTGGACAAGAAAGGAAACACTTCCTTAATCTTTACCGTACCAAAAGATAAATTAAGTAGGCTGAGTTCAAAATCTTGAATGGGAAATTGTCCCTTTAGTGCAGGAGGGTCACTATTTGACAAGCCATTCAATGATAAGTGAGAAAAGGTGAATAACAGAAAGCTTTTATTTTTTTGGGGTAAAACATGAATACAGCAAAACGTGTATGAGTGAAATTAAATGTTAATGTAAAATGTGTTTTTCTACATATGTCTTATGATAAATGCGTTATTGATTGTGTTGTGTATTCGTGCTCAACAAGTGACATAGTAGAGTGGGCTGTTTCGTGCTGTTGAGATTGAAAATATAAAGTGACTAACTGTGAAAGGGCGTGGTAGTCTTTATTGTGTCCAATAAGTAAATTAGCATAATTGACACAAGGTGCAGTACTAAGCCTGATGATGCATAGTTAAGATCCTGAGGTATAATACAATTATCAAAAAGGCAAGAGTTAGGCTATTTCTTCCTACAAGATGCTAGTGAATTAATAAACAATGAAAACAAAAGATTTCCTTGTACATACCCATACCTTGCTCCCTGATCCATAGAGTAACATTTTGTAGTCTTACCCTCAGGTCCGAATCTGTTTGCTGCATTATTAGCCTTATATAGAGCATTCATCACTAACATTAAAGAGGTTGATACTCCAAATCCTAACATGTCTTTCCATAGAAGAGTTTGGAGACTGTATCAAAGGTTGTCTTCAGATCTAGAAAAACTGTGTGCTCTTAAACCCACACATTTCAAAATCAATAGAAAGATTTGACACACCTTGACTCTAACACCCTTACCAACACCTACTCCACGATTCAGTAATGGATGATGACAAACCCCCTGTGCCTAAATAGCAACAAGACCGAAATCCTGCTAGTTGGGCCACCAGCAGTCTTAAAAAATCTCAACAACCAATACACAACCTTCCATATTGATAACATCCTGGTCCCTGTCTCGTCATCAGTAAAGACCTTTGGGGGTCTACCTTGACTCCATGATATCCGTGACTTGCCAAGTAAATGCTGTTGCTTCCCGGCAGTCTCTGCCACCAAACTGCTAAATGCCTCAAGACCCTTCCTTTCCACAGGCAGCTGCCTAACCATCACCAGAGCAGTCTTCAGCTTGAGGCTTGGCTACTGTTATGTTCTCATCGTAGGCACATCTTCTAGAAACCTTAAAAAACCACAAGTCATTCAAAATAATGCCCTTCTGAGTAGCGCTCAACATTCCTAAAAAAGAACATGTCTTAGCAACCAGAAGAGCTTTCCATTGGCTACCCATTGCAAACATATCATCTTCAAACCCCTGTCCATCACGCAGAAGTGCCTTTCCAATTCAACTCTCCCAGAAAGTCTCCCAGGCCCAGTCCACCAGACCTACGAGGACACCCTATTTTACTGCCTACTCTTACCTAAAATCAGACGAACAAAAGATGGAGGCTCTAGCTTTCCATACCATAACAATGGAACTCGCTCCCCACTCGCTGAGAGCAGACCAATCATACTGGGTATTCCGTAGAGCACAAAAAGCCCAGTTGTTTAACTAGACTGTCCTCCTTTCTTTCCTTGCTCCACATCTCTCCTGGCACTTGCATCTGTTATACATGTATAAAACAGAATTTAAAAAACATTGTATCTGTAAAAGGGCCTCAATGCCCGTCAGTTGTTTGTTTGCTTCATAAGTGAAATAAATACATTAATAAAATAAATATTAAAGGTTTACTATAACGTTTTGCCACAAAATCGATTAGAAAAATTGAGTAGTATGCTGGATCTGAGGGCTCTCCCTTACTAAACAAAATTAATTAAAATAGCCCCTCACCAGCAATCTGTGAAGTAGACACCTGAATTAACATTATTAAAAAACCTAGCTAAAAATATGGCCTTTTGAATAGATTACCCAGAATTAGGTCAGAAACAGAAGCTTTTTTTGGTTTTCTTTGACACTATTGCCGCGCTTTCTTCTTCTAAAGTGTGGGATGTTTTTATCCACGCATCCAAGCCCTACCTCAAAACTGTGCAGTACTGACATGGAAAACATCATGATGGCCAGAGCTTCCCAGAAAATGCACAGGGAAATGCATGAAGAATAGGCTGCCACTCATTTTTGCCGATGTTATGGGCACAGAAGGGCACTGCCTAAAACCACCATTGGACTACCCACACAGTAGTCTGAAACCACTGGGAATGGCAATGCTGATTGCCAAAAGCAACCTAGAATTGTGGGGAATTAATTTTCTTAAATCCCAAAAATGGGTGCATTACCAGTACTCACCACTATCAGAAAGCCGGCGTTTTAAAACAGCACCAGACTTTTTTCTTTTTTGTGTAAAACTGAATAAATGAACCCAAAGCAGGCCAAAGAAAGACTTACTGAGAGGTGGATCCAATGTAAAGTTATATTCTGAAGTGACTTGAAGGTTTATACAAGACTGGCTGAGCTGTGGATTTCAGCAGTTTAAGTAAATTTGGACAGAAAGACAATAAAAACCTAAATGTTTAAAAGAAATGAGTGACCTACTTTTGAGTGTCACATAGGTTGCAATTGTTTAAATGTCATAGTTTTAAACTTAGAATCAGCATTCTAGCTGCATATGTAAAATGGTTAGTTTTATTTGAATGCAGAAAACTGGGTAACTAAAAGTGACATTAGCTGGGGCCTGGCTTAAGGAACTGAATTCTGCCCACCAGCTACCCCCGACAGGAGTTGAGACTTGCACAACAGCTGTGTTCCCAGGCCTACCTGCCTTTTGCTGTTCCCACCAAAAGGGATATGACACTTCTCTGATTGGATTATCAAGGGACTGCTAGAGACTAAACATAGGACCCAGGCAGAGGGTTTATTGAAGTGGCCATAAATGGCTTCCTCTTGAACAATGGGCCTTCCAGGGCCCAGGCAGATGGTTTATTATGGGGGCCGTAAAAGTGGCTTCCTCCTGGAAGAAAAGGGGAGGAGCACTGCCTGTGAGAGCAAGCTGGCTTGGCAGAACTGGAAAAACCAGAAATTCAACCTTGTGCTGGGGGGAAACCACACCCCTGTGGAGCCAGAATATGGTTTTAGAAAAAGATGAATAACTCATAGTACGGACTTGTCATGATTATTTAAATGATACCATAATTCTTGTGATTTTTCTGCCCACATTTTAAGAGGTTTTTAGAACCGGTGGCATGATCTGGGGGCAAACTAGCAGTTAAGAGGGTATTACTTAAAATGTATGCATGTTAAAAGTCTGATACTTCATCAATTAATGCCTGCATGCCTTGCACACATTTGGGTAAATTTGAGTAAGAATCTGATATTGGTAACCTGACCAAAAAGTGAAATATGTTGCCATTTCCCAATGCAAGCTCCCAGGAAGAGCAGATTTGGATAGGGTATACCTCCTGTGATATGTGATGGGTGCATGTAATTTTAAACAAATGTGTACCTGTGCAAATATGTCTTTTGGGTCAAAATATAGATTGTGTGTAATTTGACAGGGGTGGGTTCTCTGTACCATAAACAGACCTCATCATGATGACACTTCATTTCATTCCCCCAATCAAGGGGAAGAGAATGAAGTGGCCAATGACAAGTGGAGAGGGGTAGGGCCTAGGAAGCTAGCCTCTCCACCCATTTTCAAAACACATAAAAGCAGACAGTCAGGACAGATAGGGACATTCAATTCCATTTGCTGCGGAGCATGCTGCCGGACCATACCACATCCAGAGATCCAGACTTCAAATCCATCAATCTCCAGAGAAAGCTGTGCAGAAAGATCCAGAAGCAGTGCTGTACCCAGAGAGAGCAGAGCTGACCCAGACCACTGTTAGCAGAACCAGAGAGCTGACCCAGATCACTGTGAAGTGCCGAGATCAGACCAGAGTCCAGTCTAAAACCTGACCAGATCCATGGCGAGGCCCATTCTAATTCAAGAATATAGTGTGAGTACCTAGCAGAACTGTGCAGAACGAATCTCTTAGTTAAAATAATATAATTCAATCTATTTTAATCTAAGTAGAACTGCCTCCTAACTGTCACCTGTCATTTGCAAAGCTGTCACCTATCATTTCTAGTTGCTAGCTGTCAATTGTCACTTTGAACTTTAAAATTTCAAATCTGAAAAACGACCTTTACCATATCGCTCATATCTCCGTGACCGTTTGTCTTAGAGACTTGCAGTAACTTTCCTCTGAAAGCTGGGAATCTTGGCTTTTCAACGAACCTAGAACCGCATTCCTATTCCATACACTATTGCCGCAATCGCGAAAAACGCACTCGCGAATTTTGCCGCGATTTGCAAATTTCTCCACGTGTGAAAACAGCAGTTTCCTTGCTAAAAATGTGTTTGCCTCTTAAGAACCATCCCTGAATCATTGCTAGAGTGAGCCTGGACTAATATTAACTTGATGCCACTCACCCTGAACCTCTAAAGGGAATTAAAAGCATTTTAGCATATTTTTCACTTCATTGCCAGCACATATAAAAGCATTTTGGGCCTGTGTTTCAAACTTCTGTAGTCTAAGCTTGCTGGGGTGAACTGAATTACATTTGATTGCATTTCTGAGAACTGTGTGCTTTCCTTCCATTTCCTTGCATTGCATAAAGGGGGGAGGGGATTGCCAGAGAAAAGTGATTACATTGTTTTGTTGAAATCATATTGAGTATTTTCTGTATTGCATTTTCATTCAACATTGCATCCATCTGACCCTATAAAGCATTCTCTACCACATTATTCTTCTGTCCCTATTTACCAGTGTTGCTATCTTATCCATCCTATAACGACCCATCATTGAATATAAAGAAGTGTGCTAGTGCCGGACTATCCATTATTGATTACTGCTCAGATTAAGTGTGATATTGAATTATTAATTTATTATAAAGTGTGATATATATATATATTGTTTAAATTATCAAATAAACCTTTTAAACTTGCAAAACAGAACTACTTCTTGGCTCAGTGGGGTCAGGGGGATTCCAAGAGAGGGGTGTTATATAGGGGTAGTCATCCAGAACGCATGAACTGGACATAAAGATATATCAATAAGGGTTTCCATTCAGTATCCCAGACTAGGCATTGACTTAGCTGTAGTGTTGAATTGAATCCTCTTACAAATTGGGGGCTCGAGCGGGACGTTTGGGTTAGATCTACCATTGTGCAGATTAATACAGCGTGCCAGCTGACCAGATACACATATCTGGTCGGATCACCACGCTGTGTTACGCTGTAAAGCACTCCTCAAAGGAACGCTCTAAGGAAAAGGTCTGTTTTGCAAAAATAAAATACAAACTTCTGTAAGTCAGGAAGGAATTCAAATTCCAGAATGACGACCTTGGTAGATATGCAAATAGCCAGAGAGCACTTCTTACATAAGCTATTTGTGAGAGGTGAGTGGACCCATCAGGACCAGACGGTCTGGTTGCAAGCAATCGCACCCCAGATCACGGAAACAGGGTCAGATACATGGAGAGACCAGGGTCCCTTACATGTGGCCCTGAGTGAACTATATATGTCCTCTAAGGCCAAGGATGAGCACAACAAGATTGCCAGGGTAGCGGCATATTTATATTTACATATGGGAGCCATGCAGGACAAATGTGCTGAAGGCCAAGATCTGGCGAGTAGGCAACTGCTGGCATTACAGAAGGTCCAATCTGACCTGGTCTCTTCTGAGCAGAGGCTGCAGGGGAGCCAGGAGTCAGAAAATGAGAGTAGACAGCACATCATTAAAATAAAGAGGGATATGGACATCCTGCAACAGGAAAAGGCTGACCAGGATACCAGATTTCTGGCCTTGCAGAAGGAGTACCAAGAAGGTTTGGACTCCCTACTGCAGAGCCAGAAAAAGCTGGAGCAACAGTTAGACTTCAATAGGGCATGTGCTGAGCAGGTAGTCACCCTGCAAAGCCACCTAGATAGGGAGAAGGCAGAGAGCAATAAACTGATTTTGAAAGACCTGGATACCCAGGCAGAGTTTGACCAGGAGCGCCAGAAAGCTGGTGCCTTCCAAAGGCAAAGGGACGACCTGGCGGCACAGATGCAGGCTCTTAGTCAGGAAAGGGATACCTTAGGCAAGGAAGTCTGCCACTTAAAAAGGAAAATGGAAGAAAATCACCTGGCCCTCCAGGGACTGGGTGACCTCCAAAAAGAACACCATAACTTGTTAGAGCACACCAGGAAGGTGGAGGATGCTCTGGCAAGAAAGGAGCAGGCCAATAGGGACACAGCTCAGGAGGTAACCCTCCTGCAGCAAAGACTGGCCCAGTGCTCCAGGACCAATCAGGAAACGCAGAGAGAGAATGAGGCTCTCTGCCAGCACAATGATAGGCTCCAACAACAGGTAGCGATGCAGGAGAGACTGATAGAGTCTAGTAAGGCCTTAACTGAGGAACTGAAGGCGCAGGCTCTTGCATTGCAACAGGGAGCCGGGGCGGATAAAGACCAGGTTCGCTGGGAAAGGGAAACTCCTGAGCATAACCTCAGGAGCCCTAGTACCAGAGGCCTTTATCTCTCTCAGTCCCTGGACTCTGCCACCCCCATGTCCCCTGGCGCACATGAGCACAGGGCCACAGGGATGGCAGATTACTATCCAGCCAGAAGCATGGGGCTCATAGGCCAGTACCACCCAGGAATGGAGGGGCGGGCATCCGGGTATGGGCACCCAAGCACAGTACAATTTGATGGGGAACCCCAGGAGAGTAGGCCCATTAAGGGCATCCTGAAAACCTCTTCCCAGTTAGGTCAGTGGGGGGGGGGTACCCATCAAATCCTGGCAGCAAGGAGGGATCTGAAGACTCCTCTGAGCGGTACAGGACACAGGAGACCAGGTCCCCACATTCTGCCAGCCATTCCCAGGCTCGCAGAATCCGGGAAAACCTGGAAGATCAGACAGGAACCTCTGGGAGCAGTGCCTCTGAGTCAGAAGATGAATGGACCAGGGTTACCCGGACCAAAAGGGCCAATAAGGCAAAAAAGGCCTTGATTAAGGACCCATTGAAACAGATTAAGGCAATCAGGAGTGTCATCACGCCTTATCATAAGAACGCCAAGTACTCTGTTTGGGAACACTTGGAGCTCTATGAGCAAATGATGGAGACTTTTCATTTGAAGGACAGCCAAAGCTGTATCCAATATGTAAAGTGGACATTCTCCCCCGAGTACTCCAGTTTCTTTGCAGGGCTGGAGGACCAAAATCATTCCAGGTGGTCCACCTATAGGCGGCCATATTAAAACATTTTTCTGTTCACAGAAATCCCCAAGAGGCTCGCAAGGCAGCCTACAATTTACAATGTGGGGAGGATCAGGCCCCACAAGAATTTGTGCAGGAGTTAAAGCGTGCTTTTGCACAGACCACAAGAAGGGTGCGCACGGATAGCAGAGAATTTATTAATACGTTTTTCCATGCCTTGCCCAAATACATAATGATCCAGCTTGTGAGGGATTTTCACGAGAAAAGATCTTTAGACTGGGTCATTGAACAGGCGACCCGGATCTATGAGGTGCAGAAGCCAATAGAAAATAAAAATAATGCGCCCAAAAACCCCAAAGCCAACAACACCCCTGCTGCTGCCAAGGTGGCAGAGGTAAAGGTCACCCCCGTTTTAGAGTTGGAGATGGGGGGGCCTAAAAACCTACCTGCACCTAATAATGCTAGGCCCAGAAGGTCCTCGGGCCAGTCACAAACAGGGAGTCAAGGAGATAGTCCCACAAATGGGGTCCCTCGCTCTCCTGACTATGTAACAGTCCCCGTTACAAGGGAAGTCGACCCATCCTGGGTTATGTGTGGACTCCTCCAGCCCGAGGGCGGGGATCCAGCCAAGCACCTAACCCAGGGAACTTCCCTCACAACTTCTCACAGGAGGGCAGAAACTCACCAAACCCTGGGCAGAACTTCTTCCCCAGGTATCCACCCAACTTCCAGCCCCAAAATCCTCCACCCTTCTTTCCCCAATTCCCTGAGCCCAGACAACCGAATCTGGGAGAGGGGAGGCCAAGGGCGGAGGGGTATCCAAATCTTCCCAACCAGGGGTACTACCAAAGAAGGGATAGCTACCCTTCCCGGGATCAGCCCAGGGGAGAAAACAGGGCCCCGTATCAGCCTGAGCGGGTTTCCCAGTTAGAGCGCCAGGTTCAAAACATGGCGCGGGATCTGGGTCACATACTGAGGGCTCAGTAGAACCCTCAGATCGGCATGCCGGCGCAGAACGCACCCAACTCTGGACCTGGTGCTCCAGAACAATGACGGGGGCAGCACCCCGATAACTCACCGGTTCCCAGGGAGGAGGCACAAAGGGAAGGGGGGTGTAAAGCCTTGGAGGAAGCTTCCTTCCTCACTTGTAAACAGCCCCTGGAAACCCAGGAACCGGAAACAAAATCTCTTGCCCCTGAAAGTCTGCCTCCTAAGGAGCAGAGGGGGGGTAGGAGAAACAAAAGACCCAAACAGACTCAGTTTGAGGAGGAAGTACAGATCTTCCAATTTGAGGGAGAGGGATCCTCAGAAGATCCTGGGAAAAGGATCTTCTCCTTCAGAGATGGGTGAACTCCTCCCAAAGAAAAATGGGTGCCAAGGGATGTCAATTCAGACTGGGGAGATGTGGAGACTGAGCTACCGCCGCCCACCATCTCATCCCAGAACCAACAGCAAGAAAATCCCCTGGTTCAAGCCCATCCTGGTGACTGCCTCCAAAAAGGGGGGGGCGGCCCGGAACCGGAGCCAGGGGAACCCACAATGGCTCTGATCTCCAGTTGCCAACTTTTTCTTTCAGATTCCCAAGGCTCTCCACAGAATTCTGCCCAAATCTCTTCTCTTGCAATGTCCAAAACCAGAAAGTTAGCCCACCAGTTGTCCAAAAATGCGCATTATCTGTGCCCCCTTGAGGAGAAGGAGGGAAGATATTATGCCCCGGTACAAGTACAGGGGCAGGGTACGATTTCAGCGCTGGTGGACACGGGATCTCAAGCTACCCTTCTGTCCAGAAGGGCCTTTGATGAACTGAATGCAGGAAGGGGAGGGAATTACCAAATTCCTCTCACCCCTCTTTCTGGACAACTGCAGAACTTTGACGGGAAGGAAATTCCCGTTGAGGGGACTGCAGACTTGGACATTAAGATCGGGCGACACAAGTTGAAACACCCGGTCATAGTTGTGACTCCAGAGGGCACCCCTTGTTTACTGGGGAATGACCTCCTGAGGAGGTTGTCACCGTTAATAGATTGCGTAAACAAGGTCCTCTGGACCCAGACTAGCCGACCAATAAAATTAAAACAGAGTGTCAACCATGTTAGTTTAAACGGCACCTGCCACATGGTTGAACAAAAATCTGACCAAGTAGAATTTCACTTCCAGAATAGCCAAATTCCAGACGTGACAGTAATAGCAGTAGGACAACAGACTGGTGATGGGGGGTCCTCTCTATTTCTGAAAATCAACCTTCCTTCCAGTTTAAGGTGCTATTCCACACTGGAAGGAAACATCCTGAAATTCTTTACCAATCCACAATCAGAAACTCCCACTCCTATAGTCCAGAAAGAGGTGAAATCAGCTCAGAGCCTGGCTGATATTCAGCTAATTGGAGAGCAGTTGTTCATCCCTGTTCAGTTAAATGATGGGAAGGACTCTGTTCTCGCTCGAGTGTGTGTGAACAACGGTAAGAGCTTCATCAGCGAAGCCATGTTCCGCCAACTCCCAAAAGATCCAGCCATTCCCACCTTCAAACTGATAGACAAATGGGGAATGGACCTGGAAGCACCTAATTCCAAACATCTCCTGACAAGCAGGTGTATGCTCAAAATCTCCATTGGCAACAAGAGCATGGTCCACAATTGTTGGGTCGTGCGAGACGTCCATGCCGCCTTTTACTTAGGCAGTGACATTCTCAATCGCTTTGCCATTAGTTTGGACCTAATAAACTTCAAAGCTTGGTCCCGATTAGCGGATAATCCCATGGGCTTTGATGATCCAGAAAAAGCATTTAGGTCAGCTCAATTGCTACCTTATGCAGTTGAAATCCAGATCAAAGAGGAAGTCACCATCCCAGAAAGGACCCGACAATTCTCCCTGGAAGTGAAAGTTAAAAGAGGACAATATCTGCAAAACCCTGATGCTTACATACATCTAAACGCTTCTCTCCAACAGCAAGGGTTGGAGGTAAACCCAACACCATTAGTCAACATAGAACATGACACCATTCTAATAGAGGTGGATAACAGCGACTTAAAGAGTATTACTCTAGCCGCAGGCACCATTATTGGAATGGCGGTTGATGACCGAAATTTTTCCATCGATTTAGGTAATGAACTGTTAGGACCACTCCCCAAGGACTGTTTTGACGGTGACAGTGAGGACAATACAACACCAGACAGGATTTTTACCCGGCATGGGGGGAACTTCCTGGTGTACACTTCTTGCCCTTATGGTAAGGAAGATGTGACTTGTGACTTCAGAAGGGATGAGGTGATTTTCCAGGTCCATGAGGGTTGCCTTTCCCACCTGAAGCCTCCAGTCCAAATCAGCACTCTGACCAGGGACTTCTCCACCCAGCTGGAGGAGGCCCCTGAGATAGCCAAACCAGAAGTCTTTCCAGGCTTCAGGCAGATGGTGGAAGAGAGAGTCAACCTAGCTGATGCCTGTGTGACTCTGGAACAAAAGCAAAAGTTGAAACAAGTTTTCTTGGATTTCCAAGATCTCTTTGCAGTAGACTCATATGACTGTGGCCGCACCGACATCCACACAACAACAATCCCCACGGACCCTGGCATGACTCCAGTGTTTGTGAAGCAATATCGTTTGCCTCTCGCATCCATGGAGTCCCTTACTGAAATAATTAAGAACCTTGAGTCCCGGGGAATAATCCGTCCAGTTCACAGCACCTTCAATAATCCGGTGCTGGGAATATTGAAGCCAAACGGCCAGTGGAGACTCTGCGCCGACCTCAGGGAGCTCAACAAACGGGTCCATACTTCCCGATGGCCTCTTCCCTACATTGACCAAGGGCTGGCCCAGATCCAGGGGTCACAGGTATTCACTGCAATAGACCTGACCAATGGATACTGGACCGTGCCGGTCAGTAGGGAGGACCAATACAAACTGGCTTTTACCTTTGGGGGCCAGCAGTACACATGGACCCGGACTCCCTTCGGATACCTCAACTCCGGAAATGAATTCAGTATTTTCCTACATAAGGCCATGCCCGACCTGGGTGCGAGGGGTAACCTGGCTTATGTAGATGATGTCCTCATCAAAAGTTCATCTGTGGAGGAACACATAGCAGAGATCCGTTATGTTCTGACGCAGTTGAGGGCCGCCGGAGCAAAACTTTCCTTTCAGAAAGCACAGTGGTGTAGAACCCATGTTTATTTCTTGGGGCATGAGATTACTCCTCAGGGTCTCTGTCCCCAGGAAAAGAAAGTGGAAGCACTTCAGAAACTGAAAGACCCCACAACTCTGCAGGAACTAAGGAGCCTCCTTGGACTGACTAATTACAGAAGAAAGTTCATTGAGGGCTACGCAGAGATCACCAGACCCCTGATTCATCTCCTGAAGGGGGGGGTCAAGTGGGAATGGGGTCCAGAACAAGCCGAGGCGGTAAAACAACTCAAGAGAAGCCTCTCACAAGCGCCTTGCCTAGCTTACCCTGTCAGAAACAAGGAGTTCTTCCTGGAGACGGGGTTCTCTAATACGTGCTTGACGGCAGTATTATACCAAAAGCATGACAAGGTCAATAAAGTAATCTCCTATGCGAGCAAAACTTTATCCTCTGTGGAGAAAAAATTCAACGATTGTGAGAAGGCACTCCTGGCAACGGTGTGGGCATTGAAGAATTACCGCCCGTTTATCCAGGGGGAACACATCATAGTGGAGACTCCACACCAGCCTCTGCAATATCTCCAAAGTGATAGAATCCGGGCCGGAAATGTGAGTAATTCCCGAATTACTTCCTGGATTCTGTCAATGCAAGGCTTTCCTGTGGAGGTCAGATATGGCCAAAACAAGAAGAGTCCCCTCGTGCAAGGTCTGGCTGACTTGCATGATTGTGCCAGAGAAAACTGTCTCAAGGACGAAAGTCTAAAAATCAAGGACAACACGGAGGCATACCTTAATTCCCCACACAAAGTCTTTGAAGAAGACAAGTGTGAGGGAATGCCCACTGTCTATGTGGATGGATGCTCGTACCATGTTGACAACCACGGGGAGAAAGAACTGGTGGCCGGCGTAGGGAATGCATGGGTGAATGAGTCCCCAGAACCCTCCGCTGGATACAAAATTGGTCCCCGAAGTAGTCAGGTGGCAGAATTGATGGCTGTGCATCAGGCCATCCTCACTGCTGTCCAGCATCAACTCCGCGAACTGGTCATAATCACAGATTCGGATTATGTACGGAACGGGTTCGTGGAGCACCTGGTTAATTGGAAAACCAGAGGCATGTTATGTGCTAACAACAAACCCTTGAAACATGGGAAGTTGATCCAAAACATTGATAATCTGGTCACCTCGAATGAGATGACCATCTATTGGAAAAAGATCAAGGGTCATTCCAAAGTAGAGGGACCAGACAAAACTGGAAATGACTTAGCTGATCAGCTGGCCAAAACCGGGGCCATCCAAGGGGATCTAATTGAGATTGAGTCCCTGTTGGGGGAAATCCAGGTCACTGCTATCACTAGGTCCCAGACAAATGCTCACAACGACCTGTCAATTGCACAATGGAGTAAGGAGACCCCTGATGCTGATTTGATTACCGCTCAGAAGGGGGATCCAATAATTGGTAAATTTTACCAGCACCTTGAGGACCCTGAGAACTTTCCCCTGACGGATACCGATTACACGGGGAAAGAGGACCTAAGAGTGTTGATGAAATGTCCAAAAATGTTCCGGATCCAAGACGGTTTGTTGGTAAGGAAATCCAAAGCTGGCCACGATCAGTGGGTGGTTCCTACCTCATTCCGAAGCCTGATGTTAAGTCACGCCCATGATGCGGCCACCACCGGTCATAGGGGGTTTCACACAACACTGGAAATCTTAAGAGAGGTTGCATACTGGCCACACATGGGGCAGGACCTCGACCAATACTTGAAGGGGTGTCTTGTGTGTGCACAATTTCAGCCGACGTCCCTCACACACCGCACGCCTCTCCAAAAGCGGGGGATGACACTGCCATGGTCAGATTTGCAAATCGACTTTGTAGGCCCTGTGATTCGCTCGTCTAGAGGAAACAAGTACATGTTGACCGTTACATCCTTGTTTACCAAGTGGGTGGAATGTCTCCCAGCACCAAATTGCAAGGCAGAAACTGCAGCTGCCCTGATGATTAACCACATCTTTTCCCGTTTCGGTCTACCTCAAAGGATTGAGTCAGACAGGGGTAGCCACTTCACCAGTGAAGTGATGACAAAGATGTGGGAGATACTGGGGGTCAAAAGGAAGTTGCATATTGCTTACCGGCCAGCTTCTTCTAGGGCAGTAGAGAGATATAACCGAACCATTGTGAGCATATTAAAAAAGTTTGTGGCAGATTCTGGGCCAAGTTGGGATATCCGATTACCTCTGGTCCTAATGGCCATTAGATCTACCCCTTCATCTGCAACCAAAATGTCACCATTTGAGTTGATGACTGGGCGCAAGATGGTGCTTCCTCAGCATCTGCTCTACAGGACCCAAGAGCAGACACTGATAAATGCCTCCACAACTCATGAGTATGTGGAGAATTTAAGGAAACACCTTCAACATGCTTTTGCTTATGCTCAGCGGAATCTAGAAAGATCAGCTGATAGCATGAAGACCCACTATGACCTGAAGACTTCCAGGAAGGAATATCAGGTGGGGGACCGGGTCTATCTATACAATTTCCAAAGGAACCAGGCCAAACAGCGAACATTTTTGCCTACATGGAAGGGACCCTTTGAGATTATAGACAAAATCTCCCCTGTGGCCTACAAGATCCGCATCCCCAAAGGCGGTTTGGCAGAGGGGGAAGACAAGTGGGTCCACATAAACCAGTTGAAGTGTTGCCATCCCAGGCACACTCTGCAACAACTGGAGGAATCCTCTGGAATCCTAGAGGGTACTGTCTCAGATTAATTCAGTTCTAACTTAAAATATCCTACATATCGCCTATCAAATTCTGAGTTTCTCAATGTGGGTGTTTTCGTTTTTGAATGCAAAAAAGAAATGTGCATGTCCATAAGTTTTGACTATAAATTTATATGCCACCCCACTATATCAATGGTGGGGGAGAAATGTCTATGAATAGGTATTGCCGCTCTTCCTTTGTCGTCCTAGGAGAAAGAAAACCTCGAGACTGGCCAAGGAGGACGATCCGGAGACCGGGAGCAGAGACGCAAGGGGCCCAGGGTACTGCCCAATCTTCCCATCAGGACCGGCGAGGAGAACCGATCGATCCGACCGGATGGAGAAAAAGATGCTGAACTGTGCCATCTATTGGAAGAAGATGAGGAAACATCCCAGGTCTTGCGAGTCCCATCAGTGAAACAGAATGGCCATCGCAAGAGGGGGGCTTGTGGGATGTTTTTATCCACGCATCCAAGCCTTACCTCAAAACTGTGCAGTACTGACATGGAAAACATCATGATGGCCAGAGCTTCCCAGAAAATGCACAGGGAAATGCATGAAGAATAGGCTGCCACTCATTTTTGCCGATGTTATGGGCACAGAAGGGCACTGCCTAAAACCACCATTGGACTACCCACACAGTAGTCTGAAACCACTGGGAATGGCAATGCTGATTGCCAAAAGCAACCTAGAATTGTGGGGAATTCATTTTCTTAAATCCCAAAAATGGGTGCATTACCAGTACTCACCACTATCAGATATATCAATAAGGGTTTCCATTCAGTATCCCAGACTAGGCATTGACTTAGCTGTAGTGTTGAATTGAATCCTCTTACAAAAGTAAACAATATGAACTCCAGGAAGCACATTTCTTCCTGACCTCCCATTGCAACGGCAGGAACCTAATTAATTAAAAAAGATTGCCATCTTGTTACCATTTGTATAATATCTATAAAATGTGCCAGATCGATTCCTCTTTGTCTGATGTTGTTATCTGTTAATAATCGCTTTATTATGTTGTAATGTTTGTAAAACCTACAATGCTTAATGTGTAAGACGCATTTTCCTGAGATCAGCCTTTCTGGTATCAAATAAGTAGTCGTTTTGATTTTCCTTTGACAATGGGGGTTTTGAACGCTGTTGTCCACTTAATTGATGTTGATTTACTTAATTGGTGTTGTAAATCTCGATCTTGTAAAAGTATTTCTTTATTGTTTTCCGAGCTTATCTGTGGTTTTCAAAGTTATTTGAGCGTGTGCGTTAGGGGGCGGTTTAGTTTTGTATGCATGATATGGTTAAGAAGGTCTTGAGTTTTCCAATAAATTTGTAAATGTCCTGATACATCTCAACTGCCTTCATTGCTATCTCGTGCAAAAAAGCAGAGTGCCTGTGCAAAACAAGTAGGTAGATCACACACGGGATAATATTCTAGGTGGGCTTTTATCCACCCTGGAGAGCATTCCACCTTACAGTTCTGAGCGAAATCATAGACAACTGAAACTCAAACTTCACTCTCATTTTGTATCATATATCACTGGGAAGCACTTAGGGCCTGATTCACAGAAACCTTTTAAAATGGTGCAATCCCATTGGAAAACGCTGTGTGAATCAGGCCCATAATGTACTATGACCCAGTTGTTGCTAGTTCCTTTATTCTATGTGTTAATTTTAATACGAATGATAGAAGAGGTGTTGTATTACATTTTTGAGAGTGTGTTTCGTTTCTATTAGGGTTAAGAGTTCCAGTCCATCCCACCCCTAGTTGTCATGTATCTGCTCTAGGTTTGTCACTAAGCACTGACCTGAAGATACTGGTTAGCTAGTTGCTTATTTGGACGAGATCATGTTGAGGCTGATTAATGAAACGTTTTGAAACATTTTATATTAACTTTCAGCTCTGACAAAGCTTTTTAATCGCAGTATCCCAATTCGTGTATATTTTTGAGGTGATACCTTTAAATATTAGTAGTACTAACAATAATAATAGTTCTAATAATAATGATAAAACTATTAGCAATCGATCTACATTTGAGGCAGCACTTCTTGCCAGCTTCCTGACACCTACAAGTGCTGTACCAATAGATGTGAGCATGGTTCAATGTAATGTTATCCCATTTAGGATGGAGGAAGGCCTTAGTTCTCCCGCCAGGGTTAATACTGGTATCCCGCAGGCTGAACACAGATGTCGTATGCGAGCACTGAGCTTTGTGATACATTGTACTATGACGATGTGTATGGCCCATTTCCCCCAAGTAATGGAATGTGCAACACTTTACCTACTAAAGAATTCATTGGGCAAGAAGTACGCAAAATGTTGAACAATTTTAACAGCATGCTGGTTACATTAGCATCTTCTCTCACCCATGGGTATTCCCGCCCATCTGCCAGAACAGCAGCCAATTCTATTCGATTAAAAAAAGCAGCGAGATGTACAATCTCCTTAGGATCCGATTCCTGGGGAAATAGAGCTATGACTCATACAACAGCCTGGCATGCTGGTGACATTTAAATGTTTTGATATAAAGAGTGGTCACATCTTTTATCTATGACACGTGTGGGACCTTTGGGTTCTCACGTGGCTGTGCTGGATGAGTCCCTGTGCATTAGTAGGTATTCCGGGAACCGCTCTACATACTGTTCTAAAAAGGCTAATGGTTTTGAATTCTGCCCACCTTCTGAGCTGTGATTCACAATAGAGATATTGCATTTTATAACACAAATGCATTTACCAGGCAGTTACCTACTGGCTGTGCAAATAAAGGCAAGCAATACATGACCACAATGTTTTCTTGTAATCAGGTCAGTGAAAGCCTATATCTATCTGTAACATGACGTTTGCTGTTAATTCTAATCCAACGGTAATGTCCATTAACTATTAGCTAAGCCTCCATTTCTATAGCCCAGAGAAATCACATGTCAAATGGGGTATACAATAAATGCTTAAATAAAAGCTTATGTTTGCTCGCCTGCACCGTGGTAGCCAAGGGTCATATTAAAAGTGAATATATATATATATATATGTATATATATATATATATATATTACATGGACGCGGTAGCGTCCATGTAGTTATGGTTAAGTTGGTGTTTCCATACGAAGAGCACTTTTTGGGTGGCTTATAACTTCGCTCCCTCTGGACGAATCCTCACCAAACTTTGCAAAAAAAAGTATATGGCCCACTCTGCAAAGTTTGGAGAGGTTTGGTCCAGGGGGGGCAAAGTTACAGGGGGGTCCCAAAACTTTTGTTTTATCCCATAGACATAATGGGGAAAAACTTTGCACATGGCTACAGCCAAAAGCGCTGGACGGATTTACACCAAATTTGCCGCAGGCGCGGCGGCTTGGTCCAGAAAGCGTGCTTTTGCAAATTTGGTGTAAATCCGTCCAGTAGTTTTTTTAAAAATGACCAAAATGTAAGGCAAAAAAATTAGTGATATCTGTATTCTCTTCGCGGACGGACTTCCCTGTTTGCTCCGCGGACAGCACCCCGATTGGCCCATGGGCTTGCGTCATGTCCGCGGACATGCAACGTGTTCGCTGATTGGGCGGTGTGGTGCATGATGGACGTCAGAATTTCTGTCGTGCCCGTCATCTTGCATTCGCCGCCGACCTCAGACAGCGCGGTGAAACTTGAATTAAAAATTGTATTTAGTGGCGTGTGTTGGTGTGTAACAGTGTTTGGGGAGGGTGGAGGAGTATGAGATAGGTTCAATGTTTTGTTTTTTTATGTGCTATACGCTTTTGTTGTGTTCGATTTGTCCACGGAGAACACGGCTGTTCTGACATTTTGTAAATAAACTAAATGGTGGGGTGTTCAGAGGACGGAGTATGTGTCCTTTTTGTTCGCAAGGAAGGTAAAATTGAGCTGAAAACACTTGCGGTGTATTTAAATGTTCGTAAATACACAAACTGGGGGTGTCCTGAGGACGCTGTCCGTATTGTATTCTGTCAAGCTGAATGTGTTCTAAGAACACTCTCGGTGTCCCAAAATGGTTGCAATTACACAAAATGGGGTGTTCTGAGAACGTTGTTTGTATTGTTCGTTGTCAGGTTGAAAGTGTTCTACGAACCCTCCTTTTGTCCGCTGATAGTACAATTTCCTATGGGCCTCACCCGACTTTTTGTCCACTAAAGAAACGATAAATCCGGCTGGTGTGCGCCGACATTATGTGATAATCCTATGACTGGCGCTATTGACCTGGCTGACTTGCTTTTGCGACACTAAATCATATCTCCCGCCCCTAAGCCTGACATTATGAAAGCATTCATATTCCCTGCCTCTCTCCGTGACGTTACAGGGTGTGTCATCAAACGCGCCCAGTCGTCTCCAGCCCTACGCGACTTTACACAGAACCCGGAAGACAACACACATTATGTCACAACACAGCGCGCCACAATTCGCAATATGAAACTGTGATTTGAAAGCAAACAGCAAGATTGTAAATTTTGTAAAGTACATTTATTTGACATTAAATGTTTAGAGAATATTCAGCGATTTGCATTTGTCTTTGTTGTCGATCCGCAAAAGTTCATGTTGAGCCACGCGATGTTCCTTTGCGGTACAGAGGGTGTTAGATCAGCTTCGAACACAGTGCGCCACAATTCAGAATATGAAACTGTGGTTTAAAAGTAAACAGCAGGATTGTACATTTGGTAAAGTACATTTATTTCACATGAAATGTTTAGTGAATATTCAGTGATTTGCAATTGTCTCTGCTGTCGATCAGCAAAAGTTTATTTTGAGCCACGCGCTGTTCCTTTGCGGTAGATAGGCTGTTGGTTTATGATAAAAGCAGTAAATGGTCGCACTGATAATCTGAAGGTTGGTACAACAACGAGGCATTCGACCACCATAATGGTTGGTATGTTGCTTCTAGCTGTTAGTACTGCGTAAGGGCATATTGGTCCTTGGCGATTGTCCCATAAAATGGTGAGGGTCATGAATTTGCTTACATGGAGCTGCACCTGGCAGTTGAAAAATCCATCCGCTGGAGTCTGAAAATCGTGACATTGGCAAAATGGGGCAACATACCTGTTTTAAAAAACATAAATTAGTCTCACCAGCCGATCTTTATTAAAAATATTCATTTTATTTATTAGGGCGTGAAACTATTTGCTAGCGAAGATATTGCAACGGAGTATGTTAATAATAAAATAATAATATGTTCGCATTTATATAGCACTAAGAACCGTCAGGTATCTCAGCGCTGCTTATTATTACCCACATTGTGTGGTGCTCATTTATCGACCACGGAAGGATGAAAAGGTGAGTTTGGCTGTGCCGGGATTTGAACCTGCGTTAGCAAGCTGTGCACGGATGTCAAAGCAAGCGCTCTACTCGCTGTGCCACTTGACCGACTACAGTGAAGTAGCACAGCGAGTAGAGCACTTGACCGGCTACAGACCGGTTAAATTATTTCTATTAGCCCACCCTGTGTCGTCTGCCTTTTTCAGAGCCTTCTAAACGACAGGGGATCAATTCGGCGGTGATAGTGCGCGGTAGAAAACAATATGTCACATTGAACGAACAAGTACAACTTGACCGGGCTTTAATGCCACGCTATTGTTATTATATTCCGGTATAAAATAATCTAAAGGGTTACTTACATTATAATTGCATTTTCCATTGTCCAAGTGTAGTGCAGTCCCAAAATACGACTCCGCATGTGCCAACGATCTTTCTCAAAGTGATATAATATACAAAAGTGGTTTTGTTTCAGAAATTTCATCTTTATCGTGTCTTACCCTTTTGCTACACTTCTTCAAAAGAAGTCTTTCAGCACAATCTCTGTCTGTCAAAGTAAAAAAAAAATAGAACCTTATACTGGGAGTCGTGGGCCTCTCCGGGCCGCGAGAAAAAAGTGGAAGCAGCTGACCTTCACTGTGAACGAGCATAAATGCTTACTTTGCAACATTCTGTGTATAGCCATCTGTGAGAACTTGCTGTTTACACTACATCTTTGTATATTGTTTGCGTGCTAATAAAAAAAGTTTGTTTAAGGGACGTTATGGTTCCAAGTAAAGCCGAAAAACCCCTGAAATTCGCCAGTTATGGTAAGCTAAGCAACCATAACTCGTGCCACCACCGTGCACTGCTAAAACTAACACCCAGGACATCAAAGATGACTTCGCAAATGCCATTGATGACATCACTGATGACATCACATGTGCATTTACTTTTCATGAAATTTGTGTACTAGGGATTTTTATTATAATGTTGCGAAAAAAGTGTCAAGGATCATTGCAATAAATATCATACCGTAATTAGTGCTTTGAACGATGCGTTGATATGAATAGTATTGTATTATGGGGTTCTATCTAGTATACTAAGCTACTAATGGAGAAACATAGCATTGTGTGCAGCGTACAAGATGAAAGTATAATATTTGTAATGTTAATATGTTGAATAATGAAATGATAATTGTCCTGAAATGTTCGAAAATAAACAAAATGGGGGTGTTCTGAGGATGTTCTTTGTATTGTGTGACTTCTTAGCTGTATGCAATGAGGGAATGGCACAGAGAGTAAAGTGGAAATGGTAGAAGGGGTGTCGAAGAGTTACGCGGTCCGCGGACACCGCGGCTGTCCGGGGACGGGGCGTGCTACATCCGGGGTTTTCCAGCAAATCCAACATGGAAAGAAAACTGTACGGATTAGCCAATCAGATGTCGAGGTTGTGGATTTGTGTTGAAAGAGACTATGTGTGTGGTGAAGATGGCAGAAGTAGAGAAAGTCAGGGTGTTGGTGCTTGGAGATATGTTTGTGCATGGTTTACAACAATACGCTCGATGCAGGCATGTTGAAAAGAACTTTGATGTGAAAGGAGTGGAGGTGGTGTGGAGCACTGTGCCTGATTGCAATGTACAGGGAATTGTACAAGTTTGTGAGGATATGGCCACAATGAACAGTCCGCATGTGGTAGTTTTGCACTATTGTGCTTTCCATTTGGGCAACGTCAGTGCCCCTACTTTGTTGGCTGATTAGGAACGCTTGATTCAAGCCGTAATGAAGATCCTTCCAAATGCAAAAGTAATTTTTTCTGCATTACTACCTAGGGCAATATGGGACAATAGTTCAGTGTTTTGTCCTCAGCAAAACATTGCTAGGTGTGTCATCAACCGAGACATGTGTGCCTTCATGCCTAGAGCTGGTATGTTCTTCTGTAATAATGAGAATATTGATGCCAGTAATACTGTTAATTTTAAAGAAGATGGCATCTCTTCATCTTTTACGGGAAATGCCTTTCTATTTTGGAATGTAAGGGTTGCTTTGGAGAAGATTTTAGGAGTAAAGTAAGAAAAAAAAACAAGAAAAAAATACAAAATAACAGGTGTCTGTCAAGCATCTGTAAAAATAACAAAAAAAACGGCTCTTTTCAGAGCCAACTTCAAAAGGGAAATGGGGCACACTATTTAAATTTACATTCACCATGCTCAGATTCTCGATATGTCCGCGGACATGGCGGTAGTCCGCGGACATCAAAGTCACTACGTGGGGGTTCAGTATGTACTATTTTACAAGTATATGAAGTCAGGGATATTATGGTTAAGTTGTGCTACGAAAAACCTATGAAATTCAGTGAAAAAACTTTGTCAAAGGGACATTATGGTTAAGTTGCGCTAGGAAAAATCTATGAAATTCAGTGAAAAAACGTTGTTAAAGGGACGTTATTGTTAAGTTGCGCTACTTAAAACCTATGAAATTCAGTGAAAAAACTTTGTTAAAGGGACGTTATGGTTAAGTTGCGCTACTAAAATGTTATGAAATTCAGTGAAAAAAACTTTGTTAAAGGGACGTTATGGTTCAAAGTAAAACCGAAAAACCCCTGAAATTTGGCAGTTATGGTAAGATAAGCACTGCTTATCGCGCCACCATGCACTGCTAACACTAACACCCAGGACATCAAAAATGACATCACAAATGTCATTGATGACATCACTGATGACATCACATGTGCATTTACTTTTCATAAAAACTCTGTACAAGGGATTCTTATAATGCTGACCAAAAACTGTCAAGGATCATTGGGATAAATATCATGAGCTAATTAGTGCATTAAGCAATGCATTGATATAAATAGTATTCTATTATGAAGTTCTATCCAGTATACTAAGCTACTCATGCAGAAACAAAGGCAGTGTGTGCAGCATACATGATGAAGGTGCCATATTCATAATCTTGCCATGTTGAATAGTGAAATGATAACTGCCTTCTTATTAGAGTTTTGCGTACTGTGAAACATGTAATAAGTAGATAATAAAACCCACTTAATACATAATTATTACAGACAAAACACAAAGAGACAACAACATATACAAATATGAGTATATACAGGGACAGTGAAGTAAACAAAAAAGCAGAAGTAGTAGCAGAAAGAGTTCATAACCTAACTGATTGTCTTTATGCAGAGGAACTATTGCTCTGTTTCAAAGCTGCTACTTACCCAATGTATGTGTATCACATGATGTGACTGCACCCAAAGGAAAGGAGAGTGAGTCTAATGTATACAAATATGAGCAAATACAGGGAAGGTAGAGTAATAAAAATAAAACTATGAGAAAGTGCTGATAACCATAATGATTATCTTCATGTACAGAAAGGATTGCTCTCTTTCAAGCCTGTGTCTTCCGCTGTGTATATGTTTCATATGATTTGACTTGACCCTAAGTCTACAAATATAGTACCTTTTCAATTTTTACTTCCTGACTGTTACTGAAGAAAACTATGTGGCTTAGATATGTCAGTAAAGGCAAAAAAGGGAGAGCCAGCCATGTGATGTCATCAGTGATGTCATCAATGACATTTGTGATGTCATCTTTGATGTCCTGGGTGCAACATGGCCGCCTGGAACAGAAAACTCTGGATCGGTCTATGCGTTCCACGCTGCTCATCCTACAAAAGGGACATGCCCCCGCGGCTCTACGCATCTCAACGCTACCGCTACCTGTAGTCGGACGTGCTTAGCCGGAGTTCGATCGGGGCTCTCGCTTGATTCCTTGTTCCCAGTCCCTTGAATTCCCTCGTGTTCCCTTTCCTCCCCAATCTCCTGGAAAACCTTCCGTGCTCGATTCACGGTCTTCCGTGCCTCCGAGCGTACCTTAATTACTTCCTGGAATTACCCTGGACTTGTAGAACGCTCCTGGAAACTGAACCGCTACTCTCACGCTGGACGCCGAAGACTGGCGTTCGGGACTATACAAATCCCGGACCGTAAAGAAGACGAAATCCCAGAAGGTCGCAAGTACACAACAGAAACAGGTGAGAAGGGGAGAAACTTGTAATAGCATGCACATGTGATTCCATGAGTGATGTCATGAATTACATTTGTGATGGCATCTTTGATGTCATGGGTGTGAGTCCTTGCAGTGCACACTGGTGGCACGAGTTATGGTTACTTCCTTTACCAAAACTGTTGAATTTCGTGTTTTTTTCAGTTTTACCTGTAACCATAACGTCCCTGTAACAACGTTTGTCCATTTAATTGCATAGGTTTTTGCTAGTGCAACTTACCCATAACGTTTCTTTAACAAAGTTTTTCACCAGTGAATTTCATTGCTTTTTAGCAGGATATCCTTAGTTTGTAAAGAAGAACTGTCCAAAATAGTGAAACTTCTGGCAGCATGGTAACGCACACAGCAGTCAAGGACTATGCGTCTGGTAGCGCATATTGGGTGGCATCCAACCTGCTCAGGAAGGCACCTGCTCTCTTATTTAGTGGTGAAATAAATTCCATCCTTGCAACATTAAATTACAAAATAAGCATACAATTACTTTAAAAATGTATACAACTTCTGTTATTTCCTTTTACATGTATATAAAACAATTAATACTAATTCACGTAACTGTGCACCTACATTATCCAGTGATTTACATTATATACAATTCATTCATTAATGTAAAAAAAAATAAGGAAGGGAAAGGAAAAAAGGCACAACTAAGTTACAGTTTTGCCCACATGATTTTGATAATGGCTACTAATGTGTGTCTTCCTTTAAATGTAATGTCCGAAGATAATTAATGGTTGGATATCTAACACATTTTCAATTTGTGTGAAATAAAGCATGTCACAGCTGATAATGGGTTACATTCACATATGCCATAAAGTGACCTTTAAAGTGAATACATCACTGTGTTAACAATTTCTCTCAATCTATCATCCAATGTCAAAGTTTCAGTCTGTTCATAACAAAAGCAACACATTATTTCTGCATGGGATATAGGTTTTTCCTTACATAATATTGCATTTTCACAAAAATATATGAAAACAGTAGCATAGCAAAGAATGGCAAGAGGAAATGGAGTAGGTGTAGAAATTGTGTACGTACAAAACAAACAGGAGAAAGTCATTGGGAGGACACTGCAAGGGAATGCAACAACAACAGAATTAACATCTGGCTTCACTAATCATACCACACTGCTACTGTACATGGGAACAAAGTAGTAATGGATAGTGTAACGACTGGCAAGAGCTTAGAACAAAACCTTGATACAATGTAGTAAGGAAGGAGAACAGTCTGTAATGATTACACAGATGTTGCAGCATGCAATTGTACATATGTGTAATGCCTCTTTATGTAACGCAGCAACGACAAGCACCTTTGAGTTGCAGGATCAAATGTCCCTCATAACAGAATGACTTTCTACAGTAACCCCATTGTTACGCACTGTAGTGTGAAGCATACATTATGAACTCTATATTCCTGCATGTACAGCAAACACATTCTGTTTTCCATAAGAAAACATATTGGAAAGGAAAGCAAGTCAATAGAAGCCGCAAACCATGCACAACATCATTTGCACATAGAAAAGGAAAGAAACTGCGCAAATAGCAAAAAGTAGAGGCTGGAAGGCAAAGTGAAAACAATGTGGAACAATTGTGCCCCCTTACAAGTTGTGTACAAACAAATGTTGTGGACAAAATGAACTGGCTGTGGCACACCTGCACGTATACGCCTTCCCCATGTCGCAGGCCACCATCCCCTCAAAAATCATATCATGGAGATGTGATGGTGACACATCAATCTCCTCCTTCCCTAACAAGCAAGTTCTGCAAATCTGCATTTCCCCATAGTTAGTATGAAAATGTGCTACCCCTTCCCTTCCCTAATGGGTTGTAGGAATGTGCAAAAGTGAACATTAATAATGATAGTGTTGCTAAGTGTTTGGGTGGTATGCTTTTTTTCCTGAAATGGCGTTCAGACTCAGTGGCACACAGTCCTCCTGGCAATGCTTGCAATTAAGCAAAAGAGAAGTGTCCTACGGAATACCCACAATCAAAATGTACGCATCCGTACGACAGCAGCAGGCTCTCCAAATCCAATAGGTGAATAAAAATGTAAATAAAACATAATATATCACTCTGTTTCCTACACAGGCAATGTGATATCACAAGGAACAGATACGGTATTGGGGGTTTGTGAAACATGCAAATAGACTCAAAGAACACATCACTGACTTTCCTACAGTCACTCAGACCTCACAGGGTACACATACACTGGCGTGGGTCTGTGAAAAGTGCACTACCGACTGTTCTCTACACAATCAGTTGAGCCGCACACAGTACAAAAACATTGTGGGGGGCCTCTGAATGTTCTTGGGCAGTATGTCACAAATGCATGTGGCAGGCCGGGGTATTTTGGGGTAAAAGAGTGTCAGATCTAGTAGAAACGCATCATCTATAGGCAACACAATGGTTTTCGCCATGTCAGGCAGCCTCACTATGCAGAGAATAATGTACAGTAGTTTCAACACCCCGTCCTCTGAACCACACCCAGTACCTGATTGGGTAATCCCCAAAGTCATGTTCATTGGACAGCCACGTAAAAAGCACAGATTGTGGCACGTGCAGGTCCCAAACTACGGCAAGGGCCGCACCCCAGGAAACAGTAGCAGTCCTGCTTCCCTTTCCACTACCTTTCGTCCAGCACCACCTCATTGGGTACGGGTAAATGGGCAAATACGATTCCACCAATGACATCCAAGAGGTTACCATCTAACACTGTCTGTGCTGCACAACACTTCATACGTACCATTAGAAAATCAGCCTGCTACTTTATTGTCACTCGCCAGCACGTCGACTAAACATTTCGGTAATATATTGCAAAATGTGTGCATCCACATTCATCCACTTGCGCACCCACTACCACAAATTTAAGGTACAAGAAATGTATCTACAGTATGCGTATTACTGTGCTATAAGTGCCTATGCACACTATATCTGCCATTGAGTGGCCAGTACAGTCTTTAAAAGCGTATTGGTTTTTGTTCTCATCCACAACCATGAAGTAGCACGTTGGTGATATGTGCTTGCAACGCTCTCATTGACCCATATCATACAGTGTAATATCGCCAAAGGAACTCCCTGCTTTGCTTCCGACAGTGCTACGAAATGTTTTCCCCACTAACCCACCTCCTACATAAATTGTACAAAAATGGCATCAATAGAAGCATTCAATGTATTGTACCCAGGGAAAGCAACTTTCCCAAAGAGCATTGTCTGCACAGATGTACTTTGAGGTAGGCTGCAGTATTACAGCAGGCTCTATTTAAATCTGCCCCTTTCTACTCTCCACCCTCTGCAACACATGCAGAAGAGGAGTACGCGACTTGGCAAGGTATGTCTCCTGCAATGAAATGTCACCAATAGCTCCCAGTGGCTGTGAGGAATGAAGTGAGAAGACTCTGTATTATGCAAAAGGCCTTCTGGGCCCGGGGACCACAATACGTTCAAATGTAACTTCCTAAATATCTGCGTGCGCACGCTCTTCCCTCATCCGTCTCCAACTCCCTCAGGGTATGAGCTTCTGCAAAAAAGCAGTTGTTGGTAGATGTGGTTTTTCACCTGAGGCCTCCATCCGCAACATGCTCCCTGCCTCCTTGACACTTGAGGGAACCATCCCCAGCTCTGGAAGCACCTCAAAGTCTTTCTCTTTGCGTCTACTGTTTCTGCTCATCTCCCCGGCTAACTGCATGTCGTACACTTAATCTGCACTACTTACCTGACAACTATGTGATGTTCCACTCATGTCAACTCCCCCGGCCAGGCAAACCCTTACACTGGCTTTCAAGCAAACCCTGCAGTTGAGGACTGTTTCCTGCATGGCTAACAGTGCATCCACCACCTTGAGTGTGCACTTATCGGTACACTTGGCAAAAATGGGCCGTATTTTTACTTATTGTCATTTGTTCTTCTTCCCATGTACATGCTCACTTGTTCTTCTTCCCATGTACTGTACCTTTCCCTCCCTCCATCCATGCACTTGGGCATTCTAAGTCACACCTGGCCTAGTACGTTCATTGTCTCTGTCTCCCCTCTGTTTGCCATTCAGTGCCTCTTTGTGCTTTGCTAGATGTGTGTGTATGCACATTATGAGTGCCGTAGCATACAATTGCACATCATATGATATCATACACACAATGCAAGCACGACAGTAGGATGCCTGCCACTTACCGTACACATTGCAAAGTTGTTTTTTGTTTCCCGCGCTACCCCACTTACTGAACACTTTTCACAAAATATGGAGCACACGCAGCACACCTTGCATGTTACTAACTCCAAAGAAATACATACAGTTTATGCATACACTCAGACTGCCTGCTCCTTACATTGCTCACTTCCACCATAGCCTTCTGCACTTCTTTGTGCAAAGAAACCTTATGGTACACAGTTCAAGTACACACCTGACCCACCAACCTTATAAACAATTTCCTTTCATTGGCTCCCATCCAGAAAATGGCTGGATGTGGCACGTGGAAGCGTAAAGTACAGCGTAAACCTAACTAAACTATTGCTAAACCAGAATACTGTCATGTTTGCCAAATTGTCTCTAACCACCTATCTGACCTCACTCCTAGTCAATGGATCAAACGGTTTACCACTAAACCTACCCCTAATCAACCATGCCGTGGTGACCTTAGAAATAAAAGACTAGGCTCTACATCAATGCTTTCTCAATGAATATATATCAGGAGAAAACATCTTCATCCTCCTATCCTAATACGCTATATCCTACAACAGCCCCTTACCACCAACAACTCACTACACAAAAAAACGAAGCAAAAGCCAGACAGAAATCCTCCTTCACCTTCACAGGCCAAGCCTACTCACCCCCACCACAGTCCAAGACCTTAGGTGCACTAATAAATGCAAGGTCCATCATTGCACATGCAACAGACAAGCAGACATTATTAATAACAACAAACTTGACTTCCTAGCTATATCAGAAACATGGCTCAATGCTCCTGCAAGGCCATCTCTACTATTAGCCATCCCTGATCCTACACTATCATTCGAGCGGACAGGGAAACTTCCAAAGGCGGAGGGGTTGCCATCAGAGCTTCGGCTAACTTGGCACTTAGAGTCTCGACTACACCCATGCTCAAGTCCTGTGAACTTCTCACAGTGAAACTAGTGACTTCTCATTCAAACACTCTAACCATCCACCTCATATATAGACCTCCCGGCCCTACACTGCTTTTAGACAATACCAAACCCTCTTCACAAATTCTAGTACTAGGCAATCTTAATCTAGGCTTCTCAGACCCTAATGACCATGCAGCTAAATCACTAGCGGAATCATTAACTGAACTGGACTTCACGCAAAGAATTAGCCAACCTACCCATGTAAAGGAAGAACGTTAGACTGGTTGGCTAACCATAACTGTGTCACAGCAATTACCGCCATTGAACCTCAGTCATGAGTCCTTTACTATCGCTGCTAACCGACCAGCCACTAAAAAGATAATTATCGCGCCACCCCTCCTCACCATAAATAAGCGCAATATCACAGCCGAGAAGCTGACACCTATCCTCATCCCAATATTGAACTCCACTAGTTCTGAAGACCCTGAAGACTTAATTAACTTATTTAACAACACTATGACCAAGGCCTTAGACACTATTGCCCCACTGAAACTCTGTAAGAGCAAACCTAAAGCTCACCCCAACACTTGGTTCACCCCTCATTCGAAGACTCTCAGGCTTTAAAAAAGGAAATGTGAAACCATATGGAAGAATCTGCCTTTCAAAGAGAATAAAGATAAAGTAAGCAAAATCTCCACTTTCTACAAAGCCGAGATCATCAGAACCAAACATGAAATTTACAGTAACAGAATCCAGAATGCTAGTTCCAGTATCATGGAACTATTTGGAATCCTGAGGGAATTAGAATCACGGGCATCCAAAATGCTCTGGCCAACAAAATTGTCAACCTACAAAATAAAATTGCAACTAAGCGACTTAATACCAACAGTACAGAGACTTCCCATAAATTCCCCAAAAATCCTAGCTTTAAATAACCTCCAAGATTTAGAATTTGACCAGGTTACCACACCAGAGGTCAAAAGAATTATAGCCTCCCTGAAACCGTCACGATGCCAAGGCGACATCTGACCAGCACAAATCATTAAAGACACAGCCAGAGACCTTGCCCCATTTATTACTAAATTAATAAACGCTTCCTTCAAGACATGCAAGGAACCCACACATCTCAAAGACTCCTGGGTGCTCCCTTTATTAAAAAAGGCTACACTTCACCCTACCATCCCTACAAAGTACAGACCTATAACAACGGTCCCTTTTTTACTCAAAATCATTGACAAAGCAGCCTACATCCAAATCCAGACCTTCCTAGAGTCCAATAACCTCCCAGGGCTCAGACAATCTGGCTTTAGGCACCTCCACAGAACAGAAACGGCCTTGGCCATGTACCCAATATTGTAGGCCTTACCCACACCCAGCACAACATATTGGGCGCAGAAAGAGAACATTTCCCACATACCACAATCCGGAAAAAATATAACATATGATGGGTGGTGCAAAGAAAAACTCAAGTCAACCACAAGTAGCACTGTGTGGCTCCCTAATGTCCAAGGTGGTGGCATATCAGCTCACTTGTGCTATTCATTCATGTCTACAAGGTCCTGCAGAACCATTTTTTCAATGTCACCACCATCGTAGACCTGCATACTTAGAAGTGCATGTCTGCGTTATGGTGGCGTGCTATTGAGCAGGCCTAGACTCTTCGGGGACTGGCCTACGGCCTACATGCTTGTTTGCCATACATCCAACAGTGTAGCACCTTGCCACACCCAGCTCAACATAACAAACCTATACGGTGAAGAAGTGGCCCAATACATGCTGGTCAGCCCTAGCCACTTCTAGGCAGCCACTTCTTCACCTCTTCTCCCACAGGAGGAGTCGTTACTCCATCAGGTCCAGGCATATACTACACAGGGTAAGAATCGCAAACAATCCCCACAACCATACAAGCAACATTTTATGCAATAATCACAAACCGCACATCGAAGGCAACATTATGAAACTACTGCACCCCACAGCACTTTTTACCCAGTGCAAGGTGGGTACCCATTCATGGAAAGGACTACAGGCTTAGGACACACAACAAACCGCACTGCAGTATACATTGCAAGTTTCATGTGTTCTCAATTTCTGCCATTCCTCTACCATCACTGACCGCTGCACCTCTCCACACAATGCACACCCTATTGCAACCTATGTTTTGCTTCTCATGTCATGTGTAATGCAGGCCCCATCTGCAAATGTGCCTGCCAACTTTCACCTAGGCCACATCTGTACAAACATCGCTCAATTACATTGTGTTGCCTGTGCATACCAGTATGTGAGCGGCGGTGTACAGTGTGCATATTGCAACTTTCTGATGCAGATGACTTCCTTTCGTGGTGCAATGTGGTAAAACACTTCTTCAAGCAAGGGTCTTATAAGGGCCTGCCCTCAGCAAATGCAGATGTTAACATGTAGCTCCCTATTCTGCAATGGTGTACACCATATGGTAATGCATGTATAGCAGCTCACTTCTGCTGTTCCACCAAATTCACACTGTCCTCCGCAACCAATGTGTGCTACTCACCAACTTCAAATGCATGTACAGTAACAACTGAATTGCTGCATTGTATTGTGGAGGGTGTGATCCCAACACTCAACAGTCCAGGCCTACGCCACGCTCACCACAACACAACAGAGCCATGCAGACGACCAGGAATGCATGTGCCAGAAATCACAACGGCAACCTACGCACCAGCACTTCTACCCAACCGCCACACCATAAAGCAGAGACGCAATGACACGTGCTCCACTTTGCACACATGTAAATATGTATTGTACCAAAAGTAGATTTTATGTTCAAAAGGACAAGGGGAGGATTCTCTGACTCATAAACCCACACCATCACGGTGACACCCTGTTTTCTTCTCCAATCAAGGGGGAGAAGAAATTCTAACCTATAGCCTGCCAAGGAGGCACGCTTAGGATAATTCAGTACACACACCCATTTGCCATATGCATAAATAGAGAAAGCTGAGGACTTAGAAAGACACACAGATTCACCCACTATCCTGATCCTGGCGAAGCACCCTGCGAGAGGGCCATCCATCTTCCTTGCTCCAGACTCCAAACACTTGGCAAGCAGAAAGGCCCACTCTATTAGTTGAACCATTTTCAACTAGGCCTTGAAATTTCTAGAAAGAATCCCACAAAACTTAAAGGGGAAACAAAAGAAACAGCCGGGCTGTGCTGTAACTGCTTGCCTGCTAACTTATCTCCAGAACCAAGAAGGGCAGATTAAACCCAATCCTGTGCCGTGTTGTGCCGTGCTGTGCTGTGCCGTGCTGTGCCGTGCTGTGCCAATCCTGTCCTGTCCTGTTGTGCGGTGACCAGAGCGCCTTGCTGATTGCAGACCCAGTCCAGTCCGGTGTGCCCAGCAGTCTATCCCTGACCAGAATCCCTGACGTTCCGTTTCAAACCCAGATAGTGAGTATCTATGGATAGGATGGTGTCACTAGCATATGTACTGTCCATAGTCCAATCCCTATCTAAACCCATCCTCTCTTTATCTAGAACCTGCACGGTTAGAATTATTCTTGAATTGCCTGAACTCTCTATATTATCCCTATTATCTCCTTCTGTACTAGTATTGTTAAATATCTTTGCGCTCATATATTTCATCTGAAGAAGGCAAGCTCCTCGGCAGGCAGTCGTCCTGATTCAGTGGCGCCCTGATCTGGTGGCTGTGCTTCCATGTGGTATTTGCTTCTTCATAGTCATCCCCTAGTGTAAAGAAATCATGTTGGTCTTTTGAAAGAGCATACCTGTTTTTCTTTCTTGAGCCTATCTTAGAAAAACGACCTCCACTAAAACGTCCATAATGTCTTCAATTTTTATGCTAGAAACAAAATTCAAAGGTCTGCTTGTAGTCAACATCTACAGCTTTCCATTGATCCAAATACTGCATTCCATATAGTTTTCCCGCAATCGCGATTACTGCACACGGAAAGGTTTGCCACAATGTTTTAGATACATTTCTGTCATGTGTAAAACAGCTTTCAATTGCACCCGACCTCAGTTTTAAGTTTTCACATTGCTTCTTACTATCAAATCATTGCTAGTGTTTGTCGGCAACCATATAAAGCGGCTCCCATTAGAATTTAAATAATTTCAGTGATTTAAGCCATATTTTGTGTTTTACCCAATCCGTTCTTCAGATAACTTTAAAACCATTTTGACAGTTTGCCAATCAGTTTTGTTTCTCTCTCGTGTTTGCTGGGGGGTAATTGGGATTGATATTTTGTTGAATTCTGCATTCATGAAACCTGTTCTCTCTCCTCCTATCTTGTTACATTGCTTTTAGGGGGTTGAGGGTTGTACAGGGGGAAATAGTAACCACATTGCTACTTCATTTGAACACTCACAAAAGTATTATTTCTGTGCTGAATTGTTTTGCTCACTATTACTCCTTGTGATTCAAGAGATTGCTTAGTGTTACATCACACCATTGGTGATTATTGCGTACCCATTAAACATAGTGTGATTATATTGTGAACTACATAAATACATATTTTAACTTTGCAAACCAGGCTGATTCCTGGTTCAGTGTGACGTGGGAGGGGGCGGGGGGTTGCCAAGAGAGAGGCGTGATACAAGTGGTACATCGTTCAGAATCAAATAACATTTAGACACAAAATTATGTTATTGCTTGGTTAATGGTTAATGAAGGAAACAAACTTATCAGTCCAGGACAGGGTTCAGAGTGAGCCAAGTTTCCTGCAGGTGGATATAATCTGCCCTGTGCCATCCTTGGGTCGCTTGATTCATTAAATGGCAAAATCTCCTCGTGTTCCAAGAGACCAAGGTCATGTCATGAGGATCTGCTGGTCCTGAATTTTGCTGCTAATATTCGCTGCCTAATGGAGATGCCGTCTGGTTGCTCCTTATCAGTGGTTCGATTATCACTAGCCTTTTTGTCCCATTGTCAGTGCCTTAATTGTAAAGGCAAGCGTTCCTTCCTGTTTTTTATCCTGCCTGGCTCCAAGCCCCAGCCCTTTTATCGCCATCTCCTCCTTAGGGGTGGGTGATGGACTATTACTTGGCCGTGCTTTTTGGTCAATTTTCTGGTCCTGGTTTCAAGTGTTAGTTTGAGTATTCCTTTGAGGAAGATCCTCAGCCCCTCTGCCCATCTGAGAGGTTACATCGAAGCCCAAAGAGAAACGACTGGCTGAGGCATTGAGTATCAGGTCTTTAATGAGTGAGGATCGAAGATGTATTATAACGTCATCCATCCGTTTCTTGTTCGGGAATTCAACTATACGGATCTTATCAGGGAGTATTTGACATAAGTTGGGTAGGCATTGGCAGAGCTTCATGACATTGTGCCTGTTTAAAATACACACTTACCCCGTATCCAGGATTCTTTCCAATCTTAAGCAGAAGTCCCGCAGTCTTACTGCTTCCTTCCGCTGATGCTTCTGTCCACTGCTACTTTTAAGGTTACAATCCCTACTATGATCCATCCATTACGGGGATAAAGATTTTAAAAAGTTGACAGTTTTCTTGCCAGGGCTTGCCTGAAACCTGCCCCCACATCGGCTTTGCACTGCACAATCCGCTCTTCCCGCTGGTGCTTTTGGTGCACCTCTTTCAGCCCTACCGTGATTCTATTACTGTTGAGGTTTTGCTTGGCTTGTTCGCGGGACCAATATGCTCTCCCTCTTCTTTCAGCCAGGCTCCTAAAAGGACTATTTTCTCTTTTACTTGGTAGGAGGGCTTGGATCAGGTTTCCTGTTCTTATTATGGAAGTGTCGACGACCATTTGGGCTTCAATCATTTCTTCCATCTGTGGAGTAGATGGAGATATTTACGAGTGATGATGTTTCCTCTTTGTTGTCGAGTTGCTGACTGATCTCCCTGAAGCTTGGCTCTTGGGTCTGGCTACGGCATGCATCCTCTACCTTTGATGTCTCGAACTGCCTAGTCTTTGTCCTCTCCACTCTTGTGTCTTGCTGTCTGAGTAGTGACATCTCACTCCTTTTACTTTGAAGTTCGGTTTGAGTTTTTGATTTATGCTTTTTGCCGTTTCCCCCCAGGATTTAAGACTTGGTTGTCACCACTCTTCCCTTTCTTGAATTTGTAAACATCGGGAAGTTGGATAGCTTTGTGTTTTTCAGAGTCTTGTTTTTTCCATGCTTCTGTTTTCTTTTTTCACCTCAGAAGATGTATTTTGTGCAAGGCTTACCTGGCCGGCATCTTGGCTTTTCTCCACCTGGTTTTTCTCCACCATTTGCTCAAGGCACTGTTGTTATGCAGCAGATACAGCCTAGTGGCCAAGCCTCTGGGGTCCTCTGCATTACTGCTTTCCTTTGTTGCCATGGTCATGTTGATGTTGGAGGGATCATTACACACTTTTGCATCTCGGGGAGGGGAGTCGTTATTACCTCCCTGATTATGGGGCCGTGCCGACAGATACCCTGCCCTGTCCCTTGCTGTTACAAAGCACTCTTGGTTATGAGGGCAACCTATTTTGTGTCCCATTTAATCCCCCCTGCTGTCACGTAGCCCTCCAGGAAAATTAGTTTTGAATAAATCATTGCTAATATTGTTGTGTGATCCTTCAGGGTTTCGTTAACAGCTTCAAAGAGCTTAGTAAAGGGAGTCATAGCTATAGTCACTACTGACATTTACGATAGAAGGTTGTTGTTCCCTTTCTCAGAATGTCTCTTAGCTTTTCCACAGTTACTTAGCTGTCTGTGGGATGCGTCTTTGCAATTCTGTCTCTCTCTGGTTTCCTACGCATCTCCCTGGGGGTTTCCTTCTTCATGGCCACTTCATTTGTGAGTAGCCTTTTATTCTGTCCGCAGATCATGTATTTTCTTAGGTTGTAATTCAGTTTTGTTGGCAACTGTCCTGACCGTTTTTACCCCCGCTATTTTATTTTGATCAAATGACATCGGGTTAGATAGCTCTTTTGCTCTCCTTGTGGCTGTAGAATACGGAGGTTCCTCTTCTGCTTCCCCAGATTGTGTAGATTTAGGGGGGTGCTCAGCCTCTGACACAGATGTTGATTCATCTATCTGGACCGAGGTGGAATGCGTAGAGTACACTCTCCGTCTTTTACCAGCAGGCAGTCCCATGGATTTCCCCTACTGGGTCCCTGCCACTTAGTCACTCATCTCCTTTTTTCATAGTCTGTTATTCCTTCCAGAATGTCTCTGTCTGTTGGTTCCCTTTCATTTCCCTGTCAGGAATCCTGTGCCAGATCGACCTAGTGGGTATGTTCAGGTTCCTTTCAGCTGAAGGGGTTTTCGTTTCCTCTCTGCTTGACCTTATTTTTGTCATCCTTAGTGTGTCTTTGTGAGGTGAATGCCTAACCCCAGGGTTCTCATCTGCTTGCAGCCCTTTAGTCCTGGCTGTTTTGTAATCGGGTTCATATTGAATGTAGCCATTTCCTTGGACGACAATGATTTTGTTCCTGTTCGTCATTTAGTTTCTCTGTTTCTTGTCTCTGCACAAGTTCTCCCTCCTTCCTTGTCAACATGTGGCCAAGCCATTATGGGGTCCGGGTCACAAAAAGCAGAAGGGCTTGTACACTTGTTTGTACAGTCATGTCGAGCCCTCCCACCTTTGTTGATGTAAAGCCGGCTGTCGCATTGGACGGCATTTTTAGGGACTGTGTTGGAGCCACAATAAGAGGGACATTGTGGCTCCTTCCAATTCCTCCCTCACTTGACTCATGGCATTCCTTTGACCGGGTTTCCTTGTGTATCCCCACTGGAGCGGGGGCCCAGTCTGGCCTCAGAGTGGCCTTGTGTTCCACCCACAACAGCCGTAAACTCCATTTCAGACCTCTGTTACCCTTAGCGTCCCCGTCGGGTTCAATCTCACCCCCGCAGATGCCCTTCCTCTTTTCTGCCAAGGGTAAGTCCCACTTTTCTGCCGTGGGTAAGTCATGAGGCACAGGCATGATGGATGTCAAAGCAGGGGCCCTCAGCAGAGTAGACAGAGCCACACCATCTGACATCCCGTCAGGGTTTTGCTCTGCCACCTCCCGCACAATGTTTATTTCGTTAATTATGCCTCCTGGGAAGACTGCAACTTTTATCCGCATGTCACCCCCCTTTAAGGCCTCTGGAGGTGGAGGTGATTGATCTTCGCTGTCAGAAGATGTAACATCAGATATGACCCCCGCCTCTGCCTCAGTGGGGTTTTGGAAGGTAAATGATTGCAGAGAACTGAGGGTTATACATGGAACGCATGAGGCAGCTGCAGACTTACCCTCGGGTTGGGCCGTCTGCTTGCCACCAGAACGGTAAATCGATTGCAAGACCAGAACAGGTCTCATCAGCAGTGGCAATGGATTCACCAGAAAGCAGCTTAGAGGCGAGGACCCAGTCAGACCCGGCATGCCGCTTCTGAGGGATCTTGAATTCGGAAAAATACCTGATTCTCTCAGGTTATTTCCATCTCGGCATGTAAATTTCTTTGTGCTTTGCCTTCCAGCAGAGTCCAGATCCAGTTCCATTGACAATCGCCGGCCGCCTGATGTCGGCTGAGTGGCAAGTGACTGGACTCTCCTTGGGACTCCGCGCAGGTGCTCCATGCCTGGAACACGCTGATAAGGGATTTTCAATTCCTCAAAGCGCAGTATCAGCATACTGCAAAACAGTGAATTTCAGTCTTTCACTCTTCCTAAATGAATGCTTCATTGCAAACTGTAATGAAATTCCGGCAACATAGCCCAAACGGTTGCCTCCATAGTGAACAACAATGATGTCTGGATAATTCAAGTGAACCATATGCTTTGAAAATGGGAGAAGTCTGCCCACTTCAATTCCTCGCACTCCATACCATGAAACTTGAAATGCATCGAATGCTACTAGTTAGCCAATTTATAGGCAAAGACCTTATCGCAAGACATCCGATCACCAATGCCAAATCAGACACCAGGGATATATTCACTATTCTTAGGGAGCTTGAAAACCCCACTAGCCCCATCCACCATCACCAAAAATGACTCATGGTGTATGACCATTCCAAACGTTATGCTGGCCTAAATCAAAACCCTCCAAAATAAAATAAACCTGAAACAATCTCTGCTAAAACCCCAAGGCAACAGGACCCATCCTTCACTGCCAGCATCCCTACCTAATTTGCTTGAAACTCCCATGTTTTGATTTAGCCATGTATCTGTCACTGTAGCCAAATGTTTCTAAAAGGCCTGAAACCTTCAAGATGCAAGGGAGACATATGCCCTCCAGCCTTAGTGAATGAATGCTCTGAGGACTTAGCACCTCTTATCACCTCCTACATCAAAGCATCCTTCGTCGCTAGCACTGTCCCGTCGTGCCTCAAGAAAGCCTGGGTTCACCCCCTCATCAAAAAACCCACACCAGATCCCTCAAACACCTCCAACTACCGCCCTATCATGACAGTTCCTTTCCTCCTTAAAATCCTAGATAGAGCAGCCAACCTACAAATGCAGCACTACTTGGAGACCAATCACATCATTGGAATCTGCCAATCAGGATTCTGCCCCGGCCATGGAACTGAATCTGCCCTCCTTGACCTTAAGAATCAGATGTATGACATAAGAGATGGTGGAAAACCTGCCTTACTCCTCCTTCTTGACCTGTCTGCAGCGTTCGACTTGGTGGACCACAAGATCCTATGCCACCATGTGTCATCGGCAGCAAACTTCTCGCCTGAAGCCACAGCCTGGATCGCCTACTTCCTTAGCGAGCGATTCATCAGAGTATTTGCAGAGAACGCTAATGCCTGAAAGCACCCCTCTCTTGTGGTGTCCCACAGGGTTTCTGCGTCTCTCTTTCATTATACAGTATCTTCACTAAACTCCTTTTCGTCCTCTTGGACTCAATTGGTATATCATATACTAACCATGCGGACGGCACACAAATCCTGCGTCCTTTCACAGGCAACTACATAGATGACTCCATTGCCCTAAACACTGTCTATTTGTCAATATTCAAGCATGGATGGCCACACACCGACTTTGCCTAAACAATGCAAAAACAGAGCGCCTTCTGGTGGCCTCACCTGTAGTGATCAAAAAACTTGACTTCAGTACGATTTTCAGAAAATCCAGCTCAGAACAGACCTTCAGCCAAAGGCTCATAGAGTCTCCCGGAATCCATACACTCTGCTTTCTCAAAGAGATAGCCATAGCCCTCTTCAGTGCAGTCACCAAACAAAATTCCTGCTACCCTCTCTTCCTGTACACCACACCCAGGAAACCTGATTGATATGATATGATATTTTATTTGTATCGTGCTCATACACAAGTGTTTCGGAGCGTGATGAGGCATTGGAGGGGAACAAAGGAGGACAAAACAACGATCCTACTAGGCCCAGTGACATTGAGAATGCAAAAGTACAGGGGAGAGGGAAGGGGGAAGTGCAAGGGAGAGAGGAGAAGTGGAAAGTGCCGAGCAAGGGATAAAAATAACAAATGGTAATGCAGCCAGCAATGTGGCAAGTGCAAGATTTAAAGTGCAGGCAAGGGCTGTCTTATAAGTGCAGGTAAGGGGACTCTAAGGTTACAGATACAGACCCAAGTGCAAGAGTTGCCAGATGGCAGTATGGGTGTGTGGCTGGGTGGGCAGGGACCTGGATCCGAAATCAGAGGATAACCAGGTGCATGGTGTCCAAGCACAAAGATCAGCAGGGTAGAGGAAGAGCGAATGCAGAATGAAAGAGGAAGGTCTTGAGGTACTTCTGGAACCACGGATGGTTCTCCTCAAGTTTCAGAGTGCCAGGAAGGTTGTTCCAGAGGGAGGCCCCAGCCGTGGAAAGAGATATACCACCAACTTGATGCTTTGAGAAGCGACTGGCCCTGAGGGACTTGTAGGAGCAAAGAGCTTGATTCGGAAGGTATTTGCGGAGGGAGAGTTGAAGGTATTTTGGACCCAGAAAGCCTTGTGGACAATACAAAGGGTCTTGAATTTAATCCTTGCAGCCACTGGGTGCCAATTAAGAGGTTTCAGAGATAGAGAGATACGATCCCAGGGCTTGAGGCCAAGGACAAGTCTTGCAGTCCTGTTCTGGATGAGTTGCAGAGGGCGGGGAGCAGAAGCAGGCAGATTTAGAAGATATTGCAGTAGTCCATTCTAGAGAGAACCAGAGCTCTGGAGAAAGTGAGCTTCTGGGCGAAGGAGATGTAAGAAAGGATACCTCTGAATAGGTGCAGTTGCTAGTTTGACTTCTTAGAGAAGTCAGAGATGTGAGGTGAAAAGGAGATTGCAGAGTCTAAGATGACCTCGAGGTTCTTAGCCTCACAGGTGGGAGCAGGAAGAGGGTCAATGGAGGCCAACCAGAGAGTGACAGGAAAGGAGGGTGTTGGTGTGCAGATGAGGAGCATCTCCATATTACTACTATTAAGGCAGAGATCATTGCCAGCACATCACTCCTGGATAGAAGACAGACAGTCAGAGATGAGAGAAGGAGAAGAGGAGGCTCAGGGAAGCCTGAAATCAAGCTGAGTGTCATTTGCATTGCACTGAAAGTTGGAGCAGAGAGCAGCAATGCGGTGGGCAAGAAGTGCCAGGTATTGGTTGAAAAGCCAGGGAGAGAAGTTAGACCCCTGGGGAACACCACATGTAGCGAATGAGATAGAGGAAAGGAAGGACCCAAATTGGACCTGGGAGGGTTGATCAGAGCGGAAAGAGGTCTGCCAGGCCAGGGCCTGATCGGTGATACCCCGGTTATCATGGAGACGGTTCAGCAGGATGGCATGTTTGACTGTGTCAACAGCAGAAGAAAGATTGAGTAGGATGAGTACGGAAGGGATGTTAGAGTCAAGGTTGGAGAGCAGGTCTTTTTGCATGTTCAGGAGAGCAGTTTCTGTGCTTCTGGCAGCTCTAAAACCAGACTGATGGTTGTGGAGACAACCAACAGAATCGGTGTGAAGATTAAGCTTCGAGATGGGCAGCTTTTCCAGGAGTTTTCCGAGGAAACGAGTGATGGAGATCGGGTGATAGTTAGCTGGGCATGAGTGGTCGGCTGTGGGTTTCTTGAGAAGAGGGTGCACAAGTGAATGCTTCAGAGGGCAGGGGAAGGCTCCACAGGCAAAGGAGAGGTTGCAGAAGTTGGCCAGAGCAGGAGCAAGGGTGTCAATGTGGTCTTTGGTGGTTTTAGATGAACAGGGAATAACCTATTTTGACAAGACTTCCATAGATCAGACTTGTCTTGAAACCTTCTCAGAGGAGAACAAAGGAAAGGGGGAGAAAGAGGAAGGGGGGGGTGTCTGCAGGAGGGCCAGAGTTAGCAGAAAGAGAAGGGGAAAGAGGAGGAGAGCACGAGTGGGTGGACAGGATGTCCTGGGTTTTTTAGATGAAATGAGAGGAAAAGGCTGTGCAAAGGGCATGGGAGGTGACAGGAGAGGTAGAGACTGCAGCAGGGTTGGCCAGCTCCTTGCAGATTTTAAAGAGTTCGGCCAAGTTGTTAGATGCAACAGAGATGCAGGCTCGGATGTGGGCTCTCTTCTTAATTCAGACAAGGAACCAGTATTGCCTTTGGATAAGGCGGCAGGCCAGTTTGTCAGAGGATGTAGGAGCCTGTCATTTGCTCTCAGCCACCCAACACTCGCGTTTAAGGGTAGCTAGGTCAGAGTCATACCAAGAGTTGCACTTGGCTTGAGTCTATCGGATGCAAAATCATTGTTTTTTTTCTAGATGTTGTTGGAGCTGATCCGTTACCACTTTATCGAGGATTTTCAAAAGAAATAATGAGATTGTTATGGGACATAGATTGTTAGGGTCTGTTGGATTAAAATTAGGTTTCTGTGCAAGGGAGTCATTGCTACCTGTTTTTTTGTATTAAATCAGGAATCGTACTGTGTTCAAAAGTAGAATTTACAAATCATACTAGAAAAGGTGCAAAAATGTTGGGATTATTTAAGATGAGTTTGGAGGAAATCATTTCACAATGGCAATGGTTTGAGTGCATGGAATTAGGAAATGAATGCATTTCTTTGATCGTTGTTAATTGAAAACGTCATGGGCAAACAGATTCCCCTTTGTTGTGCAACCGTGTTTGACATTGCCGGTCACTATCTGGTGTGTTAGAGATCTTTACCCAGGTTACTGAAAAGCTTGCTATAGCTTAATAAAATAATTCCGAGATGGTGTGAAAGACTGAGGATGAAGCAATGTTTTTTCTAAATTTCGATACATTTCAAATAGTTTGGGGAATTATTTCCTGCCTTTTCGATCTCTTTATTATAAAATGTTTGTTTTGCCTCAAGAATTTTAGCTTTGTAGGTTTTCTGTTGTACTTTCCAGTTGGCTTCGTTATCGTCGGTCTGGTTTTTCTCCCAAAGGCGTTCTGCTTGCCTTTTTTCTCAAGAATTGTCAGGTTATGAGTGAACCAATATTGCTGACAAGATTTTCCCTGACCAATATGGTTTTATGAGGGTCTCCTCTGTCCAAAAAGTAATTTAATTGATTGTTGTATGTCAAAGCTGAAGTTACAGGTGGATCCTTGTCCAAAGCAGTCTCCATTATGTATATAATGCATTGATCAAGTTCCTCTGGAATTATCCTTTTCAGGTTACTGCTAGTCATAGTTTTATGTAAATTGTGCGTTTTCCTGGAAGCACTTGGGAGGCACATAAGGCAGTCCTCAAAGTAGCGATCTGACCAAGCGCAAGGTCTAGTATTAATTATGTCCAGAGTAATGTTAGGGACTGCAACCAAATCTAAAATGTTACCGACAACATGTGTTGGTTCCGTATTAAGAATGTTAAAATTAAAAGGTTTCAGGTGCCTCTCTAAATCCAGAGCTTCTTTGTCGTCTGCGTTATTTAGCCACCTGTTGAAATCACCAAGAAGTACTGTCAAACCTTTTGGTTTATTGAGTGGAGCCAAAATATGCAATACCACCTAAAAAAAAAAAATAAACAGCCGTCTTGTCTGGTGGTTGACATATCAGAATGAAGTTGATACAGCAGATATCGTTAGGGAGAAGATTTAAATGAGCAATTTCACAACCCAAACAGGCAGTCAAGCTTTCAAATAAGTGCAAGTTTGACGTAAGCAAAAAAAGCCAATAGGCCTCCCAAAACCTGCTCACGTTTTTTTCCCCAAAATACTGAAGCCAGAGGGAATAGCCATACCTATAATCGGGCCATGTTTCAGTTACACATATCAGATCTAAATACTCTTCTTGGATGTAATCGTGAATGTTTATAGCGTGTTTGTTGCGGAAGCGAGTGTTAAGCAAAGACAACTTTATAGTAGACGTATTTGGAGGTAACTGTGTGGGTTCAGTAACACACAGGGCCCTATTCATGGAATGTTTTCCCAGTACAAAGTGATGTTGCACTGCTGAAAAGTGACTTTGCACTGCTGACACAAACCCTGATTCATGCAACCGTGCAAAGTGTATTTGTGCTATGCAAAGTCTGGGCAAATTCATTTTGTACTGCAAAAATGACTATGCCCAGACTTTGCACTGCACAAATGCACTTTCCGGGTTTGTGTTGGAAGTGGAAAGTCACTTTTCAGCTGTACACATTCACTTTGAACCGGGCAAATATTCCATGTATTGGGCCCACAATGTATTTGCTTTATTGCAATTGACCGTGTTTATGTGTCTCGGAGATAAGAGGGAGGTTGGTGCCCCCAGAACCTCCAGGGTCTATTTCAGTAATGTAATGTGAGGGTTCCAAAGGTCCCTCTTTTAGCAGCACAGTGGAAGGTGGAAATATAGGCGCATTTTGTGATGCAGTCGGGCCATTGCCATGCTGGTCTGTAATGTATTTCTTCACTATTTTCTCACGTCTTACTTTTTGTAGATCGATTTTGTAGATCGAGTAGTAGAGAAAGCTCTGGATGTTAACCCATTGTATTAACTAGTAAAGAGTAAAAAAAAGGGAAAAACAGTGTGGATACTGTAGAACCTACCACGGGAACTGTGGTGGAAAGGCCCTGTATAACAGTGCGGTCTGCAGCACATCCGGCGCCGTCCAGCAAAGACTGGCCGGCACTGAAGCGCCTAACGTTTCTGTAAATGGCCACTGGGTGGGCTGTGAAACGCAGTCCGTGAGAGTCATTATCTCCCTTCTTTACAGGTTTGGTAAAATACTCTTCAACGAAACGCGCCGGCTAACCAGAGTGTAACAAACACAGGGGCAGACACGCCAGTACACAGTCAGAATTCAACAGACAATCAAAGAATACCCCCTAATAAAATCCAGTTCTAGGGGTCTCTGGGTTCATCATGTACCTTTGATAATGAGAAGTGTGAGCAATCGTCATAAGTATTCGCAATGTGTTGGGCAAGCTCCATATGCATTGATGTATGGTCATCCCAGGTGTACATCCTATCTGCGCCATCCCTCGAGCGCCCTCTCCAGGCTAGATCACTGATGTTCACCTCATTGCTAAGCCACACATTGCAGACAGGGAAAGTCATCCTGACTTAGGACCGTACCCTAAATGCAGGCATTTGGGTGATGGACAAGATTGATGATATCAGG